>NC_091290.1:71943467-72553467 GCF_032444005.1 Ranitomeya imitator | reverse complement strand
TCAGGCTAATAAACCTGATCGTTGCCCAGCGGAGAAACTGTTTGTCCCTGATAGGTGGACGAATAAAGTTATCTCTGAGGTTCATTGTTCGGTGTTGGCTGGTCATCCTGCAATCTTTGGTACCAGAGAGTTAGTGGCTAGATCCTTTTGGTGGCCATCTCTGTCGCGGGATGTGCGTACTTTTGTGCAGTCCTTTGGGATTTGTGCTCGGGCTAAGCCCTGCTGTTCTTGTGCCAGTGGGTTGCTTTTGCCCTTGCCGGTCCCGAAGAGGCCTTGGACACATATCTCTATGGATTTTATTTCAGATCTTCCCGTCTCTCAAAAGATGTCAGTCATTTGGGTGGTCTGTGATCGCTTCTCTAAGATGGTCCATTTGGTACCCTTGTCTAAATTACCTTCCTCCTCTGATTTGGTGCCATTGTTCTTCCAGCATGTGGTTCGTTTACATGGCATTCCAGAGAATATTGTTTCTGACAGAGGTTCCCAGTTTGTTTCGAGGTTTTGGCGAGCCTTTTGTGGTAGGATGGGCATTGACTTGTCTTTTTCCTCGGCTTTCCATCCTCAGACTAATGGCCAGACCGAACGAACCAATCAGACCTTGGAAACATATCTGAGATGCTTTGTTTCTGCTGATCAGGATGACTGGGTGTCCTTTTTGCCTTTGGCTGAGTGCGCCCTTAATAATCGGGCCAGCTCGGCTACCTTGGTTTCGCCGTTTTTCTGCAACTCTGGGTTCCATCCTCCTTTCTCTTCAGGGCAGGTTGAGTCTTCGGACTGTCCTGGTGTGGATACTGTGGTGGACAGGTTGCAGCAGATTTGGACTCATGTAGTGGACAATTTGACCTTGTCCCAGGAGAAGGCTCAACGTTTCGCAAATCGCAGACGCTGTGTGGGTCCCCGACTTCGTGTTGGGGATTTGGTTTGGTTATCTTCTCGTCATATTCCTATGAAAGTTTCCTCTCCTAAGTTTAAACCTCGTTTCATTGGTCCGTATAGGATTTCTGAGGTTCTTAATCCTGTGTCTTTTCGTCTGACCCTTCCAGATTCTTTTTCCATACATAACGTATTCCATAGGTCATTGTTGCGGAGATACGTGGCACCTATGGTTCCTTCTGTTGACCCTCCTGCCCCGGTTTTGGTGGAGGGGGAGTTGGAGTATATTGTGGAGAAGATTTTGGATTCTCGTGTTTCAAGACGGAAACTCCAGTATCTGGTTAAGTGGAAGGGTTATGCTCAGGAAGATAATTCCTGGGTCTTTGCCTCTGATGTCCATGCTCCTGATCTTGTTTGTGCCTTTCATATGGCTCATCCTGGTCGTCCTGGGGGCTCTGGTGAGGGTTCGGTGACCCCTCCTCAAGGGGGGGTACTGTTGTGAATTCTGTGGCAGAGCTCCCACCTGTGGTCACAAGTGGTACTTCGGCTGATTCTCTCTGTGAGCTTCCGTTGGTGGAGGAAAGTGGTACTGCGGCTTCTGAGTTTCCTTCCTCAGGTGATGTGGTGAAGTCGTTAGGTGCTGCTCTATTTAACTCCACCTAGTGCTTTGATCCTGGCCTCCAGTCAATGTTCTAGTATTGGACCTGCTTCCTCCTGGATCGTTCCTGTGGCCTGCTGCTCTGCATAGCTAAGTTCCGCTTTGCTATTTTGTTTGCTGTTTTTTTCTGTCCAGCTTGTCTATTTGTTTTTTCCTGCTTGCTGGAAGCTCTGGGACGCAGAGGGTGTACCTCCGTGCCGTTAGTTCGGTACGGAGGGTCTTTTTGCCCCCTTTGCATGGTTTTTGTAGGGTTTTGTGTTGACCGCAAAGTTACCTTTCCTATCCTCGCTCTGTTCAGAAAGTCGGGCCTCACTTTGCTAAATCTATTTCATCTCTACGTTTGTCTTTTCATCTTAACTCACAGTCATTATATGTGGGGGCTGCTTTTTCCTTTGGGGTATTTCTCTGAGGCAAGGTAGGCTTATTTTCTATCTTCAGGCTAGCTAGTTTCTCAGGCTGTGCCGAGTTGCATAGGGAGCGTTAGGTGCAATCCACGGCTGCCTCTAGTGTGGTTGGAGAGTTTTAGGGATTGCGGTCAGCAGAGCTCCCACGTCTCAGAGCTCGTTCTATGTTTTTGGGTTATTGTCAGGTCACTGTATGTGCTCTGACCTCTATGTCCATTGTGGTACTGAATTACCTTATCATAACATAAATCTATTTCATCTCTGTGTTTGTATTTTCTTCTTTACTCACAGTCATTATATGTGGGGGCTGCCTTTTCCTTTGGGGAATTTCTCTGAGGCAAGGTAGGCTTTATTTTTCTGTCTTCAGGGCTAGCTAGTTTCTTAGGCTGTGCCGAGTTGCATAGGGAGCGTTAGGCGCAATCCACGGCTATTTCTAGTGTGTTTGATAGGTTTAGGGATTGCGGTCAGCAGAGTTCGCACGTCCCAGAGCTCGTCCTTATTATCAGTAACTATCAGGTCATTCCGTGTGCTCTTAAGCACCAGGTCCATTATTGTCCTGACCACCAGGTCATAACAGTACAGGTGGCCAAAAGTACTAATGCATCACAATAGAGGGATAAGAGAAGTTCTGAGACCATTTTTTTTCTTTGCAGTGTGTTTTGTCTCTATTTTCCCCTTTACCTCTGGGTGGTTCAGGACACTGGTGTAAACATGGACATTCAAGGTCTGTCCTCTTGGATGGATAATCTCACTACAAGGATACAAAACATTCAAGATTTTGTGGTTCAGAATCCGATGTCAGAGCCTAGGATTCCAATTCCTGATTTGTTTTTTGGTGATAGATCTAAGTTCTTGAATTTCAAAAATAATTGTAATTTGTTTCTTGCCTTGAAACCTCGCTCCTCAGGTGACCCTGTTCAACAAGTAAAGATCATTATTTCTTTGTTACGTGGTGACCCTCAAGACTGGGCATTTTCCCTTGCACCAGGAGATCCGGCATTGCGTGATGTTGATGCGTTTTTCCTGGCGCTTGGATTGCTTTATGACGAACCTAATTCAGTGGATCAGGCAGAGAAAATCTTGCTGGCTCTGTGTCAGGGTCAGGATGAAGCGGAGATATATTGTCAGAAGTTTAGAAAGTGGTCTGTGCTCACTCTGTGGAATGAATGTGCCCTGGCAGCAATCTTCAGAAAGGGTCTCTCTGAAGCCCTTAAGGATGTCATGGTGGGGTTTCCCATGCCTGCTGGTCTGAATGAGTCTATGTCCTTGGCCATTCAGATCGATCGACGCTTGCGTGAGCGTAAAGCTGTGCACCATTTGGCGGTACTATCTGATAATGGGCCTGAGCCTATGCAATGTGATAGGACTTTGACCAGAGCTGAACGGCAAGAACACAGACGTCGGAATGGGCTATGTTTTTACTGTGGTGATTCCACTCATGCTATCTCCGATTGTCCTAAGCGCACTAAGCGGTTCGCTAGGTCTGCCACCATTGGTACGGTACAGTCTAAATTTCTATTGTCTGTTACTCTCATTTGCTCTTTGTCATCCTATTCTGTTATGGCATTTGTGGATTCAGGCGCTGCCCTGAATTTGATGGACTTGGAGTATGCTAGGCGCTGTGGTTTTTTCTTGGAGCCCTTGCAGTATCCTATTCCATCGAGAGGAATTGATGCTACGCCTTTGGCCAAGAATAAGCCTCAGTATTGGACCCAATTGACCATGTGCATGGCTCCTGCACATCAGGAGGATATCCGCTTTCTGGTGTTGCATAATCTGCATGATGTGGTCGTTTTGGGGTTGCCATGGCTACAGGTTCATAATCCAGCATTGGACTGGAAATCTATGTCTGTGTCCAGCTGGGGTTGCCAGGGGGTATATGGTGATCCATTTTTGTTTATTTCGTCTTCCACTCCTTCTGAAGTTCCAGAGTTTTTGTCGGATTATCGGGATGTATTTGATGAGCCAAAAGCCAGTGCCCTACCTCCTCATAGGGATTGCGATTGTGCAATTAATTTGATTCCTGGTAGTAAGTTTCCTAAGGGCCGATTGTTCAATTTATCTGTGCCAGAACACGCCGCTATGCGGAGTTATATAAAGGAATCCTTGGAGAAAGGCCATATTCGCCCGTCGTCATCACCGTTAGGAGCAGGGTTCTTTTTTGTGGCCAAGAAGGATGATTCTTTGAGACCTTGTATTGATTACCGCCTTCTTAATAAAATTACAGTCAAATTTCAGTATCCTTTGCCGTTGCTGTCTGATTTGTTTGCTCGTATTAAAGGGGCTAGTTGGTTCACCAAGATAGATCTTCGAGGGGCGTATAATCTTGTGCGTATTAAACAAGGCGATGAATGGAAAACAGCATTTAATACGCCCGAGGGCCATTTTGAGTACCTGGTTATGCCATTCGGGCTTTCCAATGCTCCATCAGTGTTTCAGTCCTTTATGCATGACATCTTCCGAGAGTACCTGGATAAATTCCTGATTGTGTATTTGGATGATATTTTGGTCTTTTCGGATGATTGGGAGTCTCATGTGAAGCAGGTCAGAATGGTGTTCCAGGTCCTTCGTGCGAAATCCTTGTTTGTGAAGGGGTCAAAGTGTCTCTTTGGAGTTCAGAAGGTTTCATTTTTGGGGTTCATTTTTCCCCTTCTACTATCGAGATGGACCCTGTTAAAGTCCAGGCCATTTACGATTGGACTCAGCCGACATCTGTGAAGAGCCTGCAAAAGTTCCTGGGCTTTGCTAATTTTTATCGGCGCTTCATCGCTAATTTTTCTACTGTTGCTAAACCGTTGACTGATTTGACCAAGAAGGGTGCTGATGTGGTCAATTGGTCTTCTGCGGCTGTAGAGGCTTTTCAGGAGTTGAAGCCTCGTTTTTCTTCTGCCCCTGTGTTGTGCCAGCCAGATGTTTCGCTTCCGTTTCAGGTTGAGGTTGATGCTTCTGAGATTGGAGCAGGGGCTGTTTTGTCGCAAAGAAGTTCTGAGGGCTCGGTAATGAAGCCATGTGCTTTCTTTTCTAGAAAGTTTTCGCCTGCTGAGCGTAACTATGATGTTGGTAATCGTGAATTGTTGGCCATGAAGTGGGCATTCGAGGAGTGGCGTCATTGGCTGGAAGGAGCCAAGCATCGCGTGGTGGTCTTGACAGATCACAAGAATTTGACTTATCTTGAGTCTGCCAAACGGTTGAATCCGAGACAGGCTCGATGGTCATTATTTTTCTCCCGTTTTGATTTTGTGGTTTCGTACCTTCCGGGCTCTAAGAATGTGAAGGCTGATGCCCTGTCAAGGAGTTTTGTGCCTGACTCTCCGGGTGTTTCTGAGCCGGCGGGTATTCTCAAAGAGGGGGTAATTTTGTCTGCCATCTCCCCTGATTTGCGGCGGGTGCTGCAAAAATTTCAGGCTGATAGACCTGACCGTTGCCCAGGGGAGAAACTGTTTGTCCCTGATAGATGGACTAGTAGAGTTATCTCTGAGATTCATTCTTCAGTGTTGGCTGTGCATCCTGGAATCTTTGGTACCAGAGATTTGGTGGCTAGATCCTTTTGGTGGCCGTCTTTGTCGCGGGATGTGCGTTCTTTTGTGCAGTCCTGTGGGACTTGTGCTCGGGCTAAGCCCTGCTGTTCTCGTGCCAGTGGGTTGCTTTTGCCCTTGCCGGTCCCGAAGAGGCCCTGGACGCATATTTCTATGGATTTTATTTCGGATCTCCCCGTCTCTCAAAAGATGTCGGTCATTTGGGTGGTTTGTGATCGCTTTTCTAAGATGATCCATTTGGTACCTTTGTCTAAATTGCCTTCCTCCTCTGATTTGGTGCCATTATTTTTCCAGCATGTGGTTCATTTACATGGTATCCCAGAGAACATCGTTTCTGACAGAGGTTCCCAGTTTGTTTCAAGGTTTTGGCGATCCTTTTGTGTCAGGATGGGCATTGATTTGTCTTTTTCCTTGGCTTTCCATCCTCAGACAAATGGCCAAACCGAACGAACTAATCAAACTTTGGAAACATATCTGAGATGCTTTGTTTCTGCTGATCAGGATGATTGGGTGTCTTTTTTGCCGTTGGCTGAGTTCGCCCTTAATAATCGGGCCAGCTCGGCTACTTTGGTTTCGCCGTTTTTCTGCAATTCTGGTTTCCATCCTCGTTTCTCTTCAGGGCAGGTTGAGTCTTCAGACTGTCCTGTTGTAGATACTGTGGTGGATAGGTTGCAGCAGATTTGGACTCATGTGGTGGACAATTTGACATTGTCCCAGGAGAAGGCTCAACGTTTCGCTAACCGCCGGCGCTGTGTGGGTCCCCGACTTCGTGTTGGGGATTTGGTTTGGTTGTCGTCTCGTTACGTTCCTATGAAGGTTTCCTCTCCTAAGTTTAAGCCTCGTTTCATTGGTCCGTATAAGATTTCTGAGGTTATCAATCCTGTGTCATTTCGTTTGGCCCTTCCTGCTTCTTTTGCCATCCATAATGTGTTCCATAGGTCGTTATTGCGGAGATACGTGGCGCCTGTGGTTCCATCCGTTGATCCTCCTGCCCCGGTGTTAGTTGAGGGGGAGTTGGAGTATGTGGTGGAGAAGATTTTGGATTCTCGTGTTTTGAGACGCAAACTCCAGTACCTGGTCAAGTGGAAGGGTTATGGTCAGGAAGATAATTCCTGTGTTTTTGCCTCTGATGTTCATGCTGCCGATATGGTTCGTGCCTTTCATTTGGCTCATCCTGGTCGGCCTGGGGGCTCTGGTGAGGGTTCGGTGATCCCTCCTCAAGGGGGGGTACTGTTGTGAATTCTGTTGTCGGGCTCCCTCCTGTGGTCATGAATGGTACTTCGGCTGGTTCTGTCCATGGACTTCCTCTGGTGGGTGTTTCTGAGTTTCACAGGTGACGAGGTTAATTCGTTAGCTGCTGCTCTATTTAACTCCACTTAGATCTTTGCTCCATGCCACCAGTCAATGTTCCAGTATTGGTCTGTTCACTCCTGGATCGTTCTTGTGACCTGTCTTCCCATCAGAAGCTAAGTTCCAGCTTGTATTTCTTTGGTTTGCTATTTTTCTGTCCAGCTTGCTATTTTATTTGTTGTCTTGCTTGCTGGAAGCTCTGGGACGCAGAGGGAGCACCTCCGCACCGTGAGTCGGTGCGGAGGGTCTTTTTGCGCCCTCTGCGTGGTCTTTTTGTAGGTTTTTGTGCTGACCGCAAAGTAACCTTTCCTATCCTCAGTCTGTTCAGTAAGTCGGGCCTCACTTTGCTAAATCTATTTCATCTCTGTGTTTGTATTTTCATCTTTACTCACAGTCATTATATGTGGGGGGCTGCCTTTTCCTTTGGGGAATTTCTCTGAGGCAAGGTAGGCTTTATTTTTCTATCTTCAGGGCTAGCTAGTTTCTTAGGCTGTGCCGAGTTGCATAGGGAGCGTTAGGCGCAATCCACGGCTATTTCTAGTGTGTTTGATAGGTTTAGGGATTGCGGTCAGCAGAGTTCCCACGTCCCAGAGCTCGTCCTTATTATCAGTAACTATCAGGTCATTCTGTGTGCTCTTAACCACCAGGTCCATTATTGTCCTGACCACCAGGTCATAACAGCTATGTATGTGAAATGGTGTAAGATGGGAACTGTTTGTTAGGGGTCGAGTTCCCGTCTCTGCACAGGGGAAACCTCAGGCCATCTCCGCTGCGGTCTCCCATTCTTCTCCTGCCGCAGTGGAGCCTGCTCAGCGGAGACATCAGTCCCAGCGTCTCGCTCCGTCTGACTCTGTACATAGTTACTGCTACTTTTCCTGCTTTTGCCATTGAAGCCAGTGCTGGGCAGCGGCGAGCAGACGCTTCTAGGACTAAGTCCTGCTTTTCTCGTTCTGAGCATGCCCAGAGTAAGATCTCTCAGTGGAGATCAACGGTCACATGTTCAGATACTTCAGCTAAATCCATTGGTCCTCCAGGAAAGTCCTGTAGGTGCTCAGGCTCAGTAGCAGCCTCTCATTGGTCCTTCTAGGAAGGTCCTGTACTTTCAGCAACTATTTAAGGCTCGCATGGCCGCACGGCCATGCGCTAGTATCTTTCTAAGTTATGTGCTTTGCGCCAGTGTGGTCATGTAAGATTATGTTCAGGGACCCGGCTGAAATAAGCCCCTAGAATGCTGGCACCTCCGGCGAGGAGATTGTGTGTTTGTGTGTATTCAGGGACCTGGCTGAAATAAGCCCCTAGAATCCTGGCACCTATGACGAGGAGTTTTGTGTGCTTGCATGACCACTGACTGCTCTCTGTTGGGCAGTTAGCTTGTGCCTCAGTGAAGTCTAAGGCTGGCGTCACACTAGCGAGTTTTACGGACGTATGAGCACATAAAATACGTCCTTAAAACACGCATTACACACGGCCCAATGATTTTCAATGGGTCATGCCCTATCAGCCGTATATTACGCATCCGTATTATACAGCATTCTACGGCCGTAGAAAATCACAGCATGCTGCGTGTTACACCACGCTATACTTACCTGTCCGGCCGGCGCGCTCCCAATGCTCCTCCTCACTCCTCTCTCTCTGGATTCCCTGTCCTTCATCCCTTCGGCGGCCCGCGCATGCGCAGACGCGCTCCTCTCACCGCCGGGACTTATGGGAGGTTGTGACCCGCTGGCCCCGCCCCTAATATGGCGGCGTCCATTGGGTATTTCTCCCCTGCATCGCAGTGGGTAAGACGCCTTTGCGTCTATTGCGTTTGCTGGTCTGCTGCCAGCATTCCTTTAGGTTCCCTGGCTCTGATCCCTGCTATCTTCGCTTAGTCTCTTTGCTTCTCTGTTTGCCATGTCCTGCCAGTCCTGTGATCCTGCCGTGTCCTGCCAGTTCTGTGATCCTGCCGTGTCCTGCCAGTCTTGTGATCCTGCCATGTCCTGCCAGTTCTGTGATCCTGCCAGTCGTGTGATCCTGCTGTGTCCTGCCAGTCCTGTGTTCCTGCCGTGTCCTCCCAGTCCTGCGTTCCTGCCGTGTCCTGCCAGTCTTGTGTTCCTGCATCCCGGCCGTGTCCTGCCAGTCCTGCGTTCCTGCCTCCATCGTTCCTGCTGAATCCAGTCGGCTCTGCGTTCCTGTCATACCTAGCCGCTCCTTTGGTCCTGCCGTATCCTGCCATTCCAGAGTCTCCGTTGTCTCCTTCTGTCAAGTACTAGCATTCTACCGGTTAGTGCCCACTCCTTGCTTTCTCCATCTGTCCACAGTACCTCCGCCATTCTAGCTTCTTCTGTTCTCCCTCTGCGCTATCTCAGTCGTCCCTTTGGCTTCGGCTGTCGCGGCTTCACCCTCCTTGGGCCTGTCCCTAACACTCCCTGTACAGTGGGTGATGCCATCTGGTTCACTCGCCCTTGGGGGCTCTGAAGTCGTGACCCAGAGGGTCCACTTCCTAGTCCTAATAGTACGCAAAGGCCATGTATCCCACTGGAGCTGCGGCTGCTCAGAAAGAGCTTGTTTTCCTACGGGAAAACTAGACTCGGATGATGTCTTTTATGAAGTCTATGGACTCTCGTCTCTCTGCTCTTCAGTCCTCTGATCCGGGGAATGCCTCCCAGCTGGCCAGTTTGCAACAAGAACTGGCACAGCAGCGTGACGCTCAGTCCCATATCTTAGGGTATATGGCTTCTGTTGATAATCGTCTAGTTCTCTCCAGGCTGCTGCGTCCAGTTCTTCACCAGCTCAAGTTCCCCATCCCACTCCTCGTTTGGCCAAACCTCCTCACTTTAATGGAGATCCCAAACTATGTCGGGGATTTCTCAATCAGTGCCGTCTTCACTTTGAGCTCCTTCCCCTGCAGTATCCTACAGATCGGGCCAAGGTAGCCTTTATTGTTTCTCATTTAGAAGGAGATGCTTTGGCGTGGGTTAATCCTCTTTGGGAGCGGGATGATCCTGTGGTTCTTCAGCTTACTCTTTTTCTTGAGACTTTTCGTCGGGTTTTTGATGAACCGGGTCGATTGGCCTCTACTACTGAGGCATTGTTTAATCTACTACAAGGGTCTCTAACGGTTGGGCAATATGCAATCCAGTTTCGGACCTTATCCTCTGACTTGGGCTGGAATAATGAGGCTTTAGTGGGGGCTTTCTGGCGGGGGCTTTCTAGTCGTGTGAAGGATGAGTTAGCTGGTTGTGACACCCCAACTAATTTGGAGGACTTAATTGCTTTGGCAACATGAATAGACCTTCGCTTTCAGGAACGAGCTTGGGAGAGCAAATTTCCTCGTTCTTCTATGACTTCCCGTAGGCTTCCCAGTCCACGTCCTAGGGGTTCTACTTCTGGTTCCGCTCTTGAGCCTATGCAAGTTGATCGCATAAAACTCTCTGAGCAACGTCGCAAGGAGAGATGCTCCCAGGGCCTTTGTTTTTACTGTGGAAGTTCCTCACATCTCCTCCGAGCCTGCCCAGACCGTCTGGAAAACTCCTCCGCCTAGGTCAGGTAAGAGAGGCCTCCCTAGGTGCATGTGAAACCTCTCAACCCCTCACTTTGCCCGTTTTGTTGCATGTTTCTGGTAAACGTTTTTCTCTTGAGGCTTATTTGGACTCGGGTGCTGCCAGGAATTTTATTAGGTTGGAGGAGGTAATTAAATTCTCAGTTCCCATAAGGCCCTTGGAGAACCCTCTTCTTCTTGCTTCCATAGATGGAAGACCCTTGCAAGAAACCATAACGCAGGTTACGCACTCAGTTGAGCTACAAGTAGGGTCTCTTCATAGGGAGCAGATCTCGTTCTTTGTTTTAGCCAACATTTCCCATCCTATTCTCCTTGGCCTTCCGTGGCTGCGACTCCACAAACCTCTTCTAGATTGGCATAAGGGCAACATTCTTCATTGGAGAGATTCCTGTCGGTCTCGTTGTCTGCTGCTGGTGCGTCCTTTGGGTGTTCCTAGTCCCTCTCCCATTCCCTCCGGGTTGCCTTCTGCTTATTCTTCTTTTTCGGATGTTTTTGATAAAAAGGAGGCAGAATCTTTTCCTTTGAATCGTCTCTACGACTGCACTATAGATCTCGTTCCTGGTGCCACTCCTCCCAGGGGTAGAATCTACCCTCTCTTGCCTGTGGAGACTCAAGCTATGTCAGACTATGTTCAAGAGAATCTCGCCAGAGGTTTCATTCGGAAGTCTTCTTCTCCAGCCGGAGCAGGTTTCTTTTTTGTGAAGAAGAAGGATGGTACTCTTCGCCCCTATATTGATTACAGGGGTTTAAACAGCATCATGGTGAAGAACAAGTACCCCTTACCTCTAATCTCTGAACTTTTCGACCGTCTGAGAGGAGCACGAGTCTTCACCAAGCTTGATCTCCGAGGGGCCTACAACTTGTGTGATAAAAATATTTATATCATGTAGATCTCACTTGCATGTATACTCCTCTATAATCATATATACTCATATAAACACAAATATATCTATATACATTATAATCAATGGCTTAAAATGGCTGACATAAACTAATATAAGCCAGACAGACTGTTCGGTGTTTTACACCCAAAAAGCAGAAGAACTCCAGATGTATTAAGTGCTGATGAGATGTCTCAAGTTTGTCCCAGATGCAGAGAACTTCATTTTAGTTGCTTAATCAGCAGTCATATGTGCATTAATCACAATATTCCATATATATTCAGATAACCAATAACAGAGGAGCTAGACAATATGTTAATTAACTAACCACCCCTAACCACTCCTTTCTCTATGCAATTATAATACTATGTATCAGGAAATAAAGGATCAGTATTGATGGAATGCTTTCCTGTCACAATCGTGTACAGACTCATTCTTGATGAGCGCTCAAAATACTCAGTCTTATTGGGAACGGCCGCAGCACACACAGGATAGATTTATCCAACCCAAATTTCCATATCAAAGGGCGCCCAATGTGGGGCTTGGATGAAACACATGGCGACCCCGCTGAGAGATGGAGGTGTTGGCCACGGCCTTGGTTCACGGGACGGAGACTGCGCAGCTCCATAAGTAAGATAAGAAAATGTTATCATCTTACCTGAAAGTCCCCTGTGCCCAGTACGGGTCTATACCTCTTGACTGTCAGGTGTGGTCACCACCGCATTCCCAGGTAGTGTAAAAAGTCCAAAAGCCCGTATCCAAACCCTGGGATCAGGGCGTCTGCTGTGTGCCGTGTATGTGTTCTGTGTTTGTGTAAGATCCGGGAGACAGTTAGATGGAACAGTGGCTGTTTTGCTTGTGGTTGCTGGGTAACAGACCGCAGGAGGTCAAATCGCTCGATAAGTTATTGCAGGATTCCCGTGCATAGGAGGAACAGGTAGTTCTGGGGCAGGTGGCTCCATATCCAGGCACGGGTAGTGATAACTTAGAGGGCTACTGCAGATTCCCGTAGTGCCGGCGATCCAGTCAGGATGACGGACCGGGGTGGTAGATTTCCCTCTTGTGTTTCTCACTCAGGCCGCCCGGGCACCGGTGTGCCCAGTGCGATTGGCAGTAGTCTGTTCCCAGCGCAACGTGCACGTGTCACATAATAATTGAATGGGCATCTCTCGGACGTCTGTATCTGTTTGGTTCGAGTCACATGTTGCTGCTTTAAGAGCATGTAATTGTATAGAGAAGTTTTTTTTCTCTTCCTCTTTTTTTTTGACAGGAAATAAGGTGGCCAAGCAACAGGAGGGTCTTTTACTTCCTGATGAGAAAACGGACCCCCAGATAGTGGCAGAATACGAAGGTGTTAAGTACGTGAAGAATTTTAGAAGGTATAAAGTATTTGAAATCCATAAGAATCGCAGACTTCAAGCTGCAGAATGGCATGACGTAGAAAGGAAATAAGGGAAGTTAGCGGATGTTACATTGCTGAATGCTGATACAGTATACAGTATATGTATACAGTAGCAGCAGAGCTTACATCGTTTAGGCGGTACAGAGAGATATGTGAGCAAACCAGGAAGTGAGTTTTGTGTGTATAAGATGGGAGATATTGGACCTGCACAATCTGCTCTCAGCAGAATCCATGGTATAGGGAGTTTTTGCACAGTTTGTGGCATGTCCCGTCCCTCCCTACAGGGAGAAGGCATCATTGCTCTCCTCTATTGTTCCTGTTCTTCTCTATTCTCCTTTTTCTCTGTCACTCTCTCTCCTCCTTCTCCTCTCTCCTTCTCTTTTCCTCTCCCTCTCTATCTCCTCTACACTTCTACTCCTCCTTCTCCTCCTTCTCCACACCTCTTTCCTCCTTCACTCACCCTCCATCTCTCCTCCTTCTTCTCTCATTCTCCTTTCCTCTCCTCTTTATCCACACTTTTCTCTTCTCTCTCTCTATCTCTCTCCTCCTTCTCCACTCCCCCACCACACCTTTCTCCTCCTGCTCTTCCTTCTCCACACCCATCTCCACTCCTCTCTTCTCCTCCTCCTCTCTCTCCTCCACACCTCCCATCTTCTCCTCCCTCTGTTCCTCACTCCCCACCTCCTCCTCCTATACTCTTTTTCATCAACCCCTCCTCCTTCTTCTTCTTCTTCTTCTTCTTCTTCTTCTTCTTCTGTGTTGCCAGCTGGGCCAATGCCCAATCCAAACAATGTGGTGCTTACAGCACATGGCACCCCTTCTATGTAACCAATACAGCCCAGCCTCTGACAGTAATGGTATCAGGGGAGGAAGGTGGAGATCCCCCCAGTAGAAGGCACCCCCCAAGATACAGACACATCAGGCAGCAGACAGCTCAGCCCTGGGTGCAGAGGGGGGAGGACTCACCATCTGTTGATAATGTACAACTTCAGCACCGGTCAGAGCTGCCTACATTCACATCAACATAGAGCTATAAGCCTAGTCCACCACAGCTTCAGCAAGGGGGGGGGGAGACATCCTCACACAAAAAGGCAGCTTCTAAGTCCAAAATCAGCCAGTGTATGACCCCAGCACACGCTATCACAACTATTCCTCTGATGAAGATGAAGAGGGAACATCATACATGCTGTCCAGTACTAGTTAAAGAAATCCACAGGCACCAAGAATGCAGGGGCAGGTAGAGGCACCACCATTACACTATGTGCACTGCACTTCAAGTCAGGTGACAATCTTTCAGACCCAGGGATGCATCCCATGCCATTTTACTGAAGAATGTAGCAGAACCAGCGAACATATATAGCCACCTGGAATGATCTCTGGGCCATAAATGGAACTGAAAAGCAGTGACGCACTCTGGCCAATCATGAAGGAACAATTCAAACTTCTAGCAGAATTAGATGTACACGCTTGGGAGTCAGGACCACAGCTAATTGAACAGCTCAGAGTGTGAGCCAAAGGCAGATGGGCAGGACAAGCCCTCAGCTTACATGACATGAGCCAAGACAAGACAGAGTCTGTAAAGAAGTTTCATGGCAGAGTAATGCAAGTATTCCAGGACTTGGGCTTCACCATTCATCACCAGATACACACGCAGATGTTGGCACAGGCCTTTGTGCATGGACTGAGACAGCCAATCAGGAAACCACTGATAGTGGTTAGGCCCGAGAACAGGTCAATAGCAGTGGACTGACCCAGCAAAACGGGTTATGTGCACCTGGGAGACTGTTTATTGCCAATTGTCGCCCAAAACTGCTGCCATTGTAGCACCACAAAGAGCGCGAAGAAGGAAACAGGTGCCGTGCTGCTGAGAACGCCGGAAGGGGAGCCAGAGGTGAAGACGCTGCAAAGTGCCGAACGACACACCGGAAGAACCGCTGCAGACTCCGGAGAGGAGACACCAACCTCAATAAGGTTAGCAAAGGGGAGAAGCTATGTCAAAGCAGGGGGAAGAATTAATGGCAGATGCGGCTGCAGCCCCTGTAATACCCCAAGACCTTGGGTTGGATGCAGCCACCGTTCTCATGGCACCCCCGGGCCTCGCCACGGACGCACCTGCAGGCCCCATCTTACCACTGCAGCTTCAATCAGCAGGCCGGACCCAGCTGCCGCTACAGTGTCCATCATGCCGTTGTCCACAGTAGCCAAAGGAATAGAGTCCCAACCAGGAGTGCAGAAGACAGCCCCTCTCATGGTGACCACTGACCTGGAAGCGCAACCACCCTACAAAGTCAGAGGAAGTGTCAAGTGTTACATTTATGACAAGTTTGGCCATTTCTGGAACCAGTGCAGAGCACCCATGCAACCCAAGAGTTGGTCCAGAGAAACAGGTCAAGGAAGAAGTACAGAAGGCAGTGAAGTACCCCGTCCATGGGACAGGGGTAAGCAAGCCAGGTCTGCAAGACACTATGCTCCTGACATGTAAAACCTCGTCTGCAGGACCAATACCTCAAATTGCCCTGAAAGTGGATGGCGTTGTCAGATCTTTTCTTCTGCACACCGGTGCAGCCAGAAGTGTGATGAGACCTGCGGAACTCGCTGATCCCACCTGCCTATCATAATCCTCTGTGTCTCGCATGGGCATTGATGGTCAAGTCAGACATTCTCAGCTTACAAAGCCTCTGAGCGTGTGCACTCAGCAAGGACACTCTATCCTGTCCCAGTTTGTGGTGTCAAGAACCTGCCACTCAACCTGCTGGGAGTGGACCTACTGCAGAAGCTGAAGGCAACCACAGTGTTCCAGGAAGATGGGACCATGACACTTTCTTCACCCCTGACCCAAGAGGAATCATGGTCATGCTGGCGGCCCTACAAGAACCTCAAAACAACGGATGAGGCCTACCCAAGGAGGTACTGGACGTAGTACCAGAGAGTCTATGGTCTAAGGGACCCCAGGACGTGGGAAAACCTCAAGTTGCCCCAGTACGGCTGTCACTCAAGCCAGGTACCCCGTACCCTCGTAAGGCCCTGGCCAGGCCTAGAGTCAAGCTGCCTCTGACCAACTGAAGGTCCACTTGGAAATAGGAATCATTGTTCCTTGCACATCGCCTTGCAATACCCCGCTTTTCCCGGCCAAGGAAAAAAGACTGTAAAAGGAGAGCCAGCCAAGTTCAAAATGGTACATGACCTGAGAGACGTGAATGACGCCACTGTGTTTGAAACTCCAATTTTGCCGAATCCGCACACTTTGCTCTCAAATGTGCCTTCCACAGCAAAAGTGTTCACAGTGACCGAGTGCTTTCTTCAGTGTTCACTTCATCCAGAAGACCAGTACCTGTTTGCCTTAACGCACCAGGGGGGATAGCACACATAGACAGTTATACCACAGCGGGCCCAGAACAGCCCTTCAAAGTTCAGCAAAGCGATGTCCACAGTCCTTACTAACTGGGTCACATAACATGCAGAAGTAACCCTGCTACAATACGTGGACAATCTACTCCTTTGTGCACGTGTAAAGCCCATTCCTTGTCTCTCCTACTCTACCTGGCGGAGCAGCACTGCAAGGTCTCAAAGAACCAAGTCCAGTGGTGTCTGAAGCGAGTTACGTTCCAGAGACACTGTATTGCTCACTAGGGTTGAGCGACTTTTACTTTTATAGGATCGGGTCGGGTTTCACGAAACCCGACTTTCTCAAAAGTCGGGTCGAGTGAAATCGGCCGATCCTATAGAAAAGTCGGGGTCGGTCGAAACTCGAAACCCAATGCAGTGCAATGGGATACTATGGTTCCCAGGGTCTGAAGGAGAGGAAACTCTCCTTCAGGCCCTGGGATCCATATTTAAGTGTAAAATAAAGAATTAAAATAAAAAATATTGCTATACTTACCCTCTGACGCGCCCTGGTACTAACCGGCAGCCTTCCTTCCTTAGAATCAGCGCGTGAAAGACCTTAGATGACGTCGCGGCTTGTGAGGGCGCGTCCGAGGGTGAGTATATTCCTATTAGGTATATACTCACCCTCGGACGCGCCCTGCTTCTTTCCGGCAGCCTTCCTTCCTAAGAATCAGCGCTTGAAGGACCTTCGGTGACGTCGCGGCTTGTGATTGGTCGCGTGAGCGGTCACATGGGCGGTCGCGCGACCAATCACAAGCCGCGACGTCATCTAAGGTCTTTCACGTGCTGATTCTAAGGAAGGAAGGCTGCCGGTTAGTACCAGGGCGCGTCAGAGGGTAAGTATAGCAATATTTTTTATTTTAATTCTTTATTTTACACTTAAATATGGATTCCGATACCGATTTCCGATATTGCAAACATATCAGAACTCGGTATCGGAATTCCGATACCAGATTCAGAAGATCGCCGACCTCATGGCCGACCCCACACAGGGATCGGGTCGGGTTTCATGAAACCCGACTTTGCCAAAAGTCGGGGACTTCTGAAAATGGCCGACCCTTTTCGCTCAACCCTATTGCTCACTAGACGAAACATCTGACAGATAACCGGAAGACCACAGTGGAGAAGACGGTTCCTCCAACAACTCCAAGGGCACTACAGGCCTTCCTTGGTCTAGTTTCGTATTGCAGAGCCTGGATCCCTGATGCTTCAGTCCTAATGCAGCCTCTGTATGACTGTGTCAACATAACCCCGTTCCTCCTGACAGATGCAGCCTTCAGCTCATTCAAGAAGTTAAAAGACTCTGTAGTCTCAGCGCCAGCTCTAGGCTTACCTGACTACGAGAAGCCATTCCGTCTCTACCTAATGAAAAAAGAAGGCCTTGCTACTGGAGTCCTGACGCAGCTTCAGGGGGGAAAGCCGAGACCTTTGGGCTAATTTTCAGCTTGCTTGGATCCAGTTGCAAGGGAAGCCCCCTCCTGCATGAGAGCAGCATTTGCAGCACCGGCCCTCCTGGACAAGACTGCTGACATCATTCTTGGATTGCAGATTGGAAATCCTGGCTCTGCATGACATCTCAGAAATCCTCAACCAAACCCAGCCAAAACATCTCTCCACCGCCAGGCATCTTCGTCTCCAGATGCACAGTCCTCAACCCGTCCACTCTACTCCCACTCCCAAGGAAGGATACAGATATGGACCCTCAGATAAAAATTCTTATCAAATTCTGCATGATACCTTCCGTAAGGATCTGGATTTGCTCCGGATGGATGACCATGATTGCTTCATTATCATGCAACAGGAAACAGCAGGACTACCTAAGGTAGCAGAAGAGCCACTGACCAAACCAGAGTTGATTCTCTACATGGATGGCTCCAGATTTGCAGATGATGAAGGAAGATTCCACATGGGATGTGCAGTGACCAGCAATCAAGAGATCCTGTGGTCCAGAAGCCTGCCGCCTAGTCTGTCAGCTCAGGAAGCAGAACTGATAGCGCTGACGAAGGCATGCCAGATTGCAGAAGGCAAAACTGCGAACATATACACTGATTCAAGGTACTCGCATGGCATAGCACACGACTTTGGACCCGTCTGGACTGCAAGAGACTTCATCACAGCAAGCGGAACAACCGTGAAGCATCATGGAGCCATCAAGGACCTGCTGGACGCACTCCAACTTCCAAAAATGGTGGCAGTACTAAAAGTCAAAGCACATGGAAAATTGAACACAGTAGAGGCACTGGGCAACAACATGGCGGATATGACAGCCAAAGAAGCAGCCAAGGGAAGACAATATGGAGACGTGGGAGAAGTCGTAGAGCCGGACGGCTACTACATGATGACTGAAGACAAGAAACCTGACCAGATGAAGTCCTGGGATCTGCTCAAAAAGCTGCAAGAGCAAGCCCCAAAAAAGGACAAGAAGGAATGCTGGATGCGGAAGGGAGCAACACATGAAGAAGGAATGGACTACAAACCCTGTTTATCCCGAAGCATGTATACAATGGTGGTCCAGTGGGCACATGGGCCTACACACAGATCAAATACACAGATGAATGATCTGATTGGTGCTTACTGGTTCGCTCCAGGGATCTCCACCCTAACAGCCAAGTTCACTAGCAGCTGTCTGACCTGCGGCAAATGCAACCCTGAAAGTTCCCACACATCATCTTGCCAGCCCGCTGTACCCTTTCCAGTGGATCCAGATAGACCACATCCAGATGCCGCCAAGTGGAGGTTTCGAATATGCCCTTGTGGTCGTGGACGTGTTCTCAGGATGGCCAGAAGTTTTCCCAGTGAAGAACCAGTCAGCAAAGACTACTGCAAAGAGATGAGATACGCAGTTATGGGGTCCCAAAAGTGATAGGCAGTGACAAGGGACTCGCATTCACAGCAAATCTCACACAAGAGATCTGGTCAGCAGTAGGGTCAGACTTAATGTACCTTCACACTAAACGATATCGCTAGCGATCCGTGACGTTGCAGCGTCCTGGCTAGCGATATCGTTCAGTGTGACACGCAGCAGTGATCAGGATCCTGCTGTGATGTCGTTGGTCGGGGCTAGAAGGCCAGAACTTTATTTGGTCGCTGGCTCTCCCGCTGACATCGCGGAATCGGCGTGTGTGATGCCGATTCAGCAATGTCTTTGCTGGTAACCAGGGTAAACATCGGGTTACTAAGCGCAGGGCCGCGCTTAGTAACCCGATGTTTACCCTGGTTACCATCCTAAAAGTAAAAAAAACAAACACTTCATACTTACCTTCAGCTGTCTGTCCCCGGCGCTCTGCTTCTCTGTACTCACTGTGAGCACAGCGGCCGGAAAGCAGAGCGGTGACGTCACCGCTCTGCTTTCCGGCTGACCGGCGCTCACAGCCAGTGTAGGAAGCAGAGCGCCGGGGACAGACAGCTGAAGGTAAGTATGTAGTGTTTGTTTTTTTACTTTTAGGATGGTAACCAGGGTAAACATCGGGTTACTAAGCGCGGCCCTGCGCTTAGTAACCCGATGTTTACTCGGGTTACCGGCATCGTTGGTCGCTGGAGAGCTGTCTGTGTGACAGCTCTCCAGCGACCGAACAGCGGATCGTTGTCTGGATCGCTGCAGCGTTGTTTAGTGTGAAGGTACCTTTAGGCCTACGTACTCCCTACAATCCCCAGAGTAGCGAGAAAGTGGATAGACTGAATGGGACACTTAAGAACAGGATGTTGAAAGTTGCTCAAGAAACAAACAAACCATGGCATGAGACACTCCCAATCACACTATTTCGTGTTAGGAACACTCCCAGAGGCTCAGAAAAGCTGTCACCATATTAAATTTTGTTTGGGTCTAGCCCCAGGTTAGGGGTATACTTTCCCTCAGCAGCTGATTATGCAATATGATACTTTGTCTGCTTATGTAATTGAACTCACCAAGAAACTTGCTAACATCCATTCTTGAGTTTTTTCTTCATTGCCAGATCCAGATTCAGTGTCCGGTACGCACTCCTTGAAGCCAGGAGACTGGGTGTTGGTGAAAAAGTTTGTAAGGAGAACACCACTCGATCCCAGATTTGATGGTCCTGTCCAAGTGCCGCTGATGACACCAACCTCTGTGAAGCTGGAGGGAAAACCCACTTGGATCCACGCATCGCATTGCAAGAACGCTCCCCTACCAGAAGTTGACACCCAAGCCAGAACGATGCTGTGGATGCCCTGCCTGACCGAACAGATGACCTACCTGATAAAGAATACACTACACATGCTATTGACTAAGAGACTGATTGCAACTAACCCCTGTTAGGGACAGATGTCCTGACCGCCCATTTGCAAAAAGTCTGTACGGTGTAGGGCGTGGGCACTAGGCTTGCGTCAGTTCGCCGGCAGCACAAAAGAGTTGCAGTGCTTTGGGACAGGAGGCTAGGATTAGGGCAAGTGATATCTAAGGGGGGCTTGTGATAGAAATATTTATATCATGTAGATCTCACTTGCATGTATACTCCTCTATAATCATATATACTCATAAACGCAAATACAGTTAGGGCCAGAAATATTTGGACAGTGACACAAGTTTTGTTATTTTAGCTGTTTACAAAAACATGTTCAGAAATACAATTATATATATAATATGGGCTGAAAGTGCACACTCCCAGCTGCAATATGATAGTTTCCACATCCAAATCGGAGAAAGGGTTTAGGAATCATAGCTCTGTAATGCATAGCGTCCTCTTTTTCAAGGGACCAAAAGTAATTGGACAATGGACTCTAAGGGTTGCAATTAACTCTGAAGGCGTCTACCTCGTTAACCTGTAATCAATGAAGTAGTTAAAAGGTCAGGGGTGGATTCCAGGTGTGTGGTTTTGCATTTGGAAGCTGTTGCTGTGAGCAGACAACATGCGGTCAAAGGAACTCTCAATTGAAGTGAAGCAGAACATCCTGAGGCTGAAAAAAAAGAAAAAATCCATCAGAGAGATAGCAGACATGCTTGGAGTAGCAAAATCAACAGTTGGGTACATTCTGAGAAAAAAGGAGTTGACTGGTGAGCTTGGGAACTCAAAAAGGCCTGGGCGTCCACGGATGACAACAGTGGTGGATGATCGCCGCATACTTAATTTGGTGAAGAAGAACCCGTTCACAACATCAACTGAAGTCTAGAACACTCTCAGTGAAGTAGGTGTATCTGTCTCTAAGTCAACAGTAAAGAGAAGACTCCATGACAGTAAATACAAAGGGTTCACATCTAGATGCAAACCATTCATTAATACCAAAAATAGACAGGCCAGAGTTAAATTTGCAGAAAAACACCTCAAGAAGCCAGCTCAGTTCTGGAAAAGTATTCTATGGACAGATGAGACAAAGATCAACCTGTACCAGAATGATGGGAAGAAAAAAGTTTGGAGAAGAAAGGGAACGGCACATGATCCAAGGCACACCACATCCTCTGTAAAACATGGTGGAGGCAACGTGATGGCATGGGCATGCATGGCTTTCAATGGCACTGGGTCACTTGTGTTTATTGATGACATAAGAGCAGACAAGAGTAGCCGGATGAATTCTGAAGTGTACCGGGATATACTTTCAGCCCAGATTCAGCCAAATGCTGCAAAGTTGATTGGATGGCGCTTCATAGAACAGATGGACAATGACCCCAAGCATACAGCCAAAGCTACCCAGGAGTTCATGAGTGCCAAAAAGTGGAACATTCTGCAATGGCCAAGTCAATCTCCAGATCTAAACCCAATTGAGCATGCATTTCACTTGCTCAAATCCAGACTTAAGACGGAAAGACCCACAAACAAGCAAGACCTGAAGGCTGCGGCTGTAAAGGCCTGGCAAAGCATTAAGAAGGAGGAAACCCAGCGTTTGGTGATGTCCATGGGTTCCAGACTTAAGGCAGTGATTGCCTCCAAAGGATTTGCAACAAAATATTGAAAATAAAAATATTTTGTTTGGGTTATGTTTATTTGTCCAATTACTTTTGACCTCCTAAAATGTGGAGTGTTTGTAAAGAAATGTGTACAATTCCTAAATTTTCTATCAGATATTTTTGTTCAACCCTTCAAATTAAACGTTACAATCTGCACTTGAATTCTGTTGTAGAGGTTTCATTTCAAATCCAATGTGGTGGCATGCAGAGCCCAACTCGCGAAAATTGTGTCACTGTCCAAATATTTCTGGCCCTAACTGTATATCTATATACATTATAATCAATGGCTTAAAATGGCTGACATAAACTAATATAAGCCAGACAGACTGTTCGGTGTTTTCCACCCAAAAAGCAGAAGAACTATAGATATATTAAGTGCTGATGAGATGTCTCAACTTTGTCCCAGATGCAGAGAACTTCATTTTAGTTGCTTAATCAGCAGTCATATGTGCATTAATCACAATATTCCATATATATTCAGATAACCAATAACAAAGGAGCTAGACAATATGTTAATTAACTAACCACCCCTAACCACTCCTTTCTATATGCAATTATAAAACTATGTATCAGGAAATAAAGGATCAGTATTGATGGAATGCTTTCCTGTCACAATCGTGTACAGACTCATTCTTGATGAGCGCTCAAAATACTCAGTCTTATTGGGAACGGCCGCAGCACACACGGGATAGATTTATCCAACCCAAATTTCCATATTACTTGGTTCGCATCCTTGCGGGAGACGAGTGGAAGACCCCATTCAACACTCGGGATGGACACTACGAGTATTTGATAATGCCTTTTGGGCTTTGTAATGCGCCTGCGTTGTTCCAGGAGCTCGTTAATGACATTTTTCATGACTGTCTCTATACCAGTGTTGTGGTCTATTTGGATGACATCCTTGTCTTCTCCCCTGATCTATCCACCCATCGACAAGACGTCCGCCGAGTCTTACTTTGACTAAGAGAAAATCATCTTTTCGCTAAGATTGAAAAATGCATCTTCGAACAGTCTTCCGTGCCTTTCGTAGGTTATATCGTGTCCGAGGATGGTCTGACTATGGATCCTGAGAAGGTGTCTGCTGTTCTGAATTGGCCCTGTCCATCGGGAGTAAAGGCTATTCAGCGATTTCTGAACTTTGCCAATTATTACAGACAATTTATTCCTCACTTTTCTTCTCTGTCCAAGCCAATCTCTGCTCTGGTTCGTAAGGGAGTCGATCCCAATCTTTGGCCATCTGAGGCTGAAACAGCATTTCAAACTCTGAAGCAAGAGTTTGCCTCTGCATCGGTGCTTCATCGACCTGATTCTAATAGACCATTCAATCTTGAAGTGGATGCGTCCTCTATCGGAGCCGGAGCTGTACTCCTCCAGAAGTCTAACTCGGATCGATTAGTCTCTTGTGGATTTTTCTCCAAGGCATTTTCTCCTCCTTAACGTAATTATTCCATCGGTGACAGAATTGCTTGCCATCAAATTGGCCTTGGAGGAATGGCGGTATCTTCTTGAGGGGGCTGTTCATCCTTTTGTCATTTTTACTGACCACAAGAATCTAGCCTATGTTCAGTCAGCCCAAAGGCTGAATCCTCGACAAGCCAGATGGTCGTTGTTCTTCAGACGTTTCGATTTTGAGCTACATTTCCGACCTGGAGATAAGAACATCAAACTGACACCCTGTCACGGTCTTTTCAACTGTCTGATGTAGAGGAGATGGATTGCTTGAACATTTATTGATTGACCTCCAATCCAGGATAGCACAGCTGGGCGCGGGATGCGCCGCTGACCCCCGGACACAGGACAGAGCAGGACAGCTCCACATGCTGCGGCCCACCCTAAGCAGGATCCCTCTATTTATGCCACAGGAGCATTCACTGGACCCATTATAATGACTTCTTTATATGCTGCAGCTCACCCTAAACAGGACCCCTCTACCTACACCACAGGAGCAATTATTGGACCCACTATAAGGTTATGCCTTAAAAGGACCATTGTCTTGCCTTCTATCACTGCCACTCCTATGTCTGTGTATCAAAAGAGTTAAGCCTTATCTGGGCACTGAGGGATCTCTACCCTATTCGTCTCAACTCATTCTTTACTGTGGATAAGTGATTAGTGTTGAGCATTCCGACACCGCAAGTATCGGGTATCGGCCGATATTTGCGGTATCGGAATTCCGATACCGAGTTCCGATATTTTTGTGATATCGGGAATCGGTATTGGGATTAAGATTAATGTGTAAAATAAAGAATAAAAATAAAAAATATTGATATACTTACCCTCTGACGCGCCCTGGTCGTCACTGCTGCAACCGCCTTGCTTTCGTTCCGAAGAATGACCGCGTAAAGGGCCTTCGATGAAGTTGCGGCTTGTGATTGGTCGCTGAGCGGTCATGTGACCGCTCACGCGACCAATCACAAGCCGCGACATCATCGAAGGCCCTTAACGCGCTCATTCTTCGGAACGAAAGCAAGGCGGTTGCAGCGGTGACGACCAGGGCGCGTCAGAGGGTAAGTATATCAATATTTTTTATTTTTATTCTTTATTTTACACATGAATATGGATCCCAGGGCCTGAAGGAGAGTTTTCTCTCCTTCAGACCCTGGGATCCATTACAGGATACCTTCCGATATTTGTTTCCCATTGACTTGTATTGGTATCGGATATCGGTATCGGCGATATCCGATATTTTTTGGATATCGGCCGATACCATCCGATACCGATACTTTCAAATATCGGACGGTATCGCTCAACACTATAAGTGATACAATGAATAAGGCTCTGGTTGAGCCGAAACATCTGTATATATCGCTTCCAGGTTCTGTGTTTCTTTTTCGCTCCCCAATATAAGTTTATTTGACAATAAATGTTCAAGCAATCCACACGTTGTCATTAGAGTGTGCGGTGTAAACATACTTACTAGTACCTGGGATCATTTGATCCATTACACCAGCACCTTGCATTCTTGACCGAGTGCACGCCATCTATATCTTTGATGTAGAGGAGAGACCTGCGCACATTCTTGATCCAGCTAAGATTGTTTCTCTGGCTCCTCTCGATGTAATCACGCCGCCT
This sequence comes from Ranitomeya imitator, assembly GCF_032444005.1. Lineage (NCBI taxonomy): Eukaryota > Metazoa > Chordata > Amphibia > Anura > Dendrobatidae > Ranitomeya > Ranitomeya imitator. The sequence goes on along the minus strand of NC_091290.1, from coordinate 72,528,464 downwards.
CCAGGAAAGACCTTCGTTTCTAATTGTGACAAGTTGAAGGTCATACGTTGGGGTCATTCCTCCCAGTTCGCCGGACATGTCGGAGGTAAGAAGACCCTCTCCCTGATTTCTCACCATTATTGGTGGCCTTCTCTTCGCCAGCATGTGTTAGATTTTGTTGCTTCCTGTTCCTCGTGCGCTCGGAATAAGGTTCCTCGACAGCTGCCTTCTGGTTCTCTGCTTCCACTTCCTGTGCCTTCTGTTCCCTGGACTCATATTGCTATGGACTTTGTCACCGATTTACCGAGGTCCTCTAATTGCACTGCAGTTCTGGTGGTCGTAGACAGATTTTCCAAGATGGCCCACTTCACCTCTCTTCCTGGATTTCCATCTTCTCCTGACCTTGCAAAGATTTTTTTACTTCAAGTTTTTCGGCTCCATGGATTCCCTCAGCACATCGTCTCTGACCGAGGAGTCCAGTTTACCTCACGTTTTTGGAGAGCGCTTTGTGGTCTTATGAAGGTATCCCTAGATTTTTCTTCTGCTTATCATCCCCAGTCCAACGGTCAGGTGGAGCGTGTTAATCAAATCCTTATCTCCTATCTTTGTCACTTTACCAATGCTCACCATGATGACTGGGTGTTTCTTCTTCCTTGGGCGGAATTCACCTACAATAACCACACTGGCGAATCTTCATCTAAGTCTCCCTTTTTTATTGTTTTTGGGCAAAATCCCAGCATTCCTCTCCCTGTTCTCCCCACCTCAGGCGTACCGGCGGCGGACTCCTTGTCCCAGGAGTTTTCCAAAATTTGGCAGGTGACTAAAGAGGCCCTTAAAAAGGCTAGTGACAGAATGAAAAGGTATGCTGACAAAAGGCGTTTGGATGTGCCTCCTTATCAACCTAGCGATAAGGTCTGGCTTTCCTCTCGCTACATCCGACTCAAAGTCCCCTCTCATAAGTTTAGTCCACGTTACATCGGTCCCTTTGAGGTTTCTAGTCGAATTAATAACGTAGCATACAAATTGAAATTACCAGCTTCCCTACGCATTCCTAATGCTTTTCATGTATCACTCCTCAAACCTGCAATTTTCAATCATTTTCATTCGGTTTTGTCACGTTCTCGCCAACCTGTTTCTTCCGATGCCTCTTTTGAAGTTAAGAATATTCTTGCTAAAAAATCTGTTAGGGGCAAGACTTTTTATTTGATTGACTGAAAGGGGTTTGGACCCGAGGAGAGGTCTTGGAAGCCTCTTGAAAATATCAATGCTCCGCTAGTCTTAAAGAGGTTCCTTTCTAGTTCTAAAGGGGGAGGGGATAAGAGAAGGGGTACTGTTACACCACGCTTTGTCAATTCGGCGGCCCGAGCATTCGCAAACGCGCTCCTCTCACCTGTAGTTACCTTCATTCGCAGTGATGTGCCCTCTGCTGATTGTCCTCATATGACCTCGAGGCTGGGAAAATAATCTGAAAAGTTCCCACGCTCGAGGTCATATGAGGACAACCAGCAGAGGGTGCATCACTGCGAATGAAGGTAACTACAGGTCATTGACCTACTTTCCATTCATTTGCTGGGGTTTTACAGGCAGGAGCACAGCTGCATTATAGCAGAGCTCCTGCCTGTAAAATAATTTAACCCCTTCAGATGGATTTACATCGTGGGACATATCGACAGAAGGTATGAGATATTGTTGGTTTATTATTTTTAATTTGTTACAGGTCGAGGGTTTTCAGGTGGATTGAGAGTGGAATAAAATATTACAACAACCTGTGTGTTTATTTCATTAAAATACTTTGCAATATTGTGTGTGTGTTTTTTTAACCAATTCATGCTATTGGATTAATAATGGATAGGTGTCATAATTGACGCTTCTCCATTATTAATCAGGCTTAATGTCCCCCTACAATAGCAAGGTGACATTACCCTTCATTACCCCATATTCCACCGCTACACGGGAATGGGAAGAGAGTGGCCAAGTGCCAGAATAGGTGCATCTTACAGATGTGCCTTTTCTGGGGTGGCTGGGGGAAGATGTTTTTAGCCGGGGGGGGGGGGACAATAACCCTGAACCCTCTCCAGGCTATTAAAGGGGTTGTCCACTACTTTCAATTAACCCCCCAATGTACCCCCCGGGGCCCCTAATGAATTGTGCCATTACCTTCTGTTGACGTTTTTGCCTGTGAGCGGCGCTATTCCGACTGCTGAGTCCGGGTCACGTGACCCCCAGACTGCAGCCGCCGCTCATTTCTGCCGACGTCACGTCAATTTCCAGACTCTAGAAATTGACGTGACGTCAGCAACAGGCGTGACCATCCCCCACAGTAGGCAGTCACTCACCAAGACTGGGCTGTGGGCGGTGCTGGAGGCTGCCTGCAGGGCTGTGCTGGGGCGGGCGGGGCTGTGCTGGGGGTGGGCGGGGCTGTGTGTGCTCACTGCTCTGCTCTGAGTGCTGGGATCTGCGGGCGGGCAGGGCTGTGCTTTGGTCGCCGGAGGTCTGCCGCCGGCGCCGGTGTTTTTGCGGACCGGCGCCGGTGTCTGCCTGCCGGCGCTGGTGTCTGCCGGCATGTACGTGTGTGTGTGCCGGCGCTGTGCGTGTGTGTGTGCCGGCGCTGTGCGTGTGTGTGTGCCGGCGCTGTGTGTGTGTGTGCAGGCATCGTACGATGGGACTACAAGTCCTATCGGGCTCTGCCTGCTACACTGACAGTGAGTGACACATTAGCCAGTGATGGGACAGTAGTAGTCCCATCATCCGGCTAATGTGTTGAATGTAAAAAAAAAAAAAAAACATACACAGTACATACATACATACATACATACATGCAACACACACCATGCGACGACATGCACCATGCGACGACATATACCATGCGACATGCTGCATGCACCATGTGATGACATGCACCATGCGACGACATGCACCATGCAACGACATGCACCATGCGACATGCTGCATGCACCATGCGACGACATGCACCATGCGACATGCACCATGCGACGACATGCGACATGCACCATGCACCATGTGACGACATGCGACATGCATCATGCATCATGCGACGACATGCACCATGCGACGACATGCGACATGCACCATGCGACGACATGCTACATGCTCCATGCGATGACATGCATCATGCACCATGCGACGACATGCACCATGCGACATGCTGCATGCACCATGCGACGACATGCACCATGCTGCATGCACCATGCGACGACATGCACCATGCAACATGCTGCATGCACCATGTGACGACATGCGACATGCACCATGCACCATGCGACGACATGCGACATGCACCATGCGACGACATGCGACATGCATCATGCACCATGCGACGACATGCGACATGCACCATGCGACGACATGCTACATGCACAACGCGACGACATGCATCATGCACCATGCGACGACATGCACCATGCGACATGCTGCATGCACCATGCAACGACATGCACCATGCGACATGCTGCATGCACCATGCGACAACATGCACCATGCGACGACATGCACCATGCGACATGCTGCATGCACCATGTGACGACATGCAAGATGCACCATGCTACATGCACCATGCGCCGACATGCACCATGCGCCGACATGCGACATGAACCATGCGACAACATGCACCATGCGACGACATGCGACATGAACCATGCTACATGCACCATGTGACGACATGCTACATGCACCATGCAACATGCACCATGCGACGACATGCGACATTCACCATGCGACAACAAGCACCATGCGATGACATGCTACATGCACCATGCGACGACATGCGACATTCACCATGCGACATGCACCATGCAACGACATGCACCATGCGACGACATGCTACATGAACCATGTGACAGCATGCACCATGCGACGACATGTACCATGCGACATGCACCATGCGACGACATGCACCATGCGATGACATGCGACATGCTACATGCAACATGTGGCGACATGCACCATGCGACACCATGCGACATGCACCATGCTACATGCACCATGTGACGACATGCACCATGCGACGACATGCACCATGCGACGACATGCTACATGCACCATGCGACGACATGCATCATGCACCATTTGACGACATGCACCATGCGACATGCTGCATGCACCATGCAACGACATTCAACATGCAAAGATATGCACCATGCGACATGCTGTATGCACCATGTGACGACATGCGACATGCACCATGCTACATGCACCATGTGCTGACATGCACCATGCGCCGACATGCGACATGAACCATGCGACAACATGCACCATGCGATGACATGCGACATGAACCATGCTACATGCACCATGTGACGACATGCTACATGCACCATGCAACATGCACCATGCGATGACATGCGACATTCACCATGAGACAACAAGCACCATGCGACAACATGCTACATGCACCATGCGACGACATGCGACATTCACCATGCGACATGCACCATGCGACGACATGCACCATGCGACGACATGCTACATGAACCATGTGATAGCATGCACCATGCGACGACATGTACCATGCGACATGCACCATGCGACGACAGGCACCATGCGATGACATGCGACATGCTACATGCAACATGTGGCGACATGCACCATGCGACACCATGCGACATGCACCATGCTACATGCACCATGTGACGACATGCACCATTCGACGACATGCACCATGCGACGACATGCAACATGCAACGACATGCACCATGCAACGACATGCGACATACAACGACATGTGACATACAGTACATACATACATACTACATACATACAGTACATATAACATACTCACCATCACTTGTCACTTTGTTCCCCGAAGCCAGGCTCACCTGTAAAAAATATTAAAATAATAAACAAACAATATACTCGCTGTCTGCAGAAATCCAATTAAAACGAGTGTCCCACGACGATCTCCCGTGGAGAGCAGGAGCATCAGCTGATGCGACCACTCTCCAGGGGCTCCAGGAACACAATGATGGAAGGTATCCTTCCATCATGTATTAATCAAAAGGTATTCCTACGCCCCTTTGAGAAAATAGTCCCTATTCTCACTATTGGCATTGCTGGGTGAGACATTTTCCCACGCAGCAATTGCCATAAAGTGAGACCAGTGAACTATAGTAACCTCAGTGATGCACTGCAGGAGCCATTGTCTCCTGTCAGTGTGTCACTGTGGGTCCTATAGAGCAGTGACATCACCCGATGTCACTGTTCTATAGGGGAGATCGTTGTGGGACACTCGCTATTAATTGGACTACGGCGGACAGGTAGTATATGGTTTATTATTTTACTTTTTTTGCAGGCGCTGAAGTATGGTAAGTACGGTTAAATGAAGAATATTAAAAAACTTTTTTCCAAATGTGTGTGTTTTATTAACCCTTTCTTACTATTGGATTAATAATGGATAGGCATCTTATGGACGCCTCTCCGTTATTAACCCGGCATAATGTCACCTGTTATGACCTGGTGGTTAGGAGCACCCGGAATGACCTGATAGTTAAACCTCATACAGGACGAGCTCTGGGATGTGGGAGCTCTGCTGACCGCAAGCCCTAATCCTATCACACACAGTAGAAATATCCGTGGAGCGCTCCTAGGCACCTCATCACAGCCTAAGAACTATCTAGCCCTAGAGATAGAAAATAAAGCCTACCTTGACTCAGAGAAATTCCCCAAAGGTAAAGGAAGCCCCCCACATATATTGACTGTGAGTTAAGATGAAAGTCACAAACGTAGAAATGAAACAGGTTTCAGCAAAGGGAGGCCAGACTTACTAAATAGACAGAGGATAGGAAAGGTAACTTTGCGATCAGCACAAAAACCTACAAAATACCACGCAGAGTGTGCAAAAAGGACCTCCGCACCGACTCACGGTGCGGAGGGGCCACTCTGCATCCCAGAGCTTCCAGCTAGCAAGACAAAATCATGATAACCAGCTGGACAAGAAAACAGTGAACAAATAATGACTATCAGGAACTTAGCTTCTGCAGGAGAAGGCAGGTCACCAGAGAGATCCAGGAGCGAACTGAACCAATGCAAAAACATTGACAGCTGGCATGGAGTAACGATCTGAGTGGAGTTAAATAGAGCAGCCAACCAAAGGATAAATTACGTCACCTGTGTAAGGAACCTCAGAAGCAGCAGCTTCACTCATAGCCACCAGAGGGAGCCCATAGACAGAACTCGCCGAAGTACCATTCACGACCACAGGAGGGAGTTCAACAACAGAATTCACAACAGTCACCTTACAATAGCAAGGTGACATTAACCCTTTATTACAACATATCCCACCGCTACTCGGGAGTGGGAAGAGAGGGGTTAAGTGCCAGAATTGGCGCATCTTACAGATGCGCCATTTCTGGGGCGGCTGCGGACAGGTATTTGTAGCCGGGGGGGGGGGCAATATCCATGGCCCCTCTCTAGGCTATGAATATCAGCCTGCAGCTGTCTACGTAGCCTTTCTGGCTATAAAATATAGGGGGACCCCACGTCTTTTTTTTGGGGGGTCCCCCTATTTTAATAGCCAGTAAAGGCTACGCAGACAGCTGGGGGCTGGTATTCATAGCAGGCTACAGATATTGGCCCCGGCCGTCGGCTTTCCCCCTCTGGCACAGAAAATTGCGCGGGAGCCCACGCCGTTTTTTTCCGCTTTTTTTTTTTCTTTTTAAATTCAACGCTCATTAAGGCCTCTTTCACTCTTGCGTCGGTACGGGTCCATCGCTATGCATCGAGCCGACGTACCAACGCACGTTGTGAAATTTGTGCACGACGTGGGCAGCGAATGCAGTTTTTCAACGCATCCGCTGCCCTTTCTGAAGTGCGGGAAGGAGGGGGCGGAGTTTCTGGCGCGCATGCACGGTAGAAAATGGCGGGCGAGACGGCCCAAAAATTTTTCAATTGAATGTTTTTTCGTGCCGACGGTCCGCCAAAACACAACGGATCCGTAGCACGACGGAGGCGATGTCTGGCCATCCGTCATGATCCGTCGCTAATACAAGTCTATGGGTAAAACGCATCCTGCGAGCACATTTGCAGGATCTGTTTATTTGCACCGGATCGTTTTTTTTCCGCCAGATCCTTTTTTTTCAACCGGATCCGTTTTTTTCTGCCGGATCCATTTTTTCCCACCGGATGGTTTTTTTTCCGCCAGATCTGTTTTTTCTCATAGAACTGTATTAGTGCCGGATTGCGCCTGATGGCCACACGTTTAATCCGTTTTTGCAGGATCCGTCGAAAAAGCTGTTTCACATACAGAGGAAAGGTTTTTCGGTACGTTAAAAAATGCACAGCGACTGATCTAGCAAAAAATAGATGAAACGTGTGGCCATCAGACGCACTCCGGCGCTAATACAACTCTATGAGAAAAAAACGGATCTGGCAGAAAAAAAAAATGATCAGGTGGAAAAAAACGGATACGGCGGAAAAAAAAAGATCCGGCAGAAAAAAAAGATCCGACGAAAAAAAAGGATCCTGCAAATGTGCTCGCAGGATACGTTTTGTACCCATAGACTTGTATTAGCAACGGATCCGTCGTGCTTTGGCGGACGCAACGCACAAAAAAAGTTCAATGTAACTTTTTTTGTGCGACGTGTCTGCCATTTCCGACCGCGCATGCGTGGCTGGAACTCCGCCCCCTCCTCCACGCTCATCACAATGGGCAGCGGATGTGTTGTAAAACTGCATCCGCTGCCCACGTTGTGCTAAATTTAGCATAACGTCCGTCGGTACGTTTGGCCGAAGGTTTGCGACGGCCCCGTACTGACGCAAGTGTGAAAGAAACCTCAATCACTCCCCATATGGACCACCAGGAAATACCCAAACCAGGATAGATATCTCAATATATTTTATTAAATTGTAATTTAATGACAGTACATAATATAAAAATCATATAAAAAATCTCATATAAGAACAGATAATACTATGCGTAATGCAGGACTTCTAAAAATAGTAGAAAACAGGCAAACCCAATATTGCACAATTTGTCCACAAAGCCGTGATACAAATAATTAGTGTAAAAAATATATAGTGAAAATAAATGAATTATTACTTAGATTTACCCAATACAGGCAGAACCATAAAATAATATAATTACCAAGATAAATCGTGATAAAAAAAGTGTAAAGTGCAAAAGAGTGCTAATTACTGCTCCACATGAGCACAACCCCTCGGTAAAACAGATATGTGCAAATAGGCAAATTAGGACTAATATAGATGTATAGCGGTATATACCTTATTGGGTAGCCTGGACCTGCAAAAAACGCTCCCCGACGCGCGTTTCGGATTATTCTCCTTCGTCAGGGGGTGTATAGTCAAAGTCCGGATGGATGTTATATAGTGTGCGTCCTCCTATCCCCAGCGCCCCTGCCGTGTAATCGGCGCTTGCGCGGTCAGGAGGACCGGAAGTCTGAGGCCGCGTAAAAATTTTTTAAAAACAAATTACTGCTAAAACATGTATAAAATAGTTTTCAACGTTGAAAACTATTCCCAAACACTTTAGACTCCACCACAATTGTGATTCTTCTGGATTTAGAGTGATTGGGATTGATACCCTGAAAAAGAGTGAACGTGGGGGACCAATTACTATACCACTGGCAAAAATGGAAACAAGGTGGATATGGGTCTTAAAAACAGTGTCACCAATGGGCCTAAATGAAAACTTGAGCTTTGCCCCCTTTTTATAAGTGTTTTTTATACATTTTTATACATGTTTTAGCAGTAATTTGTTTTTAAAAAATTTTTAGGGTTCTCTTCTTATAACATCAGTTTTTTATATTTTTATTCATTATTAATGTATGGTTTTTAGTCTTGGATTTTAATTTTTGTATTTTTTTATAGTTGGTACTTACCTGATAATGTGATTCTCTTATGGCTGACCGGATGCTATGACCTCTTGGATGGATCCCTTGGTCGGTGGTTGTCCGGCTGCAAGTCGTCATTTCTTATGAAGATTCTGTATACCGATGCAAAGAGATATTTGTATTTTATGTTTCGACGTTAATGATGTATATATATATATAAACAAATGATTAATAACAATCTTTTTTCAGGTATATATCTGTATCTTGCCCATATAGAGGGTTGGAGTTTATATAGACTCCTTGGTATTAGTATACTTTACCTATTATTGGTGACGTATTGTATCCGGGGATTCCAATATTAGGGTGAAGGAATATATTAATTAGCCATGTATATATTCTTTTGTACCAACATTATGCACTTTTCATTTTGTTTTGTATAGTTTACTTATTTATATGTAGTGTGGGTACACATAGAGTGGGATATAAGTACATATATGCAGATTTATTAGTTTATTGTATTATTAGGCATAGTTGATAGACAATAGGGGGACTTTGTTTATTTTTATCTATGTAGGCAAGTGATTAATCACTTATGGGAATCCCATTTACTATGTCTTCTTGCAGAAATATACTGCAATCGGTATTGGGTAACACACATAGTAATGGCTTACATTTCCCACAGGCATTCCTTCTATACCGCGCTCCGAGTGGTGCGCATGCGTGGTCTGTGGCCGGAGGTCTGGGTTACCGCGTCCCCGTGTCCTTGGTTACGTCGGGTGCTCTGTCCCGTGCGTCCGGTCACGTGGGACGCGGCCTCAGACTTCCGGTCCTCCTGACCGCGCACGCGCCGATTACACGGCAGGGGCGCTGGGGATAGGAGGACGCACACTATATAACATCCATCCGGACTTTGACTATACACCCCCTGACGAAGGAGAATAATCCGAAACGCGCGTCGGGGCGCGTTTTTTGCAGGTCCAGGCTACCCAATAAGGTATATACCGCTATACATCTATATTAGTCCTAATTTGCCTATTTGCACATATCTGTTTTACCGAGGGGTTGTGCTCATGTGGAGCAGTAATTAGCACTCTTTTGCACTTTACACTTTTTTTATCACGATTTATCTTAGTAATTATATTATTTTATGGTTCTGCCTGTATTGGGTAAATCTAAGTAATAATTCATTTATTTTCACTATATATTTTTTACACTAATTATTTGTATCACGGCTTTGTGGACAAATTGTGCAATATTGGGTTTGCCTGTTTTCTACTATTTGTAGAAGTCCTGCATTACGCATAGTATTATCTGTTCTTATATGAGATTTTTTATATGATTTTTATATTATGTACTGTCATTAAATTACAATTTAATAAAATATATTGAGATATCTATCCTGGTTTGGGTATTTCCTGGTGGTCCATATGGGGAGTGATTGAGGTTTCTTTCTTCACTTGGTGGTAGTTGTCACCGCTATGACACAGTGTACTTGAGTGGTATATGCTCCTGAGTGGGACATACATATATAGATAATAAATATAGGAATATATTAGAATTGTATATACATCTTATCCACCAGTATTTCTGTGGTTTAACATTGACGCAAGTGTGAAAGTAGCCTTACATCTGAATTTGCTGAGTATAATGCAGCCACCCCAGAGTATAATGTAACCCCCCAAATAATATAATGCAGCCCCCCATAGTGTATGATGCAATCACCCCTCATAGAATATAAATATAATACAGCCCCCCATAGAATATAATGTAGCCCCGAATAGAATAGAATGCAGCCCACCTCCCCATAGAATATAATGCAGCCCCATCAAAGAGTATGATGCAATCATCCATCATAAAATCTAATACAGACCCCCATAGAATATAATGCAGCCCACCACCCCATAATATATAATGTAGCCCCCATTGAATATAATGTAGCCCCCATAGAATATAATGCAGCCCCCCATAGTATATAAGACAGCCTCCCCCATAGAATAGAATATACCCCTGCAATAGTATATAACACAGCCACATAGTATATAACACGGCCTCCCCCATAGAATATAATATACCTCCCATAGTATACTGTATATCAAAGCCTGCATATAATATAGCACAACTTGCATAGTATATAGCACAGCCTGCATAATATAGCACTGCCCGCGTAGTAGTATACAGCACAGCCCGCGTAGTAGTATACAGCACAGCCCGTGTAGTAGTATTCAGCACAGCCCGGGTCGTAGTATATACAGCACAGCCCGCGTAGTAGTATACACAGTACAGCTCGCGTACTAGTATACACAGCACAGCCCACACAGTGGCATATACACAGCACAGCCCACACAGTGGTATATACACAGCACAGCCCACACAGTGGTATATACACAGCACAGCCCACACAGTGGTATATACACAGCACAGCCCACACAGTGGTATATACACAGCACAGCCCACACAGTGGTATATACACAGCACAGCCCACACAGTGGTATATACACAGCCCACACGGTGGTATATACACAGCACAGCCAACACAGTGGTATATACTGCACAATCCACATCTCATCCCCCGATAATGGCTCCACAGTCCAGTAAAAAAAAAAAAAACACTCTCCTCACCTTTCCTCTTGCCCGCGCTGCTCCTGGCTCCTGTCTCCTGTCTCGGCGGCAGTCTGCTCGGGACACAGCAGGTGTGCGATGAAATGACGTCATCGCGCACCCGCAGTGTCAGAGGCAGAGCGGGGAATGATGGGAGAGGGAGAATCAGCGGACGCTCTCTCCTCCATCATTGCATTGAACTATACCGGCATCATAGACGCCAATATAGTTGAATGCGGCGGCGGCAGCACTGGCGGGAGTAGGGGGGAAAGAGTGCAGCGGCCCACTACTGGCACCGGCTCTTCTGGCATTTGCCAGAAGTGCCCGATGGCTAGTGTTGAGCGATACCTTCCGATATCGGAAAGTATCGGTATCAGATAGGATCGGCCGATATTCAAAAAATATCGGATATCGCCGATACCGATACCCGATTCCAATGCAAGTCAATGGGACCAAAATATCGGAATTAAAATAAACCCTTTCTTACCTTGTAGGTTCATTCTACATGAAGGAAAACAAATAAGAATAATGCAGGATGTATTTGGGGAGGTGGCGGAGACATTAAAGTCATAGAGGTTTAGCCCAATCAAATAGAATAGCATGTTTTTTTTTTTTTTTAAAAGACGTTCGGAGTGACAAAGATATTGACTATGTAAATATTTTTTTTATTTTGTCAGATATTTCATCTTCATCATCATCAGCATCTTTGACATCAACTTCTTCTTCACCTTATTCTTCATCCTTTACCTTTTTTTTTTTTTTTTTATTACATTCTTCATATTCATTTTATTCAACTATTATTATTCTTCCTATTCTACATATTCATTTTATTCAACTGTTATTATTCTTCCTATTCTACTTCTTCATCATATTCTCATTTGTGACAGGCATTCCCGTAGTTGTTATCTATAAAAGTTGGAAGATTACACCTTCCGTTCTGCCAGTCACTAAAGTTACATTTGTCCGCGTTCAGTTTGGCCTGCAGCATCAGGCTTTATCCAGGGGCACCACGAGGAGGAACGGACTCACCCCCATACACTGCTTAGTCTTCTTCTGCATATAATTGAGATAATATCTTTTGCTCTGATATTAAGTGTTATGCTTAATGTTCTTCTGCTCTTTGTTCTGCAGCCTCTTGTTCTTCTGCTTCTCGGTCTTCCATGTCGTCATCTCCGCCGTCGTCATCTCCGCCGTCGTCGTCTCCGCCGTCGTCGTCTCCGCCGTCGTCGTCTCCATCGTCGTCGTCATCGGGGTGGTCTTCCGGGTTGTCGTCATCGTCATCGGGGTGGTCTTCCGGGTCGTCGACTTTAGGGTCTTCAACTTGGAAATGTAGCAGAAGGTACAAGAAGGCTGAGAAAATGCCAAGAACCAGATGATGGAACTGGAACTCGGATGGCTACCCGAAGGTTCAAGAGCCTATGGAACTACCGAGGACCAGCTGACGTTACTGGAACCCGGTTACTAAGCAGGAGGTACCCGTGCTAAAAAGCACTACCAAGGACCGCCTGACGTTGGCGGAACTCGGATACCCAGAAGGAGGCACCTAAGCCAAAGGCTCTGCCCGGAACCAGCTGACGGTACTGGAACCAGGATGGGGAGCAGAAGGTACAAGAGCAAAAGACACTGCCGAGAACCAGCTGACGGTACTGGAACCCGGATGGGTAGCCGAAGGTCCAAGAGCCAATGGAACTACCGAGGACCAGCTGACGTTACTGGAACCCGGTTACTAAGCAGGAGGTACCCGTGCCTGAAAGCACTACCAAGGACCACCTGACGTTGGTGGAACTTGGATACCCAGAAGGAGGCACCTAAGCCAAAGGCTCTGCCCGGAACCAGCTGACGGTACTGGAACCAGGATGGGGAGCAGAAGGTACAAGAGCAAAAGACACTGCCGAGAACCAGCTGACGGTGCTGGAACCAGGTGGTGGACCCCAAGGCCCACAGGAGAGGAGAGAACAGCTAGGCCGTGAGGCAGCCGCAGTTACCGAACCCCAACAGTCCTACAGGGGGAGCTGGGCCTACTGGCACTACAGAACCAGCCTTGACTACCAGTTCACGCAGCCCACATAGGAAGCTCCTAAACTGGAGGCACCCTGGAGTTGGCTAACTCGACCGCAACACGACGGGGCAACGCATAGGTGTCTCAGTGAGTTTGACAGTACCCGGAAACAGCTGACGGTGCTGGAACCAGGCTGGGCACGAGGGAGTACCCGTGAAAAAAACACTGCCGAGAACCAGCTGGCGGTGCTGGAACTCAGATGCGTTGCCCCAGTGTGCAAGAGCCAATGGCACGACCGAGGACCAGCTGACGGTGCTGGAACCCGGTTACTAAGCTGTAGGTGCCCGCGCTTAAAAGCAGGAGTTGGCTAACTCGACCACAACACGACGGGGCAACGCATAGGTGTCTCAGTGAGTTTGACAGTACCCGGAAACAGCTGACGGTGCTGGAACCAGGCTGGGCACGAGGGAGTACCCGTGACAAAAACACTGCCGAGAACCAGCTGGCGGTGCTGGAACTCAGATGCGTTGCCCCAGTGTGCAAGAGCCAATGGCACGAACGAGGACCAGCTGACGGTGCTGGAACCCGGTTACTAAGCTGTAGGTGCCCGCGCTTAAAAGCACTACCAAGGACCGCCTGACGTTGGCGGAACTCGGATACCCAGGAAGAGGCACCTAAGCCAAAGGCTCGGCCCGGAACCAGCTGACGGTGCTGGAACCAGGTGGTGGACCCGAAGGCCCACAGGAGAGGAGAGAACAGCTAGGCCGCGAGGAAGCCGCAGTTACCGAACCCCAACAGTCCTACAGGGGGAGCTGGGCCTACTGGCACTACAGAACCAGCCTTGACTACCAGTTCACGCAGCCCACATAGGAAGCTCCTAAACTGGAGGCACCCTGGAGTTGGCTAACCCGACCGCACCACGACGGGGCAAGCATAGGCGTCTCAGTGAGCTTGACACAACCCGGAAACAGCTGACGATGCTGAAACCAGGTTTGGCACGAGGGAGTACCTGTGACAAAAACACTGCCGAGAACCAGCTGGCGGTGCTGGAACCCAGATGCGTTGCCCCAGTGTGCAAGAGCCAATGGCACGACCGAGGACCAGCTGACGGTGCTGGAACCCGGTTACTAAGCTGTAGGTGCCTGCGCTTAAAAGCACTACCAAGGACCGCCTGATGTTGGTGGAACTCGGATACCCAGGAGGAGGCACCTAAGCCAAAAGCTCGGCCCGGAACCAGCTGACGGTGCTGGAACCAGGTGGTGGACCCCAAGGCCCACAGGAGAGGAGAGAACAGCTAGGCCGCGAGGCAGCCGCAGTTACCGAACCCCAACAGTCCTACAGGGGGAGCTGGGCCTACTGGCACTACAGAACCAGCCTTGACTACCAGTTTACGCAGCCCACATAGGAAGCTCCTAAACTGGAGGCACCCTGGAGTTGGCTAACCCGACCGCACCACGACGGGGCAAGCATAGGCGTCTCAGTGAGCTTGACACAACCCAGAAACAGCTGACGTTGCTGAAACCAGGTTTGGCACGAGGGAGTACCTGTGACAAAAACACTGCCGAGAACCAGCTGGCGGTGCTGGAACCCAGATGCATTGCCCCAGTGTGCAAGAGCCAATGGCACGACCGAGGACCAGCTGACGGTGCTGGAACCCGGTTACTAAGCTGTAGGTGCCCGCGCTTAAAAGCACTACCAAGGACCGCCTGACGTTGGCGGAACTCGGATACCCAGAAGGAGGCACCTAAGCCAAAGGCTCGGCCCGGAACCAGCTGACGGTGCTGGAACCAGGTGGTGGACCCGAAGGCCCACAGGAGAGGAGAGAACGGCTAGGCCGCGAGGCAGCCGCAGTTACCGAACCCCAACAGTCCTACAGGGGGAGCTGGGCCTACTGGCACTACAGAACCAGCCTTGACTACCAGTTCACGCAGCCCACATAGGAAGCTCCTAAACTGGAGGCACCCTGGAGTTGGCTAACCCGACCGCACCACGACGGGGCAAGCATAGGCGTCTCAGTGAGCTTGACACAACCCAGAAACAGCTGACGGTGCTGAAACCAGGTTTGGCACGAGGGAGTACCTGTGACAAAAACACTGCCGAGAACCAGCTGGCGGTGCTGGAACCCAGATGCGTTGCCCCAGTGTGCAAGAGCCAATGGCACGACCGAGGACCAGCTGACGGTGCTGGAACCCGGTTACTAAGCTGTAGGTGCCCGCGCTTAAAAGCACTACCAAGGACCGCTTGACGTTGGCGGAACTCGGATACCCAGAAGGAGGCACCTAAGCCAAAGGCTCGGCCCGGAACCAGCTGACGGTGCTGGAACCAGGTGGTGGACCCGAAGGCCCACAGGAGAGGAGAGAACGGCTAGGCCGCGAGGCAGCCGCAGTTACCGAACCCCAACAGTCCTACAGGGGGAGCTGGGCCTACTGGCACTTCAGAACCAGCCTTGACTACCAGTTCACGCAGCCCACATAGGAAGCTCCTAAACTGGAGGCACCCTGGAGTTGGCTAACCCGACCGCACCATGACGGGGCAAGCATAGGCGTCTCAGTGAGCTTGACACAACCCAGAAATAGCTGACGTTGCTGAAACCAGGTTTGGCACGAGGGAGTACCTGTGACAAAAAGACTGCCGAGAACCAGCTGGCGGTGCTGGAACCCAGATGCATTGCCCCAGTGTGCAAGAGCCAATGGCACGACCGAGGACGAGCTGACGGTGCTGGAACACGGTTACTAAGCTGTAGGTGCCCGCGCTTAAAAGCACTACCAAGGACCGCCTGACGTTGGCGGAACTCGGATACCCAGGAGGAGGCACCTAAGCCAAAAGCTCGGCCCGGAACCAGCTGACGGTGCTGGAACCAGGTGGTGGACACGAAGGCCCACAGGAGAGGAGAGAACAGCTAGGCCGCGAGGCAGCCGCAGTTACCGAACCCCAACAGTCCTACAGGGGGAGCTGGGCCTACTGGCACTACAGAACCAGCCTTGACTACCAGTTCACGCAGCCCACATAGGAAGCTCCTAAACTGGACGCAACCTGGAGTTGGCTAACCCGACCGCACCACGACGGGGCAAGCATAGGCGTCTCAGTGAGCTTGACACAACCCGGAAACAGCTGACGGTGCTGAAACCAGGTTTGGCACGAGGGAGTACCTGTGACAAAAACACTGCCGAGAACCAGCTGGCGGTGCTGGAACCCAGATGCGTTGCCCCAGTGTGCAAGAGCCAATGGCACGACCGAGGACCAGCTGACAATGCTGGAACACGGTTACTAAGCTGTAGGTGCCCGCGCTTAAAAGCACTACCAAGGACCGCCTGACGTTGGTGGAACTCGGATACCCAGGAGGAGGCACCTAAGCCAAAAGCTCGGCCCGGAACCAGCTGACGGTGCTGGAACCAGGTGGTGGACCCGAAGGCCCACAGGAGAGGAGAGAACAGCTAGGCCGCGAGGCAGCCGCAGTTACCGAACCCCAACAGTCCTACAGGGGGAGCTGGGCCTACTGGCACTACAGAACCAGCCTTGACTACCAGTTCACGCAGCCCACATAGGAAGCTCCTAAACTGGAGGCACCCTGGAGTTGGCTAACCCGACCGCACCACGACGGGGCAAGCATAGGTGTCTCAGTGAGCTTGACACAACCCGGAAACAGCTGACGGTGCTGAAACCAGGTTTGGCACAAGGGAGTACCTGTGACAAAAACACTGCCGAGAACCAGCTGGCGGTGCTGGAACCCAGATGCGTTGCCCCAGTGTGCAAGAGCCAATGGCACGACCGAGGACCAGCTGACGGTGCTGGAACACGGTTACTAAGCTGTAGGTGCCCGCGCTTAAAAGCACTACCAAGGACCGCCTGACGTTGGCGGAACTCGGATACCCAGGAGGAAGCACCTAAGCCAAAAGCTCGGCCCGGAACCAGCTGACGGTGCTAGAACCAGGTGGTGGACCCGAAGGCCCACAGGAGAGGAGAGGACAGCTAGGCCGCGAGGCAGCCGCAGTTACCGAACCCCAACAGTCCTACAGGGGGAGCTGGGCCTACTGGCACTACAGAACCAGCCTTGACTACCAGTTCACGCAGCCCACATAGGAAGCTCCTAAACTGGAGGCACCCTGGAGTTGGCTAACCCGACCGCACCACGACGGGGCAAGCATAGGCGTCTCAGTGAGCTTGACACAACCCGGAAACAGCTGACGGTGCTGAAACCAGGTTTGGCACGAGGGAGTACCTGTGACAAAAACACTGCCGAGAACCAGCTGGCGGTGCAGGAACCCAGATGCGTTGCCCCAGTGTGCAAGAGCCAATGGCACGACCGAGGACCAGCTGACGGTGCTGGAACACGGTTACTAAGCTGTAGGTGCCCGCGCTTAAAAGCACTACCAATGACCGCCTGACGTTGGCGGAACTCGGATACCCAGGAGGAAGCACCTAAGCCAAAAGCTCGGCCCGGAACCAGCTGACGGTGCTGGAACCAGGTGGTGGACCCGACGGCCCACAGGAGAGGAGAGGACAGCTAGGTCGCGAGGCAGCCGCAGTTACCGAACCCCAACAGTCCTACAGGGGGAGCTGGGCCTACTGGCACTACAGAACCAGCCTTGACTACCAGTTCACGCAGCCCACATAGGAAGCTCCTAAACTGGAGGCACCCTGGAGTTGGCTAACCCGACCGCACCACGACGGGGCAAGCATAGGCGTCTCAGTGAGCTTGACACAACCCGGAAACAGCTGACGGTGCTGAAACCAGGTTTGGCACGAGGGAGTACCTGTGACAAAAACACTGCCGAGAACCAGCTGGCGGTGCAGGAACCCAGATGCGTTGCCCCAGTGTGCAAGAGCCAATGGCACGACCGAGGACCAGCTGACGGTGCTGGAACACGGTTACTAAGCTGTAGGTGCCCGCGCTTAAAAGCACTACCAAGGACCGCCTGACGTTGGTGGAACTCGGATACCCAGGAGGAGGCACCTAAGCCAAAAGCTCGGCCCGGAACCAGCTGACGGTGCTGGAACCAGGTGGTGGACCCGAAGGCCCACAGGAGAGGAGAGAACAGCTAGGCCGCGAGGCAGCCGCAGTTACCGAACCCCAACAGTCCTACAGGGGGAGCTGGGCCTACTGGCACTACAGAACCAGCCTTGACTACCAGTTCACGCAGCCCACATAGGAAGCTCCTAAACTGGAGGCACCCTGGAGTTGGCTAACCCAACCGCACCACGACGGGGCAAGCATAGGCTTCTCAGTGAGCTTGACACAACCCGGAAACAGCTGACGGTGCTGAAACCAGGTTTGGCACGAGGGAGTACCTGTGACAAAAACACTGCCGAGAACCAGCTGGCGGTGCAGGAACCCAGATGCGTTGCCCCAGTGTGCAAGAGCCAATGGCACGACCGAGGACCAGCTGACGGTGCTGGAACCCGGTTACTAAGCTGTAGGTGCCCGCGCTTAAAAGCACTACCAAGGACCGCCTGACGTTGGCGGAACTCGGATACCCAGGAGGAGGCACCTAAGCCAAAGGCTCGGCCCGGAACCAGCTGACGGTGCTGGAACCAGGTGGTGGACCCGAAGGCCCACAGGAGAGGAGAGAACAGCTAGGCCGCGAGGCAGCCGCAGTTACCGAACCCCAACAGTCCTACAGGGGGAGTTGGGCCTACTGGCACTACAGAACCAGCCTTGACTACCAGTTCACGCAGCCCACATAGGAAGCTCCTAAACTGGAGGCACCCTGGAGTTGGCTAACCCGACCGCACCACGACGGGGCAAGCATAGGTGTCTCAGTGAGCTTGACACAAACCGGAAACAGCTGACGGTGCTGAAACCAGGTTTGGCACGAGGGAGTACCTGTGACAAAAACACTGCCGAGAACCAGCTGGCGGTGCTGGAACCCAGATGCGTTGCCCCAGTGTGCAAGAGCCAATGGCACGACCGAGGACCAGCTGACGGTGCTGGAACACGGTTACTAAGCTGTAGGTGCCCGCGCTTAAAAGCACTACCAAGGACCGCCTGACGTTGGCGGAACTCGGATACCCAGAAGGAGGCACCTAAGCCAAAGGCTCGGCCCGGAACCAGCTGACGGTGCTGGAACCAGGTGGTGGACCCGAAGGCCCACAGGAGAGGAGAGAACAGCTAGGCCGCGAGGCAGCCGCAGTTACCGAACCCCAACAGTCCTACAGGGGGAGCTGGGCCTACTGGCACTTCAGAACCAGCCTTGACTACCAGTTCACGCAGCCCACATAGGAAGCTCCTAAACTGGAGGCACCCTGGAGTTGGCTAACCCGACCGCACCATGACGGGGCAAGCATAGGCGTCTCAGTGAGCTTGACACAACCCAGAAATAGCTGACGTTGCTGAAACCAGGTTTGGCACGAGGGAGTACCTGTGACAAAAAGACTGCCGAGAACCAGCTGGCGGTGCTGGAACCCAGATGCATTGCCCCAGTGTGCAAGAGCCAATGGCACGACCGAGGACCAGCTGACGGTGCTGGAACACGGTTACTAAGCTGTAGGTGCCCGCGCTTAAAAGCACTACCAAGGACCGCCTGACGTTGGCGGAACTCGGATACCCAGGAGGAGGCACCTAAGCCAAAAGCTCGGCCCGGAACCAGCTGACGGTGCTGGAACCAGGTGGTGGACACGAAGGCCCACAGGAGAGGAGAGAACAGCTAGGCCGCGAGGCAGCCGCAGTTACCGAACCCCAACAGTCCTACAGGGGGAGCTGGGCCTACTGGCACTACAGAACCAGCCTTGACTACCAGTTCACGCAGCCCACATAGGAAGCTCCTAAACTGGACGCACCCTGGAGTTGGCTAACCCGACCGCACCACGACGGGGCAAGCATAGGCGTCTCAGTGAGCTTGACACAACCCGGAAACAGCTGACGGTGCTGAAACCAGGTTTGGCACGAGGGAGTACCTGTGACAAAAACACTGCCGAGAACCAGCTGGCGGTGCTGGAACCCAGATGCGTTGCCCCAGTGTGCAAGAGCCAATGGCACGACCGAGGACCAGCTGACAATGCTGGAACACGGTTACTAAGCTGTAGGTGCCCGCGCTTAAAAGCACTACCAAGGACCGCCTGACGTTGGTGGAACTCGGATACCCAGGAGGAGGCACCTAAGCCAAAAGCTCGGCCCGGAACCAGCTGACGGTGCTGGAACCAGGTGGTGGACCCGAAGGCCCACAGGAGAGGAGAGAACAGCTAGGCCGCGAGGCAGCCGCAGTTACCGAACCCCAACAGTCCTACAGGGGGAGCTGGGCCTACTGGCACTACAGAACCAGCCTTGACTACCAGTTCACGCAGCCCACATAGGAAGCTCCTAAACTGGAGGCACCCTGGAGTTGGCTAACCCGACCGCACCACGACGGGGCAAGCATAGGTGTCTCAGTGAGCTTGACACAACCCGGAAACAGCTGACGGTGCTGAAACCAGGTTTGGCACAAGGGAGTACCTGTGACAAAAACACTGCCGAGAACCAGCTGGCGGTGCTGGAACCCAGATGCGTTGCCCCAGTGTGCAAGAGCCAATGGCACGACCGAGGACCAGCTGACGGTGCTGGAACACGGTTACTAAGCTGTAGGTGCCCGCGCTTAAAAGCACTACCAAGGACCGCCTGACGTTGGCGGAACTCGGATACCCAGGAGGAAGCACCTAAGCCAAAAGCTCGGCCCGGAACCAGCTGACGGTGCTAGAACCAGGTGGTGGACCCAAAGGCCCACAGGAGAGGAGAGGACAGCTAGGCCGCGAGGCAGCCGCAGTTACCGAACCCCAACAGTCCTACAGGGGGAGCTGGGCCTACTGGCACTACAGAACCAGCCTTGACTACCAGTTCACGCAGCCCACATAGGAAGCTCCTAAACTGGAGGCACCCTGGAGTTGGCTAACCCGACCGCACCACGACGGGGCAAGCATAGGCGTCTCAGTGAGCTTGACACAACCCGGAAACAGCTGACGGTGCTGAAACCAGGTTTGGCACGAGGGAGTACCTGTGACAAAAACACTGCCGAGAACCAGCTGGCGGTGCAGGAACCCAGATGCGTTGCCCCAGTGTGCAAGAGCCAATGGCACGACCGAGGACCAGCTGACGGTGCTGGAACACGGTTACTAAGCTGTAGGTGCCCGCGCTTAAAAGCACTACCAATGACCGCCTGACGTTGGCGGAACTCGGATACCCAGGAGGAAGCACCTAAGCCAAAAGCTCGGCCCGGAACCAGCTGACGGTGCTGGAACCAGGTGGTGGACCCGAAGGCCCACAGGAGAGGAGAGGACAGCTAGGTCGCGAGGCAGCCGCAGTTACCGAACCCCAACAGTCCTACAGGGGGAGCTGGGCCTACTGGCACTACAGAACCAGCCTTGACTACCAGTTCACGCAGCCCACATAGGAAGCTCCTAAACTGGAGGCACCCTGGAGTTGGCTAACCCGACCGCACCACGACGGGGCAAGCATAGGCGTCTCAGTGAGCTTGACACAACCCGGAAACAGCTGACGGTGCTGAAACCAGGTTTGGCACGAGGGAGTACCTGTGACAAAAACACTGCCGAGAACCAGCTGGCGGTGCAGGAACCCAGATGCGTTGCCCCAGTGTGCAAGAGCCAATGGCACGACCGAGGACCAGCTGACGGTGCTGGAACACGGTTACTAAGCTGTAGGTGCCCGCGCTTAAAAGCACTACCAAGGACCGCCTGACGTTGGTGGAACTCGGATACCCAGGAGGAGGCACCTAAGCCAAAAGCTCGGCCCGGAACCAGCTGACGGTGCTGGAACCAGGTGGTGGACCCGAAGGCCCACAGGAGAGGAGAGAACAGCTAGGCCGCGAGGCAGCCGCAGTTACCGAACCCCAACAGTCCTACAGGGGGAGCTGGGCCTACTGGCACTACAGAACCAGCCTTGACTACCAGTTCACGCAGCCCACATAGGAAGCTCCTAAACTGGAGGCACCCTGGAGTTGGCTAACCCAACCGCACCACGACGGGGCAAGCATAGGCTTCTCAGTGAGCTTGACACAACCCGGAAACAGCTGACGGTGCTGAAACCAGGTTTGGCACGAGGGAGTACCTGTGACAAAAACACTGCCGAGAACCAGCTGGCGGTGCTGGAACCCAGATGCGTTGCCCCAGTGTGCAAGAGCCAATGGCACGACCGAGGACCAGCTGACGGTGCTGGAACCCGGTTACTAAGCTGTAGGTGCCCGCGCTTAAAAGCACTACCAAGGACCGCCTGACGTTGGCGGAACTCGGATACCCAGGAGGAGGCACCTAAGCCAAAGGCTCGGCCCGGAACCAGCTGACGGTGCTGGAACCAGGTGGTGGACCCGAAGGCCCACAGGAGAGGAGAGAACAGCTAGGCCGCGAGGCAGCCGCAGTTACCGAACCCCAACAGTCCTACAGGGGGAGTTGGGCCTACTGGCACTACAGAACCAGCCTTGACTACCAGTTCACGCAGCCCACATAGGAAGCTCCTAAACTGGAGGCACCCTGGAGTTGGCTAACCCGACCGCACCACGACGGGGCAAGCATAGGTGTCTCAGTGAGCTTGACACAAACCGGAAACAGCTGACGGTGCTGAAACCAGGTTTGGCACGAGGGAGTACCTGTGACAAAAACACTGCCGAGAACCAGCTGGCGGTGCTGGAACCCAGATGCGTTGCCCCAGTGTGCAAGAGCCAATGGCACGACCGAGGACCAGCTGACGGTGCTGGAACACGGTTACTAAGCTGTAGGTGCCCGCGCTTAAAAGCACTACCAAGGACCGCCTGACGTTGGTGGAACTCGGATACCCAGGAGGAGGCACCTAAGCCAAAAGCTCGGCCCGGAACCAGCTGATGGTGCTGGAACCAGGTGGTGGACCCGAAGGCCCACAGGAGAGGAGAGAACAGCTAGGCCGCGAGGCAGCCGCAGTTACCGAACCCCAACAGTCCTACAGGGGGAGCTGGGCCTACTGGCACTACAGAACCAGCCTTGACTACCAGTTCACGCAGCCCACATAGGAAGCTCCTAAACTGGAGGCACCCTGGAGTTGGCTAACCCGACCGCACCACGACGGGGCAAGCATAGGCGTCTCAGTGAGCTTGACACAACCCGGAAACAGCTGACGGTGCTGAAACCAGGTTTGGCACGAGGGAGTACCTGTGACAAAAACACTGCCGAGAACCAGATGGCGGTGCTGGAACCCAGATGCGTTGCCCGAGTGTGCAAGAGCCAATGGCACGACCGAGGACCAGCTGACAGTGCTGGAACACGGTTACTAAGCTGTAGGTGCCCGCGCTTAAAAGCACTACCAAGGACCGCCTGACGTTGGCGGAACTCAGAAACCCAGGAGGAGGCACCTAAGCCAAAAGCTCGGCCCGGAACCAGCTGACGGTGCTGGAACCAGGTGGTGGACCCGAAGGCCCACATGAGAGGAGAGAACAGCTAGGCCGTGAGGCAGCCGCAGTTACCGAACCCCAACAGTCCTACAGGGGGAGCTGGGCCTAATGGCACTACACAACCAGCCTTGACTACCAGTTCACGCAGCCCACATAGGAAGCTCCTAAACTGGAGGCACCCTGGAGTTGGCTAACCCGACCGCACCACGACGGGGCAAGCATAGGCGTCTCAGTGAGCTTGACACAACCCGGAAACAGCTGACGGTGCTGAAACCAGGTTTGGCATGAGGGAGTACCTGTGACAAAAACACTGCCGAGAACCAGCTGGCGGTGCAGGAACCCAGATGCGTTGCCCCAGTGTGCAAGAGCCAATGGCACGACCGAGGACCAGCTGACGGTGCTGGAACACGGTTACTAAGCTGTAGGTGCCCGCGCTTAAAAGCACTACCAAGGACCGCCTGACGTTGGCGGAACTCGGATACCCAGGAGGAGGCACCTAAGCCAAAGGCTCGGCCCGGAACCAGCTGACGGTGCTGGAACCAGGTGGTGGACCCGAAGGCCCACAGGAGAGGAGAGAACAGCTAGGCCGCGAGGCAGCCGCAGTTACCGAACCCCAACAGTCCTACAGGGGGAGCTGGGCCTACTGGCACTACAGAACCAGCCTTGACTACCAGTTCACGCAGCCCACATAGGAAGCTCCTAAACTGGAGGCACCCTGGAGTTGGCTAACTCGACCGCAACACGACGGGGCAACGCATAGGTGTCTCAGTGAGTTTGACAGTACCCGGAAACAGCTGACGGTGCTGGAACCAGGCTGGGCACGAGGGAGTACCCGTGACAAAAACACTGCCGAGAACCAGCTGGCGGTGCTGGAACTCAGATGCGTTGCCCCAGTGTGCAAGAGCCAATGGCACGACCGAGGACCAGCTGACGGTGCTGGAACACGGTTACTAAGCTGTAGGTGCCCGCGCTTAAAAGCACTACCAAGGACCGCCTGACGTTGGCGGAACTCGGATACCCAGGAGGAGGCACCTAAGCCAAAGGCTCGGCCCGGAACCAGCTGACGGTGCTGGAACCAGGTGGTGGACCCGAAGGCCCACAGGAGAGGAGAGAACAGCTAGGCTGCGAGGCAGCCGCAGTTACCGAACCCCAACAGTCCTACAGGGGGAGCTGGGCCTACTGGCACTACAGAACCAGCCTTGACTACCAGTTCACGCAGCCCACATAGGAAGCTCCTAAACTGGAGGCACCCTGGAGTTGGCTAACCCGACCGCACCACGACGGGGCAAGCATAGGCGTCTCAGTGAGCTTGACACAACCCGGAAACAGCTGACGGTGCTGAAACCAGGTTTGGCACGAGGGAGTACCTGTGACAAAAACACTGCCGAGAACCAGCTGGCGGTGCTGGAACCCAGATGCGTTGCCCCAGTGTGCAAGAGCCAATGGCACGACCGAGGACCAGCTGACGGTGCTGGAACACGGTTACTAAGCTGTAGGTGCCCGCGCTTAAAAGCACTACCAAGGACCGCCTGACGTTGGCGGAACTCGGATACCCAGGAGGAAGCACCTAAGCCAAAAGCTCGGCCCGGAACCAGCTGACGGTGCTGGAACCAGGTGGTGGACCCGAAGGCCCACAGGAGAGGAGAGGACAGCTAGGCCGCGAGGCAGCTGCAGTTACCGAACCCCAACAGTCCTACAGGGGGAGCTGGGCCTACTGGCACTACAGAACCAGCCTTGACTACCAGTTCACGCAGCCCACATAGGAAGCTCCTAAACTGGAGGCACCCTGGAGTTGGCTAACCCGACCGCACCACGACGGGGCAAGCATAGGCGTCTCAGTGAGCTTGACACAACCCGGAAACAGCTGACGGTGCTGAAACCAGGTTTGGCACGAGGGAGTACCTGTGACAAAAACACTGCCGAGAACCAGCTGGCGGTGCAGGAACCCAGATGCGTTGCCCCAGTGTGCAAGAGCCAATGGCACGACCGAGGACCAGCTGACGGTGCTGGAACACGGTCACTAAGCTGTAGGTGCCCGCGCTTAAAAGCACTACCAAGGACCGCCTGACGTTGGTGGAACTCGGATACCCAGGAGGAGGCACCTAAGCCAAAAGCTCGGCCCGGAACCAGCTGACGGTGCTGGAACCAGGTGGTGGACCCGAAGGCCCACAGTAGAGGAGAGAACAGCTAGGCCGCGAGGCAGCCGCAGTTACCGAACCCCAACAGTCCTACAGGGGGAGCTGGGCCTACTGGCACTACAGAACCAGCCTTGACTACCAGTTCACGCAGCCCACATAGGAAGCTCCTAAACTGGAGGCACCCTGGAGTTGGCTAACCCAACCGCACCACGACGGGGCAAGCATAGGCGTCTCAGTGAGCTTGACACAACCCGGAAACAGCTGACGGTGCTGAAACCAGGTTTGGCACGAGGGAGTACCTGTGACAAAAACACTGCCGAGAACCAGCTGGCGGTGCTGGAACCCAGATGCGTTGCCCCAGTGTGCAAGAGCCAATGGCACGACCGAGGACCAGCTGACGGTGCTGGAACCCGGTTACTAAGCTGTAGGTGCCCGCGCTTAAAAGCACTACCAAGGACCGCCTGACGTTGGCGGAACTCGGATACCCAGGAGGAGGCACCTAAGCCAAAGGCTCGGCCCGGAACCAGCTGACGGTGCTGGAACCAGGTGGTGGACCCGAAGGCCCACAGGAGAGGAGAGAACAGCTAGGCTGCGAGGCAGCCGCAGTTACCGAACCCCAACAGTCCTACAGGGGGAGCTGGGCCTACTGGCACTACAGAACCAGCCTTGACTACCAGTTCACGCAGCCCACATAGGAAGCTCCTAAACTGGAGGCACCCTGGAGTTGGCTAACCCGACCGCACCACGACGGGGCAAGCATAGGCGTCTCAGTGAGCTTGACACAACCCGGAAACAGCTGACGGTGCTGAAACCAGGTTTGGCATGAGGGAGTACCTGTGACAAAAACACTGCCGAGAACCAGCTGGCGGTGCAGGAACCCAGATGCGTTGCCCCAGTGTGCAAGAGCCAATGGCACGACCGAGGACCAGCTGACGGTGCTGGAACACGGTTACTAAGCTGTAGGTGCCCGCGCTTAAAAGCACTACCAAGGAACGCCTGACGTTGGCGGAACTCGGATACCCAGGAGGAGGCACCTAAGCCAAAGGCTCGGCCCGGAACCAGCTGACGGTGCTGGAACCAGGCGGTGGACCCGAAGGCCCACAGGAGAGGAGAGAACAGCTAGGTCGCGAGGCAGCCGCAGTTACCGAACCCCAACAGTCCTACAGGGGGAGCTGGGCCTACTGGCACTACAGAACCAGCCTTGACTACCAGTTCACGCAGCCCACATAGGAATCTCCTAAACTGGAGGCACCCTGGAGTTGGCTAACTCGACCGCAACACGACGGGGCAACGCATAGGTGTCTCAGTGAGTTTGACAGTACCCGGAAACAGCTGACGGTGCTGGAACCAGGCTGGGCACGAGGGAGTACCCGTGACAAAAACACTGCCGAGAACCAGCTGGCGGTGCTGGAACTCAGATGCGTTGCCCCAGTGTGCAAGAGCCAATGGCACGACCGAGGACCAGCTGACGGTGCTGGAACACGGTTACTAAGCTGTAGGTGCCCGCGCTTAAAAGCACTACCAAGGAACGCCTGACGTTGGCGGAACTCGGATACCCAGGAGGAGGCACCTAAGCCAAAGGCTCGGCCCGGAACCAGCTGACGGTGCTGGAACCAGGCGGTGGACCCGAAGGCCCACAGGAGAGGAGAGAACAGCTAGGCCGCGAGGCAGCCGCAGTTACCGAACCCCAACAGTCCTACAGGGGGAGCTGGGCCTACTGGCACTACAGAACCAGCCTTGACTACCAGTTCACGCAGCCCACATAGGAAGCTCCTAAACTGGAGGCACCCTGGAGTTGGCTAACCCGACTGCAACACGACGGGGCAAGCATAGGTGTCTCAGCGAGTTTGACACAACCCGGAAACAGCTGACGGTGCTGAAACCAGGTTTGGCACGAGGGAGTACCTGTGACAAAAACACTGCCGAGAACCAGCTGGCGGTGCTGGAACCCGAATGCGTTGCCTATCAAACATTGTCTTCCTACAGCCCCAACTAGCGGTGTTGGAGCAAAGGGTAAGCAGGGGGAGCAGAGTGTAGGCCGAAGCCTGCACTGGAGTCAGCTTTGTGTCTGCGTTGCGTTTGCAGGACACTTTGCCGGCTACACAGTGGGGGAACAGCAGGCGGTGCTGAACCCCACTAACACATTGGTTGGTGTTTTTCTCTGTGCAGCTAGCACTTCCGGGCAAAAACTAGCGTTGTTACAGCCCAGGGTCAGCAGGAGGAGGAGAGGAGCAGAGTGTAGGCCGAAGCC
This sequence comes from Ranitomeya imitator, assembly GCF_032444005.1. Taxonomy (NCBI): domain Eukaryota; kingdom Metazoa; phylum Chordata; class Amphibia; order Anura; family Dendrobatidae; genus Ranitomeya; species Ranitomeya imitator. The sequence goes on along the minus strand of NC_091290.1, from coordinate 72,500,352 downwards.
TAGTTGAACCAATTTCAAAGGTAACCTTTAACCCCCCCTCAGGTGTTACAAAGTACAAGAGCCACACCTTGTGCAGCATTAATGCTGCACAAGTAAAAGGTTGCTCTATTAATTTGTCTACTTGCACACGCTGAATGCAACACGTACACAATTTAGCCCATTCTACAGTCAAACTGTAGTTGAGGCGTGACTTGTATTTTTAAGGAGACGCAGCATAGGTGTCCCAAATAACGCCTTTGTGCTTGGCGCAGCTTCCTGAGCGTTGTTTTTTGCTGTACAGGAGTCTGCGCTCTTGTGTTATCCCTTGACAATGCCCTGTTAGCGCTGCCCGTCTTATGACCTCATTTCATGTTGGCCGCTGCGGTTAGCGATGGCCATAAATCCCAGACCCACACTGCCTTTTCATAAAGTCACACTGCGGTGCTGGGATTCGTGGCCTTGAGCAGTAAATATTTTCGACGCTCACACACGTCGTTACACCTGCTTCAGACTGGCCGGCCTCTGCTGATCCCTTTTCGCATGCCGCGGCCATGAGGCCGCACAGTCTGAAGAAGGTGGAAGGAGATGAGTGACGACAGGCGAACATATGCACTGCTCGTGCCCATAAACCACACCCTCGCTGACAAAATAAATAAGACAATGAGGGGCGTTGTTTCACGCAGGGCGGATGCACAGGCGCAGCCAGCTAACCATGATGTCAAAAGACGGGAAACGCTACCAAGGGGGGTGCTGCGTATCATTAGAAAGGAAAGTCACACCTCAGGGACAGTGGAATGGTCTCAATGAGACACATTTTGTACGTGTTGAGTTCCACGTGGGCAAGGAGAAAAAGTCAGCCACCTTGTACAAATGCAGCAGTACTGCTGAACAAGGTGGCTGTTATACATAGAAACACCTGGGGGTGGGGGGCAGGCTCACTTCAATTTCAGTACATGTGCCTGCATGGCGTTTGCAGGGCACGTTGCCGGCTACACAGCAGGGGAACAGCTGGCGGTGCTGAACCCCACTAACACATTGGCTGGTGTTTTTCTCTGTGCAGCTAGCACTTCCGGGCAAAAACTAGCGGTGTTAGAGCCCAGGGTCAGCAGGAGGAGGAGAGGAGCAGAGTGTAGGCCGAAGCCTGCACTGGTGGCAGCTTTTGTTCTGTTGTGCCTGCGTGGCGTTTGCAGGTCACGTTGCCGGCTACACAGCTGGGGAACAGCTGGCGGTGCTGAACCCCACTAACACATTGGCTGGTGTTTTTCTCTGTGCAGCTAGCACGTCCGGGCAAAAACTGGCGGTGTTAGAGCCCAGGGTCAGCAGGAGGAGGAGAGGAGCAGAGTGTAGGCCGAAGCCTAGTTGAACCAATTTCAAAGGTAACCTTTAACCCCCCTCAGGTGTTGCAAGGTACAAGAGCCACACCTCGTGCAGCATTAATGCTGCACAAGTAAAAGGTTGCTCTGTTAATTTTGCTCCTTGCACACGCTGAATAAAACACGTACACTATTTAGCCCATTCTACTGTAAAACAGTAGTGGAAGCGTGACTTGTCTTTTTAAAGAAAAGCAGCACAGGTGTCGAAAATAACACCTTGGTGCATGGGCGCAGCTTCCTGAGCGTTGTTATTTGTTGTACAGGAGTCTGCGCTCTTGTTATCCCTTGGCCATGCGCTGTGAGCGCTTCCTGTCTTCTGACCTCATTTCATGTTGGCCGATGCGGTTAGCGGTGGACATGAATCCCAGACCCACAGTGTGTTTGGAAAAAATCACACTGCGTGGCTGGGATTCGTGCCCTTGTGCAGTTAATATGTTTGCCGCTCACACATGTCCTTACACCTGCTTCAGACTGGGCGGCCTCATCTGATCCCTTATCGCATGCCGCGGCCATGAGGCCGCACAGTCTGAAGAAGGCGGAAGGAGATGAGTTAAGACAGGCGAACATATGCACTGCACATGCCCATCAATAACACCCTCACAGCCAAAATATATGAGACAACGAGGGGCGTTGTGTTGGGCAGGGCGGACGCACAGGCACAGGCAGCCAACCAATGATGTCAGAAGATGGGCAGCGCTACCAAGGGTGGTGCTGCGTATCATTAGAAAGGAAAGTCACACCTCAGGGACAGTTGAATGGTCTCAATGAGACACATTTTGTACGTGTTGAGTTCCACGTGGGCAAGGAGAAAAAGTCAGCCACCTTGTACAAATGCAGCAGTACTGCTGTACAAGGTGGCTGTTATACATAGAAACACCTGCGGGTGGGGGGCAGGCTTCCTTCAATTTCAGTTCATGTGCCTGCGTGGCGTTTGCAGGACACGTTGCCAGCTACACAGCAGGGGAACAGCTGGCGTTGCTGAACCCCACTGACACATTGACTGGTGTTTTTCTCTGTGCAGCTCGCATGTCCGGGCAAAAACTAGCGGTGTTAGAGCCCAGGGTCAGCGGGAGGAGGAGATGAGCAGAGTGTAGGCCGAAGCCTCCACTGGTGGCAGCTTTTGGTCGGTTGTGCCAGCGTGGCTTGTGCTGGACACGATGCCGGCTACACAGCAGGGGAACAGCTGGCGGTGCTGAACCCCACTAACACATTGGCTGTTGTTTTTCTCTGTGAAGCTCGCATTTCCGGGCAAAAACTAGCGGTGTTAGAGCCCAGGGTCAGCAGGAGGAGGAGAGGAGCAAAGTGTAGGCCGAAGCCTGCACTGGTGGCAGCTTTTGGTCGGTTGTGTCAGCGTGGCTTGTGCTGGACACGATGCCGGCTACACAGCAGGGGAACAGCTGGCGGTGCTGAACCCCACTAACACATTGGCTGGTGTTTTTCTCTGTGCAGCTAGCACTTCAGGGCAAAAACTAGCGGTGTTAGAGCCCAGGGTCAGCAGGAGGAGGAGAGGAGCAAAGTGTAGGCCGAAGCCTGCACTGGTGGCAGCTTTTGTTCTGTTGTGCCATCGTGGCTTGTGCTGGACACGTTGCCGACTACACAGCAGGGGAACAGCTGGCGGTGCTGAACCCCACTGACACATCAGCTAGTGTTTTTTCTGTGTAGACAACACTTCCAGGTGGCAACTGACAGTGTTGAAACCCAGGGAATCAAAGAGGAGCAGAGTGTAGGCCGAAGACTGCAGTGGAGCAAGTTGAAAGGGAACCTTTAACCCCCCCCCCCCCAGGCATTTGTTGCTGAAAGAGCCATCTTGTACAGCAGTAATACTGCACATGGAAAATGGTGACTCCGAAAATTATGCTCCTTGCAAACGCTGAAGTACACACTCATATAATGTGTCCCCTCACACTGTCAAACCGTCCCGGAAGTGGGACTTTCCTTTGTAATGTGACACAGCAAAGCCGTCATTCCAACCCCCTTGGTGCCGTGCGCCACCTCCTCAACGTTGTTTGGTTCTGTCACGGAGCCCGCGCTGTAATGTTATCCCTTGGCCATGCAAAGTTAGCGGTGCCCGTCTTCTGACATCATGTAGGTGTCAGGCTGGCAGTGCCTGTGCGTCCAAGCTGCCCGAGATCCAACCTTGCAGTGTCATCCAATGTAGTCCCACTGCGGGCCAGGGATCCATGGGCATGCGCAGTGCATATCATCGCCTCTCACTCCCCTCCTTCCTGCTTCTTCAGACTGTGCGGCGTCACGGCCGTGGCATGCTATTAGGGATCAGCTGACGCCGCCTAGTCTGAAGAAGCGTGAAGAAGGGGAGTGAGAGGCTAGTATATGGCCATGGATACCAGGCCCACTGTGGGATCACATTAGACGACACTGCGAGGTGGGATTTCGGGCAGCGTGGACGCACAGGCGCAGCCAGGACGACAACAAATGATGTCAGAGGACGGGCAAAGCAAACTGTGCATGGCCAAGGGATAACATAACAGCGCAGGGTCCATGATGGAATCAAACAACGCTAAGGAGCCAGCGCACGGTGGCAAGGGGGTAGCAATGACGGCTGTGCTGCGTCACATTACAAAGGAAAGTCCAACCTCCGGGACGGTTGGACGGTGTGAGGGGACACATTACATGAGTGTGTAGTTCAGCGTTTGCAAGGAGCATAATTTCAAGAGCGACCTTTCCCTTGTGCAGTATTAGTGCTGCACATGGTGGCTCTTTCAGTAACAAACGCCTAGGGGGGGTGGGGGGACAGGTCCCCTTACATTTTAGTTGTGCCAGCGTGGCGGTCGCATGACATGTTGCCGGATACACAGCTGGGGATCAGCTGACGTTACTGAACCCCAATAACAGAGGAGCGACTGTTGACTGTGCAGACAGCACTTCCAGGCACCAACTGGCGGTGTTAGAGCCCAGGGACAGCAGGAGGAGCAGATTGGAGGTATTGCCGCACACACAGCTGGGGATCAGCTGACGTTACTGAACCCCAATAACAGAGGAGCGACTGTTAACTGTGCACACAGCACTTCCAGGCACCAACTGGCGGTGTTAGAGCCCAGGGACAGCAGGAGGAGCAGATTGGAGGTATTGCCGCACACACAGCTGGGGATCAGCTGACGTTACTGAACCCCAATAACAGAGGAGCGACTGTTAACTGTGCACACAGCACTTCCAGGCACCAACTGGCGGTGTTAGAGCCCAGGGTCAGCAGGAGGAGCAGAGGAACAGAGTGTAGGCCGAAGCCTGATTGGAGCAAGTTGAAAGGGAACCTTTAACCCCCCCAAGACGTTTGTAGCTGAAAGAGCCATCTTGTGCAGCACTAAGGATGCAAAAGGAAAAGGTTGCTCTTTTAATTATGCTCCTTGCAAACACTGAAGTAAACACTAAAAATGTGTCCCCTTATACCGTTCAACCGTCCCGGAGGTGCAAATTTCCTTTGTAATGGGACACAGCACAGCTGTCATTCCTATCCCCTTGGTGCCGTGCGCTGCCTCCTCAGCGTTGTTTTAAGCTGTCACGGAGCCTGCGCTGTTCTGTTAGCCCTTGGCCATGCCCAATTAGCGCTGCCAGTCTTCTGACATAATTTGGTGTCAGGCTGTCAGTGCCTGTGCGTCCACGCTTCTCCAGATCCAACCTCGCAGTCTCGTCTAACGTAATCCCACTGCGGGCCTTGGATCCATGGGCATGCGCAGTGCATATCATCACCTCTCACTCACCTCCTTCCTGCTTCTTCAGACTGTGCGGCGTCACGGCCGTGGCATGCTATTAGGGATCAGCTGACGCCGCCTAGTCTGAAGAAGCATGAAGAAGGGGAGTGAGAGGCTAGTATATGCACTGCGCATGCCCATGGATCCCAGGCCCGCAGTGTGACTCAATCAGAAGACACTGCGAGGCGGGATCTCGGGCAGCGCGGCCGCACAGGCGCAGCCAGCCTGAAACCAAATTATGTCAGAAGACAGGCAGCGCAAATAGGGCATGCCCAAGGGATAACAGAACAGCGCAGGCTCCGTGACAGCTTAAAACAACGCTGAGGAGGCAGCGCATGGCACCAAGGGGGTAGGAATGACGGCTGTGCTGCATCACATTACTAAGGAAAGTCCCAGCTCCGGGACGGTATAACGGTATCAGTGAACACATTTTATAAGTGTTAAGTTCTGCGTGTGCAAGGAGCTAAACCAAAAGAGCTACCTTTTCCTTGTGCAGCATTACTGCTGCACAAGATGGCTCTTTCAGTAACAAACGACGGGGGGGGGGGGGACAGGTTCCCTTACATTTAGGTTGTTGTGCCAGCGTGGCGGTCGCAGGACACATTGCCGGCTACACAGCTGGGGATCAGCTGACGTTACTGAAACCCAATAACACTGGGTCGTATGTTTTTACTGTGCAGCCTGCACTTCTGAGCCGCAACTGGTGGTGTTGGAGCCCAGAAATAGCAGTTCAGGTGGTAGAAAGATGAACACAGCAGGAGACCTGGATGACACCCAATTACTTAATCAGGCAGAGGAGTGGCAAATTCCTGCGAGATCCAGGCCTGGTTCATTTTCAGGAAAGTAAGCCGGTCAACGTTATCGGAGGACAGTCGCATGCGACGTTCTGTTAGTACACCACCTGCGGCACTAAAGACACGTTCCGATAAGACACTAGCCGCAGGGCAAGCCAGCACCTCCAATGCATACTGGCTTAGCTCTGGCCATGTATCCAGCTTAGAGACCCAAAACTTGAACGGGGAAGAGCCGTCTGGGAGTACAGTAAGAGGGCAAGCCATGTAGTCTGTCACCATCTGACGGAACCGTTGCCTCCTGCTGACTGGAGCCGCCGGTGATGGTGTAGACATTTGGGGCGGGCACACAAAAGTGTGCCAGAGTTGTGCCATACTGGGCTTGCCTTGGGCAGAGGCACTGCTTCTGCTCCCTCTTTGGGCAGAGCCTCCCCCACTGCCTCGACGCACTGAGCTGCTTTGTAAAGCACTAGCAGCACTCCTCTCAGTTGGACAGGAGAAGATGATGGAATTCACCAGTGTGTCGTGGTACTCCCGCAATTTACGCTCCCGGGTCAACGCTGGGATGAGGTTTTGGACGTTGTCCCGGTAGCGAGGATCGAGGAGGGTGAACACCCAATAATCAGGCATGTTGAGAATGTGGTCGATGCGGCGGTCGTTTCTCAGGCACTGCAGCATGAAATCCACCATGTGCTGCAGAGTGCCAACTGGCCCAGAAACGCTGTCTCCTGCTTGAGACATGATCTCTGCCCGCTCGTCATCACCCCACCCTCGCTGTACACACTGACCACTGGACAATTGTGTCGCTCCCTCCTCTGGACGGAGTTCTTCCTCCTCCATTGACTCCTCCTCATCCTCCTCACAAATTGGCCCCTGTGCACCCCTTTGTGAGGAACCACGTGGCGCTGACTCTCCAGAAGCTGATGGAAAAGGTGACTCCTCATCCTCCACCTCTTCTACAACATCATCCCTTAACCCTTGCAAAGTTTGCTGAAGCAGGCAGATAAGGGGGACAGTCATGCTGACTAGTGCATCATCTGCACTTGCCATCCGCGTGGAATAATCAAAAGGACGCAAAACCTGGCAGACGTCCTTCATAGTGGCCCACTCTGTGGTTGTGAAGTCTGATCGGCGCTGACTGCGACTTCTTTGCGCCTGATGCAGCTGGTACTCCATAACTGCTTGCTGCTGCTCACACAACCGCTCCAACATATGTAACGTGGAATTCCACCGGGTAGGTAGGTCACATATGATGCGGTGTTCCGGAAGGCGGAATCGGCGCTGCAGAGCAGCAATGCGGGATCTGGCCAAGCTGGAACGCCGCAAGTGAGCACACTCTAAGCGGACCTTGTGCAGCAGGGCATCAAGATCCGGATAGTCCCTCAGAAAACTCTGCACAACCAAATTGAGCACATGTGCCAGACATGGGATGTGAGTGAGGTTGCCAAGGGCCAAAGCTGCCACCAGATTTCGGCCATTGTCACACACTACCATGCCTGGCTGGAGATTCGCTGGCAGTAACCACACATCGCTCTCCTGCTTGATGGCATTCCAGAGCTCCTGCGCTGTGTGGCTTCGATTCCCCAATGAAACTAGTTTCAAGACGGCCTGCTGACGTTTGGCCACGGCTGTGCTCATGTCGGTCATAGGTAAACGTTCACGGGTCCATGTGGAGGTGGACTGTGACGGCTCCAGCAGAGTTGATTCTGAGGAACTTGTGTAAGAGGAGGAGTCAATGCGTACAGACTGGATTCCTGCAATCCTTGGAGTGGGCAGGACACGTCCTGCGCCACTCGCACGATCTGTACCTGGCTCAACAACATTAACCCAATGGGCAGTGAGGGAAACGTATCGCCCCTGTCCATGCTGACTGGTCCACGCATCGGTGGTGAGGTGGACCTTGCTGCTGACGGCGTTCAGTAGCGCATGTTTTATGTTTCCCTCAACATGCCTGTGCAGGGCAGGGACAGCTTGCCTGCTGAAGTAAAAGCGGCTGGGCACCTTGCACTGTGGGACTGCCAATGCCATCAAGTCACGGAAGCTGTCAGTCTCCACCAGCCTGAACGAGAGCATTTCCAGGGACAACAGTTTGGCAATGCCTGCATTCAGAGCCTGTGCTCGGGGGTGGTTGGCCGAGAATGCCCGCCTTTTCTCCCATGCCTGTACTACCGATGGCTGTAGAGTAGACTGGGAGTGTGAGGATGACTGGGAAGGTGGTGCTGTGGGTGGAATTACACAAGGTCTCTGGACAACAGTGCCAGAGGTTCTTCCATGGCGATCCTGGGAGGAAGCCAAACCAGCTGTGCGTGAGCTGGAGGAAGAGGCAACACGAGCTGAAGAGGTGGTAGCTGCCGCTGTTGGTTGGCCTACATCTTCAGTCTGTTTCTGTAACTCCACCGCGTGCCTGATCCGCACATGTTTCCACATATTTGTGGTATTGAGGTTGCTGACATTTTTCCCTCTTTTTACTTTCTGATGACACAGCTTGCATTTGACAAAACAAATGTCATCTGCAACTGTGTCAAAAAAGGACCAGGCACTGCAAGTCTTGGGAGCGCCCTTTTTGGCTTTGGAAAGAGACAGGCTCCTAACGGGTGCCAAAGTGGAGGCTACAGGCTCCGCAGTCTTCCCCCTCCCTCTCCCTCTTTGGCCCGTAAGGGGAATCTCTTCCTCAGAGCTGCTCCCACCACCTTCCTGTTCCTCACGCCACGATGGGTCAACGACCTCATCATCTCCACTACCCTCTGCCACCAACTGCTCCTCCTGGGTAGTCTCGGCAGCACAGTACACACCAGAAAGCGGCACCTGAGTTTCATCATCAGATGCGTACTGCGCTGTGGTCACCGGAGGCACTGGCCCACCCGCCTCTTCAGAGTCAGAGAGACAAAGCTGTTGGGCATCACTGCACACTGCCTCTTCTTCCATTTCTCCAATGCTGCTTGGCTGGCCCCCTGTTTCCAAGCCAAGAGATTCAGAGAACAGAAGTAGAGACGGCTCCTGTCCTGGGCTCTCTGACTGCCTGGCCAATTTGGCAGGTGGTGAAGAGACAGATGGCTGCTCTCCAGTGGTCTGTGCCTGAGAGGATGTGGCACTAACTGAAGTCGATGCCGAGGCGTTAGCTGCCATCCACCCGACAACGGCTTCAATTTGGTCTTCACGCAGCAGCGGTGCACGGCGCTCTCCGACAAAGCTGCGCATGAAGGACTGTTCCCTGCTGAAACTGAGTGACGACGAGTCACCGGCACCCGCAGCAGGCACAGAATCACCACGTCCTCTCCCTGCTCCTCTCCCTGCTCCGCGCCCACGCCCACGTGCCTTACTCCCTGCCCTCTTCATCTTGGTTGACAGATAAAGATAAGCAGAAAAGTACTAAGGCCTTAGTGTGCTTATTCCTGAAATGCTCCTCCTAACAGGTGTAAGAAACACTAATGTTGTAAAGTGTGGACTAAACTTTATTATTTTTCAAATGTGGCCTACACAAGTGTTAAGTTGTGTTTGGTGAACTTTACTTTTTTTTTTTTCGCAGATCGGGCTACAGAGCTAGTTTAAATCACACGGATACCGTGCAGACAGCCGTAAACGGAGCTGCAAGGCCCAAAAAGCCTCCTCTAGGTTATCCTATTTAGTGTTTTTCCACTATTTAGCTGGAGACGGGTGGAAAGACACTAATAGGGATTTTTTTTGTTAAATTTTAAACAGGCTGCACTATTTTAAAAAAATTAAATTTTTTTTCAAGGTATGAGGCAGTAACGCACCCTGAGCTGAATCCAACCGGCTATGGCTGCACACAGACTACAAGGCGAGCTGCGCTCACACAGAGACCGTGCAGACAGCCGTAAACGGCGCTGCAAGGCCCAATAAACACCCTCTAGGTTATCCTATGTAGTGTTTTTCCACAATTTAGCTGGAGACGGGTGGAAAAACACTAATAGGAAATTTTTTTTTTAAAGTTTAAACAGGCTGCACTATTTGAAAAAAAATAAATTTTTTTTCAAGGTATGAGGCAGTAACGCACCCTGAGTTGAATCCAACCGGCTATGGCTGCACACAGACTACAGGGCGAGCTGCGCTCACACAGAGACCGTGCAGACAGCCGTAAACGGCGCTGCAAGGCCCAAAAAAAACCCTCTAGGTTATCCTATGTAGTGTTTTTCCACAATTTAGCTGGAGACGGATGGAAAAACACTAATAGGAATTTTTTTTTTTAAATTTTAAACAGGCTGCACTATTTGAAAAAAAGGAAAATTTTTCTCAAGGTATGAGGCAGTAACGAACCCTGAGCTGAATCCAACCGGCTATGGCTGCACACAGACTACAGGGCGAGCTGGGCTCACACGGAGACCGTGCAGACAGCCGTAAACGGCGCTGCAAGGCCCAAAAAAACCCCTCTAGGTTATCCTATGTAGTGTTTTTCCACAATTTAGCTGGAGATGGGTGGAAAAACACTAATAGGAAATTTGAGAAAAAATGTGCAGCAGGCTGCACTATGAGCAAAAAAGGACAACTGTGTGAGGCAGTGTGAACCCCCCCTGAGCTGAATACAACCGGGTATATGGCTGCACACAGACTACAGAGTGAGCTGCACACACACACACACACAGAGACCTTGCAGAACGCTGTTAAAACAGCGCTGCAAGGCAAGAGCAAGGTGAACAGTGAAGAACACACAGCGTTTTGCTAAATTAGCCTTTGGAAAGGAAAATAAAGCAATTAGCTATCTCAACTGGTCCTCAGTTAGAACACAGCATCCTGTCCCTAACTGAAATCACAGCAGAGTGAGCGCAAAATGGCGGCAGCGTTTTTTATAGTGCAGAGTGACATAATTTCAGCAGCCAATCACAGCCTTGCCAGTACTTACATGCCCACCATGCTAAACAGGATGTGCCCACACTTCCAATCATTCCTCATTGGCTGCTGCATTCAGTTTGAATTCTGGGAACTTCCGATTCCGGTATCCGATACGCGGGAAGTATCGGAATTCGGTATCGATATTCCGATACCGCAAATATCGGCCGATACCCGATACTTGCGGTATCGGAATGCTCAACACTACCGATGGCCAGTCCGGCCCTGGCCACCGCCCACACACTTCCCTCCTCCTGAACTGCAGCGTTTCTTGGACCCACATCCGCAGCAAAACTGCAGATATTTTTTACATCTCAATGAAAGTCTAAGGCCGGAGTCACACTACAGCGAGATACGGCCGAGTCTCGCAGGTTAAATACAAGCTCTAGCACCGGCACTCCGGAGCGGAGCGTGCAGCTCCATGTATTGCTGTGCGGCCGCATGCTCCGCTCTGGAGTGCAGGTGCCAGAGCTTGGTTTTAACCTGCGAGACACGGCCGTATCTCACTGTGTGTGATCCCGGCCTAAGTGTGCAGAAACGCTGCAGTTCGGCACAAAAGAAGTGACATGCTGCGGAGAAAAAAAAAAGCTGCGTTTCGGTGCGGCCTTCTCCGCAGCATGTGCACAACAAGTCTGCGGCTCTCATGGACTTACATTGTTTGTGCACTACACTGTGGATTTGATGCAATTCCGTACGGCAAAAAACGCTGCGGATCTGCAATCAAATCCGCAATGTGTGCACACAGCCTTAGCATTTAGTGAACCTAGCAAAAAGGCAAGCAAAAAACAAGTGTGGGATTGCACTTTTTTTGCAATTTCATCGCACTTTGAATTTTTCTTCACATTTTCTGTTACACGACATGCTAAAACCAATGGTGTCGTTCAAAAGTAGAACTTGTCCCGCAAAAGATAAGCCCTCAGATGGCCATATTGACGGAAACATTATGGGTCTGGAAAGAAGGGGAGCGATAAACGAAAAAGCTCCAGGGGTGAAGGGGTTTAGAAACATGGATATGGACATATCTATGGAAATAGATATATAGATATCTATAATATAACGCTGGGAGCGTCACTCTGTCCGAAGCCTTTATAGACTGCGCAGGTGCAAGCGCCGGTGCAGTCTGGGCCTCACAGAGTGACGCTCCCGGGAGATCGCGGTATGCGTTCACACTGAACGCACACCGCGATCTCCAACAGAGAAGCAGGGACCGCCAGGAGGGTGAGTATCGGCCATATTCACCTGTCCCGTTCCACCGCTGAGCGCCGCCATCTTCACGGTCTTCGGCCTGTGACCTTCAGTTCAGAGGGCGCGATGACGCGCTTAATGCGCGCCGGCGCCGCCCTCTGACTGACCAGTCACAGCCAGGAGACCGGGAAGATGAGGGCGCCCAGCGGTGGAACGGAGGACAGGTGAATATAGTAAGTGCTGGGGGCCTGAGCTGGCGGCGATACCGGCACCTGACCCCCACAGCGCGCCGGTGTCCCCGCCTGCTCAGGCCCCCGGAAGGGTGCAGCACATGACAGGAAGGGGACGCAGGATGGGTGCAGCACATGACAGGATGGGGACGCAGGATGGGTGCAGCACATACCAGGATGGGGACGCAGGATGGGTGCAGCACATGACAGGATGGGGACGCAGGATGGGGACGCAGGATGGGGACACAGGATGGGTGCAGCACATACCAGGATGGGGACGCAGGATGGGTGCAGCACATGACAGGATGGGGGCGCAGGATTGGAGCAGCACATGACAGGATGGGGACGCAGGATGGTGCAGCACATACCAGGATGGGGACGCAGGATGGGTGCAGCACATGACAGGATGGGGGCGCAGGATGAGTGCAGCACATGACAGGATGGGGACGCAGGATGGGTGCAGCACATGACAGGATGGGGACGCAGGATGGGTGCAGCACATGACATGATGGGAACGCAGGATGGGGACGCAGGATGGGTGCAGCACATACCAGGATGGGGACGCAGGATGGGTGCAGCACATACCAGGATGGGGACGCAGGATGGGTGCAGCACATGACAGGATGGGGGCGCAGGATGGGTGCAGCACATGACAGGATGGGGACGCAGGATGGGTGCAGCACATGACAGGATGGGGACACAGGATGGGTGCAGCACATGACAGGATGGGGACGCAGGATGGGGACGCAGGATGGGTGCAGCACATACCAGGATGGGGACGCAGGATGGGTGCAGCACATACCAGGATGGGGATGCAGGATGGGTGCAGCACATGACAGGATGGGGGCGCAGGATGGCTGCAGCACATGAAAGGATGGGGATGCAGGATGGGTGCAGCACATGACAGGATGGGGACGCAGGATGGGTGCAGCACATGACAGGATGGGGACGCAGGATGGGTGCAGCACATGACAGGATGGGGACGCAGGATGGGGATGCAGGATGGGTGCAGCACATGACAGGATGGGGGCGCAGGATGGGTGAAGCACATGACAGGATGGGGGCGCAGGATGGGTGCAGCACATGACAGGATGGGGACGCAGGATGGGTGCAGCACATGACAGGATGGGGACGCAGGATGGGTGCAGCACATGACAGGATGGGGACGTAGGATGGGTGCAGCACATGACAGGATGGGGACGCAGGATGGGGACGCAGGATGGGTGCAGCACATGACAGGATGGGGGCGCAGGATGGGTGCAGCACATGACAGGATGGGGACTCAGGATGGGTGCAGCACATGACAGGATGGGGACGCAGGATGGAGCAGCACATGACAGGATGGGGGCGCAGGATGGGAGCAGCACATGACAGGATGGGGACGCAGGATGGGTGCAGCACATACCAGGATGGGGACGCAGGATGGGTGCAGCACATGACAGGATGGGGGCACAGGATGGGTGCAGCACATGACAGGATGGGGACGCAGGATGGGTGCAGCACATGACAGGATGGCGACGCAGGATGGGTGCAGCACATGCCAGGATGGGGATGCAGGATGGGTGCAGCACATCTCAGGATGGGGACGCAGGATGGGTGCAGCACATGACAGGATGGGGAAGCAGGATGGGGACACAGGATGGGTGCAGCACATACCAGGATGGGGACGCAGGATGGGTGCAGCACATGACAGGATGGGGGCGCAGGATGGGTGCAGCACATGACAGGATGGGTATGCAGGATGGGTGCAGCACATGACAGGATGGGGACGCAGGATGGGTGCAGCACATGACAGGATGGGAACGCAGGATGGGGACGCAGGATGGGGACGCAGGATGGGTGCAGCACATACCAGGATGGGGACGCAGGATGGGTGCAGCACATACCAGGATGGGGACGCAGGATGGGTGCAGCACATGACAGGATGGGGACGCAGGATTGGTGCAGCACATGACAGGATGGGGACGCAGGATGGGTGCAGCACACGACAGGATGGGGACGCAGGATGGGTGCAGCACATGACAGGATGGGGACGCAGGATGGGGACGCAGGATGGGTGCAGCACATGACAGGATGGGGGCGCAGGATGGGTGCAGCACATGACAGGATGGGGACGCAGGATGGGTGCAGCACATGACAAGATGGGGACGCAGGATGGGGACGCAGGATGGGTGCAGCACATACCAGGATGGGGACGCAGGATGGGTGCAGCACATACCAGGATGGGGACGCAGGATGGGTGCAGCACATGACAGGATGGGGACGCAGGATGGGGGCGCAGGATGGGTGCAGCACTTGACAGGATGGGTATGCAGGATGGGTGCAGCACATGACAGGATGGTGACGCAGGATGGGTGCAGCACATGACAGGATGGGGACGCAGGATGGGTGCAGCACATGACAGGATGGGGATGCAGGATGGGTGCAGCACATGACAGGATGGGGACGCAGGATGGGTGCAGCACATGACAGGATGGGGACGCAGGATGGGGATGCAGGATGGGTGCAGCACATGACAGGATGGGGGCGCAGGATGGGTGAAGCACATGACAGGATGGGGGCGCAGGATGGGTGCAGCACATGACAGGATGGGGATGCAGGATGGGTGCAGCACATGACAGGATGGGGACGCAGGATGGGTGCAGCACATGACAGGATGGGGACGCAGGATGGGGATGCAGGATGGGTGCAGCACATGACAGGATGGGGGCGCAGGATGGGTGAAGCACATGACAGGATGGGGGCGCAGGATGGGTGCAGCACATACCAGGATGGGGACGCAGGATGGGTGCAGCACATACCAGGATGGGGACGCAGGATGGGTGCAGCACATGACAGGATGGGGACGCAGGATGGGGGCGCAGGATGGGTGCAGCACTTGACAGGATGGGTATGCAGGATGGGTGCAGCACATGACAGGATGGTGACGCAGGATGGGTGCAGCACATGACAGGATGGGGACGCAGGATGGGTGCAGCACATGACAGGATGGGGATGCAGGATGGGTGCAGCACATGACAGGATGGGGACGCAGGATGGGTGCAGCACATGACAGGATGGGGACGCAGGATGGGGATGCAGGATGGGTGCAGCACATGACAGGATGGGGGCGCAGGATGGGTGAAGCACATGACAGGATGGGGGCGCAGGATGGGTGCAGCACATGACAGGATGGGGATGCAGGATGGGTGCAGCACATGACAGGATGGGGACGCAGGATGGGTGCAGCACATGACAGGATGGGGACGCAGGATGGGGATGCAGGATGGGTGCAGCACATGACAGGATGGGGGCGCAGGATGGGTGAAGCACATGACAGGATGGGGGCGCAGGATGGGTGCAGCACATGACAGGATGGGGATGCAGGATGGGTGCAGCACATGACAGGATGGGGACGCAGGATGGGTGCAGCACATGACAGGATGGGGACGCAGGATGGGGACGCAGGATGGGTGCAGCACATGACAGGATGGGGATGCAGGATGGGTGCAGCACATACCAGGATGGGGACACAGGATGGGTGCAGCACATACCAGGATGGGGGTGCAGGATGGGTGCAGCACATGACAGGATGGGGACGCAGGATGGGTGCAGCACATGACAGGATGGGGATGCAGGATGGGTGCAGCACATGACAGGATGGGGACGCAGGATGGGTGCAGCACATGACAGGATGGGGACGCAGGATGGGGATGCAGGATGGGTGCAGCACATGACAGGATGGGGGCGCAGGATGGGTGAAGCACATGACAGGATGGGGGCGCAGGATGGGTGCAGCACATGACAGGATGGGGATGCAGGATGGGTGCAGCACATGACAGGATGGGGACGCAGGATGGGTGCAGCACATGACAGGATGGGGACGCAGGATGGGGACGCAGGATGGGTGCAGCACATGACAGGATGGGGATGCAGGATGGGTGCAGCACATGACAGTATGGGGACTCAGGATGGGTGCAGCACATGACAGGATGGGGACGCAGGATGGAGCAGCACATGACAGGATGGGGACGCAGGATGGATGCAGCACATGACAGGATGGGGACGCAGGATGGGTGCAGCACATACCAGGATGGAGACCATATACCAATATAAATGCTCGCCACCCGGGCGTAGAACGGGATCAATAGCTAGTATAGATATATCTGTATGTATCTATCCCATATCTATCTAATTCTATCTATCTGTCTGTGTCTATCTATCTATCTATCTAATATCTAATATCTATCTATCTATCTATTATCTATCTATTATATATCCCACATCTATCTATCTATCTATCTATCTATCTATCTATCTATCTATCCCATATCTATCTATCTATCTATCTATCTATCTATCTATCTATCTATCTATCTATCTATCTATCTATCTATCGAGTATCTATCTATCTATCTATCTATCTAGTATCTATCTATCTGTCTGTCTGTCTGTCTATCTATCTATCTATCTATCTATCTATCTATCTATCTATGTGTAATGGAGTGTGGGTTGGACAAATGTAAAAGAGGAGTTGGACAGAAATGACACCACAAATCTTTTTGAAGAGAGAGGAGGGAGAGGAGGGAGGGTGTGTTTTTGGAGTGGGTGTGCTAGGTTCGGGCTTAGTGGCAGTGCAAAGCATCATGGAACTTGTAGTATTAGAGCACAATGACTCAGGAGAAAGGAAGTTGTCGATTAACCCAATGAGAGCTGAATCCAGCACTAAAGATGTGCTGCTACAGCATGATAACAGGTAATATTGCTAAAATAAACACAGTAGATGTTTTCATTGGCACATAATAGCAAGATTTATGAAAAAAAAAAAAAACTTTATAGTAGTGGACAACTTCTTTAATATCTGCCCTCAGTCACTGGCTTTACTACTCTGGCGGAGAAAATTGCGCGGGAGCCCACGCCAATTTTTTTGCCATTTAACCCTTTAATTTAATAGCTAGACAGCCCAAATTATGCAGATACACACTACTAACATTAGTAGTGTGGATTATGCAAAAAAGATATGACATGGTTTACTGTATATAAACCATGTCTCATATCATGTCGGGTTTAGGAAGGAGATCACAAAAGCCGGCAATTGAATTACCGGCTTTAAAGCTATCTCACGCTGGATGAAATATTAATATATATATGTGTCTTACTGATATATATATATATATCTATATAATTGTCTAAGGGTTTTTCCGTCTGTCTGTCTGTCTGTCTGTCCTGGAAATCTCGGCTCTCTGATTGGTCGAGGCCGCCAGGCCTCGACCAATCAGCAACGGGCACAGCGACGATGATGTCATAAAGGACGTAGACATCTCACGTTTCTGATTCAGCGACGGGCACAGTATCGACGTAGATGTCATAATGGTTGCCATGGCAACGATGATGTCATAAAGGTTGCCTCGACCAATCAGCGACGGGCACAGTGTGCCGCGAATTCTGGAATCATCATTGTCCATATACTACGGGGACATGCATATTCTAGAATACCCGATGCATTAGAATCGGGCCACAATCTAGTCTATATATATAATTGTCTAAGGGTTTTTCCGTCTGTCTGTCTGTCTTTCTGTCTGTCTGTCTGTCCTGGAAATCCCACGTTTCTGATTGGTCGAGGCCGCTAGGCCTCGACCAATCAGCGACGGGCACAGCGACGATGATGTCATAAAGGACGTAGACCTGGCGGCCTCGACCAATCAGCAACGGGCACAGCGACGATGATGTCATAATGGTTGCCATGGCGACAATGATGTCATAAAGGTTGCCTCGACCAATCAGCGACGGGCACAGCGACGATGATGTCATAATGGTTGCCATGACGACGATGATGTCATAAAGGTTGCCTCGACCAATCAGCAACGGGCACAGCAATGGTGATGTCATAATGGTTGCCATGGTGACGATGATGTCATAAAGGTTGCCTCGACCAATCAGCGACGGGCACAGTCTGCCGCGAATTCTGGAATCATCATTGTCCATATACTACGGGGACATGCATATTCTAGAATACCCGATGCGTTAGAATCGGGCCACAATCTAGTATATATATAATTGCCTAAGGGTTTTTCCGTCTGTCTGTCTGTCTTTCTGTCTGTCTGTCTGTCTTTCTGTCTGTCTGTCTGTCTTTCTGTCTGTCTGTCTGTCCTGGAAATCCCGCGTCTCTGATTGGTCGAGGCCGCCAGGCATGCATGTCCCCGTAGTATATGGACAATGATGATTCCAGAATTCGCGGCAGACTGTGCCCGTCGCTGATTGGTCGAGGAAACCTTTATGACATCATCGTCGCCATGGCAACCATTATGACATCTACATCGATACTGTGCCCGTCGCTGATTGGTCGAGGCCTGGCGGCCTCGACTAATCAGACGCGGGATGTCTACGTCCTTTATGACATCACTAGATTGTGGCCCGATTCTAACACATCGGGTATTCTAGAATATGCATGTCCCCGTAATATATGGACAATGATGATTCCAGAATTTGCGGCAGACTGTGCCCATCGCTGATTGGTCGAGGCAACCTTTATGACATCATCGTCGCCATGGCAACCATTATGACATCTACGTCGATACTGTGTCCGTCGCTGAATCAGAAACGTGGGATTTCTACGTCCTGGCGGCCTCGACCAATCAGAGACGCGGGATTTCTACATCCTTTATGACATCATCGTCGCTGTGCCCGTTGCTGATTGGTCGATTCCTGGCGACCTCGACCAATCAGAGACGCGGGATGTCTACTATATTTATCACATCATCGTCGCTGTGCCTGTCGCTGATTAGTCGAGGCCTGGCGGCCTCGACCAATCAGAGACGCGGTATTTCCAGGACAGACAGACAGACAGACAGAAAGACAGACAGACAGAAAGACAGACAGACAGACCAAAAAACCCTTGGACAATTATATATACACTAGATTGTGGCCCGATTCTAACGCATCGGGTATTCTAGAATATGCATGTCCCCGTAGTATATGGATAATGATGATTCCAGAATTCGCGGCAGACTGTGCCCGTCGCTGATTGGTCGAGGCAACCTTTATGACATCATCGTCGCCATGGCAACCATTATGACATCGACGTTGATACTGTGCCTGTAGCTGAATCAGAAACGCGGGATTTCTATGTCCTTTATGACATCATCGTCGCTGTGCCCGTTGCTGATTGGTCGAGGCCTGGCGGCCTCGACCAATCAGAGACGCGGGATTTCTACATCGATACTGTGCCCGTCGCGGGATTTCCAGGACAGACAGACAGACAGATGGAAAGACAGACAGACAGAAAGACAGACAGACGCCTGGCGGCCTCGACCAATCAGAGACACGGGATGTCTACGTCCTTTATGACATCATCGTCGCTGTGCCCATCGCTGATTGGTCGAGGCCTAGCGGCCTCGATCAATCAGAGACGCGGGATTTCCAGGACAGACAGACAGACGGAAAGACAGACAGACAGAAAGACAGACAGACATAAAAACCCTTAGGCAATTATATATATATAGACTAGATTGTGGCCCGATTCTAACGCATCAGGTATTCTAGAATATGCATGTCCCCGTAGTATATGGATAATGATGATTCCAGAATTCGCGGCAGACTGTTCCCGTCGCTGATTGGTCGAGGCAACCTTTATGCCATCATCGTCGCCATGGCAACCATTATGACATCTACGTCAATACTGTGCCCGTCGCTGATTGGTCGAGGCGAATTCGCGGCAGACTGTGCCTGTCGCTGATTGGTCGAGGCAACTTTTATGACATTATCGTCGCCATGCTGTGCCCGTCCCTGGCGGCCTCGACCAATCACAGACGTTGCCATGCTGTGCCCTCCCTGGCGGCCTCGACCAATCACAGACGCGGGATTTCCAGGACAGACAGACAGATTGTGGCCCGATTCTAACGCATCGGGTATTCTAGAATATGCATGTCCCCGTAGTATATGGACAATGATGATTCCAGAATTCGCGGCAGACTGTGCCCATCGCTGATTGGTCGAGGCAACCTTTATGACATCATCGTCGCCATGGCAACCATTATGACATCTACGTCAATACTGTGCCCATCGCTGATTCAGAAACGCGGGATTTCTACGTCCTTTATTACATCATCGTCGCTGTGCCCGTCGCTGATCAGAGATGCGGGATTTCTACGTCGATACTGTGCCCATCGCTGATTGGTCGAGGCCAGGCGGCCTCGACCAATCAGAGATGCGGGATTTCCAGGACAGACAGACAGACAGACAGAAAGACAGACAGACAGACGGAAAAACCCTTAGACAATTATATATATAGATATAGACAGTATATATGTTGTTATGATTTTTTGAGAACATGGATCCATTGTATGTCCGTATGTCGGTTTTGCAAGCCTGCGAGAAAATCTCACAGTACGGATGCCATACGGATTACATATGGAGGATGCCATGCGCAAAATACGCTGACACACCCTGCCTATGGAGGAGATACGGACCACTATTTTGGGGATTTTTCTGCGTATTACGGCCATAAATTACGGACCGTATTGTCTTACGCCGAGTGTGACGCCGGCCTAACAGGGCGCAGTACTTTGCTTTCACGGCTACTCTGTGAAATAACAGAGCTAGTTCATACCGCCATATAGTGCCGCCGTTGCTAGCAGCACGTTCTCCTGCACGGTGGACCCCGGGCTGTGAACGCATCAATTACAATAAAACATCTATATTTACTCGGTGCGTTCCGCTAGCCCTAACACTTTTAATGTGTGATTGGTGAGGAAGTCGTGCAGAAGTGGAGTTTTTCAATAAGTGGGCAGTGGGACTGTGAAAGTTTCGAGCAGGGTGACCGAGCTGTGGTGGACCCATAGTATGTGGAGCTGAAATTCCTGGTGACAGCCTGGAACCCACTCCTCCACACTTCAATGGCTAACACAGAATTTCCTCTAGCCAGGAAGTTCCCCCCTTCTTATCAGCGTTAGTGACCTCTCACTGGGCTAATCCTAACCTTAACCATTTCTTATCTTTATGGTATCCTGTTTTATATCCTACGCTGTCCTAAGGTTATTCTTATGCTATACTCACATTATGCTCTAACACTTTATATACTGTACATCACCATAACACATTATATCACATTACATCAGACACATGTTACTTCACATACAAAACTGCACAACGGTATTCATATAGTGCATCTGTTGTCTTCAGGGGCAGGAACAGGGTAACAAAGTCCACATCCCAGCAAAAGCAATGGCACTTTAGGCACTAACCTCTTTATGATTTGAAGTATTTTCATTTTTTTTGCGGTTTCCTTTTTTACTCCCCTTCTTTCCAGAGCCATAACTTTGATATTTTTCCATCAATATGGTCATGTGAGGGCTTATATTTTGCGGGACGAGCTGTACTTTTGAACAACACCTTTGGTTTGAACATATCATGTACTGGAAAAATGGGAAAAAAATAAATTCCAAGTGCAGTGAAATTGCAAAAAAAAATGCAATCCCACAGTTGTTTTTTGTTTTGCTGTTTTACTATGTTCACTTAATGGTAAAACTGACTTAACATTATGATTCTCCAGGTCAGTCCAAGTTCATGGACAGTACACATGTCTAGGTTTTTTTTCATCTAAGTGGTGAAATAAAATTCCAAACTTGGTAAAAAAAAATTGGGTGAGGGATTATTTTTTGCGCGCTGAGCTGACGTTTTTAATAATGTGTTGATCACCCGTTATTGCATTTTAATTCAATGTTGCAGAGACCAAAAAAACATAATTCTGGTGTTTGACTTCTTTTCTTGCTATGCCATTTTGCGATCAGGTTAATCCTTTTTTTATTGATAGATCGAGCGATTCTGAACAAGGTGATACCAAATATGTGTATGTTTGATTTTTTTAAATTGTTTTATTTTGAGTGGGGCAAATGGGAGGTGATTTGAACTTTTATATATTTTTTTCTATATTTTTTACAAACTTTTTTTTTCACTTTTATCATGCTTCAATAGTCTCCATGGGAGAATAGAAGCTGCCATAACCCGATCGGTTCTGCTACATACAGGAGATGATCAGATTGCCTGTTTGTAGCATAATTACTCACTTGCTATGAGCGCCAACCACCGGGTGGTGCTCATAGCAATCTGGCAGGGACAACCATAGAGGTCTGCAGGAGACCTCTGCTTGTCATGCCAACCCATCAGTGACCCATGATCACATGACAGGGGTCACCGATGGGCAGATTTCCAGCGAGATTGCCGGAAATGCATGTTAAATGTCGTTGTCAGTATTTGACAACGGCATTTAACGGGTTAATAGCCCCGGGTGGATCGCAATTCCATGGCTTTTCCAGGGCACATGTCAGGTGTTTAAAACAGCTGTCAAGTGCCAGGTAAGATGTGGGCTCACCGCCGGAGCCCACATCAAAGGGAGTGTGTCCGACTTTGGCATACTATTACGCCCAATGTCGGAAAGGGGTTAAAATAACCTGAAGCCTCAGGTGTTTGAACCAACATTTGGAATACTCCTGCAATGCTGACGAGATGATGGAATTTTTACAAAACTCATTTTAATGCAATTAAGAAGTAAACATCAGCCACGTTAATTAGTGTCATCATCACATTTTCATGGAAGGCTCTGCCACATACAGTGGGAACAACTAACGAGATTCTTTGTAGATATATTCAAAGGTAGCACCGCTCTGTCGTTTGATGTATAATGCATGCAGATAATTTTTAACTAAGCAAAAGAGTTGCAGGGCAATGACTCATAGAGTCTGCATTAACTCAAAGGGTTAAACGCAAAAACATATTTTTGGTCTGCAACCTTTTCTATAGTCTATCTTTGACTGTTTGCTCTTCGAAAAAGCAATACGGGAGGGAGAATCATATTTTGTAGTACTGAAAAAAAATCATTATCTTAAAGCTCTGATTATTACGACATTTCATAAGTCTTTGGTGGTGTTGATTTTAGGCACATTATTACAATCTCATCCAGACATAAATTACATGAAGTAACCATTTTGTTAGCTTTAATAAAATCAAGCCCATAGACTGCATGTGTAGATTTCTATAGACATTAGAGGCAATAACCGCAAGATCTCGAAGGCTTCCACAGACATAAGTCACCCTGTTAGTCCGCGGGTGGCCTTGGTGATATTCCAATGCTTGCAGTTCTGATGTGATTAGATGCGCAATGTGGTCATCAAAAGATGCTAGTAGATAACTTCCCTGGAAGACTGCTACAGCGGATAAATATATAGTCTAGTTTGTGATTACGCTAATAATTGGAATTCAGGGGCAGTCATGAAGTACAGACTCTAGCTTTCATTTTTTATGATGCATTTAAACTCTGTTTAGAAGTTTTATGATACCAAATTACAATTCATAACTCCAGAATTACTATTTTAGTCATGTTTTACAGATCAAATAGGCCGGTATCATAATTATTCTTAAAGGGATTCTCTAGGAATTAAAACAAAGTATTGATTTTTTTTATGAAAAAACACCAGTCTTGTTTAAGGGCTGTATCTGGTTTTGCAGCATAGGCACATTCACTTTAGAAGACATGAGCTGGAATAGCAAACACAATAAACTGCCAAAAAAGGCTCTTTTTTACACGATTTCTACAAAATTCCAAAGTTTCCTACACTTGGAGAAAACAACTATGTTCACTGTCCTGAACATGATTGTGATTAAAACAAAGATGGGTTCAGCGATGGGCAGTGGAGCAGATCTGTATTCCACCACATGGAGCCATGGTTCCTTGGGTTGTTCTCTTGAGTTGACTTGAGTTGGGTTGTTGCTCTTGAGAGTGAGCCAGAGACTTTATACCCACAGCTCCCATTAAGTACATTCTCGCACAGGATGGGGGGAAGGTGGGGTAGGTAATCTCTCACTGCTGGTTTGTTCAATGAACTTGCTTTTTGACAAAAAAAGAAGAAAAGGATCCACATGGCAATATGAATGAAAAATGTTTAACTTTATCTCACATGGTTAAAAAAGTGGTCCAGACAATTAACACCATTAGTGACTATCAATATTACAGGTCCTTCTAAAAAAATTAGCATATAGTGTTAAATTTCATTATTTACCATAATGTAATGATTACAATTAAACTTTCATATATTATAGATTCATTATCCACCAACTGAAATTTGTCAGGTCTTTTATTGTTTTAATACTGATGATTTTGGCATACAACTCCTGATAACCCAAAAAACCTGTCTCAATAAATTAGCATATCAAGAAAAGGTTCTCTAAACGACCTATTACCCTAATCTTCTGAATCAACTAATTAACTCTAAACACATGCAAAAGATACCTGAGGCTTTTATAAACTCCCTGCCTGGTTCATTACTCAAAACCCCCATCATGGGTAAGACTAGCGACCTGACAGATGTCAAGAAGGCCATCATTGACACCCTCAAGCAAGAGGGTAAGACCCAGAAAGAAATTTCTCAACAAATAGGCTGTTCCCAGAGTGCTGTATCAAGGCACCTCAATGGTAAGTCTGTTGGAAGGAAACAATGTGGCAGAAAACCGATTCCAGACCTTGGGGAACCTGAGGAAGCAGTGGACTGAGTCTGGTGTGGAAACATCCAGAGCCACCGTGCACAGGCGTGTGCAGGAAATGGGCTACAGGTGCCGCATTCCCCAGGTAAAGCCACTTTTGAACCATAAACAGCGGCAGAGGCGCCTGACCTGGGCTACAGAGAAGCAGCACTGGACTGTTGCTAAGTGGTCCCAAGTACTTTTTTCTGATGAAAGCAAATTTTGCATGTCATTCGGAAATCAAGGTGCCAGAGTCTGGAGGAAGACTGGGGAGAAGGAAATGCCAAAATGCCTGAAGTCCAGTGTCAAGTACCCACAGTCAGTGATGGTGTGGGGTGCCATGTCAGCTGCTGGTGTTGGTCCACTGTGTTTCATCAAGGGCAGGGTCAATGCAGCTAGCTATCAGGAGATTTTGGAGCACTTCATGCTTCCATTGGCTGAAATGCTTTATGGAGATGAAGATTTCATTTTTCAGCACGACCTGGCACCTGCTCACAGTGCCAAAACCACTGGTAAATGGTTTACTGACCATGGTATTACTGTGCTCAATTGGCCTGCCAACTCTCCTGACCTGAACCCCATAGAGAATCTGTGGGATATTGTGAAGAGAAAGTTGAGAGACGCAAGACCCAACACTCTGGATGAGCTTAAGGCCGCTATTGAAGCATCCTGGGCCTCCATAACATCTCAGCAGTGTCACAGGCTGATTGCCTCCATGCCACGCCGCATTGAAGCAGTCATTTCTGCCAAAGGATTCCCGACCAAGTATTGAGTGCATAACTGAACATTATTATTTGATGGTTTTTTTGTTTGTTATTAAAAAACACTTTTATTTGATTGGATGGGTGAAATATGCTAATTTATTGAGACAGGTTTTTTGGGTTACCAGGAGTTGTATGCCAAAATCATCAGTATTAAAACAATAAAAGACCTGACAAATTTCAGTTGGTGGATAATGAATCTATAATATATCAAAGTTTAATTGTAATCATTACATTATGGTAAATAATGAAATTTAACACTATATGCTAATTTTTTGAGAAGGACCTGTACTTTCTACTGACCTCAAAAATCAGACAATAGAATTTTAGATTCAAAGGTGGGTAAGGCGCATCTTCCAACTGGCATGTGCCTCCACCACAAATGTTACTCCAGTCAGGTACTCTACTAACATTTACTGTGTAAATTTTGACACTAAGGCTGGGGTCACACCAGCTTATTTTCTCTGATCTGGGAGAGTGAAGATCTGAGGTTGTGAGCTGTAATAATCACCTAGGCAGGTTAACAATGCAACTATTTTTATTCCTTAAACTCCAGGTAGATGGCAAAAATACAATGCCCCCAGTCTACAAGATCCTATCCTGGGCCAAGTGGTCGATTGCCCCTGTACAAGGCAATACCAACTGTCTCCCAACTTGTGGTTGGCCCACAGCTTTTGAATCTCCTGCCAATATAGTGTATAGTCATAGTCTATGCTCCCCCATATGATGGTATGGTTTCTGCAAGTACATAACATGGTGCAAATAACAGAGTCTCACCCTTCAGCTGGCTTAGAACCACTTGATTTCAGAAGAGCCAACTATCCCAATCAGTATCACCCCACTTTGGTGGGAACCCACAGAGAGGAGGTTGCTGTAAGCTTAGGAGGCTGACTGAACACAGTGAGATATGTGGCCAGGTGACCTGAGTGTCCCAACCTGGGTCCTCCAAACATCTTTGTGGGTTCAGTGATGGGTAGTGGAGCAGACCTATATTCCACCACATGGAGCCATGGTTCCTTGGGCTGTTCAAGTAGTGTCTCTTGAGAGTGGGCAAGAGACTTTATAGCCTAAGCTCCCATTAATGACATTCTCGCACAGGATTGGGGGGAAGTAATCTCTCATTGTTGGTTTGCTTAATGAACTTGCTTTTTGATAAATAAAGGAAGAAAAGGATTCACATAGCAATATGAATAAAAAAATGTGTAACTTTATCTCATATGGTTAAAAAAGTTGTCCAGACAATTAACCCCTTAGTGACCACCAATATGACTTTTTACAGACAATAGAATCCCCAACAGGTGACAATCCAGTAGCTGACATCTTGCTGCATCAGCCTTGATTGATGTTGGCACCAACCATGTTTTTTAATCTCCTTAGATGCTGCTGTCAACAGTGACTACAGCATCTAGATGATTAATAGAGTGTGGAAGCTCACTCTCTAGCCCCATCGGCACCCTGAGATCATGATTTTGTGGTTCTAATGATTGCCTTGGCAATTAACGACCAAATAGCAGCTTTAGAGTCTGCCAGCTATAGTGGCTTATTCAAAAGTTACAGTAGCAACATTTAGATGGTAAAAATAAAAATTTTCCTCCCTATCATGCCACTTTTTATTAATTCTTGAAAATCACCCAAAAGGTTATTAAACTACCTGACAGCAGTTTTGAATACATTGAAGAGTGCAGTTTTTAAAATGGGTTTACTTTTGGGGATTTTGCAACATATAGGTCCGCCAAAGTCGCTTCAAAACATAATAGGTCTCTAAAATCATAAGTTTTGTAAATTTCCTTGGAAAAATGAAAAATTGCTGCTCCAGTTTTA
The DNA here is from genome assembly GCF_032444005.1 of Ranitomeya imitator. Taxonomy (NCBI): domain Eukaryota; kingdom Metazoa; phylum Chordata; class Amphibia; order Anura; family Dendrobatidae; genus Ranitomeya; species Ranitomeya imitator. The sequence continues at coordinate 72,473,168 of NC_091290.1, read as the reverse complement.
AAGCTTCAAACATCCTAACAAATTAAAAAGATATTTTAAAAATGGTGCTGATAAAGCAGGCATGAGGGAAATGTTATATAAAAATTATTTTATGGGATATGACTGTCTGGATTAAAAAGGTAATCATTCAAAGTTTGAAAAATGCTAATTTTTAGAATTTTTGGAGTACCGTATATACTCGAGTATAAGCCGAGATTTTCAGCCCAAAATTTTGGGCTGAAAGTCCCCCTCTCGGCTTATACTCAAGTCACGGTGGGCGGCAGGGTCGGCGGGTGAGGGGGAGAGGGCGCCGAGGCATACTCACCTAGTCCCGGCGGTCCTGACGCTCCCTCTGCCCGTGCCACGGTCTTCGGTGCTGCAGCTCTTCCCCAGTTCAGCGGTCACGTGGGACCGCTCATTAGAAAAATGAATATGGACTCCACTCCCATAGGGGTGGAGCCGCATATTCATTTCTCTAATCAGCGGTGCCGGTGACCGCTGATAGAGGAAGAGGCTGCGGCACCGAAGACCGTGTGACAGGCAGAGGGAGTGGGACGCCGGGAGCAGGTAAGTATGTAATCTTCACCTGTCCGCGTTCCACCCGCCGGGCGCCGCTCTGTCTTCGCGTCCTCTTGCTCTGACTGTTCAGGTCAGAGGGCGCGATGACGCATATAGTGTGCGCGGTGCCCTCTGCCTGATCAGTCAGTGCAGAGAGACACTGAGACGAGACGCTGGGAGCTGCAAGCAAGAGAGGTGAGTATGGCATTTTTTCTTTTTTATTGCAGCAGCAATGGCGCAGCTTTATATGGCACAGCTATGGGGCAATAATGAACGGTGCAGAGCACTATATGGCAGCTATGGGGCAATAATGAACGGCGCAGAGCACTATATGGCAGCTATGGGGCAATAATGAACGGCGCAGAGCACTATATGGCAGCTATGGGGCAATAATGAACGGTGCAGAGCACTATATGGCACAGCTAGGGGGCAATAATGAACGGTGCAGAGCACTATATGGCACAGCTCTGGGGCAATAATGAACGGTGCAGAGCACTATATGGCACAGCTTGGGGCAATAATGAACGGTGCAGAGCACTATATGGCACAGCTATGGGAGAATAATGAACGGCGCAAAGCACTATATGGCGCAGCTATGGGGCAATAATGAACGGTGCAGAGCACTATATGGCACAGCTATGGGACAATAATGAACGGTGCAGAGCACTATATGGCACAGCTATGGGGCAGTAATGAACGGTGCAGAGCACTATATGGCACAGCTCTGGGGCAATAATGAACGGTGCAGAGCACTATATGGCACAGCTATGGGGCAATAATGAACGGTGCAGAGCACTATATGGCACAGCTATGGGACAATAATGAACGGCGCAAAGCACTATATGGCGCAGCTATGGGGCAATAATGAACGGTGCAGAGCACTATATGGCACAGCAATGGGACAATAATGAACGGTGCAGAGCACTATATGGCACAGCTATGGGGCAATAATGAACGGTGCAGAGCACTATATGGCACAGCTTTCTATGGTACATCTATGGGGAAATAATGAACGGTGCAGAGCACTATATGGCACAGCTATGGGGCCATAATGAACAGTATGGAGCATCTATTTTTATTTTTGAAATTCACGGGTAGCTGCTGCATTTTCCACCTTAGGCTTATACTCGAGTCAATAAGTTTTCCCAGTTTTTTGTGGCAAAATAAGGGGGGTCGGCTTATACTCGGGTCGGCTTATACTCGAGTATATACGGTAAATTTTTGATGCTTTTATTAATAAACACAGAAAATAACAACATACTGCATATACTCGAGTATAAGCTGTGTTTTTAAACACTTTTTTGTGCTGAAAACACCTCCCTCAGCTTATACTTGAGTTAGCATCCCAAGAAGATGGAGGGGGAGCGGCAGTGGCAGAGTAGCGGGTCACAGGAGGCAGGAACCAGCTGCTGTTGCTAAAGCCTGTGCTTGCTCCTAAAGAGAAATGAATAGTCAGTGCACTGACAGTGAATATTAATTTCTTTCTAATAGCGGGCATAGTAGTTGCAGTCGCCAGCTTCCTGCAGCGGCCGGGCTGTCATGTGTGCCCGCTACAAAAGAGAAATAAATATTCACTTCTCTCCACTCCCTTATTCATTTCTAGGAAGTAGCGGGCTCACGTGATCGCCCTGCTGCTGCAGGAGGCCAGAGGCTGCGGCTGACACTGTGAGCACTACTAAATAGCAATGAATACTCACTACCCTCCATGCACATTTTCTACGCATAGAGAGCAGTGAGTATTACAGCAGCTGCCCTCTGCTTGTAATCAGCACATGATATCCCTGTCATGCGCTGCATGCAACCATAAATCATTTGCTTGCACTGGAACAAGATTCTACAATGGAGTCCAGGGGCGGTAAGTAGGGTAGTTTATTTTTTTCTGTTTTTTGATTGAGGCAATGCATACAAGGATAGGGGGATGAAGAGCCATGCACACCAGGAAAGGAATGAGAAGCCATACAACGCAGGATAGGGATGAGAAACGATGCATACCAGAATAAGGATGCAGAGCTATGCAGACCAAGATGGGGATGAAGGGCCATGCATACCAGGATAGTAATGAGGAACAATGCATAAAAGGATAGGGACTAAGAGCCATGCTTACCACGAGGGGGATGAGGAGCCATGCATACAAGGATAGAGATGAGGAGCCATGCATACAAGGATAGGGATGAGGAGCCATGCATACAAGGATAGAGATGAGGAGCCATGCATACAAGGATAGGGATGAGGAGTTACGCAGACCAGGATAGGGATGAGGGGGCGATGCATACAAGGATAGAGATGAGGAGCCATGCATACAAGGATAGGGATGAGGAGTTACGCAGACCAGGATAGGGATGAGGGGGCGATGCATACAAGGATAGGGATGAGGAGTCATGCATACCAGGATAGGGATGAGGCGCCATGCATACCAGGATAGGGATGAAGAGCCATGCATACCAGGATAGGGATGAGGAGCCATGCATACCAGGATAGGGATGAGGAGCCATGCATACCAGGATAGGGATGAGGAGCCATGCATACCAGGATAGGGATGAGGGAACAATGCACATCCGATTTATATTCGAGTCAATACGTTTTCCCATTTTTTTTAGGTAAAATTGGGTACTTTGGCGTATACTCGAGTTAGCTTATACTTTAGCATATATGGTAAATTTACCATTAACATAAAGTACAGGGTGGAGCGCGGTAATTTGCTTTTTTGCACTGCATGCTGTGGCGGCACTGTCAGTCGAAGAGAGGAGAGAGTGGGTGTGGCTTACAGTGGCTGATGGGAGATTTGTATTCCTCTGCCTTTCAGTTGCCATCATGCAGTGGACACGTGAGGAGAGGTCATTTTGTGTTGAAGCGTATTTTTCAAATGCCCACTCGATCATTGCAGTGCAGCGTGCTTTTCGTTTACAATTCGCTGTTCCTCCACGCGGACGTGTTCCTGGACGGCAATCAATTGTAAATTGGGTGAATGCATTCAGAACAGCATGGAATGTGTCATGTGTACGAAGGGGACCTGAGAGAAGGATTACAACACCACAAAACATCGAGAGAGTTAGAGCAGCAGTACTGCAATCTCCGAAACGCTCTGCTCGGAAACAATCATTTGCTCTTGGCATTTCAAGACGTTCTCTCCACCGGATTCTTCATGATGAACTGAATTTTCACCCGTATAAAATGTGCGTGGTCCAACATTTGTCAGCATGGGACTATTTGACACGGCGGACCTCTTGTGAAGACATGTTAGCAACGATACCCCGTGAGGCAATTGTGTTTTTTTCTGATGAGGCACATTTTCACCTCAGTGGGTGTGTAAACAAACAAAACATGCGTTACTGGAGTGAAACAAACCCCTGAGAAGTTCACGAGAGACCTCTGCATTCGGACCGCGTCACTGTGTGGTGCGCCATATCACGAGTAGGCATCATTGGTCCTTACTTTTTTCAGGATAATGGTCGTGCCATAACTGTGAACTCCGAACGGTACTTGTCTATGATACAGGATTATTTTCAGCCGGCTCTTGAGGCAATGGAACTAGAGGATACATGGTTCCAACAGGATGGTGCCACTGCACACACAGCGAGGGTTACCATGAATTGTTTGAGGCAAATGTTTCCTGGACGGCTTATCTCTTTGAGGGGAGATGTGAACTGGCCAGCACGCTCACCAGATTTTGCCCCATGCGATTTTTTTCCATTGGGGTTACCTGACGTCTAAGGTGTATATCAACCGTCCCAACACCTTGGAAGACCTAAGGAACAATATTGAAGCTGAAATTGGCAGAATACCAGTGGACATGCTTGTTAGAGTTCATGAAAACTTCAGAAAACGTATGCAGCAGTGTGTGGATAGCGAAGGTCGACATTTGCCAGATACACTATTTAAAACCATGTAATTTAAAAATTCCATTACTGTTCAGTATAATTAAAATATAAAATAAATTTTTCTAATGATCATAATTTTTTTATTTCATTCCCAAATCAGCAAATTACCGCGCTCCACCCTGTACATTGTGTCACAGAAAAGCAATCTCTCAGAATCACTGAGATCCGTTGAAGCGTTCAAGAGTTATTACCACATAAAAGGACATTGATCAGATTTGAAAAAATTATCCCTGTCACTAAGGGGTTAAAAAACATTGCCCATTCTGACATACGTTTTTGGCCGAAGCACTTAGTCTTTCACATTCTACGACTAAGGGCTTCGGCCAGAAATGTACGTCAGAATGGGCAATGTTTTTTTTAAAGTCTGGACAACTTTATTTAACCATGTGAAATTTTTTGCACATATTGTCATGCAAATCCTTTTCTTCCTTTTTTTGTCAATTTCCTCCAGTGATCAACAGAATTGGATCCATGCTGTTTAACCCCTTTACCCCCAAGGGTGGTTTGCACGTTAATGACCGGGGTCAATTTTTACAATTCTGACCACTGTCCCTTTATGAGGTTATAACTCAGGAACGCTTCAATGGATCCAGGTGATTCTGATAATGTTTTCTCATGACATATTGTACTTCATGATAATGTTAAAATTTCTTTGATATTACTTGTGTTTATTTGTGAAAAAAACGAAAATTTGAAAATTTTGCAATTTTCCAAATTTGAATTTTCATGCCCTTAAATCATAGAGATATGTTACACAAAATACTTAATAAATCACATTTTCACATGTCTACTTTACATCAGAACAATTTTGGAACCACATTTTTTTTGTTAGGGAGTTATAAGGGTTAAAAATTGACCAGCAATTTCTCATTTTTACAGCACCATTTTTTAGGGACCACATCACATTTGAAGTCACTTTTAGGGGTCTATATGTCAAAAAGTGACACCATTATAAAAACTGCTCCCCTCAAGGTGCTCAAAACCTCATTTAAGAAGTTTATTAACCCTTTAGGTGTTTCACAGAAATTTTTGGAATGTTTAAAAAAAATTAACATTTATTTTTTTTCACAAAAAAATTACGTCAGATCAAATTTGTTTTATTTTTCCTATGGTAACAGGAGAAATTGGACCTCAAAAGTTGTTGTACAATTTGTCCTGAGTACGTGGATACCCCATATGTGAGGGTAAACCTCTGGTTGGGAGCATGACAGAGGTCGTAAGGGAAGGAGCGCCATTTGACTTTTCAATGCAAAATTGGCTGGAATTGAGATAAGATGCAATGTCGTGTTTGGTGAGCCCCTGATGTGCGTAATCAGTGGAAAATCTCCACAAGTGATCCCATTTTGGAAACTAGACCCCCTAAGGAACTTATCTAGATGTCTGGTGAGCACTTTGAAGCCCCAAGTGCTTCAAAGAAGTTTATAATGTAGAGCCATAAAAATAAAAAATCATATTTTTTCTCAAAAAAGATTTTTACGCCCCCAATTTTTTATTTTCCCAGGGGTAACAGTAGAAATTGGACCACAAAAGTTGTGGTGCCATTTGTTCTTAATGCACTGATACCCCATATGTGGGGGCAAACCACTGGTTGTGCGCATGGCAGATCTCAGAAGGGAAGGAGCGCCATTTGACTTTTTCAACACAGACTTTGATGAAATAGTCTGCGGGCATTATGTTGCGTTTGCAGAGCCCCTGATGTACGTAAACAGTAGAAACCCCCCACAATTGACCCCATATTAGAAACTAGACCCCCAAGGAGCTTATCTAGATGTGTGGTGAGCACTTTGAACCCCCAAGTGCTTCAGAGAAGTTTATAACGCAGAGTCGTGAAAATAAAAAATCATTTTCTTCCCACAAAAATGATTTTTTTGCCCCAAATTTTTAATTTTCCCAAGGGTAACAGGAGAAATTGGATGGCAAATTTTCTTTTGCTCTTTGTCCTGAGTATGCTGATACCCCATATGTGGTGGTAAACCACTGTTTGGGCACATGGCAGAGCTCGGAGGGGAAAGAGCACCGTTTGACTTTTTCAACACAGAATTGGCAGGAATTGAGATCAAACACCATGTCGCGTTTGGAGAGCCTCTGATGTGCCTAAACAGTGGAAACCCCCACAAGTGACCCCATTTTGGAAACAAGACCACCTTAGGAACTTATCGAGATGTGTGGTGTGCACTTTGATCCCCCAATTGTTTCAGTAAAGTTTATAATATAGAGCCGTGAAAATTAAAATATCAATTTTTTTTTCAACAAAAATGAAATTTTTGCTCCCAATTTTTTTATTTTCCCAAGGGTATCCAGAGAAATTGGACCCCAAAAGTTGTTGTGCAATTTGCTCTGAGTACGCTGATACCCCGTATGTTAGGGTAAACCCCTGTTTGGGTGCTCGTCAGAGTTCAGAAGGGAAGAAGTGTCGTTCTGGAATGCACACTTTGATGGAATGGTCTGTGGGCATCACGTTGCGCTTGCAGAGCCATTGATGTACCTAAACAGTGGAAACCCCCAATTCTAACTCCAACCCTAACCCCAACACACCCCTACCCTAATACCAACCCTAACCACACCCTTAACCCAAACACACCCCTAACCCCAACACACCTCTAACCCTAATCCCAACCCTAACTATAACCCTAAACCACACCCCTAACCTCAACACAACCTTAACCCTAATCCCAACCCCAACACAGCCCTAACTCCAACACACCCTTAACCCTAACCATAACCCTAACCATAACCCTAACCAAACCCCTAACCCTGTCACACCCCTAACCCAACCGTAAGCATAAACCAAACCCTAACCCCAACTCTAGCCTCAACCCTAGCCCTAACTTTAGCCCCAACCCTAACCCTAACTTTAGCCCCAACCCTAACCCTAACTTTAGCCCCAACCCTAACCCTAACTTTAGCCCCAACCCTAACTTTAGCCCCAACCCTAACTCTAACCTTAATGGGAAAATAGAAATAAATACATTTTTTTTTATTATTTTTCCCTAACTAAGGCGGTGATAAAGGGGGGTTTGATTTACTATTTATAGTGGGTTTTTATGCGGATTTTTATGTTTGGCAGCTGTCACACCCTAAAAGACGCTTTCATTGCAAAAAATAGTTTTTGCATCACCACATTTTGAGAGCTATAATTTTTCCATATTTTTGTCCACATAGTCATGTGAGGTCTTGTTTTTTGTGGGACGAGTTGACGTTTTATTGGTACCATTTTTGGGCACATTACATTTTTTGATCGCTTTTTATTCTGATTTTTGTTAAGCAGAATGAACAAAAACCAGCAATTCATGAATTTCTTTTGGGGGAGGCGTTTATACCATTTCGCGTTTGGTAAAATTTAAGAACAAGTTTTTTCTTCTGGTTAGTATGATTACAGCGATACCTCATTTATACAATTTTTTTATGTTTTGTCGCTTTTATACAATAAAAACTATTTTATACAAAAAATAAAATTATTATTTTTGCATCGCTTTTTTCTGAGGGCTATAACATTTTTTTTTTCGCTGATGATGCTGTATATATATATGTGGGCGGACAAGATGATATTTTCAGCGGTACCATGTTTATTTATATTCGTCTTTTTGATCGCATGTTATTCCACTTTTTGTTCGGCGGTATGATGATAAAGCATTGTTTTTTGCCTCGTTTTTTATTTTTTTATGGTGTTAACTGAAGGGGTTAACTAGTGGAAAAGTTTTATAGGTTGGGTCGTTATGGGCTCGGCGATACTAAATATGTGTACTTTTATTGTTTTTTTTTAGTTACATAAAGAAATGTATTTATTGGAACAATATTTATTTATTTTTTCTTTATTTAGGATTTTTTTTTTATATTTTTACATAGTGTAATATTTTTTTTTTAACTTTTTCACATTGTCCAAGGGTGGGACATCAATATATATTGTCAGATCGCTGATCTGACACTTTCAGAGCACTGTGTCAGATCAGCGATCTGACAGGCAGTGCAGGAGGAGACCCTCGAAACAGCGCAATCACAGGATCTCCCTGCGTTATGCTTCCCTATGCCACCGGAATGCGGCGATCATGTTTGATCGCTGTGTTCCGTGGGATAATGTGCCGTGAGCAGTCCGTGACTGTTCCTGGCACATAGTGCCGGATGTCAGCTGTGATAATCAGCTGACACCCGGCTGTGATCGGCCGCGCTCCCCCCGTCGCATATGACTTACTGTACTATCCCATCGATGGTCATACGGGCTTGGGTCACCTCGATGGGATAGTACGTCAGGTGTCAGAAAGGGGTTAACAAGGAGCTATGCAACATTTGCCACACGGTGAGGCTTTTCCCAAATTTTATTTTTATGCTTCTTCTATGTTTAACTTGCATTTTGCTGTACGTTGTATAGACTAGTAAACTGCAAGTGGACGATGCAATAAGTAATCAGGAGACATTCCACAGATTAACCTACAACAAGAGTCAATGTACAGATGAACAATGGCTCATGTCCCTTGACCTACTGAAGAATAATTCTGGCATAATTAATAGTGATGAGTGAATAGTGAAATATTTGGATTCAGGAAAATTGGCATGAGTAATTTCTAATATCCGTGTATTAGTACCAAATAACAAATCCATTGCAAGTCAATGGGAAAGCCAAATATTTTTCTGCTGGACCAAACAAATAGGTCTGGGGGCATGAGAAGAAAGCTGAAATGGATGGGAAAGTGCTAAAACGAAATGGAGAAGATACCTATATGCCTTTCTAACTCACAGAATAGATAGATAGATGGAAAGATGGGAATTCATCTGCCGCAAATAGTAATATCCACATGTATAAATATACACATATATTTACCTGCCCATAAATTGTAGGTTTAGCCCAGAGTGACATGTTTGTCCAGAGTTGTAGGCTGGTGGCCCAAGAGTGTCATGTATGGTAGAGTGGGACCCATCAGAGGGAGATCACCTTGCCATGGTTGATGGGCACACATGAATTGGCCAATTTATGCGCTAAGAATCTTCATTTTATCTATAACTGTAAGTTTTATGAAAAAAATTTTTTTTGAGAAGTATGATTCATATCGAACATTTGTCTGTGTTTTCACATGGCCTAGATTCATGTACATGTGCTGCTGTGTTCTTTTATATCCACATAGAATACATAGATATATATTGATATCAGTGACACTATATATTTCATCCACAGACCCCCCCAAAAATTCTTCACTTACTATCGTCATACAGTAGGGGACATCTTACTTTCAGATTGTTTGCAGCATATAGTCTATGCTATAGAGGCCTCATACACAGGCCTCCAAAGAAATCTTGTATTACTAACGTCTCGCAGTAGGGAAGATCTACCGTATTTTCCGGCGTATAAGACGACTGGGTGTATAAGACGACCCACAGCTTTTCCAGTTAAAATATAAAATCTTCTCAAAAGTCGGGGGTTGTCTTATATGCCGGGTGTCGTCTTATAGGGTGGGTGCGGAGCGTATATAGTGGGGGGGAGTGGTCCCGATGACGAGGTGAGGGAGCGCCTCACCAGGAAGGTATAAGTGAAGCAAACTGTCAGCGTCTGGAATGCCAGGGGTATGCAAAAAAGAGAGAGAGAGCGGTGCTGTGCCTAGAAAAACACTCCTCTTTCACTCATCTGGCTCACCCTTGTATCCTATTATCTCCTTCTCTGCCTCTGCTTCACTTACACCTTCCCGGTGAGGTACCCCTCACCTCGTCATTGGGACCGCTCCCCCCACAATATGCGGCGACCGCAGATTACTCCGCATCTGCCCTATAAGACGACACCTGGCGTATAAGACGACACCCGAATTTTGAGAGAATTTTCAGGGGTTAAAAAGTAGTCTTATACGCCAGAAAATACAGTAGTTTGAAAATTTCTTTGAGCATATCTTCTTTGTCAAACAGGCCTGATCAACCCTCAAACAATTCTTCGTTCTTTTACTAATGCGATTCAGCATGCCATATTTCACCTTTTCATTTACTGTCGCTGAAATTCAGCTGTTTGCAGAGGAGATGCAGAGTATAAAATCTAATTTTTTGTTGCTAAGACTGTGCTTCTACCACATTCTCTGAGCAACATGACTGGATAAAGCGAGGTCTTAGTGGAAAGGGGATTAGGCTTGGTGTTCAAGGTGTACATGAGGTAGGTGATAATGTCTTTGAAAGCACTAGTGAACCAACAATGTCAAGTCCTATACAAAGTCAACTGACAACTTCTGTTACTGGACGGGCTACTCCACTACCTTTCTTTGGCAGATGCACAGCCGTACGCCTTGTTGATGGGGCCCAGAAAGAGCATGTGCTGGAGTCGATGGCAAGCTCAGCTACAGGTGATCTCTCCTCCTCTTCCTTCACCAACATCACGCCAAGTACAATCCACAGATGTGGATGGGTGTAGTGGAAAACCTTTTGGTCCCTATTATACCATTTCTACTGTGGTAGAATTGTATCAGAGAAAGAGACATTCTGCAGCAAGAGAAATTGACATGCTGCGGTCTGGAAAGACATGTCTGCCTACGCGGGTGTTCTGTGGGCATCTGTGACGCATAGTAGACATGTAAGTCCCATCCACTATGCTGTAATATCTGGTCTCTATGGGTTTGACACTGCATGAATACACATCCTCAAACCCACAGCAATTACTCTTCGTGGGCACATACCCATAGAGGGACATATATTGTAACATTATGAAATTGTTGGGAATTACTTTCCTTCCAGTTGGTAATTATACAGTGTCATTTTTTCAAACTGAAAATATATTTCCATATTTGAAGGGGTACAACCCAGAAAAAAATATATTACTGGTGCATTGGAAAGGTGCATAATGTATAATCACTGGGGGTCCAGTTGGTGAAACTCTCATTGATCACAAGAATGGGGGTTACAGAGTCCCTACCTGAATGGAGGTTTACCACCCCATTTGTACAAAGAACTTTAGCTCTTGTAATCTGCAGCCAGACCCCCAGTGAATATATCGTAAATTCATCATCTAATCTGTATTGCATATAGATGGCAAATGTTGCCTATTGGATCACCACTTTAATATGTTCAAAAGCAGTAGCACACCTGTCTATGGATTTTGTCTCGCACAGCAGCTAAGTAGTACCATTGACGGTATTGGACCTATCTGCAATACCACGCACAACCTGAGCACAGATGTGAAACAAAATCTCAGGTACAGAAACCATAATCAATAGTCACAAAGCAAAATACCCAGACCAACATGGTCTATAGTCCTGTGTAGCTCCCTTCAGACATGATAACAAAATACTTGGCGCACATAGACCACATGAAAATAGTAGTAAAAAATATATATTTAATAAAAAAATAGAAATTACACATATATCACATAAACTTATGTCAATACAGAGATGTTTAAATCCGGTGAAAGGTGCACCAAAGGTGACACTACCCCACACACACAAGTACAGAAACAAAAAGAACCACAATATTAAATAGTATATTAATGTAAAGTGATAGTGCAGAAACTAATGTCACACATCATTGAAGCAATATCAGAATCATAATCACTACCAAAAAAGGTACTTAAAGTGCCATAATTCCATAAGGTCAGTGACCAGTTACATTTAATTCAGTACCAATGGTAGTAAAGTAAATCATAACCACTAAAGGTTCTTACCCATACCGTGAGTGTGAGCGTGACACGCGCCGCTACGCGCGTTTCCCTTGTGGCTTCCTGAGGGGACCAAGCTCATCTCTGTATTGACATAACTTTATGTGATATATGAGTAATGTCTATTTTTGATTAAAGATATATTTTTTACTACTATTCTACTGGTCTATGTGCTCCAAGTATTTTGTTATCCTGAGCACAGATGTGGCATTAATAATCCATGTGCTTCTACTAAAGAAACATCCATTGAATCTCTTCCAGCTGTAGTGTATATCCATGTATGGCCATTATAAGTGGTTTTGATTCATGTGCAGCTTGAATCTACTTTCAGGGATAAGGAAAAAGAAAAAAATATATATTTTGATGTGTGCAGTTCACAATGAAGGTTGTTCAAATATGTACTACATGCTTTCCCCGTTCTTCAGATTATATTCCATCCACCCTTCCATAGGATTTATTTGAGAGTGAAATAATAGCCAAGGAATGTTGATATACATCAGGAAAAGTGAAAAGTACAAAAATGATAAAGTTCATTGTAAAAAAATAAAAAATGAACAAAAGACTCAGGTTACATGGAACAGAAGCTTACAACACATCAAAAGAATATAAATATAGAGGCAGAAATGAAGTCAGAACAGGTGCTTAGAAGTGCATTTCAATAGAGATGGGATAATGGCTGATACCAAAAGAATCAGCTAAGATAAATAGATGAATAGGAATTAAATAAAGCGCCTAAAATCTGAAGATGTTTTCCTTAGATAAGAACTGTCGAAAGTACTATTGTGTATAAAGTCGGACAGATGCTGGACGTGCTGTTTTTTTGCTAATTTATGGATTGTATTTTAGGGAAACTAGTTGGGTGTAAAAGTGTAAAAAAAACAAAAACAAATAACATTTAGATAGACAGGAAAATAGAGAAAAGCAAGTTATTTAAGAAAAATATTTGAGTATTTTTGCTTTATATTATTTGTTCAATATATTTAAGTGCTTAAATAAATTGATACAAACTCACAAAATGGGATGAATGAATCTTGTTTTAATTTTTTACAGTCTCACTCATTAAAGGGAATCTGTCACCCCACTTTTCGCCTGTAAGCTTCGGCCACCGCCATCAGGGGCTTATCTACAGCATTCTGTAATGCTGTAGATAAGCCTCCGATGTAATCTGAAAGATAAGAAAAACAAGTTAGATTATACTCACCTGGGTGGGCGGTCCAGTCCAATGGGCGTTGCGGTCCGGGTCCATCGCCACCCATCTTCATACGATGACGTCCTCTTCTTTGCTTCCTGTTGAGGCTCCGGCGCAGGCGTATTTTGTCTGACCTGTTGAGGGCAGAGCAAAGTACTGCAGTGCGCAGGCGCCCGGCCTCTCTGACCTTTCCCAGCACCTGTCTGGCAGCATCATTTAGAAGAAGATATAATGGGCACACTGTAAAGTTCAATGAGGCCGGTGCTGGCTGGACATCCAACGTCAGATATATAAGAAAAACAGCCGCACTCGAGTCTTGATTTTAGTGTAGAAAATTTTTTGATTTTATTCAAGTACACAGGCACCACCAAATAATTTGAAAGAAAATGGCAAGTGATAGCGGGCAATGAGGTAACGTTTCAACCAGATACGGTCTTTCTCAAACCTCACTGCAAAACAAATACAATATATAAGTGTGCTGTACAAATAAACATGTGTCACAAGCAAAGAGAACATACACTTCCTAGGGAAAGAAAAATAACCAAAACTTCCTATGTGAAACTACAAAACATAAGCTACAACACTATAAAGGATATATATACCCCCATCTATATATATATATATATATATATATATACACCCATGCACATAACTATATAACTATCATGGGATAAAACACGGACTAGTTTGTGACCCAGGGTAGTAAATTGAGGCACATAGGGAGCTAAGTAGAAATCCCCTGGGATCAGATTACGTATAGGGACTATAAAAAGGAACATAGCTGAGCAGCTAAGGTATGTGCAAAAATTATGAAAAGATAGCACAAAACATAAACAGCATTGCTCAAGACGCCTCAATACACTGACCTTAGGAGGAGTAGTAATAAGGAAGGGAAGATATAGGATGAGAGTCCCCAAGGACTAAAAGGAAGCAGAGAGGATACGGTTAAAATAATTGAGAGGGGACAAAGGATAATGAGGCAATCTGTAAGCGCAGTATTTACCAGCTCCAAGTGGAATACACGAGTAAGGTGTCCGTCTCATTGGTGGTGCAGTGGCTGGTATAGGCGCTGTTGGCGCTTTAAATACACCGCAATAGCGGTCATTTCCGGGGCCAGATTACGTGCACCCCTGTGCACTGAGAAAGTGGTCTGGACCGCAGGGCGATATGCCTGTCAGACCGGCGCCTGCGCAGTGAGTGCCGGGTTTAGAAATAAGCTGCGCAGCTGCGCACTAGGTGTGAAGGGGCCTGAGCAAGCGCAGTGTGTCTGAAGTTAAACCGCACCTGTGTAAGGGGAGAATTTCCCATAGATGGCACGGGGATGGGTGGTAGCGGCGAACAAGGGGCTGTGCAGCTATGCATGATGCACAAAATGACCCCATATGTGTGAGGAACTCTCCTGAGGGACAAAGGTGGAGGTAATAAGGCTGGGATGCCATACACTAGGCAGAATTAAAGAGAGTAAGATAGGACAGCACAGAAATAAAAGTATACTCAGAGAGATGTAGGGAGAAAACAATAGAAGTTACGAAAATACACAAAATAAAGGTATACATTCTGTAGATTTTACATGACAAAGAAGAAAAAGAAACAAATGAAAGAAATGAATGAAATGAACGAAAATAATAAAAAATAAAAAAAATGAGAAAATGAAAAAAAGGAAAAAAAGGAAAAAAATGAAAAATTGAATAAAAAAATGAAAAAAATGAAGAAAATGTAAAAAAGAAAGAAAGGAGGGGGGAAAAGGAAAATATGAAAAAAATGAAAAGAAATTAATAAAAAAATATATAAAAAAATAAAAATAAAGATGAATATAAAAATAAATAAAAATAAATGAAATGAAAATAAACAAACATAAAAATAAAAATAAAAATAAGAATAAAAATAAGAATAAAAATAAATTATAAAAAAAAAATAAAAAATCTAATATATAAAGCTGAATGTGTGTATGTGTGTATGTGTGTGTGTGTGTGTGTGTATGTATGTCCGGGATTGGCATCTGCACCGTCACAGGTACAGCCACAAAATTTTGCACAGTCACACGTCTGGACCCCGAGAGCGTCATAGGCTATATTGTGAGGCGAAATTTTAACCCCGCGCGTTCCAATTCACCAAACAATTTTGCCCCTATCTACATAATGGGGAAAAAAGTGAAAGGAAAAGTGTTGGAAGCGTCGCAGCTACAGCAACAAAATTTTGCACAGTCACACATCTGGACCCCGAGAGCGTCATAGGCTATATTGTGAGGCGAAATTTTAACCCCGCGCATTCCAATTCACCAAACAATTTTGCCCCTATCTACATAATGGGGAAAAAAGTGAAAGGAAAAGTGTTGGAAGCGTCGCAGCTACAGCAACAAAATTTTGGAAACAGGAACACATGGGCTACTTGCACAGTGAACAAGTCTGTATGATCATGTTCACACACCACCAAGAAACCTGAAGACACAAAAGAGAGTAGTAAAACCAAAAACACTCAGTTTGAAAAAATGTTGCAGTAATCCGCAAGTGCTAGTAAAAGATGTAAAAAACAGGGTATTTGGTTGATACGTTTTTTGCAAAAAATGTATACTAAGCTGCTCTACCAATCTTCACGGTATACCCTTATCAGAGCAGTCCTAACTAATGTATGCAATCCCTATCTGATGTATTTAAAAACCTGATCATCTGTATATAACCTGTGTGAACAGGGTTCAGAGAGGAAAAATCCATGTGTGCATACAGGGTA
Source organism: Ranitomeya imitator (assembly GCF_032444005.1). Lineage (NCBI taxonomy): Eukaryota > Metazoa > Chordata > Amphibia > Anura > Dendrobatidae > Ranitomeya > Ranitomeya imitator. The sequence continues at coordinate 72,457,222 of NC_091290.1, read as the reverse complement.
GAACAGCTTTTGTGCAGATAGCCCAAGAGGAGTGGTGGAACTCCCCAGTCTTGTAGACACAAGAGAACAATTATGGAAACAGGAACACATGGGCTACTTGCACAGTGAACAAGTCTGTATGATCATGTTCACACACCACCAAGAAACCTGAAGACACAAAAGAGAGTAGTAAAACCAAAAACACTCAGTTTGAAAAAATGTTGCAGTAATCCGCAAGTGCTAGTAAAAGATGTAAAAAACAGGGTATTTGGTTGATACGTTTTTTGCAAAAAATGTATACTAAGCTGCTCTACCAATCTTCACGGTATACCCTTATCAGAGCAGTCCTAACTAATGTATGCAATCCCTATCTGATGTATTTAAAAACCTGATCATCTGTATATAACCTGTGTGAACAGGGTTCAGAGAGGAAAAATCCATGTGTGCATACAGGGTAGAACAGCTTTTGTGCAGATAGCCCAAGAGGAGTGGTGGAACTCCCCAGTCTTGTAGACACAAGAGAACAATTATGGAAACACAAAAGCTGTTCTACCCTGTATGCACACATGGATTTTTCCTCTCTGAACCCTGTTCACACAGGTTATATACAGATGATCAGGTTTTTAAATACATCAGATAGGGATTGCATACATTAGTTAGGACTGCTCTGATAAGGGTATACCGTGAAGATTGGTAGAGCAGCTTAGTATACATTTTTTGCAAAAAACGTATCAACCAAATACCCTGTTTTTTACATCTTTTACTAGCACTTGCGGATTACTGCAACATTTTTTCAAACTGAGTGTTTTTGGTTTTACTACTCTCTTTTGTGTCTTCAGGTTTCTTGGTGGTGTGTGAACATGATCATACAGACTTGTTCACTGTGCAAGTAGCCCATGTGTTCCTGTTTCCATAATTGTTCTCTTGTGTCTACAAGACTGGGGAGTTCCACCACTCCTCTTGGGCTATCTGCACAAAAGCTGTTCTACCCTGTATGCACACATGGATTTTTCCTCTCTGAACCCTGTTCACACAGGTTATATACAGATGATCAGGTTTTTAAATACATCAGATAGGGATTGCATACATTAGTTAGGACTGCTCTGATAAGGGTATACCGTGAAGATTGGTAGAGCAGCTTAGTATACATTTTTTGCAAAAAACGTATCAACCAAATACCCTGTTTTTTACATCTTTTACTAGCACTTGCGGATTACTGCAACATTTTTTCAAACTGAGTGTTTTTGGTTTTACTACTCTCTTTTGTGTCTTCAGGTTTCTTGGTGGTGTGTGAACATGATCATACAGACTTGTTCACTGTGCAAGTAGCCCATGTGTTCCTGTTTCCATAATTGTTCTCTTGTGTCTACAAGACTGGGGAGTTCCACCACTCCTCTTGGGCTATCTGCACAAAAGCTGTTCTACCCTGTATGCACACATGGATTTTTCCTCTCTGAACCCTGTTCACACAGGTTATATACAGATGATCAGGTTTTTAAATACATCAGATAGGGATTGCATACATTAGTTAGGACTGCTCTGATAAGGGTATACCGTGAAGATTGGTAGAGCAGCTTAGTATACATTTTTTGCAAAAAACGTATCAACCAAATACCCTGTTTTTTACATCTTTTACTAGCACTTGCGGATTACTGCAACATTTTTTCAAACTGAGTGTTTTTGGTTTTACTACTCTCTTTTGTGTCTTCAGGTTTCTTGGTGGTGTGTGAACATGATCATACAGACTTGTTCACTGTGCAAGTAGCCCATGTGTTCCTGTTTCCATAATTGTTCTCTTGTGTCTACAAGACTGGGGAGTTCCACCACTCCTCTTGGGCTATCTGCACAAAAGCTGTTCTACCCTGTATGCACACATGGATTTTTCCTCTCTGAACCCTGTTCACACAGGTTATATACAGATGATCAGGTTTTTAAATACATCAGATAGGGATTGCATACATTAGTTAGGACTGCTCTGATAAGGGTATACCGTGAAGATTGGTAGAGCAGCTTAGTATACATTTTTTGCAAAAAACGTATCAACCAAATACCCTGTTTTTTACATCTTTTACTAGCACTTGCGGATTACTGCAACATTTTTTCAAACTGAGTGTTTTTGGTTTTACTACTCTCTTTTGTGTCTTCAGGTTTCTTGGTGGTGTGTGAACATGATCATACAGACTTGTTCACTGTGCAAGTAGCCCATGTGTTCCTGTTTCCATAATTGTTCTCTTGTGTCTACAAGACTGGGGAGTTCCACCACTCCTCTTGGGCTATCTGCACAAAAGCTGTTCTACCCTGTATGCACACATGGATTTTTCCTCTCTGAACCCTGTTCACACAGGTTATATACAGATGATCAGGTTTTTAAATACATCAGATAGGGATTGCATACATTAGTTAGGACTGCTCTGATAAGGGTATACCGTGAAGATTGGTAGAGCAGCTTAGTATACATTTTTTGCAAAAAACGTATCAACCAAATACCCTGTTTTTTACATCTTTTACTAGCACTTGCGGATTACTGCAACATTTTTTCAAACTGAGTGTTTTTGGTTTTACTACTCTCTTTTGTGTCTTCAGGTTTCTTGGTGGTGTGTGAACATGATCATACAGACTTGTTCACTGTGCAAGTAGCCCATGTGTTCCTGTTTCCATAATTGTTCTCTTGTGTCTACAAGACTGGGGAGTTCCACCACTCCTCTTGGGCTATCTGCACAAAAGCTGTTCTACCCTGTATGCACACATGGATTTTTCCTCTCTGAACCCTGTTCACACAGGTTATATACAGATGATCAGGTTTTTAAATACATCAGATAGGGATTGCATACATTAGTTAGGACTGCTCTGATAAGGGTATACCATGAAGATTGGTAGAGCAGCTTAGTATACATTTTTTGCAAAAAACGTATCAACCAAATACCCTGTTTTTTACATCTTTTACTAGCACTTGCGGATTACTGCAACATTTTTTCAAACTGAGTGTTTTTGGTTTTACTACTCTCTTTTGTGTCTTCAGGTTTCTTGGTGGTGTGTGAACATGATCATACAGACTTGTTCACTGTGCAAGTAGCCCATGTGTTCCTGTTTCCATAATTGTTCTCTTGTGTCTACAAGACTGGGGAGTTCCACCACTCCTCTTGGGCTATCTGCACAAAAGCTGTTCTACCCTGTATGCACACATGGATTTTTCCTCTCTGAACCCTGTTCACACAGGTTATATACAGATGATCAGGTTTTTAAATACATCAGATAGGGATTGCATACATTAGTTAGGACTGCTCTGATAAGGGTATACCGTGAAGATTGGTAGAGCAGCTTAGTATACATTTTTTGCAAAAAACGTATCAACCAAATACCCTGTTTTTTACATCTTTTACTAGCACTTGCGGATTACTGCAACATTTTTTCAAACTGAGTGTTTTTGGTTTTACTACTCTCTTTTGTGTCTTCAGGTTTCTTGGTGGTGTGTGAACATGATCATACAGACTTGTTCACTGTGCAAGTAGCCCATGTGTTCCTGTTTCCATAATTGTTCTCTTGTGTCTACAAGACTGGGGAGTTCCACCACTCCTCTTGGGCTATCTGCACAAAAGCTGTTCTACCCTGTATGCACACATGGATTTTTCCTCTCTGAACCCTGTTCACACAGGTTATATACAGATGATCAGGTTTTTAAATACATCAGATAGGGATTGCATACATTAGTTAGGACTGCTCTGATAAGGGTATACCGTGAAGATTGGTAGAGCAGCTTAGTATACATTTTTTGCAAAAAACGTATCAACCAAATACCCTGTTTTTTACATCTTTTACTAGCACTTGCGGATTACTGCAACATTTTTTCAAACTGAGTGTTTTTGGTTTTACTACTCTCTTTTGTGTCTTCAGGTTTCTTGGTGGTGTGTGAACATGATCATACAGACTTGTTCACTGTGCAAGTAGCCCATGTGTTCCTGTTTCCATAATTGTTCTCTTGTGTCTACAAGACTGGGGAGTTCCACCACTCCTCTTGGGCTATCTGCACAAAAGCTGTTCTACCCTGTATGCACACATGGATTTTTCCTCTCTGAACCCTGTTCACACAGGTTATATACAGATGATCAGGTTTTTAAATACATCAGATAGGGATTGCATACATTAGTTAGGACTGCTCTGATAAGGGTATACCGTGAAGATTGGTAGAGCAGCTTAGTATACATTTTTTGCAAAAAACGTATCAACCAAATACCCTGTTTTTTACATCTTTTACTAGCACTTGCGGATTACTGCAACATTTTTTCAAACTGAGTGTTTTTGGTTTTACTACTCTCTTTTGTGTCTTCAGGTTTCTTGGTGGTGTGTGAACATGATCATACAGACTTGTTCACTGTGCAAGTAGCCCATGTGTTCCTGTTTCCATAATTGTTCTCTTGTGTCTACAAGACTGGGGAGTTCCACCACTCCTCTTGGGCTATCTGCACAAAAGCTGTTCTACCCTGTATGCACACATGGATTTTTCCTCTCTGAACCCTGTTCACACAGGTTATATACAGATGATCAGGTTTTTAAATACATCAGATAGGGATTGCATACATTAGTTAGGACTGCTCTGATAAGGGTATACCGTGAAGATTGGTAGAGCAGCTTAGTATACATTTTTTGCAAAAAACGTATCAACCAAATACCCTGTTTTTTACATCTTTTACTAGCACTTGCGGATTACTGCAACATTTTTTCAAACTGAGTGTTTTTGGTTTTACTACTCTCTTTTGTGTCTTCAGGTTTCTTGGTGGTGTGTGAACATGATCATACAGACTTGTTCACTGTGCAAGTAGCCCATGTGTTCCTGTTTCCATAATTGTTCTCTTGTGTCTACAAGACTGGGGAGTTCCACCACTCCTCTTGGGCTATCTGCACAAAAGCTGTTCTACCCTGTATGCACACATGGATTTTTCCTCTCTGAACCCTGTTCACACAGGTTATATACAGATGATCAGGTTTTTAAATACATCAGATAGGGATTGCATACATTAGTTAGGACTGCTCTGATAAGGGTATACCGTGAAGATTGGTAGAGCAGCTTAGTATACATTTTTTGCAAAAAACGTATCAACCAAATACCCTGTTTTTTACATCTTTTACTAGCACTTGCGGATTACTGCAACATTTTTTCAAACTGAGTGTTTTTGGTTTTACTACTCTCTTTTGTGTCTTCAGGTTTCTTGGTGGTGTGTGAACATGATCATACAGACTTGTTCACTGTGCAAGTAGCCCATGTGTTCCTGTTTCCATAATTGTTCTCTTGTGTCTACAAGACTGGGGAGTTCCACCACTCCTCTTGGGCTATCTGCACAAAAGCTGTTCTACCCTGTATGCACACATGGATTTTTCCTCTCTGAACCCTGTTCACACAGGTTATATACAGATGATCAGGTTTTTAAATACATCAGATAGGGATTGCATACATTAGTTAGGACTGCTCTGATAAGGGTATACCGTGAAGATTGGTAGAGCAGCTTAGTATACATTTTTTGCAAAAAACGTATCAACCAAATACCCTGTTTTTTACATCTTTTACTAGCACTTGCGGATTACTGCAACATTTTTTCAAACTGAGTGTTTTTGGTTTTACTACTCTCTTTTGTGTCTTCAGGTTTCTTGGTGGTGTGTGAACATGATCATACAGACTTGTTCACTGTGCAAGTAGCCCATGTGTTCCTGTTTCCATAATTGTTCTCTTGTGTCTACAAGACTGGGGAGTTCCACCACTCCTCTTGGGCTATCTGCACAAAAGCTGTTCTACCCTGTATGCACACATGGATTTTTCCTCTCTGAACCCTGTTCACACAGGTTATATACAGATGATCAGGTTTTTAAATACATCAGATAGGGATTGCATACATTAGTTAGGACTGCTCTGATAAGGGTATACCGTGAAGATTGGTAGAGCAGCTTAGTATACATTTTTTGCAAAAAACGTATCAACCAAATACCCTGTTTTTTACATCTTTTACTAGCACTTGCGGATTACTGCAACATTTTTTCAAACTGAGTGTTTTTGGTTTTACTACTCTCTTTTGTGTCTTCAGGTTTCTTGGTGGTGTGTGAACATGATCATACAGACTTGTTCACTGTGCAAGTAGCCCATGTGTTCCTGTTTCCATAATTGTTCTCTTGTGTCTACAAGACTGGGGAGTTCCACCACTCCTCTTGGGCTATCTGCACAAAAGCTGTTCTACCCTGTATGCACACATGGATTTTTCCTCTCTGAACCCTGTTCACACAGGTTATATACAGATGATCAGGTTTTTAAATACATCAGATAGGGATTGCATACATTAGTTAGGACTGCTCTGATAAGGGTATACCGTGAAGATTGGTAGAGCAGCTTAGTATACATTTTTTGCAAAAAACGTATCAACCAAATACCCTGTTTTTTACATCTTTTACTAGCACTTGCGGATTACTGCAACATTTTTTCAAACTGAGTGTTTTTGGTTTTACTACTCTCTTTTGTGTCTCCAGGTTTCTTGGTGGTGTGTGAACATGATCATACAGACTTGTTCACTGTGCAAGTAGCCCATGTGTTCCTGTTTCCATAATTGTTCTCTTGTGTCTACAAGACTGGGGAGTTCCACCACTCCTCTTGGGCTATCTGCACAAAAGCTGTTCTACCCTGTATGCACACATGGATTTTTCCTCTCTGAACCCTGTTCACACAGGTTATATACAGATGATCAGGTTTTTAAATACATCAGATAGGGATTGCATACATTAGTTAGGACTGCTCTGATAAGGGTATACCATGAAGATTGGTAGAGCAGCTTAGTATACATTTTTTGCAAAAAACGTATCAACCAAATACCCTGTTTTTTACATCTTTTACTAGCACTTGCGGATTACTGCAACATTTTTTCAAACTGAGTGTTTTTGGTTTTACTACTCTCTTTTGTGTCTTCAGGTTTCTTGGTGGTGTGTGAACATGATCATACAGACTTGTTCACTGTGCAAGTAGCCCATGTGTTCCTGTTTCCATAATTGTTCTCTTGTGTCTACAAGACTGGGGAGTTCCACCACTCCTCTTGGGCTATCTGCACAAAAGCTGTTCTACCCTGTATGCACACATGGATTTTTCCTCTCTGAACCCTGTTCACACAGGTTATATACAGATGATCAGGTTTTTAAATACATCAGATAGGGATTGCATACATTAGTTAGGACTGCTCTGATAAGGGTATACCGTGAAGATTGGTAGAGCAGCTTAGTATACATTTTTTGCAAAAAACGTATCAACCAAATACCCTGTTTTTTACATCTTTTACTAGCACTTGCGGATTACTGCAACATTTTTTCAAACTGAGTGTTTTTGGTTTTACTACTCTCTTTTGTGTCTTCAGGTTTCTTGGTGGTGTGTGAACATGATCATACAGACTTGTTCACTGTGCAAGTAGCCCATGTGTTCCTGTTTCCATAATTGTTCTCTTGTGTCTACAAGACTGGGGAGTTCCACCACTCCTCTTGGGCTATCTGCACAAAAGCTGTTCTACCCTGTATGCACACATGGATTTTTCCTCTCTGAACCCTGTTCACACAGGTTATATACAGATGATCAGGTTTTTAAATACATCAGATAGGGATTGCATACATTAGTTAGGACTGCTCTGATAAGGGTATACCGTGAAGATTGGTAGAGCAGCTTAGTATACATTTTTTGCAAAAAACGTATCAACCAAATACCCTGTTTTTTACATCTTTTACTAGCACTTGCGGATTACTGCAACATTTTTTCAAACTGAGTGTTTTTGGTTTTACTACTCTCTTTTGTGTCTTCAGGTTTCTTGGTGGTGTGTGAACATGATCATACAGACTTGTTCACTGTGCAAGTAGCCCATGTGTTCCTGTTTCCATAATTGTTCTCTTGTGTCTACAAGACTGGGGAGTTCCACCACTCCTCTTGGGCTATCTGCACAAAAGCTGTTCTACCCTGTATGCACACATGGATTTTTCCTCTCTGAACCCTGTTCACACAGGTTATATACAGATGATCAGGTTTTTAAATACATCAGATAGGGATTGCATACATTAGTTAGGACTGCTCTGATAAGGGTATACCGTGAAGATTGGTAGAGCAGCTTAGTATACATTTTTTGCAAAAAACGTATCAACCAAATACCCTGTTTTTTACATCTTTTACTAGCACTTGCGGATTACTGCAACATTTTTTCAAACTGAGTGTTTTTGGTTTTACTACTCTCTTTTGTGTCTTCAGGTTTCTTGGTGGTGTGTGAACATGATCATACAGACTTGTTCACTGTGCAAGTAGCCCATGTGTTCCTGTTTCCATAATTGTTCTCTTGTGTCTACAAGACTGGGGAGTTCCACCACTCCTCTTGGGCTATCTGCACAAAAGCTGTTCTACCCTGTATGCACACATGGATTTTTCCTCTCTGAACCCTGTTCACACAGGTTATATACAGATGATCAGGTTTTTAAATACATCAGATAGGGATTGCATACATTAGTTAGGACTGCTCTGATAAGGGTATACCGTGAAGATTGGTAGAGCAGCTTAGTATACATTTTTTGCAAAAAACGTATCAACCAAATACCCTGTTTTTTACATCTTTTACTAGCACTTGCGGATTACTGCAACATTTTTTCAAACTGAGTGTTTTTGGTTTTACTACTCTCTTTTGTGTCTTCAGGTTTCTTGGTGGTGTGTGAACATGATCATACAGACTTGTTCACTGTGCAAGTAGCCCATGTGTTCCTGTTTCCATAATTGTTCTCTTGTGTCTACAAGACTGGGGAGTTCCACCACTCCTCTTGGGCTATCTGCACAAAAGCTGTTCTACCCTGTATGCACACATGGATTTTTCCTCTCTGAACCCTGTTCACACAGGTTATATACAGATGATCAGGTTTTTAAATACATCAGATAGGGATTGCATACATTAGTTAGGACTGCTCTGATAAGGGTATACCGTGAAGATTGGTAGAGCAGCTTAGTATACATTTTTTGCAAAAAACGTATCAACCAAATACCCTGTTTTTTACATCTTTTACTAGCACTTGCGGATTACTGCAACATTTTTTCAAACTGAGTGTTTTTGGTTTTACTACTCTCTTTTGTGTCTTCAGGTTTCTTGGTGGTGTGTGAACATGATCATACAGACTTGTTCACTGTGCAAGTAGCCCATGTGTTCCTGTTTCCATAATTGTTCTCTTGTGTCTACAAGACTGGGGAGTTCCACCACTCCTCTTGGGCTATCTGCACAAAAGCTGTTCTACCCTGTATGCACACATGGATTTTTCCTCTCTGAACCCTGTTCACACAGGTTATATACAGATGATCAGGTTTTTAAATACATCAGATAGGGATTGCATACATTAGTTAGGACTGCTCTGATAAGGGTATACCGTGAAGATTGGTAGAGCAGCTTAGTATACATTTTTTGCAAAAAACGTATCAACCAAATACCCTGTTTTTTACATCTTTTACTAGCACTTGCGGATTACTGCAACATTTTTTCAAACTGAGTGTTTTTGGTTTTACTACTCTCTTTTGTGTCTTCAGGTTTCTTGGTGGTGTGTGAACATGATCATACAGACTTGTTCACTGTGCAAGTAGCCCATGTGTTCCTGTTTCCATAATTGTTCTCTTGTGTCTACAAGACTGGGGAGTTCCACCACTCCTCTTGGGCTATCTGCACAAAAGCTGTTCTACCCTGTATGCACACATGGATTTTTCCTCTCTGAACCCTGTTCACACAGGTTATATACAGATGATCAGGTTTTTAAATACATCAGATAGGGATTGCATACATTAGTTAGGACTGCTCTGATAAGGGTATACCGTGAAGATTGGTAGAGCAGCTTAGTATACATTTTTTGCAAAAAACGTATCAACCAAATACCCTGTTTTTTACATCTTTTACTAGCACTTGCGGATTACTGCAACATTTTTTCAAACTGAGTGTTTTTGGTTTTACTACTCTCTTTTGTGTCTTCAGGTTTCTTGGTGGTGTGTGAACATGATCATACAGACTTGTTCACTGTGCAAGTAGCCCATGTGTTCCTGTTTCCATAATTGTTCTCTTGTGTCTACAAGACTGGGGAGTTCCACCACTCCTCTTGGGCTATCTGCACAAAAGCTGTTCTACCCTGTATGCACACATGGATTTTTCCTCTCTGAACCCTGTTCACACAGGTTATATACAGATGATCAGGTTTTTAAATACATCAGATAGGGATTGCATACATTAGTTAGGACTGCTCTGATAAGGGTATACCGTGAAGATTGGTAGAGCAGCTTAGTATACATTTTTTGCAAAAAACGTATCAACCAAATACCCTGTTTTTTACATCTTTTACTAGCACTTGCGGATTACTGCAACATTTTTTCAAACTGAGTGTTTTTGGTTTTACTACTCTCTTTTGTGTCTTCAGGTTTCTTGGTGGTGTGTGAACATGATCATACAGACTTGTTCACTGTGCAAGTAGCCCATGTGTTCCTGTTTCCATAATTGTTCTCTTGTGTCTACAAGACTGGGGAGTTCCACCACTCCTCTTGGGCTATCTGCACAAAAGCTGTTCTACCCTGTATGCACACATGGATTTTTCCTCTCTGAACCCTGTTCACACAGGTTATATACAGATGATCAGGTTTTTAAATACATCAGATAGGGATTGCATACATTAGTTAGGACTGCTCTGATAAGGGTATACCGTGAAGATTGGTAGAGCAGCTTAGTATACATTTTTTGCAAAAAACGCATCAACCAAATACCCTGTTTTTTACATCTTTTACTAGCACTTGCGGATTACTGCAACATTTTTTCAAACTGAGTGTTTTTGGTTTTACTACTCTCTTTTGTGTCTTCAGGTTTCTTGGTGGTGTGTGAACATGATCATACAGACTTGTTCACTGTGCAAGTAGCCCATGTGTTCCTGTTTCCATAATTGTTCTCTTGTGTCTACAAGACTGGGGAGTTCCACCACTCCTCTTGGGCTATCTGCACAAAAGCTGTTCTACCCTGTATGCACACATGGATTTTTCCTCTCTGAACCCTGTTCACACAGGTTATATACAGATGATCAGGTTTTTAAATACATCAGATAGGGATTGCATACATTAGTTAGGACTGCTCTGATAAGGGTATACCGTGAAGATTGGTAGAGCAGCTTAGTATACATTTTTTGCAAAAAACGTATCAACCAAATACCCTGTTTTTTACATCTTTTACTAGCACTTGCGGATTACTGCAACATTTTTTCAAACTGAGTGTTTTTGGTTTTACTACTCTCTTTTGTGTCTTCAGGTTTCTTGGTGGTGTGTGAACATGATCATACAGACTTGTTCACTGTGCAAGTAGCCCATGTGTTCCTGTTTCCATAATTGTTCTCTTGTGTCTACAAGACTGGGGAGTTCCACCACTCCTCTTGGGCTATCTGCACAAAAGCTGTTCTACCCTGTATGCACACATGGATTTTTCCTCTCTGAACCCTGTTCACACAGGTTATATACAGATGATCAGGTTTTTAAATACATCAGATAGGGATTGCATACATTAGTTAGGACTGCTCTGATAAGGGTATACCGTGAAGATTGGTAGAGCAGCTTAGTATACATTTTTTGCAAAAAACGTATCAACCAAATACCCTGTTTTTTACATCTTTTACTAGCACTTGCGGATTACTGCAACATTTTTTCAAACTGAGTGTTTTTGGTTTTACTACTCTCTTTTGTGTCTTCAGGTTTCTTGGTGGTGTGTGAACATGATCATACAGACTTGTTCACTGTGCAAGTAGCCCATGTGTTCCTGTTTCCATAATTGTTCTCTTGTGTCTACAAGACTGGGGAGTTCCACCACTCCTCTTGGGCTATCTGCACAAAAGCTGTTCTACCCTGTATGCACACATGGATTTTTCCTCTCTGAACCCTGTTCACACAGGTTATATACAGATGATCAGGTTTTTAAATACATCAGATAGGGATTGCATACATTAGTTAGGACTGCTCTGATAAGGGTATACCGTGAAGATTGGTAGAGCAGCTTAGTATACATTTTTTGCAAAAAACGTATCAACCAAATACCCTGTTTTTTACATCTTTTACTAGCACTTGCGGATTACTGCAACATTTTTTCAAACTGAGTGTTTTTGGTTTTACTACTCTCTTTTGTGTCTTCAGGTTTCTTGGTGGTGTGTGAACATGATCATACAGACTTGTTCACTGTGCAAGTAGCCCATGTGTTCCTGTTTCCATAATTGTTCTCTTGTGTCTACAAGACTGGGGAGTTCCACCACTCCTCTTGGGCTATCTGCACAAAAGCTGTTCTACCCTGTATGCACACATGGATTTTTCCTCTCTGAACCCTGTTCACACAGGTTATATACAGATGATCAGGTTTTTAAATACATCAGATAGGGATTGCATACATTAGTTAGGACTGCTCTGATAAGGGTATACCGTGAAGATTGGTAGAGCAGCTTAGTATACATTTTTTGCAAAAAACGTATCAACCAAATACCCTGTTTTTTACATCTTTTACTAGCACTTGCGGATTACTGCAACATTTTTTCAAACTGAGTGTTTTTGGTTTTACTACTCTCTTTTGTGTCTTCAGGTTTCTTGGTGGTGTGTGAACATGATCATACAGACTTGTTCACTGTGCAAGTAGCCCATGTGTTCCTGTTTCCATAATTGTTCTCTTGTGTCTACAAGACTGGGGAGTTCCACCACTCCTCTTGGGCTATCTGCACAAAAGCTGTTCTACCCTGTATGCACACATGGATTTTTCCTCTCTGAACCCTGTTCACACAGGTTATATACAGATGATCAGGTTTTTAAATACATCAGATAGGGATTGCATACATTAGTTAGGACTGCTCTGATAAGGGTATACCGTGAAGATTGGTAGAGCAGCTTAGTATACATTTTTTGCAAAAAACGTATCAACCAAATACCCTGTTTTTTACATCTTTTACTAGCACTTGCGGATTACTGCAACATTTTTTCAAACTGAGTGTTTTTGGTTTTACTACTCTCTTTTGTGTCTTCAGGTTTCTTGGTGGTGTGTGAACATGATCATACAGACTTGTTCACTGTGCAAGTAGCCCATGTGTTCCTGTTTCCATAATTGTTCTCTTGTGTCTACAAGACTGGGGAGTTCCACCACTCCTCTTGGGCTATCTGCACAAAAGCTGATCTACCCTGTATGCACACATGGATTTTTCCTCTCTGAACCCTGTTCACACAGGTTATATACAGATGATCAGGTTTTTAAATACATCAGATAGGGATTGCATACATTAGTTAGGACTGCTCTGATAAGGGTATACCGTGAAGATTGGTAGAGCAGCTTAGTATACATTTTTTGCAAAAAACGTATCAACCAAATACCCTGTTTTTTACATCTTTTACTAGCACTTGCGGATTACTGCAACATTTTTTCAAACTGAGTGTTTTTGGTTTTACTACTCTCTTTTGTGTCTTCAGGTTTCTTGGTGGTGTGTGAACATGATCATACAGACTTGTTCACTGTGCAAGTAGCCCATGTGTTCCTGTTTCCATAATTGTTCTCTTGTGTCTACAAGACTGGGGAGTTCCACCACTCCTCTTGGGCTATCTGCACAAAAGCTGTTCTACCCTGTATGCACACATGGATTTTTCCTCTCTGAACCCTGTTCACACAGGTTATATACAGATGATCAGGTTTTTAAATACATCAGATAGGGATTGCATACATTAGTTAGGACTGCTCTGATAAGGGTATACCGTGAAGATTGGTAGAGCAGCTTAGTATACATTTTTTGCAAAAAACGTATCAACCAAATACCCTGTTTTTTACATCTTTTACTAGCACTTGCGGATTACTGCAACATTTTTTCAAACTGAGTGTTTTTGGTTTTACTACTCTCTTTTGTGTCTTCAAGCAACAAAATTTTGCACAGTCACACGTCTGGACCCTGAGAGCGTCATAGGCTATGTTGTGAGGTGAAATTTTAACTCCGCGCTTTCCAATACACCAAACTATATTTCCCCTATCAACATAATGGGGAAAAGTGAAAGGAAAAGTGTTGGAGGCAAATTGACAGCTGCCAGATGTGAACAAGGGGGACTTAAAGAGTGAGAGCGATGGCGCAAAAGAGTATATACCGTACAATTGCTAAGGTGGCGCCATGACATGGGATACTCACCACACACGGGGATATGAACACACACACAAAATGCGCCAAACACTACCACGTGCTTGAACACATATACCACCCTCAGCACACATTTCACCACACATACACCAACCTCGCCACATAAAAGTCGAAAGACAAAAGTCGCCGCCCAAAACTCGCCACGCGCAAAACTCGCCACATGCAAAAACTAGGCTCACGCAAAACTCGCCACAAGTGCAAAACTCACCTCATGGAAAACTCACCACACGCAAAACTTGCACACGCGGAAAAATTGCCACATGCACAAAAGTTGCAACACATGCAAAAGTTGCCTCACACAAAACTTGCACATACTCAAAAGGCACCACACATAAAACTCGCCACACGCAAAACTCACCATGCGCAAAACTTGCTGCACACAACTTGCTACACTAACCTGTCACATGCAACTCGACACACAAAAAGTTGCTACATGCATGTTTCCACACAAAACTCATCTCACAAAAGTCGCTACATGCATGTTGCCACACACAACTCAACACACACAACTTGACAAACGAAACTCGCCCTAAAACACACACAGGTCTGGTATTATCCTTCAAAAATAAAAATCTGATTAATAAGCAGACAAACTACAAGAGCAACAAATGTACCATATAGGAAATACGGCAGCTGTCAGTCACATGACCTGTCTATTATGTGTATGTGTGAGCTAATATATATTGCCAGGGGGAGGGCTTCCTGTTGGCTGGGGATTTATCAGGCTGCCAATTTAGCTTACAAATACTGAGGTAAGAATACTGAGCAAATAACGTGTGAACGAGGTCTAATACAGGAGGAGATGACACACAGGTATATACTATATACAGGGGAGATAACACACAGATATATACTATATACAGGAGAGATGACACACAGGTATATACTATATAGAGGAGGAGATGACATACAGGTACATACTATATACAGGAGGAGATGACATACAGGTATATACTATATACAGGCGGAGATGACACACAGGTATATACTATATACAGGAGCAGATGACCTACAGGTATATACTATATACAGGAGGAGACAACATACAGGTATATACTATATACAGGAGGAGACAACATACAGATATATACTATATACAGGAGGAGATGACACACAGATGTATACTATATACAGGGGAGATGACACACAGGTATATACTATATACAGGAGGAGATGACATATAGGTATATACTATATATAGAAGGAGATTACATACAGGTATATACTATATATAGGAGGAGATGACATACAGGTATATACTATATACAGGGGAGATGACACACAGCAGGTATATACTATATACAGGGGAGATGACATACAGGTATATACTATATACAGGAGATGACATACAGGTGTATACTATATATAAGGGAGATGACAAACATGTATATACTGAGGTGAAAATGAGAGGTGTGCGGTGAAAATGAAAAGGTGTGAGTGCAAAATGAGAGGAGTGAGGGAAAATAGTGGAGTGATCGGAAAATGACAGATGTGAGGTCAAAATGACAAGTGTTAGGGGGGAATGAGAGGAGTGAGGGAGAAAATGAGAGGTGTGAGGGAGAAAATGAGAGATGTGAGGGGGAAAATAAAAGATGTGATTGGGAAAATGAGAGGCGTGATGGGAAAATAAGAGAAGTGAGGTGCTATAACTATCCACAGATATTTACTATGCCCAGGCAACGCCGGGCTCTTCAGCTAGTTAAACATAAAAATAAAAATAAAAATAAAATGCGAACCTAATCATGATGGACTTACCAGGAATGGTAGACTGTAGCGAGAAAATAAAGAGTTATTCTGTGCTTCCTACCTAAGAGGTCTGGAAGAAAGGGGGAGGGGAAACAAGCAAAGTGTAGTTAGAGAGGCAATCTTGATACAGTGGCATACAGGAAATACAACACAAGATAATAGATATATATTTTTTTGCCCATATATCATCGTATTTAGAAGATGAAGTCCAACTCCCTATTAAGGCCTCTAGGGGCCATAGTCTGCAAGGTATAGATCCAGAATGATTCTCGTTTCTTGAGAAGCTTTATGTGATCACCGCCCCGTCTCGGTCGTTCCACTCTTTCAATTACCTGGTACCGGAGTTGAGACACGGAATGGTTGGCTGAGACAAAATGATGGGGGAGAGGAAGCCAGGTTTTCTTAAGTCTAATTGTAGACTTGTGGCTAGAGATTCTGTCACGTACATGCTGTACGGTTTCTCCCACGTACATAAGACCACAGGGACATTTGACTAAGTACACAACAAAGTTAGTTTCACAGGTGTAAAATCCCTTGATGTTATACCTCCTACCCGTATGAGGATGTGTAAATTCACTCGACTTAATTACATTGGCGCAACAGGCGCAACCTAGACAGGGGAACGTACCCTTCCTTTGAGTTCCGAGGAATTGTTGTCTTGATTGTTTGACGAGGCTTCCGATGTCAGCCCTAACCAGGCTGTCCCTAAAGTTTCTTGGTCTGCGTTTGCACATAAGTGCTGGGGCTTGGAAGGCAGCTATCTGTGGGTAGGCCTCGTTAAGAAGTGGCCAGTGCTTATTAATGGTTTTGTAGATCAGAGGCATGGTGGGATGGTGAGTATGTATGAACGGAATTCGTTCCTGTTTTGGGGATCGTGGTCTGGAAGGAAGGTATTCAAGGGCCCTTGTTCTTTCGTTTTGGAGGATCCTATCAGGATAATTCCTGTCCCTGAATTTTTGTACCATGTCATCTAGGCGTGACTCCGTCAGGTTAGTATTCAACACGATGTTAGTAACCCTACGGAATTGGGAGTATGGGAGGCTTTCGCGTGTAGATTTAGGATGGCAGCTTGAAAATAAAAGCAGGTTGTTGGAATCTGTAGGTTTTGTGTAGATATCAGTGTCCAGGCCACCCTGGCCATTCTTGATGACCAAGGTGTCTAGGAACGGGATCACATTGGTATCACAGTTGGGTGTAAATTGTAATTCGGGTCTGACTCCATTAATTTGTGATACAAAGAGAGAAAAGGTGTCTGCTGGTCCGTCCCATAGGCAAAAAACATCATCTATGTATCGGAGCCAACATTTTGAGTGTGACTTAAAGAGGGTATTGTTGTATATATATTTGTTCTCAAAGGTGTCCATGTAAATGTTGGCATATGCTGGTGCCATGTTGGACCCCATGGCAGTACCACAGACTTGTAGAAAAAACTGGTCGCCAAACAGGAAATAATTTTCTCTAAGGACCGTGGAGAGGAGATCCAATATAAAACATTGGGCTTGTGGGCCTAAGTCAGAGGTCTGTAGGAGGTCACCTACAGCTTCTAGACCTAAATCATGTCTGATTGCCGTATAAAGGCTCTTGACATCCAGGGTTGCCAAGAGACACTGTGGTGACAAGGTAGAGATACGTTTGGTTATGCTAATAAAGTGACCCGTGTCGAGGACAAATGATTTGATCTTTTTCACAAAAGGAGTAAGACATTTTTCTAAAAAGATGGACAAAGGAGAAAGGATGGAATTCGTAGATTCCACAATAGGGCGGCCTGGGGGATTGGTCAGAGATTTATGAACTTTTGGAAGCACATAAAAAACCGGTATTGTTGGACATGGATTGGTTAAAAATGTGGCTGTTTTCTGGTCTATGCAATTATTGGAGAGATATTTATTAAGAATATCATTAATTTTGGACCTGATACTGGGGGTGGGGTCATGTGTTAACTTCTGATAGGTAGATGTATCGGCTAGTTGGTTGTTAATTTCCTTAATGTAATCGTTATGGTTCATGATGACTATGGCCCCACCCTTATCAGCTGGTTTGATAATTATGCCCTTGTTGGTACGTAGAGATTCTATAGCCTGTTTCTCTATGGGGGTAGTATTGTGTCTGGTAGGGAAATCTCCCTTTTGTTGTTTAGAGAGTAGGTCCTGGGTATCCCTCTGAATTAGATCAATAACTGTCTCTGCCGCATGGTATGTGCAGGGTGGGCGAAACAAGGTCTTGTTATAGAGACCTAAAGAGGAGATAGATAATTCAGGGGTATGACTGTTGTCAGTGGAGAGAGGTCTATTGTTAATAGGTTTGTCTTGTAAACCGAAGTGGGTTTTCAACCTGATGCTGCGATAAAAATATTGAAGGTCCTGTTCAAGTTTAAAACTATCCCATGTGGGGTAGGGCAAAAGGAAAGACCCTTTTGTAAGACTGCCAGTTCAACAGGATTTAAAGTGTAGGAGGATATGTTTATCACAGATTTTGTGTTCCTACCTGTGATCTCGTCACCATGCGGTCGGGTTGATTTATGTTTGGACCTCCTTGTCGGTCTCCTCCACGTTGTCTCGGGTTGCCTCTCCCGGGTGGTCTGTACCCTAAAAAACGTCCATGATGAGAAGACCCACTGCTGTCGGAGCTGAAGGAGCTGGGTCGTCTTGAGGAATGATACCCTCGACCTTGACCAAAATTTGTGGACTCGTTCCATTTGTAGACGCGTTCCAACCTGTAGTCTTCTGAGTCTCTGTAGAATTTATTCCTCTTTTTTTCTTGAAGTGTTCTTCGATTGTCTTCTATAATTTTGTCTACCTTTGTTTTCAGATTCTGCCAATCCGTATTCAAGATGGTTGAGCAGAATTGTTCTTCTATTGATTTGACCTTGGTTTCCGTCTCGAGTATAGCCGCCTGGAGGGTTTCAATCGTGAGGAGGATAAGGTCCAATGAACACTTATTCAGAATTTGTTTATACCTTTCGCAGTAATCGGGCTTGTCAGCGAACAGTGTAGGACGTAGATTACACCGGAGGCCCCTAGGGATACGGCTCAACTTGTAGTACTCTGCCAAGGTAATGGAGTGTAGATCATATGACATTTATCTTTGACGTTCTTTTTCATAGTCCTTACTTCTAATATCTTGTGCGGGTGTCCGTAGAAATTCGCTAGAGTTCGTAACCTTGGATAAGATGTTAGCTGCTGTAGCTTCATCGAAAGCAAATGTATTCGTAGACATCAGGAAACAGGTGCAACCATCAACACGAAGTACCGTATTCAGAAGAAGATATAATGGGCACACTGTAAAGTTCAATGAGGCCGGTGCTGGCTGGACATCCAACGTCAGATATATAAGAAAAACAGCCGCATTCGAGTCTTGATTTTAGTGTAGAAAATTTTTTGATTTTATTCAAGTACACAGGCACCTCCAAATAATTTTAAAGAAAATGGCAAGTGATAGCGGGCAACGAGGTAACGTTTCAACCAGATGCGGTCTTTCTCAAACCTCACTGCAAAACAAAAACAATATATAAGTGTGCTGTACAAATAAACATGTGTCACAAGCAAAGAGAACATACACTTCCTAGGGAAAGAAAAGTAACCAAAACTTCCTATGTGAAACTACAAAACATAAGCTACAACACTATAAAGGATATATATACCCCCATCTATATATATATATATATATATATATATATATATATACATATATACACCCATGCACGTAACTATATAATTAGCAAGGGATAAAATACAGACTAGTTTGTGACCCAGGGTAGTAAATTGAGGCACATAGGGAGCTAAGTAGAAATCCCTTGGGATCAGATTACGTATAGGGACTATAAAAAGGAACATCGCTGAGCTGAGGTATGTACAAAATTTATGAAAAGATAGCACAAAACATAAACAGCATTGCTCAAGACGCCTCAATACACTGACCTTAGGAGGAGTAGTAATAAGGAAGGGAAGATATAGGATGAGAGTCCCCAAGGACTAAAAGGACACGCATATCGCCCTGCGGTCCAGACCTCTTTCTCAATGCACAGGGGTGCACGTAATCTGGCACCGGAAATGACCGCTATTGCGGTGTATTTAAAGCGCCAACAGCGCCTATACCAGCCACTGCACCACCAATGAGACGGACACCTTACTCGTGTATTCCACTTGGAGCTGGTAAATACTGCGCTTACAGATTGCCTCATTATCCTTTGTCCTCTCTCAATTATTTTAACCATATCCTCTCTGCTTCCTTTTAGTCCTTGGGGACGCTCATCCTATATCTTCCCTTCCTTATTACTACTCCTCCTAAGGTCACTGTATTGAGGCGTCTTGAGCAATGCTGTTTATGTTTTGTGCTATTTTTTCATAATTTTTGTACATACCTTAGTTCAGCGATGTTCCCTTTTATAGTCCCTATACGTAATCTGATCCCAGGGGATTTCTACTTAGCTCCCTATGTGCCTCAATTTACTACCCTGGGTCACAAACTAGTCCGTATTTTATCCCATGATAGTTATATAGTTATGTGCATGGGTGTATATATGTATATATATATATATATATATATATATATATATATAGATGGGGGTATAAATATCCTTTATAGTGTTGTAGTTTATGTTTTGTAGTTTCACATAGAAAGTTTTGGTTATTTTTCTTTCCCTAGGAAGTGTATGTTCTCTTTGCTTGTGACACATGTTTATTTGTACAGCACACTTATATATTGTATTTGTTTTGCAGTGAGGTTTGAGAAAAACCATATCTGGTCGAAACGTTACCTCGTTGTCCGCTATCACTTGCCATTTTCTTTAAAATTATTTGGTGGTGCCTGTGTACTTGAATAAAATTAAAAAATTTTCTACACTAAAGTCAAGACTCGAGTGCGGCTGTTTTTCTTATATATCTGGCAGCATTATCTAACATGCGCCGGCAGGGAGTGCGTCATTACATATGCCCATCGGCATGCCCATAACGTGATCATAGAGCACGAATAGGTTACCATGACAGCTGGAGGTCTACTGAAGATCTCTTTTTTTGTTATGACAATTCTGAGAAAGACATCGTTTAGCTGGCCTTAATGGGAAATTGTGATTTCTGCCGTACATAGGAGTGCTGAAGCATAAGTGATCAGATGATCGCAGCTTTACTCCCCCTGAGGGGACTATTAAATACATTGAAAAGTAAAAAGCAAAGTTTTAAAAAAATTAAAAATAAACAAGTTCAAATTGCTCTCCTTTTGCCCCAGGAAAAATAAAACAATTAAAAAAAAAAAAATAGAAAAAACATATTTGGTATCTTTCCGTTCGTAAAAAAGTCTGTAAAAGTCAAAATATAAAATAAATAAATCCGATCAATAACTGGTGTTACAAGAAAACAAATCCAAACAGCAGAATTGCATTTTTTTGTCCTCACCACAATAAAATGTAATAAGAGGAGTTCAAGAGATGGTATCAACCCCGAAATGGCATCAGTAAAAATATCAGCTCAGGGCATAGCCCGATATCCAGGAAAGTGAAAATGTTATCAGTCTCAGAAAATGGTGACACAATCAATTTTTTCTTTGCAAATTTCGGAAATATTTTCGCCACTTAAATAAAAAATCTATACATGTGGTATATCTCTGTACCCGTACTGACCTGGAGAATAGTAGTGCCAGATCAATTTTACTGTAAAGTGAACATGGTAAATTGAAAAACTTAAAAAAAATTTGGAATTGTGGAATTGTACTTTTTTGCAATTTCAATGCACTTTTCCTGCTTTTCCACGCACCATATAATAAAATGAGTGATTTCCTTCAAACGTAGAACTGCAAAAAAATGCAGAGTGGAAATAAAGAAAAAAAACCACACAACTCCTCGATCTCCCAGGGATCTGCATTCTATTCACTAACTGGTCCCGTAGCAGCTCATATCCCTGCTACATAACTTTTTACACCCATGCCTAAAATAGAACAAGGGATTAATTATTTATGTAATATACCCTGCAAAGCAGTTGATTTCTGAAATTAATAGAATCCAGTCTTAGGACATCCCCAATTTGAGAAATTAAACTTTGCTTTGCCTATTTTGGTATCTTAGTGAGAAATGAACTATCATACATGACGTCAAATGTGGTCTTTTGAAGGTCACCCTTCATTTGATCTATATTATCCGAAGTGTGGATGAATTTATATTATCTAATCTACATAACATGTCCATAAATTATTTTTGACCTTTCAAGATAATTATTAAAAAAAATACCCTAGCAGCGCTTCTACCATGTTGAGGTACATGCACAGGCTGAGGTTTCTATTTTGCTCATCTAACTTAAGCAAAACATGATGTATGAATTGTTTTCCAATTTTGTGACATAATTTGATTTGTTGTTATAAAAAAACTATTATGTAAAATTAGAGGACACATTATTGTATCAGCAGCTCTGCAATAATTTAAAGGATTGCTCCACTCCCTATATCTTGAGGACATAGCTATAGGATATCTATAGCATAGGATATTAATATCAGATTGATGGGGTCTGACACCAGGCACCTTCACCAATGACAGTTAATAGTTAGCAGTTGTGGTCTGAGCAGCATAGCTTTGTGAACTGTGTAGTCGTTAGTAGAGAGTGCTCAACACTGACAACGGCTGATTGGTCGAGGTTCTTATTGATGACCTATCCTAAGGATATCAAATATTGGGATAGCATTTTAAGGCTTTGATAAAACCTATTACTTGTCCAGTGTGGTTTCAGGCCCCAAATGTAGAAGTAGTCACTGACTTTGGGCACCCGCTCTATAAATTTCAGGTCACAGTAACTCAATATAAAGTGCCATACTGAAAGCAAGGAAACAAAACTTCTATATAAATTTTGTGATTGATAGACCCAAGAGAATAATATTATGCATTAACCACTAGTCTGAATGTGGTCCGATTTATTCACTGACCTATACACTTGCATTTGTGATTTTGATCCGACACTCGAATATATATAGGATACATCTATGCGATTTTGCACAAACCACTATGTCCAATGCAAAAGTTTGACATGTGAGCAGCCCCATAGACCAGCGCGAGTGCTGTCTGTGAAAAACATGGATATCAGTCGTATGAGAAAAACAGACAGCTCAATGAAGCTTTAGAGTAATACTAGCATAATCCTGAGCAGAATGGAAGTTATGTCATATGCACAATGCACAAAAATCATAATGTATATATAAGTAATGTACCTGTAAGCTGTCTACTCATTGGCACTTCTTCCGTAGATGAATATTTGCTTATTGTTGCACGCACTGACCAGGGCCATGGCGGCCTGCGTCAGCTCATGAGTGTGGCCCTCGTCAGTGCGGACAAGCAGGAGAGAGTGCACCAGGGCCTGTGCAGAAGTTTGAAAAGCCCACTGCAGCATGCACAGGACGCCTGACATGTACCGGACCGGATGATGGAAGCAGAGCCATGCTGCTAGGGAGCAACTGTGAGGTAATTACACAAAGCTTTTTTTTCTGTACAAAATTAATTAAATGGGTGAGGGGAGAAGGAGGAATTGCCTATGATAATGAGAGAAGAAGTAAGGGGGACTGCACATGATGATTTTAGAGGGGGGTTAAGGGTGACTGCACATGATGATGTGGGGATAAAAGGGGACTGCACATGATGATGTGGAGAGAGGGTTAAAGGGTAACTGCACATGATGATCTGGAGAGGGGGTTAAAGGGTGACTGCACATGATGATGTGGGGGTTAAAGGGGGACTGTACATGATGTGGGGAGTGTGGGTAAAAGGGGGCTGTACATGATGATGTGGGGGTTAAAGGGTGACTGCACATGATGATGTGGAGAGGGGGTTAAAGGGGGACTGCACATGATGATGTGGGGGTTAAAAGAGGACTGCACATGATGATGTGGGGAGGTGGTTAAAGAGGGACTGCACATGATGATGTGGGGGTTAAAGGGGGACTGCACATAATGATATGGGGGTTGAAGGGTGAATGCACATGATGATGTGGGGAGGGGGGTTAAAAGGGGACTGCACATAATGATATGGGGAGAGTGTTAAAAGGAACTGCACATGATGAAATGGGGTAAAGAGGACTGCACATGATGAAGTGGGGGAGTAAAGGGGACTGCAAGTGATGAAGTCGGGGGAAGGGGACTGCACATGATAAAGTGGGAGGAGGGGAACTGCACATGATGAAGTGGGGGAGGGGATGGGAGACTGCAAATGATGAATTGAGAGTGAGGGAAGAGGGACATCTATTGAATTGAAGGTGAAGGGTGGGGAGAGCAAATTATGATCTGGGGAGAGAGCAAATAATAATGAATTTTGAGGGTGGGGGAGTAATTGATTTATTGAATGTGGGAGTAGAGCTGTTGATAATCAACAGAGGGTGGGATAAAGAAGACATGACAATGAATTGGGGCTGAAGGGGCATGTAAATATAATGAGTCGGGGGAGCCAGAGGTACATAATGGGGGCATTGAGTATCCAGTGACTGGTAATGAATTGGGGGAAAGAATACAGGTGCTAATTAATTTATATATTAGGTGGGGAGGGTGACTATGTATATCTAGAAAGCACTCAGTGGCATATTATAATTTATATTTCAAATGGTGGGTTGCATAATAGCCAATTATGTATTAATGGTGGGTGCATATCTGTATTCAGAGGTGTAGTGTAGAAGAAAGGGAAAAAGAGGGGAATGTGCTCTGGAAGCCGTGCTCTAGGTAACTGTGTTAATTTATGCAGAGATGAGTCCTGGCTGCAAGAAGTGATGGCGGTCTGCGCTGCATGAAAAAGAAAGGCAAAGATGAACGACTTCAGCTAGTGATCTCACTGGTGAGTCAGTGTCTTACTGTACACTGACACTATGCATTGTATACTCTGTACAGAGCTCCTGTGTGTAATGTCAAAAGTGTTCACTATATTATCTGTACACTAACACTTTATACAGAGGTCCTGTGTATAATGTTATTGGTGATCACTGTATTACCTGATAGTAAAACAGAGTTCCTGTGCATAATGTCCCTTAGCATTGTGCTTTTTTTTATTAATGATCAGAACAGTGTAATTCTAAGGGTGTCAGGAGACCATATCAACTGGTTTCCAGAAAGACCTATGTAGTAATGCAAGTTGATGATCACAAATGGCATAGACGCCAGAAATTAGCACACAGCGACTGGCCTTTATGCAGCAGACTGGGATAGATGCATAGAAATTGCTGTACCACAAGGTTGAGGATATGATCCATGCAATGCTCATGTGTGAGGTTACCCGGCGTAGGTACACCACTAGGTTTACACCATTATTGCTCACGACCTTCATTGACTTAAGGGTCAGTAGAGACAGCCATTGCTCTAACTCGGTCTGGATAACTGTCTACAAAGCTTGAGCTGAGTAACTACGTTCTCTAAGATATATGAATTTAAACCCTGACTGATTGCGGATTTCCCTGGCGGTGCAGTACGGTGGTGGAGGGATATTCTCTACACTGTTGGAAAGTGTGTCTCATTAAGGGAGAGGTTGAGGCCACAGGTGGATTACCTACAGGAGGTAGAGGAGACAGAAGCAGTGCAGGAAGGGTTACATACAGAGATTTATCCCGCAAGTCTTGGGGATGCCGAGATTTGCTGTCTAGTGACTAGAGATGAGCGGTTTTCGAGACAAACTGTTCGCCAATTTCAAATTCAAGCTGTTTTGGGCGGTGTTCGAGTCGATCAATGAACCCGAACAATTTGCTTAAAATTTGGCTGTTTGAATTCCTGTTCGATATTTGTTCGTTCACCAAAAGCCAAGCTTGATTTGTACATTAAAACTGTTTATCATGGTTAATAGACTGTTTCAGTGTATAGTGGGCGGGGGAGGGCGGGGTTTAGATGTGTGCTGAAATAGTGAAATAGCGCCGATCTCCATTTTTTTTTCTTTCCCGCATTTACAGTGGGGCAGTGAGTCTCTCAGCCTATCAGCAGTGCGCACACACACACAGCAATGTGCATGGGATGCACACAAGCAAGGGCATGTGTCATTCGCTGTGTATGTCACATGTCCTCCTTGCCCTATAAGAACCAGCCATTTGCCCCATCGCCACCATTTCCTCCCTGCTACAGCTTAGTGTTAGACGGCACCACTGCTGCTGTAGGCACTATACAGACTAAGAGTGTTTTTTTGAGGCGAATTGTCAGAGAGATAGGTTTAAGGAGTCGGGAGGAGTCAGGACTAGTTGTAATATCAGCCCTTTTCCGGGTAGGTTACAGCAGTTCATAGCACTGTTTGCCAGGCAGGTCTGTGCCAGTGCTGTGCAAGTGTTTGTCACAGCATTTGGTGTAATCTAGCTCAGCCAATCCTTTTGGGCTAGTAGCATTGTCTGATAGTCATCTGAGTAGCCCACCTGTGTAGCTATCTACACCGCCTGTGTATCTCAATTTTTACTGCATCTAACCCAGTTAATAGTTTTAGGCCTAGGAGCAGTGTCTGCACGTCAGCAGAGTAACCCGCCTGTGAAACTAACTACACAGCCTGTGTATCTCTATTTTCACTGCATCTAATCCAGTTAATAGTTCAGGGCCTAGGAGCAGTGTCTGCACATCAGCAGAGTAGCCCGCCTGTGAAACTAACTACACAGCCTGCGTATCTCAATTTTCACTGCGTCTAATCCTGTTAATAGTTTAGGGCCTAGGAGCAGTGTCTGCACGTCAGCAGAGTAGCCTGCCTGTGAAACAAACTATATCGCCTGTGTATCTCAATTTTCACTGCATCTAATCCAGTTATTAGTTTAAGGCCTAGGTGCAGTGTCTGCACGTCAGCAGAGTAGCCCCCCTGTGAAACTAACTACACAGCCTGTGTATCTCAATTTTTACTGCATCTAATCCAGTTAATAGTTTTGGGCCCAGGAGCAGTGTCTGCACGTCAGCAGAGTAGCCCGCCTTTGAAACAAACTATATCGCCTGTGTATCTCAATTTTCACTGCATCTAATCCAGTTACTAGTTTAGGGCCTAGGAGCAGTGCCTGCACCTCAGCAGAGTAGCCCGCCTGTGAAACTAACTACACAGTCTGTGTATCTCTATTTTCACTGAATCTAATCCAGTTAATAGTTTAGGGCCTAGGAGCAGTGTCTGCATGTCAGTAGAGTAGACCGCCTGTGAAACTAACTACACCGCCTGTGTATCTCTATTTTCACTGCATCTAATCCAGTTAATAGTTTAGGGCCTAGGAGCAGTGTCTGCACGTCAGCAGAGTAGCCCGCCTGTGAAACTAACTACACCGCCTGTGCATCTCTATTTTACTGCTTCTAATCCAGTTAATAGTTTGGGGCCTAGGAGCAGTGTCTGCATGTTAGCAGAGTAGCCCGCCTGTGAAACTAACTACAATGCCTGTGTATCTCAATTTTCACTGCATCTAATCCAGTTACTAGTTTTGGGCCTAGGAGCAGTGTCTGCACGTCAGCAGAGTAGCCCACCTGTGAAACTAACTACACTACCTGTGTAGCTCTCTTTTCACTGCATCTAATCCAGCTAATAGTTTAGAGCCTAGGAGCAGTGTCTTTACGTCAGCAGAGTAGCCCGCCTGTGAAACTAACTACACCGCCTGTGTATCTCTATTTTTACTGCTTCTAATCCAGTTAATAGTTTTGGGCCTAGGAGCAGTGTCTACATGTCAGCAGAGTAGCTCGCCTGTGAAACTAACTACACCGCCTGTGTATCTCAATTTTCACTGCATCTAATCCAGTTAATAGTTTAGGGCCTAGGAGCAGTGTCTGCACATCAGCAGAGTAGCCTGCCTGTGAAACTAACTACACCGCCTGTGTATCTCTATTTTTACTGCATCTAATCCAGTTAATAGTTTAGGGCCTAGGAGAAGTGTCTGCACATCAGCAGAGTAGCCCGCCTGTGAA
Source organism: Ranitomeya imitator (assembly GCF_032444005.1). NCBI lineage: Eukaryota > Metazoa > Chordata > Amphibia > Anura > Dendrobatidae > Ranitomeya > Ranitomeya imitator. Next base: position 72,429,460 of record NC_091290.1, on the reverse strand, counting down.
ACTAACTACACCGCCTGTATATCTCAATTTTCACTGCATCTAATCCAGTTATTAGTTTTGGGCCTAGGAGCAGTGTCTGCACGTCAGCAGAGTAGCCCGACTGTGAAACTAACTGCACAGCCTGTGTATCTCAATTTTCACTGCATCTAATCCAGTTAATAGTTTAGGGCGTAGAAGCAGTGTCTGCACGTCAGCAGAGTAGCCCGGCTGTGAAACAAACTATACCACCTTTGTATCTCAATTTTCACTGCATCTAATCCAGTTATTAGTTTTGAGCCTAGTTTTGAGCCACTCAGATCTGCTCGGTTTTCATCCATCGGTTGTTGTGCCAACAACTACAGATACAGAGTTGCCAATTAGTTAAGCACTAAAATCAGAAAATCAGTGGCAAAAGGCCTGCTGCTGGTGGAAAGGGGAATAGGCATGTTGAAAAGGGAAAAAATGGTTGCGTCCGTGGGGTAGGTGGTAAAGCAACAGTAACATCTGCAGAAGAAAGACCATCTTCCAACCAAAGTAAGATATCTACTTCTTTTCGTGGACAATCTGATATGATCCCTTTCTTATGACCATCGCTACAAGCATTGCCAAAAATTCCAGATGAGGCACAAAAACAGCAGGTGCTTGAATGGAAATCAAGTGCTCGTTCAAGTAGGCTCTCCTCCATGTCAACTTCAACATCACAACTACTCCAGTCCTCAGAGTTTTCACCCCAATCGCACTTGCTTCCTCACAGCTCCCAAGTCTTTGGCTGCCCATCTGAGCATGGGGTAACACACATGGTTGAGTCTGTAGAGCTGTTTACGCATACTATAGCCTGGGAATCAGAGGTCTGCTCCAGAGGTTCTGTGAATCCAGACGAGGAAATGATCTGCACTGGTGTCCAGAATCTTTGTGAGTCAGATCCAGGCCCAGATGAAGAAGATTCTGAGCATAATATAGACCCTCGTTCCCAAACTGTAACTCCTGTTGGTGGAGACAATGAGGAAAATGATGATGAGACTGAGGTACCTGATTGGAACGAAAACTTGACTTTTCGGTCGGGGCAGGAAGAGGTTGGCTCTGAGGACGACGGGTGTGAGAACACACAGGATGATGATGACGAGGTTGTTGACCCCACTTACTGTCAACCGCCAGTCCACCAGTCCATGAGGTCAGCAGAGGAGGTGGAGGAGGATGCTAGAGACGAGTCTGACAACGAGGTAACGGTGCGCCTTCCGGGACAGAGACAAAGTACTTGAAGCACGTCAACAACTGCATCCTCAACCCCAACTGTGCCTCAGACCAGAAGTCGTGGTGGCTCTTCAGGTTGCACGGGCTCTAAGCCTTGCAAAGCCTGGGCATTTTTTGACATCGCAAAGGATGACCCAACTCATTTTTTCTGTAAAATTTGTCAACAAAATCTCAGTAGAGGCCCAAAAATCACTAGCTTGAGTACTTCATGCATGAACCGTCACATGGATATGAGACATAAGTTGCAATGGGAAGCTCACTGTGCTACAATGCAGCCTAGTAGGCTGGGTCAACCACCATCTGCCCAATCAAGTGCATCCGCGTCCTCTTCATCCTCTGTGACTGTGGGGACAGCAGTCGCACATGGTTTTGGATGCAGACCTTCCACCTCTTTACCCGCAACAGACAGTGTGATTGGCAGGTCATCAGGACATTTGCTAGTGGAAACACCTGCTGGTGTTGAACACTCTCCGACATCGACACCACATTTTGATCAAGGCAACATAACATCTCCGCCTGCACCTTCCTCACAGACCAGCAGTTTGCCGGGGACACCCTACTCAACTCCATCTAAGCACGGCAGCCAGCCCTCAGTCCCTCAGATGTGGACAAATAAAAGACCATTTCCTCCTAGCCATGACAAAGCTAAGAGGTTGAATTTCTCCATCTGCAAGCTGTTGGCTACAGAAATGCTGACTTTCCGCCTGGTGGACACAGAGGATTTTCAAGACCTTTTGTCCGTCGCAGTGCCCCAGTACCAGATGCCCAGTTGCCACTACTTCTCAAAGAAAGCTGTGCCTGCGCTACACCATCATTTCGCACACAACATCACCGCTTCCCTGAGAAACTCTGTGTGTGACAGGGTGCATTTCACCATAGACACTTGGATGAGTAGACATGGACAGTGGTGTTACATGTCGGTGACTGGGCACTGGGTAACTACGGCGACATCAGGAGAAGGGGCTGCTGTCCAATTCTTGCCGGTGCCACGAGTTGCTCATCGATCCTCTGTATCTAGAAGTTCCTCCACTGCTTTTGTCTCCTCAACCTCCCTTTCAGTCTTCCACCTGCACCCAAAGCCTGTCTGGTAATGCCACCCACGTTGTAACTGCACAGAAGGAATCCTGCGCACCTCCTCACTATGCTGTCACCAGGGCTCAATGGCATCAGGCAGTGTTTACATTGAAATGTCTGAGAAATGTGAGTCACACAGCTGAGGAGTTGTGGTCAGCTCTGGAGACCGAATTCCATCAATAGATATCTCCACTCAACCTGCAACCAGGGAAGGATGTGTGCGACAATGCTGCAAACCTGGGTGCGGCCCTTTGCCGGGGCAATGTCACACACGTGCATTGTATGGCTCACGTTTTGAACCTGGTTGTCCAGCCATTTTTATCCCACTATCCCAGAATAGATGGGCTTCTGCAGAGGGCACGGTCGCTGTTTGCTCACTTCCACCATTCGCATCCCGCAGCTCGACAACTTGCATCTCTACAGAAGTCGTTTGGCCTGCCAGTTCACCGGCTGAAATGCGATGTGCCCAAACAGTGGAATTCAACTCTGCACATGTTGCTGCGACTGTGGCAGCACCGACGAGCCCTGGCGCAATACGTTATGACGTATAGCCTGGGCCAACGAGATCAAGAGGTGGGGCAAATCACGCTGCAGGTGTGGTCTCAGATCAGGGACCTATGCACCCTTCTGCACAGTTTTGAAATAGCGACGAAGATGTTTAGTGCTGATGATGCCGTTATCAGCATGACCATTCCTGTGATTAACATGCTGGAGCACACCTTACACAGTGTTCGGAGACAGGTGGTGGAACAAGAGGAGGAGGAGGAACAGGAGGAGTCGCATGCGGAAGGGATCATATCTCCAAGGTCAAGAAGGCTGGCAGCACCAAGGCGGCTGGCATTGGAGGCTGGGGGAGAGGGATTACCGAGGGCGCATGGTAGCAGCCAAACTGTTGAGGAAGGTGCAGGAGGCGAGGAAGAAGTGGAGGACGAACTGGTGCTGGGCATGGAAGACTCATCAGATGAGGGAGACCTTGATCAAATTTCTGTTGTGCAAGGTTGGGGGAGAGGGCTGACGAAGGAAGAATAATTCTCACCTCACCACCACCAAGACAACAAGGACTTGGTCCTCCTGGATGCACAAGACACATGAGTGCCTTCTTGCTGCACTACCTGCAACATGACCCTCGGATTGTCAGAATCCGAAGTAATGCTGACTACTGGGTTGCCACACTCTTAGATCCCCGGTACAAAAGCAAATTTGGCGAAATAATTCCTGCCATAAAAAGGGATTCACGCATGCAGGACTATCAGCATAGACTGTTACAGAATCTAACATCTGCTTTTCCACAAAACACCAGTGGTGCACGTAGTGAATCTCTGAGTTCTAACTTGCCAACCGTGGGACTATCGAGTCATCACTCAAACCGTAACAGTAACATCGAATCTGGTGGTAACAGCAATTTTTTCAATCGTTTCAAGATTTTTATAGACCATCCTTTGCAAGGCCACAGGAGACAAGAAGTCTGACGCACAGTCAACGTCTATAGAGGATGGTACAAGAGAATCTCCAAGTTAACATCGATGCCATGGCTGTGGAACTGGACCCTTGCTCATTTTGGGCTTCAAATCTTGAAAAATGGCCTAATCTCGCCACTCACGCCTTGGAGATCTTGTCGTGCCCAGCAGCCAGCGTTCTCTCTGAACGTGTGTTCAGCGCTGCTGGTGGTGTGCTGACAGATAAACGCACGCGGCTGTCCAGTGACACTGTAGACAGACTAAAGTTCATGGCGATGAACAAATCCTGGATCCGCAAGGACTTTCCTACCCCTGTGTCATCATGGGGAAACTAAAAGCTTGATGATTTTTTAAAATCACCTCACCAACCGTTTAAAAAAAACTCTGGCAAATTTGATGCCACTTAAGTGGTGTCAGTGGTTGAATTTTTGGAAAAAATGGAGACTGTCTTATTTAGTCCTCTTGCTGAGATTTACATGACGATGCTATCGTTAATTCCAGGTGGGTGGGATCATCTGCAGAGTTGTTTCCTCATACTATGGCCTGAGATTCAGAGGTCTGCTCCAAAGTTTCTGTATCTGCTAGTCAGCAGAGTAGCCCAGCCACCCACCGCCTGTTTACCTAAGTACTATTTGTAACGGCATCTGGCCCAGGAAATCCTTTTGGGCCTACTAGAATTGGTGCTACTCAGCAGCGTACCCCACCCATGAAGAAAGCTACACCGAATGTTTACCTAACTACTATTTTGTAACGGCATCTAGCCCAGGAAACACTTTTGGGCCTAGCAGAATTTGGTGCTACTCAGCAGCGTACTTCACCCATGAAGCAAGCTACACCGCCTGTTGATCTAATTACTAATTTTTAACTGCATCTAGCCCAGGAAATCGTTTTGTACCTAATAGCATTTTGTGCTACTCAGCACAGTACCCCACCCATGAAGCAAGCTACACTGCCTGTTTACCTATCTACTATTTTGTAACGGCTTCTAGCCCAGGAAATCAATTTGGGCCTAATATAATTTGGTGCTACTCAGCAGCGTACTTCACCCATGAAGCAAGCTACACTGCCTGTTTACCTAAGTACTATTTTTTAACGGCATCTAGCCCAGGAAATCATTTTGGGCCTAGTAGAATTTGGTGCAACTCAGCAGTGTACCCCACCCATGAAGCAAACTATACCGCCTGTTTACCTAAGTATTATTTTTTAACGGCATTTGGCCTAGAAAATCATTTTGGGCCTAGTAGCAATTTCTGCTACTCAGCAGAGTACCCCACCCATGAAGCAAGCTACACCACCTTCTTTCTTTCTCAATCTCACAGGTGGACTACCGCTTGTTTTCACAATGTGGCGAATCTTTTGGGCCCAGGCATAAGAAGTCGTCGAGGTAATGGATAATATGTGCCGCCTTACAAACGTCCATGATGACACATTCGAGGAAGCAACTAAACGCTTCAAATAGTGAGCAGGATATGGAGCACCCCATGGGCAAACAGCGATCTATGTAGTATGCTCCTTCACCGAAGCAGCCCAATGGGAGAACACTATTCGGAGGCACAGGTAGTAACCGGAACGCCCCCTCAATGTCTGTTTTGGCCATTAGGGTGCCCCTTACCAACTTCTTGACCCGCCTGATTGCCTCGTCAAAGGAGGTACAGTACATAGTACTGTATTTGATTCCGCGTCGATGTTGTTGTTTAGTGACCTGCCCCTTGGGTATGACAAATGGTGGATTAGTCTGAATGTATTGGGTTCATATTTTGGCACAACTCCCTACCGGGGTACCACTACGTCTTCTAAGGAACGTGTTCTGAATGGACCCGCCGCCATTCTACCTAAAGATATTTATTTTTTTATTTTTTTGTCAAGATGTCTGGGTGTTGGTAGAGAGCTTGCATTTTTACTCCAGCCTTTCTTGATTTTAGAAGGGCATGACATGCCTATATCTGTGTCCTCCTCCTTTTACTCCTCCACCTCTTTTCTTTTCGCATGACTATATGTAGTTGTTGTGACTTTTCCATGTGTTTGTTGTGTCTTCTGAGCAGTTTGTCAGCTTTTGGACACCTTTTAAGGTGTTTTCTATGTGTTTTCCATGTGTTTGTATGTGTTTGTGTCTGCCTGCCATTGGTTTCAATGGGGTTCGACAGTGTTCGTCGAACGTTCGACGAACATGTCGTCGAACATGTCCCTGTTCGACGAACCGAACCCGAACACTAGGGAGGTGGCTCAACACTACTAGTGACTCCTTGGTGTCTAGTGTTTTAGTTTACCATCCATTGGTGTTTAGTGACTTAGTTCTCCAACCCTTGTTGTCTAGTGGTTAGTTCTCAATCTTCTGGTGTGTATTTGTAAGCAGGTTGCGAGATGCAGTGACGAACAGGAGGCAGAACACTGTTACCAGCAGGACCTTCGTGGACAAGCACCGCCTCGGTTGTTGTTGGCAATACTCACTTTCAAGCAGCATCTGCAGTCGTTAAAACTTCTGACACGATAAGTGTGTAAAGGAACTGCTATTACTGATTCTACTGTTTTTCAACCCTGCATATCCTTTTGCCATTGAACCGTTCATTCTGCCATTTAACTGTTTATTTCCTGGTTTAACTGTTTGACTCCCTGCGTGGTGTATCCCCCTGCTAAATTAAAATTGTTAACCCTTGCTCTGCCTTTTGTCTGTCACTGCATCCTGCGCACCTGCTTTCACTTGGTGCAGTCGACAGGATGCAGTCCAAGTGCACAGAGGTGACAGACCAAGCGGTCAGGGGTGCCCCAAGAGTCAGTATACCGCTGGGGGTAATGTTGAGTAACCTCCCAAAATTTACAGGGAGCAACACTCTGTTGGGGGACTGGACTGAGTGAATCAGGGGTATGATGAGGATGCACCACATGACCCCCGCAATGAAGGCAAAGATTGCCCTGATGGCACTGGACGGAGAAGCAAGGTGCTCCATCATGCTACGGCCTCAGCATGAGCAAAACACCTTTACCAAGGTGTTATAAATCCTAGAAATGATGCACGGGGACAACAAGGACGTTCGGGAGTTACGCATGTGCTTTTTTAGTCATGTTCAAAGGGAGGGGGAGACTTTGACCCAATACATAAATGCGCTGCAAGAAATCCCCACTGCAATTTGAAGGTGGGATGATGTGAACCCCTGACATAATTCTAAGAGACCAGTTTGTGGCAGGCTTCAGAGATGTGCCGCTTAAGCAAGATTTGCAGGAGCGCCTGCATGCTAGGTCGCGTATGACTTTTGCAGAAATTGGAGTGGAAGCGTGCAAAAGGGAACAGGAGCAGGGGACCGAAGCATTGGCAGGGATGGTCTGGAGCCATGAAATACTTACACTGAATGAGGAAAAGCTGGAGTGGTCCCACAAGTTACGGCAGGGAATGTCGAAAATGTGGGCCAAAATAGGAAGCTTAAAGGAAGCCCTTGCTGCTGCCATGGACTCCAACCTCATACCTGGGGGTAACTCACTACAAGAAATGAGAAAAGATAGAGGAAAGATGCGAAGCATAAGAAAAACTTCAGCAGTAGCCCAAAAATTTAATCCCATATCGTGGAGTGAAGAGCGATTGCACAGGGGGTATGCCTCCTGTGGAAGACGGCGATTCAGACTGAAGTGCCCACCAGATAGGTGTAGGAGTGGGTGTTGGATGTGAAGAAGAATGGGACACCTGTCAAGATGTTGCCCTAGAAGAGATAGCTGACAGCGAAGAGTTGCTCACCCTTCCGGAGGTCATGCCCACTGGAGTGCACGCTGCCCCTGGGAGCAATGGTATGGTGAGAAGAGGGGAACCTCACCTAGAGGAAGGCAGAGCCATGTTGTTAGACTCTGAGATGAGAGAGAGAAGATGTCAACTGTCCACAGTGAGATGCCTGCGCTACTCAGTCGCGTGGAGGCGAATCGAGTGAAACGCCGAATTGGACTCAATGGTCCCATCTGTGAGATTCATCCCGAAAGGGAAGGAGGGACATCTACCTGAGTAGTCCGCCGAAGTATATCGCGACCTTGCCTGTCACAAGATCATGAAGGAGAAGAGAAAGTGCCATGTGCCCTTGAAACGCTCACTCCCACGGTTCCCAATTGTGATAAGGAAGAACCACTTGCCTCGTTCCCTGAGATGGATTGCTCACTGCCCGCCAGCCCAAGGGAAGAACGTAGATCTGAAGCTCCAGAGATAGCTGCTCCATTTAACTCAGAATTACTCGCGTCCTTTACAACCCAATCTAACTCTACCACTCAACCTGAAGTTCTGAGTACTCCTTATGAGCAAATTCCAGAAGAGCCATTGTTGCACCCTAGCAGTCAGGTTGCCACCGTGGCACTGCCTCCCTCACAGGGGGTGATGTCATGCCTGGAAGCAAGGAGGGGTCCCCTTGCCAGGTAATACCAGCATCCAATACTTTACTGGTTCCAGACCAGAAGGGGGAGCTCTAACACCCGGTTTCATGGGAGCTTCCCTATAAGTTTTGGCCTGGAGACGGGGTTAGTGAGTTAGCAGTCTGAGAGTGAGAGGAGAGGAGGGGAGTCAAGGAGAACCTGAGGAGTGGAGCTGTAACCAAGCTCACCCCAGAGCCAAGCACTGACAAAGAGGATGCCAGAGTCCATGGCTGTGTGGGTGCTGTACTCCCCGATAGCCAAATCTGGTGGGCAGGGAACTGCAAGCTCCCATGCCACACTGGACACCCAGAGGCTCCACCACATACCAAGTGCCGGGACTGCCAGTGAAAAGGCAGTGCCCGTGATAGGCTTGTGCTGTCTGCCATACATGTTAGAAGCAATATGCAGGAGAGGAAATTGAGCAGAGCTAAAAGCAGCAAGGACCTAAGAGAATGGCACAGAAGGAAGGCCTTCAAACCCACCTGGCTAGGTGGATCCTAAGGTGCTTCCAGGCTGCCCGGACCCCATCATCACGTGTTACCTGTGCCCCGGACTGCACATGCAACTAACAAGTAAAGGTAAAGGAAACTGCAATCCTTGTGTCCTCTGTTATGAAAGGCAATTCAGTACCACAATGGACATAGCGGTCAGAGCACATACAGTGATCTGACAATAACCCAAAATCATAGAACGAGCTCTGAGACGTGGGAACTCTGCAGACCGCAAACCCTAATCCTCTCCAAACAACACTAGAGGCAGCCGTGGATTGCGCCTTACTCTGCCTATGCAACTCGGCACAGCCTGAGAAACTAACTAGCCTGAAGATAGAAAATAAGCCTACCTTGCCTCAGAGAAATACCCCAAAGGAAAAGGCAGCCCCCCACATATAATGACTGTGAGTTAAGATGAAAAGACAAACGTAGAGATGAAACAGATTCAGCAAAGTGAGGCCCGACTTTCTTAACAGAGCGAGGACAGAAAAGGTAACTTTGGGGTCTACACAAAACCCTAAAGAAAACCACGCAAAGGGGGCAAAAAGACCCTCCGTACCGAACTAACGGCACGGAGGTACACCCTCTGCGTCCCAGAGCTTCCAGCAAAAAATTAGACAAGCTGGACAGAAAAAATAGCAAACAAATAGCAAAGAAGAACTTAGCTATGCAGAGCAGCAGGCCACAGGAATGATCCAGGGAAAAGCAAGTCCAACACTGGAACATTGACAGGAAGCCAGGATCAAAGCATTAGGTGGAGTTAAGTAGAGAAGCACCTAACGACCTCACCAGATCACCTGAGGGAGGAAACTCAGAAGCCGCAGTACCACTTCCCTCCACCAACAGAAGCTCACAGAGAGAATCAGCCGAAGTACCACTTGTGACCACAGGAGGGAGCTTTGCCACAGAATTCACAACAGTCCTCCAGTCATTTCCTGCACTCTCAATCCTGCACCCTATCGTCTACGAGCCCTTACCAACTACACAAGTAGCCCTCGGGCCCCGCTCCACCTGTGGGGAGCAGAACCATCCCAGCTGAATCATCATTGACCCCAGTGGTCACCTTAAGCAGAGTCGGCCATTTCATTCATTTTATCGGATACCCAGGGCCAGGGACTGGGTCACTGCTGCTATAACAACCCCCTGAAGAACCATTGGACCTAGCCTGAGCACCCCACAGCACTAGCAGGTGCTCCACCTCCAAGTACTCAGTGTGACCACACTGGTGTTTCGTCCCTGCAGTATGCACAGAAAAATTGGCTTCGGCAGAATTTGGTACAAGAGAGGCAGAAATAGATGCGAAAACTGTGGGCATCTGACCCACCTCTGATGAGCATAAAGGAGCACGAAGAGGTTTCACCCATGAAATGGCAAGTTAAAGGAGAGGGGGGTGTAAGGAGGAAGACCAGGCTGAAAGTACCTGTATTGCACTGGGTCCGGAACTGCTGAGGCTGCATCCCCTGTTTTGTGGGGGAAGGAATAGGGGATCAGACAGGCCCCATGACCCAGGAAGAGGGGGCGTGTTTAGAGCGGGAACCCGGCTGGAAGCTGAGGGAGAAAGCGCGCGAAGCTGCAGAGAGGCCCCTGCCATGAGCGTACAAGCAGCAGGGCAGGCAGCGTGCTCCGCACCCAACCTGCTGGCGCCATGACGGAATGAAGCAGACAGACTCAGTGGCCTTGGAGAGAGACTTGGCGGGAAGAGACAGCACGCAACAGGGGAATGTGAATGCTCCAGCCCTTGAGTATCAATATAGTGCAGCCCCGTGCTCAACTTTTCCCGCCAGCCGTGAGAGGGGCAAGGTGCATGCGCAGCATGCTCCATGAGGTGCTCCACTGGGCTGAGACAAAATGGGTCAGCCATTCACCAGGATGCGGTCAGAACCCGCAGCTGTGACAGGGACAGAGCCGGGAGCTCTGCTTACCTGAGTGCTGCATGTAAGCTTAAAAGCAAGGGCAGTGTGCAGGACTGTTTGTTGCTGCCCACATTGCCGTACATTGCCACACCGTATGACCAGGACCCTGACAGTATTGTGGCCTTGTGTTGTGAATTCTGCTCTTGGGCTCCCTCCGGTGGTTATGAGTGGTAGTGCTGCGGTAGTTGGATCGCAGCATTTATCAGGTGTATCTATTTTTTGCAATTTGGGCTGGGCTATATAGCCTTGCTTGATCCTTTAGTCAGTGCCAGTTGTCCATTGTTTTTGGAGGATTCACATCCCTTCTGGTCTCTCCTGTTTGCTGTGCTTTTCTTCAAAGATAAGTCCTGGCTTTGTTTTTGCTGTCCACCTGCTGTGGACCTTATAGTTCTGTGCATTTTCATGTTTTTGTCTTGTCCAGCTTGGTCTGTGAAGGAGTTTTTGCAGCCTAGCTATTTCTCTGGAGATGCAGATATACCCTCCATGTCTTTAGTCAGATGTGGTGTTTTGTATTTTCTGTGGTGGATATTTTCTAGTGTTTTAATACTGACTGCATAGTACTCTGTTCTATTCTTTCTTTTTAGCTAGTATGGCCTCCTATGCTAAATCCTGATTTCATTTCTGCGTATGTTATTTCCCTCTCCTCTCACAGTCAATATTTGTGGGGGGCTGTCTATCCTTTGGGGATATTCTCTGAAGCAAGATAGGTTTCCTGTTTCTGTCTTTAGGGGTAGTTAGTTCTTAGGCTGTGTCGAGGGGTCTAGGGAGTGTTAGGTACCCCCCACGGCTACTTCTAGTTGCGCTGTGAAGTTCAGGGTTTGCGGTCAGTACAGTTGCCACCTCCTCCAGAGTACGTCTCATGCTGCTCCAAGGTCACCAGATCATAACAGTACAACTGGCCAACAATGAGTTAATTGCATCTCAGAAGAAGGGAGGAAAGATTTTGAGCCATTTTTTTTTCCTTAGCCTGTTTGGTCTGTTCCTCCCTCTTAATCTCTGGGTGGCTGCGGAACCTAGTAATAACATGAGTGTTCAGGAGTTAGTTTCTCGTGTGGATCAGCTTGTTGCTAGGGTACAGGGTATTTCAGATTATATTGTTCAGACTCCTGCCTTAGAACCTAGGATTCCCACTCCTGATTTATTCTTTGGTGACAGATACAAATTTTTGAGTTTCAAAAATAACTGTAAACTGTTTTTTGCATTGAGACCCCGGTCTTCTGTTGATCCCATTCAGCAGGTTAAAATCATCATATCCCTGCTGCGTGGTGACCCACAGGATTGGGCATTTTCCCTGGAAACTGGCAATCCTGCTTTGCTTAATGTTGATTCTTTCTTTCAAGCATTGGGGTTATTGTATGATGAGCCTAATTCTGTGGATCAAGCTGAGAAAATCTTGCTGGACCTGTGTCAAGGTCAAGAAGCGGCAGAATCGTATTGCCATAAATTTAGAAAATGGTCTGTACTGACTAAATGGAATGAAGATGCCTTGGCGGCAGTTTTCAGAAAGGGTCTTTCTGAATCCGTTAAAGATGTTATGGTGGGGTTCCCCACGCCTGCTGGTCTGAGTGATTCTATGTCCCTGGCCATTCAGATTGATCGGCGCTTGCGCAAGCGCAGAGTTGTGCACACTGTGGCGTTGTCCTCTGAGCGGAGCCCTGAGCCTATGCAGTGTGATAGGATTTTGTCTAAAGCTGAACATCAAAGATTCAGGCGTCAGAATACGTTGTGTTTTTACTGCAGCGATTCTGCTCATATTATTTCTGATTTCCCTAAGCGTACAAAGAGAATCGCTAGTTCTGTTACCATCAGTACTGTACAACCTAAATTTCTGTTATCTGTGACTTTGATCTGCTCATTATCATCATTTTCTGTTATGGCATTTGTGGATTCAGGTGCCGCTCTGAGCTTAATGATTAGATAATAAGTGACTGGCACACTCCGGACGTGTTGTGATGCAAAATTGGGGTTTATTATACATACAGTAACACAGACGTTTCGGTCGTAACTGGACCTTCATCAGTGTGCTAAAGAAAAATACATACAAAGGGAGTGATATCCAAAATATAAAGGATCAAAAATATACAAAATAAACATAAACAGAATAAACAAAAGTATATACAGTACAACACAAAAGGTCATGTTTCCAGAAAGAATTGATAATAACATCCTAGGAGGACCGTCAAAACAAAATTTGCCGAAAAAGAAATGAACAATTGTGTGCAGGTCTGGTGAAATGGAAGGGAGAGCAAGAGGAAGGAAGTATGGAAAGGAGGTGATGAAAGACACACTGTGCCGTGAGGTAAGGCTGAAAAGGTAAACCTACCTAGATAACTAGTATGTTGAAGGAGCCCCAATAATTGAAACTACATTGCATCTGAGGTGAAATTAAGTGCATATATACATGAACCTGTGCGTCCCTAAATGGGCCAAAGCATAATACTATAAGGCTTTATGTGTCATATAAGATGGTTACATACCAGAAAAAAGCCTGGAGCTATATGAAATTCAGGTGATAGTATCGGTCCATGGACACAGGGGAATATGGCCCAGATGGTGCTATCTGCAGGGGAGATTGGTACAATGTAGATTGTGCCTGTGAGCCACTGGGTCATGTAGGTATATGGTACCTACCAGAAAAGAAGCCTGAAGGTATATAGATCCCAGCAGGTGAGAACAATCTGCAGATGCAGGGTGGTGTATCACAGGTAACGCTATCTGTAGGAAGGATAGGTAAGGTATATAATGGCGTTAGTGAGCAATTAGATAATGATCGTATGTAGTACACAGGACTTACCCCCCAGTAGATATGAAACCATGCGGAGTCGCCGCTGCTGTGGGCTAAGAGGGAGGTATGCGCTGTCTGTACAGGGAGAGTATAAGCAGACATTGTATAAGGGGGATGTCGCTCTGTGCTGCTGGGACAGAGAGCGTGCACTGTGTAGAACTTACCAGCCTGATGAGTGGAGGGAGCACGCGGTGTCCACCGCAAGTGCAGGCTGGGGAACGGAGCACCAGGGACCTCCTTATATAGTGGGTAGGTGAAATAGTGTGTGCATAGTGTTGCCGGAGAAGAGAGGCCGGAGGGGGCGGGGCCGGGTGATGTGAGTGTCACATGACCGCTGGGGGGCAGTGTTATTTGTGTTCCACTGTAAAGGAGAAGAGGTGGAAGTGCGTTCCAAGGTAGTGGATTGGCTGATATCGAGGTGTGCTACGTTGGCACCAGAGTGACACAGAAGGGGAAGTTTCAAAGTGGTCGATTCTGTAAAGGAGAGTCACTTATTATCTATATATTGAGGCTTGGGAACCTATGACCGTGCACCTCCTTCCTTTGGCTGTGCTGAACATTCTCTATATTGCTCTGAGCTTAATGGACTTAGAATTTGCCAGACATTGTGGTTTTCCCTTGCAGCCTTTGAAGAACCCTATTCCTTTGATGCTACACCGTTGGCTAAAAATAAACCTCAGTTTTGGACACAGCTGACCATGCGCATGGCGCCAGCCCATCAGGAAGATTGTCGTTTTCTGGTGTTGCATAATTAGCATGATGATATTGTGCTGGGTTTTCCATGGTTACAGCTACATAATCCGGTGTTAGATTGGAAATCTATGTCTGTGACTAGTTGGGGTTGTCAGGGGGTTCATGGTCACGTTCCTTTTATGTCAATTTCCTCTTTCCCCTCTTCTGAAATTCCGAAGTTTTTGTCAGATTTCCAGGATGTATTCGATGAGCCCAAATTCAGTTCCCTTCCACCTCATAGGGACTGTGATTGTGCTATTGACTTGATTCCAGGTTGTAAGTTCCCTAAGGGCCGACTTTTCAACCTGTCTGTGCCAGAACATGCCGCCATGCAGAGCTATATTAAGGAGGCTTTGGAGAAGGGGCATATTCGGCCATCTTCTTCACCATTGGCAGCAGGTTTTTTTTTTGGTTGCCAAGAAGGATGGCTCCTTGAGACCCTGTATTGATTATCGCCTCTTGAATAAGATCACGGTCAAATTTCAATACCCTTTGCCTTTGCTTACTGATTAGTTTGCTAGGATTAAGGGGGCTAGCTGGTTTACTAAGATTGACCTTCGAGGGGCATATAATCTTATTCGTATTAAGCAGGGTGACGAATGGAAAACTGCATTTAATACGCCTGAAGGCCATTTTGAATACCTTGTGATGCCATGCGGACTCTCTAATGCTCCATCGGTGTTCCAATCCTTCATGCATTATATCTTTCGGAGTTATCTTGATAAATTCATGGTTGTATATTTGGATGATATTTTGATTTTTTCCGATGATTGGGAGTCTCATGTGAAACAGGTCAGGATGGTATTTCAGATCCTCCGTAATAATGCTTTATTTGTGAAAGGGTCAAAGTGCCTCTTTGGAGTGCAGAAGGTTTCTTTTTTGGGCTTCATTTTTTCTCCCGCATCTATAGAAATGGATCCGGTAAAGGTTCAGGCCATTCATGATTGGATTCAGCCCACATCTGTGAAGAGCCTTCAGAAATTCTTGGGCTTTGCTAATTTTTATCGTCGTTTCATTGCCAACTTCTCCAGTGTGGTTAAACCTCTGACCGATTTGACGAAGAAAGGCGCTGATGTGACGAATTGGTCCTCTGCGGCTGTTTCTGCCTTTCAGGAGCTTAAACGCCGATTTACTTTTGCCCCTGTGTTGCGTCAGCCGGATGTTTCTCTTCCATTTCAGGTTGAGGTTGACGCGTCTGAGATTGGGGCAGGGGCCGTTTTGTCTCAGAGGAATTCTGATGGTTCCTTGATTAAACCGTGTGCCTTCTTTTCTCGGAAGTTTTCGCCTGCGGAACGCAATTATGATGTCGGCAATCGGGAGTTGTTGGCTATGAAGTGGGCATTTGAGGAATGGTGACATAGGCTTGAGGGGGCCAAGCACCGTATT
Organism: Ranitomeya imitator; assembly: GCF_032444005.1. NCBI lineage: Eukaryota > Metazoa > Chordata > Amphibia > Anura > Dendrobatidae > Ranitomeya > Ranitomeya imitator. The sequence continues at coordinate 72,414,012 of NC_091290.1, read as the reverse complement.
GTGGTCCTGACCGATCATAAGAATCTGATTTACCTCGAGTCTGCCAAGCGGCTGAATCCTAGACAGGCTCGATGGTCCCTGTTTTTCTCCCGTTTTGATTTTGTGGTCTCTGTTGTGAATTCTGTGGCCAAGCTCCCTCCTGTGGTCGTGAGTGGTACTTCGGCTGGTTCTGTCTATGAGCTTCCTTTGGTGGATGAGAGTGGTACTGCGGCTTCTGAGTTTCCTTCCTCAGGTGATGAGGTTAGGTCGTTAGGTGCTGCTCTATTTAACTCCACCTAGTGCTTTGATCCTGGCCTCCAGTCAATGTTCTAGTGTGGATCTTGCTCTCTCCTGGATCGTTCCTGTGGCCTGTCTTTCCTGCATAAGCTAAGTTTTGCTGGTGTTACTTTTGTTGCTATATTTTCTGTCCAGCTTGCGATATTGGTTTTTCTTGCTTGCTGGAAGCTCTGGTTAGTCGGTGCGGAGGGTCTTTTTGCACCCTCTGCGTGGTTGTTTGAAGGATTTTGTGTTGACCGCAAAGCAATCTTTCCTATCTTCGGTCTGTTCAGTCAGTCGGGCCTCACTTTGCTAAAATCTATTTCATCTCTGTGTTTGTACTTTCATCTCAACTCACAGTCATTATATGTGGGGGGCTGCCTTTTCCTTTGGGGAATTTCTCTGAGGCAAGGTAGGCTTATTTTTCTCTCTTAGGGCTAGCTAGTTTCTCAGGCTGTGCTCGAGGCGCCTAGGCCTGGACAGGAGCGCTCCACGGCTACCTCTAGTATGGTATGATAGGATTAGGGATTGCGGTCAGCAGAGTTCCCACGTCTCAGAGCTCGTCCTTGTTATTGGTGACTGTCAGGTCACCTTGTGTGCTCTTAACCACTAGACCCATTGTGGTTCTGAATCACCTGTCATAACAGTACTGGAGGCCCAAAGTACTAATGCTTCTCAATAGAGGGAAAAAAGAAGTTCTGAGACCATTTTTTTTTCTTTGCACTGTGTTTTGCCTTTTTTTCCCCCTAGACATTTGGGTGGTTCAGGACACAGGTGTAGTGATGGACATTAAAGGTCTGTCTTCATGTGTGGATCATCTCACTGCAAGAGTACAAAATATTCAAGACTTTGTGGCTCAGAATTCTATGTTAGAACCAAGAATTCCTATTCCTGATTTGTTTTCTGGAGATAGAGCTAAATTTCTGAGTTTCAAAAATAATTGTAATCTGTTTCTGGCTTTGAAACCTTGCTCCTTTGGTGACCCAGTTCAACAAGTTAAGATCATTATTTCTTTATTACGTGGCGACCCTCAAGACTGGGCATTTTCCCTTGCGCCAGGAGATCCTGCATTATGTAATATTCATGCGTTTTTTCTGGCGCTCGGATTGCTGTACGATGAACCTAATTCAGTGGATCAGGCAGAGAAAAATTTGCTGGCTCTGTGTCAGGGTCAGGATGAGATAGAGATTTATTGTCAGAAGTTTAGAAAGTGGTCCGTGCTCACTCAATGGAATGAATGTGCGCTGGCAGCGATTTTCAGAAAGGGTCTCTCTGAAGCCCTTAAAGATGTCATGGTGGGATTTCCTATGCCTGCTGGTTTGAATGAATCTATGTCTTTGGCCATTCAGATCGGTCGACGCTTGCGTGAGCGTAAATCTGTGCACCATTTGGCGGTATTATCTGAGCATAAACCTGAGCCTATGCAGTGCAATAGGACTTTGACCAGAGCTGAAAGGCAAGAACACAGACATCAGAATGGGCTGTGTTTCTACTGTGGTGATTCCACTCATGCTATCTTCGATTGTCCTAAGTGCACTAAGCGGTTCGCTAGGTCTGCCACCATTGGTATGGTACAGTCGAAATTTCTTTTGTCCGTTACTTTGATCTGCTCTTTGTCTTCCTATTCTGTCATGGCATTTGTGGATTCAGGCGCTGCCCTGAATTTGATGGACTTGGAGTTTGCTAGGCGCTGTGGGTTTGTCTTGGAGCCCTTGCAGTGTCCTATTCCATTGAGAGGAATTGATGCTACGCCTTTGGCTAAGAATAAGCCTCAGTATTGGACCCAGCTGACCATGTGCATGGCTCCTGCGCACCGGGAGGATATTCGCTTTCTGGTGTTGCATAATCTGCATGATGTGGTCGTGTTGGGGTTGCCATGGCTACAAGTCCATAACCCAGTATTAGATTGGAAATCAATGTCTGTGTCCAGCTGGGGTTGTCAGGGGGTACATGGTGATGTTCCATTTCTGTCTATCTCATCATCCACCCCTTCTGAGATCCCAGAGTTCTTGTCTGATTACCGGGATGTATTCGATGAGCCCAAGTCCAATGCCCTACCTCCGCATAGGGATTGTGATTGTGCTATCGATTTGATTCCTGGTAGTAAGTTTCCTAAGGGTCGACTGTTTAATTTATCTGTACCTGAGCACGCCGCTATGCGGAGTTACGTGAAGGAGTCTTTGGATAAGGGTCATATTCGCCCGTCATCGTCGCCATTGGGAGCCGGGTTCTTTTTTGTGGCCAAGAAGGATGGTTCGCTGAGACCTTGTATTGATTACCGCCTTCTAAATAAAATTACGGTCATATTTCAGTACCCCTTGCCGCTGCTATCTGATTTGTTTGCTCGGATTAAGGGGGCTAGTTAGTTCACCAAGATAGATCTTCGCGGTGCATATAATCTTGTGCGTATTAAACGGGGCAATGAATGGAAAACAGCATTTAATACGCCCGAAGGCCATTTTGAGTACCTGGTTATGCCATTCGGGCTTTCTAATGCTCCATCAGTGTTTCAGTCCTTTATGCATGACATCTTCAGAGAGTACCTGGATAAATTTCTGATTGTATACTTGGATGATATTTTGGTCTTCTCGGATGATTGGGAGTCTCATGTGAAGCAGGTCAGAATGGTGTTCCAGGTCCTGCGTGCTAATTCTTTGTTTGTGAAGGGGTCAAAGTGTCTCTTTGGTGTTCAGAAGGTTTCATTTTTGGGGTTCATTTTTTCTCCTTCTACTATCGAGATGGACCCTGTTAAAGTTCAGGCCACTTATGATTGGACTCAGCCAACATCTCTGAAGAGTCTGCAGAAGTTCCTGGGCTTTGCTAATTTTTATCATCGCTTCATCAATAATTTTTCTAGTATTGCTAAACCGTTGACTGATTTAACCAAGAAGGGTGCTGATGTGGTCAATTGGTCTTCTGCTGCTGTGGAAGCTTTTCAGGAGTTGAAGCGTCGTTTTTCTTCTGCCCCTGTGTTGTGCCAACCAGATGTTTCGCTTCCGTTCCAGGTCGAGGTTGATGCTTCTGAAATTGGAGCAGGGGCTGTTTTGTCGCAGAGAAGTTCTGATTGCTCGGTGATGAAACCATGCGCCTTCTTTTCCAGGAAATTTTCGCCTGCTGAGCGAAATTATGATGTTGGCAATCGAGAGTTGCTAGCCATGAAGTGGGCATTCGAGGAGTGGCGTCATTGGCTTGAAGGAGCTAAGCATCGCGTGGTGGTCTTGACTGATCACAAGAACTTGACTTATCTCGAGTCTGCCAAACGGTTGAATCCTAGACAGGCTCGTTGGTCGCTGTTTTTTGCCCGTTTTGACTTTGTGGTTTCGTACCTTCCGGGCTCTAAAAATGTGAAGGCGGATGCCCTGTCTAGGAGTTTTGTGCCTGATTCTCCGGGTTTGCCTGAGCCGGCGGGTATTCTCAAAGAGGGGGTAATTTTGTCTGCCATCTCCCCTGATTTGCGGCGGGTGCTGCAAAAATTTCAGGCTAATATACCTGACCGTTGCCCAGCGGAGAAACTGTTTGTCCCTGATAGGTGGACGAATAAAGTTATCTCTGAGGTTCATTGTTCGGTGTTGGCTGGTCATCCTGGAATCTTTGGTACCAGAGATTTGGTGGCTAGATCCTTTTGGTGGCCGTCTCTGTCGCGGGATGTGCGTTCTTTTGTGCAGTCCTGTGGGATTTGTGCTCGGGCTAAGCCCTGCTGTTCTCGTGCCAGTGGGTTGCTTTTGCCCTTGCCGGTCCCGAAGAGGCCTTGGACACATATCTCTATGGATTTTATTTCGGATCTCCCTGTCTCTCAAAGAATGTCGGTCATTTGGGTGGTTTGTGATTGCTTCTCTAAGATGGTCCATTTGGTGCCCTTGTCTAAATTGCCTTCCTCCTCTGATTTGGTGCCATTGTTTTTCCAGCATGTGGTTCGTTTACATGGCATTCCAGAGAACATCGTTTCTGACAGAGGTTCCCAGTTTGTTTCGAGGTTTTGGCGAGCCTTTTGTGCTAGTATGGGCATTGATTTGTCTTTTTCCTCGGCTTTCCATCCTCAGACAAATGGCCAGACTGAACGAACCAATCAGACCTTGGAAACATATCTGAGATGTTTTGTTTCTGCTGATCAGGATGATTGGGTGTCCTTTTTGCCTTTGGCTGAGTTCACCCTTAATAATCGGGCCAGCTCGGCTACTTTGGTTTCGCCGTTTTTCTGCAATTCTGGGTTCCACCCTCGTTTCTCTTCAGGGCAGGTTGAGTCTTCGGACTGTCCTGATGTGGATACTGTGGTGGATAGGTTGCAGCAGATTTGGACTCATGTAGTGGACAATTTGACTTTGTCCCAGAAGAAGGCTCAACGTTTCGCTAACTGCAGGCGCTGTGTGGGTCCCCGACTTCGTGTTGGGGATCTGGTTTGGTTGTCATCTCGTTATATTCCTATGAAGGTTTCCTCTCCTAAGTTTAAGCCTCGTTTCATTGGTCCATATAGGATTTCTGAGATTCTTAATCCTGTGTCTTTTTGTTTGACTCTTCCAGCTTCTTTTTCCATCCATAACGTGTTCCATAGGTCATTGTTGCGGAGATACGTGGCACCTGTGGTTCCATCTATTGATCCTCCTGCTCCGGTTTTGGTTGAAGGGGAGTTGGAGTATATAGTGGAGAAGATTTTGGATTCTCGTGTTTCGAGACGGAAACTCCAGTATCTGGTTAAGTGGAAAGGTTATGGTCAGGAAGATAATTCCTGTGTCTTTGCCTCTGATGTCCATGCTGCCGATCTGGTTCGTGCCTTTCATGTGGCTCATCCTGGTCGGCCTGGGGGCTCTGGTGAGGGTTCGGTGACCCCTCCTCAAGGGGGGGGTACTGTTGTGAATTCTGTGGCCAAGCTCCCTCCTGTGGTCGTGAGTGGTACTTCGGCTGGTTCTGTCTATCAGCTTCCTTTGGTGGATGAGAGTGGTACTGCGGCTTCTGAGTTTCCTTCCTCAGGTGATGAGGTTAGGTCGTTAGGTGCTGCTCTATTTAACTCCACCTAGTGCTTTGATCCTGGCCTCCAGTCAATGTTCTAGTGTGGATCTTGCTCTCTCCTGGATCGTTCCTGTGGCCTGTCTTTCCTGCATAAGCTAAGTTTTGCTGGTGTTACTTTTGTTGCTATATTTTCTGTCCAGCTTGCAATATTGGTTTTTCTTGCTTGCTGGAAGCTCTGGGACACAGAGGGGGTACCTCCGTACGGTTAGTCGGTGTGGAGGGTCTTTTTGCACCCTCTGCGTGGTTGTTTGTAGGGTTTTGTGTTGACCGCAAAGCAATCTTTCCTATCTTCGGTCTGTTCAGTCAGTCGGGCCTCACTTTGCTAAAATCTATTTCATCTCTGTGTTTGTACTTTCATCTCAACTCACAGTCATTATATGTGGGGGGCTGCCTTTTCCTTTGGGGAATTTCTCTGAGGCAAGGTAGGCTTATTTTTCTCTCTTAGGGCTAGCTAGTTTCTCAGGCTGTGCTCGAGGCGCCTAGGCCTGGACAGGAGCGCTCCACGGCTACCTCTAGTGTGGTATGATAGGATTAGGGATTGCGGTCAGCAGAGTTCCCACGTCTCAGAGCTCGTCCTTGTTATTGGTAACTGTCAGGTCACCTTGTGTGCTCTTAACCACTAGACCCATTGTGGTTCTGAATCACCTGTCATAACAGATCTCATACATTCCTGGTACTAAGAATGTTAAGGCGGATGCCCTCTCTAGGAGTTTTTTTCCTGATTCCCTGGGGTTCTTGAGCCGGTCGGCATTCTGAAGGAAGGGGTGATTCTTTCTGCCATCTCCCCTGATTTACGACGGGTTCTTCAGGAGTTTCAGGCTGATAAACCTGACCGCTGTCCAGTGGGGAAACTGTTTGTTCCTGATAGATGGACTAGTAAAGTGATTTCTGAGGTTCATTGTTTTGTGTTGGCTGGCCATCCTGGGATTTTTGGTACCAGAGATTTGGTTGGTAGGTCCTTTTGGTGGCCTTCTTTGTCGCGGGATGTGCGTGCTTTTGTGCAGTCCTGTGGGATTTGTGCGCGGGCTAAGCCTTGCTGTTCCCGTGCTAGTGGGTTGCTTTTGCCTTTGCCGGTCCCTGAGAGACCCTGGACGCATATTTCTATGGATATTATTTCAGATCTTCCGGTTTCCCAGAGGATGTCGGTTATCTGGGTGGTTTGTGACCGGTTTTCTAAGATGGTTCATTTGGTACCTTTGCCTAAATTGCCTTCCTCTTCTGATTTGGTTCCGTTGTTTTTTCAGCATGTGGTTCGTTTGCATGGCATTCCGGAGAATATTGTGTCCGATAGAGGTTCCCAGTTTGTTTCTAGGTTTTGGCGGGCCTTTTGTGCTAGGCTGGGCATTGATTTGTCTTTTTCTTCCGCATTTCATCCTCAGACAAATGGCCAGACCGAGCGAACTAATCAGACTTTGGAAACTTATTTGAGATGCTTTGTGTCTGCTGATCAGGATGATTGGGTGGCTTTCTTGCCATTGGCCGAGTTTGCCCTTAATAATCGGGCTAGTTCTGCTACCTTGGTTTCGCCTTTTTTTGTAATTTTGGTTTTCATCCTCGTTTTTCTTCAGGGCAGGTTGAGCCTTCTGATTGTCCTGGTGTGGATTCTGTGGTTGACAGGCTGCAGCAGTTTTGGGCTCATGTGGTGGACAATTTGGTGTTGTCTCAGGAGGATTCTCAACGTTTTGCTAACCGTCGTTGGTGTGTTGGTTCCCGGCTTCGGGTTGGGGATTTGGTCTGGTTGTCTTCCCGTCATGCTCCTATGAAGGTTTCTTCCCCTAAGTTCAAGCCTCGGTTTATTGATCCTTATAGGATTTCTGAGATTATCAATCCAGTGTCTTTTCGTTTGGCCCTTCCAGCCTCTTTTTCCATCCATAATGTGTTCCATAGATCTTTGTTGTGGAAGTATGTGGTGCCCGTTGTTCCCTCTGTTGATCCTCCGGCCCCGATGTTGATTGATGGGGAGTTGGAGTATGTGGTTGAGAAGATTTTGGATTCTCGTTTTTCAAGGCGTAGGCTTCAGTATCTGGTCAAATGGAAGGGTTATGGCCAGGAGGATAATTCTTGGGTTGTTCATGCTGACGATTTGGTTCGTGCCTTTCATTTGGCTCATCCTGATCGGCCTGGGGGCACTGGTGAGGGTTCGGTGACCCCTCCTCAAGGGGGGGTACTGTTGTGAATTCTGCTCTTGGGCTCCCTCCTGTGGTTATGAGTGGTAGTGCTGTGGTAGTTGGATCGCAGCATTTATCAGGTGTATCTATTTTTTGCAATTTGGGCTGGGCTATATAGCCTTGCTTGATCCTTTAGTCAGTGCCAGTTGTCCATTGTTTTTGGAGGATTCACATCCCTTCTGGTCTCTCCTGTTTGCTGTGCTTTTCTTCAAAGATAAGTCCTGGATTTGTTTTTGCTGTCCACCTGCTGTGGACCTTATAGTTCTGTGCATTTTCATGTTTTTGTCTTGTCCAGCTTGGTCTGTGAAGGATTTTTTGCAGCCTAGCTATTTCTCTGGAGATGCAGATATACCCTCCATGTCTTTAGTCAGATGTGGTGTTTTGTATTTTCTGTGGTGGATATTTTCTAGTGTTTTAATACTGACCGCATAGTACTCTGTTATATTCATTCATTTTAGCTAGTATGGCCTCCTATGCTAAATCCTGATTTCATTTCTGCGTATGTTATTTCCCTCTCCTCTCACAGTCAATATTTGTGGGGGGCTGTCTATCCTTTGGGGATTTTCTCTGAGGCAAGATAGGTTTCCTGTTTCTGTCTTTACGGGTAGTTAGTTCTTAGGCTGTGTCAAGGGGTCTAGGGAGTGTTAGGTAACCCCCACGGCTACTTCTAGTTGCGCTGTTAAGTTCAGGGTTTGCGGTCAGTACAGGTGCCACCTCCTCCAGAGTACGTCTCATGCTGCTTCAAGGCCACCAGATCATAACAGCCTTGCCTGCATTGGCCGCAGCCACTTATAGACTAGGGGCTCAGTGGAAGGTACCGGACACCGACAGACAGACCACTGTTATCAGCAGGATCTTCTTGGACAAGCACCACACCAGCTGTTGTCTGCAATGCTGCCATTCAAGCAGTATCTAAAGTCGATTTAACTTCTGACACGATAAGTGCTGTAATGCTGCGGCAGCACACATATGCAGTGAAGAGGCAGTGACCCACCAAGTTCAAACACAAAAGTCTCTTTACTGTGTTACTTCACACATAAAGGTGCATAGCATTTTACAGTACACAACATCAAAATTAAATGCGAACAGTTGCATCTCGTCTCAGTGCCCGTTTCATAGCACTACACATCATACGGCTTTAGATTTCAGTCCCTAAACAGGCCGGCCTTCCCTTGTCCAGTTGCCCTGGGCGACCTCACGCCATTTTACAGTTTCCAAATACACAGCTTTACATGTTGCAGACACTACACACGCCAGTCCTCCTCTGACTAGTTCCCATGGATGTCCTGCATCACTGTATCACAGACTTTCTACTCACACAGCCGTACACAGCCCAGGATATAGTCTGGATAGCAGCCGGGCACCATATCCACCTGCTTGAAATTGGTACACATGCCAGTCCTCTTTCGGACACAGGACATCCACCTCCTGTTCACCTTTGGGCACAGGACTGTCCACATCCGACTCTTTTGGGCACAATACATCCACTTCCGGTTCACCTCCTGGCACAGAACTGTCCATATCTGAGACCAGTTACCATGGACGACTTGCATCATTGTATACGCTGCGGGTGCCAGGCTGTTCAGCTGCTATAGCTGCTGACTCCGCTGGCCTGTGCTGCTTCACGCACAGCCAGTGCTCTGCAGGCCTTTGCTCTGCACAAGAACACACCAGAGAGACACTGACGAGATACCTGACACCCAACACACCCATACCCCTTACCGCAGGGTTTTTAACACACAAACCTGTGGCCTTCAGCCACATGGAAAACCCAGACCAGTAATCCGTGACTCCCATGCACACCTATGGACTTCATCCGTCTCCATGCACAACCTGGGGAGAACACACATCAAACCCTACCTGTGACATGAGTCACTACCTCACAGTGCAATAACAGCTACACCTGCAACTGCAATGCACACCTATGGCTTTCATACACCTCTTTGAGAATTCTGGGAAGCACAAACAGCGCCCCCTAGCTGTAACAGGGGTCACTGCCTCACAGTGTATAAAGGAACTGCCCTTCTTGAATCTACTATTTTTCAAACCTACATATACTTTTGACCTTGAAATGTTCATTCTGCCATTTAACTGTTTATTTCCCCATTTAACTGTTTGCTTCCCTGCATGGAGTATCCCCCTGTTAAAGTAAAATAGTTATTAACCCTTGTTCTGCCTCCTGTCTGTCATTGCATCCTGCTCACCTGCTTACATATTGTTTTAGTTATACAACTTTAGGTGTTTAGTACTTTATTTCTCCAAGCACTGGTGTCTAGGAGCTTAGTTCTCTATCTTCTGGTATATAGTGGTTTAGTTATCCAATGTTAAGTATTTAGTAGTTAATTTCGCCTAGCCGTGTTGTCTAGTAGTTTATTTATATTTCCTATGGTGTATAATGTACTTAGTTCTCCATCCCCAATCGACCTGCAAGCCTTGTGCATTCCAAGACTTGTGAAGCATCTCTTTCCACGCCTGCCCCACACAGCCACCAAAGTCACCCAGTGCCCATTCAGCCCCTGTCCAAGCTTGCTTGACAAGGTGTCAGTGTTGAAATGCACCCGGTCACACATCGATTTTTTTTCATGGAACGGGTGATGTTATCTGCGACATGCTGTTGTAGCACAGGCATATCTTTCTTAGAGAAGTAATGGCAACTGGGCAACTGATAATAGGGGACTGTGATGGCCATCAGCTTTCAGAAACTCTCTGTTCCCACTAGGCGGAAAGGCTGCATTTCCATGGCCAACAGATTGAAGTGGCCATTCAATTATCACAGAGAACACAGGCCAGGAGTCACGCAGAACCATCTGCTGTGATCTTTGGAGCGGAGAGCTGTTCACAATAATTAGTTATCGTAAAACGAATACACCTCCGGATTACAACGCATGGAATATGTGTATTTACCACCGTACGATCATTGCTAACTCCACAATAATGCCACACTCCTCACTGCCACCACCAATCCTGTTTTTAAAAAAATAAATACATGCCTAATGGACGCTATTCTTTTTTTGAGATTCACACCATCAGGGTTTTCCATTACCTCTCCCTCAGAGTAGCCATCACATACTGTCCCTCAGTCTCACCCACCCACTTCCTTGACCACTTTTCTGTCTTGCTGCCACACTTCATGTCCTCAGAATTGCCAACCCTTATCCAGGGACAATTCAACAGCCCCACCTCCCCAACTGCATCCCAACTTCTATCTCTACCCACTTCTTGTGGCCTCTCACAACTTTCAACCACCGAGATACACAAAGATGGTAACACCCCTGATCTGGTCTCTTTTCAATCTCCTACCTAAATAACTCAACTCTTACCCTTTCTACCTCATGAAATTAGGACTTACCACAATTTACACATTTTTGTAAGAGCTCACTAAAACACATCTCTTTAGGTCAGCCCATCACGTTCAATAATCAGAGTCCTTTTTATACATAGCTAATTCTCTACTTCTTTGAACATAAATTGCCCATCAAACTCAACTGTACCCAAAAGCCTCACGCATCCTTTATCTACTCCAACGTCCTCAAGATAGCTGGACCATCATTGTAAAAAAGCACCTGTAATTTGTGTCACCTCCACCTCATTGTAAATTGTAAGCTCTGAAGAGCAGGGTCGTCATTATTTTTCCTTTTAATTGTTTGATTATTGTTAACTCACTCACCACGACTGTAGTGGGTAAACAAGTGAAGGTTCTGCAGATGAAGAACTGTGTGAGAACACTTGCCACGTTAATGGAGGAGAAAGATGCAGCAGATGTGGTTAGTGGGCTGACCGGTGGTCAGCAAGGCCTGCTAATCCACATTTTAGGGTATTGAGATTTCCAGATTGACGCATGTTGCTCGCACATGTTTCAGTTCATGCATGTAAAAGGCAAGTTATTGGATTTTTAGCCTCTACTCAGTATTTTTTAACAGAGTTGGCAGATATCATGAGTAGAGTCATCCTTTGTGGTCTCCAAAAATGGCGAGGCTAGCCAACCCTTGCCACCCCTGCAAACTACAGACCCATGACTGCTGCTTGCCACAGCCAGAGTTATGACTGATGCAGTGCTTGTTGTGGTTGCATCACTCACTATGTGGGAAGTGCAATGTAACCTACTCGACTTCTTCCTCATCAACTGTCTCTGATGAGGTACTAAGCTGCATGCCTCTGGGTTCACACTAAGTGGGATCTACAACCTAATCATCATCCTCTCTGTTCTCCTATTCCTCACCCTGAGAATCACAATACTCCTCTTCCTGCCCTGATTGCACAGTACAATCCACATGCAACTCAGGTATCTGAGTTGCATCAAGATCACCTACACCCCCGGGGGGTTAATGTCTGGTAGCAATGGTCTGGATTCTGCTCGGACCCTACTTTGTCCAGTCCCAGATTCAACTGCAAAAAATTTGCTCATAGGTTCAGATGCTTTCTTACTCTTGAGTCTGTGAATCTATGGAGCAGAACTGTGATGCCCATGGAATAGAATGTGCAAACTGCTCCGAAGACCCGGCCATCTGTGGTTCCCCACAGTCATTTGGATGGTTGGAGAGTTGTGATGAAGGGGCAAACAAGGGTAATTGGGGTTTCACTTATGAGGACTGTACTGTGTATGATAGTAAGGTGGAGGAAGCAGAGGAAAGGTCACTTGATGCAGAGCTTGCCATCCACTAAAGCACATTTTGTCCCTGATCTACAAGACATACCCATGTGCAGCTGCCAAAGAAAGGAAGTCGAGTAGCCCATCCAGTAACATAAGTTGTCAAAATGTTGCTCAATTTTTTTACTACAGCAAAACAAACTTACTTCTCATTTTTCATATCATCTCTGTCTTACAACACTAAACAACTATTCAGTACTTTCAACTCTCTCCTCATCCACAGCTCCCCTTCCCTGTCCACTCATCTCAGCTGAAGACTTTGTCTCCTTTTTTAAGATTGACAACATACAGCAAAGCTTTTGCCTAAAGTCCCCACAGCACATCCTCATATCTACTCAACTCTCCTCCTCTAAAACCAACTTCACCATCACAGAAGATCAACTTTCCTCTTTACTCTCCAAATCTCATCTCACCACCTATGAACTTGACCCAATCCTGTTACATCTCATTCCAAACCTTAAAACAGTCTTTATCCATAAGGATACAGCCTTCCCAAACCCTATCAGATGTAAAATGCACTAGCAGGATGCAGCAGGCCCACACTAGTAAAGGCAGGGGAAGCACAAGTGCAAACTACTGATAGAAACAGCCACCCACATACCTACCAGATAATGGAGAGGTTGGTTACCTAGTAGAAAAAAATGCACACAAATAAGGCTTGCGTAGAATGCCAGTTACGCAGGTATGTATGATGCAAAGTGTCTGGCTTACAGCCTATTATTAAAGCCCATAACATTATAAGGCGAGCCATCCAGCACTACATACATGCACGCCACAGGGACAGACGCCCCAATACACAAAGCCACCAAAAAGGGGCCTAGCTGAATCCTGCAAAAAAATGATAAAAATTGCAATGAAAGATGAAAAAGTTAATGCACATGATAAATACATTCAATGAGGTATTGGTTAATATTTTGTCCAAAATAGATAACCCAATGTCAAGGGTTCTCATGCTTGCGAGCCCTAGCACTAATTTCAAAAACGGCTAACATAGACAAAATTAAAAAAACACATAACATAAAGATACAGCCTTCCCAAAATCTGTCAGATGACAAATGCACTAGCAGAATGCCGCAGACCCCCACTAATTAAGGCAGGGGAAACACAAATGCAGACTACAGATAGAAACAGCCACCCACACACCTAACAGATAATGGAGGGGTTGGCTGCCTAGTAGAAAAAAATGCACACAAATGAGGTTTGCGCAGAACGCCAGTCACACAGGTATGTGTGATGCAAAGTGTCTGGCTTACAGCCTATTAATGACGCCCATAATATTATCAAGCGGGCTGCTCAGCACTATATACATGCACCAAAGCCAACCATCAAACATTTGTCATCTCACAGGTTTTGGGAAGGCTGTATTCTTATGGCATTTGTTTTTTTTAAATTGTTCTATGTTTCTATGCCTTTTTTGTCTTCATCCCAAAACTAACCCACCACTTCAATATGTAACTAACAAGTGTTGATTTCCCCTCATACTTCAGACATATCTCAATATCACCCATCCTCAGTAAGTCCTTCCTTGACCCATCCTTTGTGTATAGCTATCGGCCCATATCACTTCTCCCTTATACCTCAAAACTAATGAAACAACACATCCATTTTGAGCAGTCCTTAAATATATCCTCCTGCTCTCTCTTTGACCGCTTACAATCTGGCTTCCGACTGTACCATTTCACTGAAACTGCCCTTACTATAGTCAACAATGACCTACTAACTACCAAATCCAAGTGACACTACTTTGTTCTCCTCCTCCTGGACCTGTCATTTGCCTTCGACACAGTGGACCATTCCCTCTTACTACTCTCTCATCTCTTGGCATCACAGACTTGGCCCTATCTTGGATCTCCACATACCTAACAGACAGGCATTCAGTGTCTCTCACTCACACACCACCTCCTCATCTGTCAGTGACCCCCCAAAATTTAGTTTTAGGACCCCTGCTCTACTACATCTAGACTTTTGGTGTGGAACAGCTCATAGAGTCTCATGGCTTTCGGTATCACCTCTGTGCTGTTGACACACAGATCTACCTCTCTGGACCTGATATCACCTCCTTATTTACCAGAATCCCACAATGTCAGTTCTCTATTTCATCTTTCTTCTCTGACGGGTTTCTAAACCTTAACATAGATAAAACCAAATTCATCATCTTTCCACCACCTCATTCAAACTCCCCCAAGAGACCTAAGTTGGCATACAAAGCCATCAAAAACCTGGGTCCTTACCTGCTTACCTGCACGCAACCTCCGATCCTCTCCTTCTCTTTTCCCCTGTTATCTCCTCTTCCCACAATCAAATACTAGGTTTCTCCCGTATATCCCCTCTACTCTGGAACTGTGTCCCTCAACATATCATACTCTCTCCTACTATCGGAACATTCAAAATAAACCTGAAGATATACGTCTGCCACCAAGTCTACAGCCTACATAAACCATTGCTCCACCATACTGCTGCGCAAGTATCTCTACCCTCACTTATTGTATCCTCATCCATCCTTTGTAGACTGTGAACCTTCACGGGCAGGGTCCTCTCTCCTCCAGTAGCAATCGGTGACTTGGATTGTTTAAGATTATTGTACTTTTTTAATATGTATGCCTTTTTCACATAAATGGCACTAGAACAATAAATAATAATAATTATAATACCTCTGTGCAGCTGCCAAAGAAATGGAGTCATGTAGACTGTACAGTAACTGAAGTTTTAAAAAAGAATATGCAATTTTAATATTTCTACTCTGTGAAATTGATGACACATTAGTGGTGTGTGTCAATAATTTTGGAAAATGTTTGCACCTCAAGTTGAGTCTTGTTTATGTGTGTTCCCTATAGCAGTAGGGTTCCAATTCAGGTAGGCCAGCAATTACTTTCAGTCAACTAGCTATGTTACTATCCTTATATTTTTATAACATTTGTGCCACCTGAGTGTGTCTAATCAAAAATCGTGTTTAAGATGTTGCATGAGGTATCTGGGCTCCCAGCACTGCAGGCTTACACTGGTCCATCACCCACCTCATCTAAATTGAAACTTCAATTCAAAGCTGTAAATGCTGGCCCAAACCATGATACCACATGCATGGCTTATGGCTGACTGCTGCTGTGCCATTTTAAAAAGTTTCTACTGTGGGTCAACTGCCTGTGTTACTATTCTTACATTTTTCTATCAATAGTAGTCTATAAAACTGATCTTTGTGCCATCTGAGTGTGGGTGGAATAAAAAAGAAAAAATGGAGGTTTTGCATGAAGTATGAGGTCTCCCAGCGAAGAAGGCTTACAGTGCTCCCTTAACCACCAAGACCTCATTGAAACTTCAATTCCAGGCTGTAAATGCTGGATGCTGATACCTCATGCATGGCCCATGCTTACGGCTGATGTGCTATTTGCAAATTTCTACTGTGTGTCAATTGATGCCACTTTCATGGGGTTTGCCCCTAATTTTAGCGATGTGGGAAGCTTTTTGTCACCCCTTAAGTGTTGTGTATATGTTTGGTTTTGCCTCCTATTGAATTGAATGGGGTTCAGGTACGTTCGTTGAACTGTACGGTGAACGGCGGTCCGTTCGGCGAACCTGAACTGAACCAAACCTTGAAAGGTTTTCTCATCTCTACTGACAGACATTTTTTGCTGATAATACATGTGGATGCAGTATTGCAAATCCTCGGCTAATAACTCATAAGTTCCTTAACAGATATTTGGAAATGGATTTTCTAATACCCAGGACCTTCTTTGAAAAGCAAATGCAAAGGGTCAGAAATCATTGCCAGTGTGTCAGCATCTGTTTTAAGATCACTGTGGCTCAGTGGTTAGCAGCGTTGCTTTGCAACTCTGTGGTCCTGAGTTCAAATCCAATCAAGGACAACATCCGCAAGGAGTTTGTACATTCGTTCCCTGATGGGGAATTTAGATTGTGAGCCCCAATTGGGGACAGTGATAATACATGTAAAGCACTGTGGAAATTAATCCTGCTATATTGCCAATAAAATCAATAAATATAGAACTTGGAATATATGGGATTTGTCAACGAATGGAATTGTGGCGCAATCCATAGCCATTAAAAACAGACATGTTTGTGCTTCGATCTCACTGCCATTGGAGGGACACACTCAGAAAATTTGTCAAATTTGACAGCATGAATAGCAGCCCTATTTTTTCTTTCAAAATGATGGATGCTAGAAGATAAAGTCAACATACCACATTGTAATTCATTGGAGTCCTAAGGTTACCTTTGGGCTCCATTGTATGGATCTGGCATTGCATTGTGGCTTCAGTTGTGCACAAAGCCCATCAGAAAGATGCATAATACCTACATGGAGATAGCGTTAGAGGGTGCAATCACATGCCAACTCATTTGCCCTTCTACCATAAAGGAGGACAATTTTACACCTACATTCAAAAGATTTAAGATTTTAGATGCAAAAGGCATCCCAACTTTCTACATGACAGATTTAATCCAGATTATTTGGTAATTAGAGTATAATAGCTATCTGGAGATGGCACCTTCCATTACGTAGTAGATAGAGGAAATATCTGAAGTATTATGACATCTTTATTCTCTCTTCTAGCTTAGCACCTAAGGGAAGAAAAACGTTGCAAATTATTCAGTGTGCTTTTGTATGTAGTTTTTACATCAAGGATATCTATTTCACAGAGAAAAAGTTCTTTGTTAGAACTTAGTTATTTTTCGGATAAAGCTTTGGGGTTGAAATAATTTGATAATGATGAAGCAGGGAGAATCAGTGACTCATAGGTCATATGTGGGTGGCAGGTGAAGCAAGGGTTGGCCTAAAGCGGAGGTCTTTAATGAGACTTGCTGTGCAAATTTTCTAGTCTGCTATATTCTTTTATTCCCTTTTCTATATAGAAGAATTCTCTTTTCTAATGGAGTGCAAATAGGGACTTGTTCAAGAATGCAATTTGGATATAATAATTTGTATTCAATACATTTATACTTAAACTATGTAAATAGTGCAACGTACAGCTGTGAAATAATGTATGTTACTGTCATTGACGTCGACTGTTGTCTCCAGTTTATGTTTAGTTTATAGTGAAATCAATGAGTGACAATGATAAAATAATAATAACATAATAATAAATGTAAAAGTTAAATGGAAATAGAATTTCAATATTTTTGGATTTTTATATTGTAATGAAACAATAGAGCCTATTTACTATTGTGACTTTTCCTTGTTGAATAATATACCAAATTTTTCTGCATTTTGCATTTTGGCACAAATTGTAAGTTTTAGAATTATTTATTGTTATTAGTGATGAGCAAATACATTAGGCACTATTCGTTACTTGGAAGAATAGTACGGTATTCACGCTTTTATTCGAATGAGCAACCCAGCATGTTTGGCGCTTTATTTGCAGCCAATGAACATGCGGGGCTGGCTTGCCAATCCAGTAATGCTGGTGCCTTCTTTGATGTGGCATTACTGTGATTGGCTGGCCTTCCAGTATCATAAGGACTATTAAAAGTGAACCTGTCACCAGGTTTGGCCGATAAGAGATACGGCCATCAACTTTCAGGACTGATATACAGCACTCTGTAATGCTACATATCTGCCCCCCATCTGACCTGTAAAAGAAGGAAAATAACTTTTATTACACTCACCTGCAGTGCGGTCTGGTCCAGCCCGACGGGCTTCGCTGGTCTTGCCCCGCATTTACCATCTTCTTATTATCCCCGTCCTACTTAGTGCATGCAGATGACAAGTCCCTTCATCATCCACAGCATCTCCTTGGCACAGCACTCCTGTGCAGGCGTACTTTTCTGCCCTGCTGAGGGCAGAGCAAAGTACTGCAGTGCGCATTCGCTTGGGCTTTTTTTTTCCTTTCCCAGCATCTGTGCACTTCAGTACTTTGCTATGCCCTCAACATGGCAGAGAAGTATTCCTGCGCTGGAGTGCGGTGCAGAGTAGATGCGTCATCCACACGAAGCAAGCAGAAGGGTGGCATCACAAGAAGAAGGGAGGAAATGGATCAAGACCAATGACGCCCATCAGACCCAACCACCCCGCAGGTGAGTATAATAAAAGTTATTTTCCTTCTCTTGCAGGTCGGGTTGGGGGAAGATATACAGCATTATAGAATGCTGTATATCAGCCCTGAAAGGTGATGGCCATATCTCGTATCGGCCAAACCTGGTGACAGGTTCTCTTTAAAGGCTGCCAGCACCATTTTGCACACATTGCAGCCGGAAACTGAATAGGGAGAGCATTTTTTCAGAAAAGGGAGAGTGAAAGGAGTGGAAGGGGAGTGATAGGAGGTTATAGTGAGGGCTATTTATTCCAAAAAGCTCTTTTAAGAGCTGAAGATTGTGAAGAGATTACTTGTTTGTTAGGTGTAAATTTAAGTAGGGAAAGATTTAATAGTAGGGAAAGATTTAATAGGAGGGAAGGTGAAAGGCAGGCACCTAGGTGTTCTCCTCATTGCAAAGTACATGCTTCAGCTAGTATTATTAAAATGTATTGGGGTGAAACAGGGAGGACTTCACCCACTGCCAAAATATAAAAATCAGCTATTTGTAGAGGTAAATAATATTAGGTAGTACCAGCATATACAAAACCATTCTTTGGGAGCTACATAATACTCCTGTGAAGCAGCCTATAATTTTCTTTTTACCTCAAAATTACATTCCTTATTGGCCTCAAATAGTAACATCAATTTTAAAATCTAATTGCTAAAGAATATTCCCTGTCTATTGCTTAAAATAGCTAATATTTGTATAGCAATTGTGCAAATGGCGCAATCCAAGAGATAATAGTACATGACAATTTAGCATGGGCAATAATCTTCATTACTCCGTATTTGGAGTGTGTCAGCAAGGCGATTGAAAAAATAATCACAATTTTATATTAGTTTAAAAATAGCATTTATTTATCTTGCAGTAGTGCGACTGGTGCAAAGCCTGCAGAGATACTATTTACCTGTAATTTACAACAGTCTGCTCTTGCTGTGTATAATCAAGCTGTCATTTTCAAGAATAGCCACACATTGCTAGATACAGTGAATTTGTATATAAGACTTTTGTATGGATACTTGTGAAAAATGAAGCCAGTATTTTTTGATTTCATAAGAATAATGCATTCAAGATAAGAAAGGGTGACGTTAATGGATTTGGATGTGGTGGTGCCAGCCAAGGCTGTGCGACAGATCCAAAGGTGACTGTATCTCATTATAGGTTTGTGTCAAAATGTACTCAGTGCATTACACCACTAATGAACCCAGACAAGGGCGAGGATGTTGTGGGTTGAATGGCAGACAAAGGCTCCAGTGTGCTGACAAGAAGCACCACCAAGTCTTCCACACCGTACAGCCTCAGTAGCCAAGAGTCTGGGCCTTTGAATCCTCAATCTGCTCCTTCTTCTTCCCATCATCAAGAGTCCCAGGAGACATACAACCCCAACTACGGCCACTCTGAGAAACTGTTTACGTTCCCTTGTAATTTGTTAGGCCTCTCAACAAGCACCATTAAAGGTGAGGTTCCACTGTATTGCAGTTGTTTTTCTGAAAGTCCTTCAGTCAAAACAACTTTAATTTGCAGCATCTGCCAAACCAAGCTAAGAGTCAAGAAAAGTGATGAGCGAGCACTGAAATGCTCTGGTGCTCGTTGCTCGGGTCGAGTAGATTGGAATACTCAGGTACTCAGCCAGAACAATGAGCCCAATGTAAGTCTATGGGAGACGCGAGTATTTTTATCGCGATCCCCTGGGGGTCCTTTTAAGGTCTAAAAACAACTGAAAATGATGGAAACACTGCTTAAATGACACAGGGACATCATGGGGATCACCCCTGGAAGCATTCCTGACTCCTAGTTCACAACTTAATCAATTTTTTTCCGAGATTCATTCCATTTTTCCCGATGCCACAAAAAACACAGTAAAACGAAACCAAAATGGGTTTTGCTGGGAAATATGTCAAGGTACATCCATTGCAGGTTAATGACTTGCCTGTAAAGCGAAATATTTAACCCCAGATCGAAAATTTCCTCTCCCACTATGGCTTAGTTCAGATGCAGCATTTTTTAAGCGTTTTTCAACTTTAACATTGCTTTCAACCACTCCAAATGCATTCACTTGGAAATGTCATTGTAGCATTTAACACCCCTAGCTGGCCATGTGGTGTGTGACACATAAACAGACCCATCTTGTTTCATTTATGAAGGAGGGACTCTTAAAGTTACAGAGCCTATTTCTACTGGGACATCAGGCGGTATTAATCTTCTTAAAGGGCCATTATGAAGCAGTGGGTCTCCTAAGCTGTTGTAGCCTATGCTGTGAGTGGATGGGCTGTCAAGAATTACGAAGCACCACAATACCACTGTCATAAGATGTCCAGGGGGGACTCCTGAAAAAGTGTTGCATTGAATTCAAGGCCTGCCCTGCTACCTATTCATATGCACCCCATTAGGCTTTGGAACCCACATACTGGATGGGCCCATGAAAATCCGCTTCACAATATGCATTTTATACTCCCGTACTCCTTTGTTTTACACATTGGCAGCAAGGCCAGCCCTGCTGCATAGTCAGTCATATGTACCCCATTACGCCTTGGAACTCACATACTGAATGGGCCCATGAAAATCCACTTCACAATATGCATTTTATACTCCGTACTCCTTTGTTTTACACATTGGCAGCAAGGCCAGCTCTGCTGCATAGTCATATGTATCCCATTGCGCCTTTGAATCTCATGAAAATCCACAGTTTTTTAATGGTATGATGGTTCCCTCTTTGCACAATTATTTACAGGAGAATTTGCCATGTTGTTAAACACTAAGCTTCAGATACGGCTTTAAAAAAGGCTAATATTTGCAATACAACGCAATTTTATTGCAAACTACTAAATTTAAGGAATAGTATGATTGAATAGTGTGAGGGCGTACACTTTTGTATGTGTTAACACACACAGGCTAATAAGAACATATAAGGATTAAATAAATATAGTGATTAAGTATATATGAAGATTAACTAAATACAATATACTTAGATCATCACCAAGAGGCTTTTAAACATCATCCATCTGGAATATCAGAGAAGCAACATCAAGACAGAGAACCCCTGTGAGATTACCTACACTGCATGAGCATCCCCAATTATGCAGGTATCAGCACACTGTACATGTACAGGTACCCCAGTTTTTGCATCTGTCTTAGTCATGTTTCTCTGGTCTTACATAGTGAATAACACTATGTAGTAACTCTAGTTTTACCCTGACCCTCAAGTGGCCACTTTTCAAGGTTGGATGAAACTGATATATCATGGAGTCATCAGACGAGGGCCATAAACCCCCAGAATATAAAAGCCACAAGTATTTAGATCAAACGACCACCGGCATAGTTTCAGTAAACCTTAATGTTTTACAATGACAAACAGCAAACATATAGAGGATAAGAACTGTTTGTGAAGTGAATAAACAAACATTTATCAAGATTGTGTCTGTCACATCTGTACATGTTTTACAAAAAAAGCAGCTACGTGATTGTCTGAATGCATTGGATAAACAGTATTTCAATCTTGTTTACAAATCACCATTTGTATATTCGCCATTTGTACATTTGAGGCAGACAATATTATGGCTCTCAAGGAGAGAAACTAATATAGAGGGCTAAGCTATATTTTTAATGAACTACTGAGCCAAACTAACAGCATTGCTTTATCAAATTTTTGTGAAGTGTATTGTCCAATGTGAGCAACCAGGCAACACAAAAAGGAGCTTTTTAAGCAAGCTCTTTAAGGCACACAAATTTTATGAAGTCTTTGCCTACAAGTATGTGGTTTCATCAATGTGGGGTACCTTTTTTAAAAATATACTAGTGCCACTGCAGGCCCCTTTCCCAAAATTCACCGGCCAATAACAGTGCAAAGCACATTCACCCTGGTGATCTAGTGGCTAGTGTTGAGCGATACCGTCCGATACTTGAAAGTATCGGTATCGGATAGTATCGGCCGATACCCAAAAAATATCGGATATCGCCGATACCGATATCCGATACCAATACAAGTCAATGGGACACCAAGTATCGGAAGGTATCCTGATGGTTCCCAGGGTCTGAAGGAGAGGAAACTCTCCTTCAGGCCCTGGGATCCATATTAATGTGTAAAATAAAGAATTAAAATAAAAAATATTGATATATTCACCTCTCCGGCGGCCCCTGGACATCACGCTGGTAACCGGCAGGCTTCTTTGATTAAAATGAGTGCCTTTAGGACCTGCGAATGATGTCGCGGCTTCTGATTGGTCATGTGCCGCTCATGTGACCACCACGCGACCAATCAGAAGCCGCAACGTCATTCGCAGGTCCTTAATTCCTAGAATTAGGAGTTTAGTGAATGAGAATGACGTCGCGGCTTCTGATTGGTCGCGTGGCGGTCACATGAGCGGCACGCGACCAATCAGAAGCCGTGACGTCATTCGCAGGTCCTAAAGGCGCTCATTTTAAACAAAGAAGCCTGCCGGTTACCAGCGTGATGTCCAGGGGCCGCCGGAGAGGTGAATATATCAATATTTTTTATTTTAATTCTTTATTTTACACATCCCTATGGATCCGATACCGATACCCGATACCACAAAAGTATCGGATCTCGGTATCGGAATTCCGATACCGCAAGTATCGGCCGATACCCGATACTTGCGGTATCGGAATGCTCAACACTACTAGTGGCAGTCAAAGAAGAGACATTGCAGGAGACAGAGTTAAGAAGCAAGCCCAATGTAGTGGTGTGGGTCACTGAGACTTGTAATGCAGTGCATGAGCTGCCAAACAATTCCCCAATGGGGGTACTTTTTAAAAAAATAAACTAGTGCCATTGAAAGTTCCTTGCCCACACTTCACTGGCCTATAAGAGTACAAAGCACTTTCACCCTGTTGATCTAGTGGCAGGTGAAGGGCACAATGCAGGAGACAGATAAGAAGTAGGCCCAATGTAATGTAATGCCCAATTCCCCAATGTGGGGTCTTTTCTTTACAAACTAAAATAGTGCCATCACAGCCCCCTTGCCCAAAATGCTCCGTACAGAGCATGTCCACCCTGGTGATCTAGTGGCAGGTGAAGGACACACAGCAGGAGGCAGAGTAAAGAAGTAGGCCCAATGTAGTGGTGTGTGTCTCTGAGACTTTTAATGCAGTGCATGAGCTACCAAACAATTCCCCAATGGGTGTACCATTTTTAAAAACAGACTAGTGTCATTGCAGGCCCCTTGCCCAAACTTTACCGGCTATAACAGTACTGAGCACATTCACCTTGGTGATCTAGTGGCAGTTAAAAAAGAGACATTGCAAGAGACAGAGTTAAAATGTAAGCCCAATGTAGTGGTGTGGGTTACTGAGACTTAAAATGGAGTGCATGAGCTGCCAAACAATTCCCCAATAGGGGTACATTTATTAAAAATAGACTAGTGCCATCGCAGGCCCCTTTCCCAATATTCACTGGCCTATAACAGTACTGAGCACGTTCACCCTGGTCATCTAGTGGCATTGAAAGGACACATTGCAGGAGACAGACTTAAGAAGTAGGCCCAATGTAATGGAATGCCCAATTCCCCAATGTGGGGTCCTGTTTTTGCTAAATAAAATAGTGCCTTCACAGACCCCGTGCCCAAAATTTGCCGGCCAATAACAGTACAGAGCACATTCACAATGGTCATCTAGTGGTTCTGGATGATGAGGATGAGGATTAGGAGGAGGATAGCAACAAACAGACCAAATCTGGAAGCATATACCCATGTGTGGTTGTGAAGAGGAGCATGAGAATACACCTCCCCAAAAGAGAGAATGTATTTGAGGTTATGTTTCGATGGTTTCACTTGGTGGTGTACAGAAGTCTTTCCCCATCCAGTCCTTGTTCATTTTTATAAGAGTCAGCCTGTTAGCATTTTCAGTTGACAGGAGGATGCACTTATCTGTTATCATGCCACCAGCGGCACTAAAATCCCTCTCTGACAGAACGCTAGCAGCAGGGCAGGCCAGGACCTCCAAGGTGTAGAGAGCCAGTTCATGCCACGTGTCCAGCTTGGATACCCAATAATTATAAGGCACAGAGGAATCACGGAGGACATTTGTATGATCTGCAAGGCACTCCCTCACCATCTTCCCAAACATTGCACTTCTTGTGACAGCACCCTTTGCCTCTGTGCCGTCACGATGGGAGGGTCTGAGAAAACTGTCCCAGAACTTTGCCATTGTTCCCCAGCTTGAGCTGGATTGCACTTCTATCTCTCTTGCTAGGACTCCATGGTTGTTCAACAAACTCTGACGTCTGCTGCCAGCGTTCTCACATGGGAATTTTCTAAGTAATTCGGCTACAAGGGCCCTCTGGTACTGAAACATTTTAGTACACCTTTCTGCATCTGGTAGAAAAGATTGAAAGTTCTCCTTGTAGCATGGGTCTAGAAGTGTCACCAACCAGTAATGAGTGTCACCCAAAATTTTTATAATGCGAGGGTCACATGAAACGCAGCACAACATAAAGTCAGCCATGCGTGCCAGACTGCTAACAGGCAAGACTTCTGTGTCCTCACCAACAGGACAACAGAACATGCTGTCCTCCTACTTCTCATCCTCCTCCTCCCTGCCCTCAGGCCATCCCCGCTGAACAGACGGTATGACAGCTGTGTTTGTAGTACCGTCTATAGCACATGAAAGTAGCTCCTGTTTTTCCTCCTCCTCCTCCTCATTGACTACCAATCCCTGATGACAAGACATGAGGCTGGGCTGAGTGTAATCTCCCTATATGGTTCCTTGCTCCACGTCCTCGTGCTATGCCTGCAATGCATCCTCTTTAATTGTGAGCAGAGAGGTTTTCAAAATGCTGAGAAGTGGGATGTGATGCTAATTATGGCATCATCGCCGCTCACCATCTTGGTGCAGTCCTCAAAGTTTTGGAGGATGGTACATATGCCGGACATTCCATGTCCACTCCTGAGGTCTTATGAGTGAAGTCTGAACTGAATATAGATGGCCTTGTTGATGTTGGTAGTCAACAACTGCCCTCTTCTGCTCACAAAGCTTTTCCAACATAAGCAGCATAGAGTTCCAGCGCATGGGGACATCACACACCAGCCTGTGAGGTGGAAGCTTCAAGCGCTGCTGAAGCACGACAAGGGTGGCTGAGTCAGTAGCTGACTTTCTAAAATGGGCAGACAGACGGAGTACTTTCACTAGCAGATCTGGCATCTCCGGGTAGCTTTTTAGAAAACGATGAACTACAACTTTAAGCACATGGGACAAGCGAGGTACGTGCTTGAGCTCACCTTACCTCAGAGCCGCCACCAGGTTACAGCCATTGTCACACAAGAACATGCCTGGCTGTAGGTTCAGAGGTGTCATCCAAATATCTGACTGCTCTTTCAGCGCTGTCCACAACTCTTCTGCATTGTGCGGTTTGTCACCTATGCAGATTAGCTTCAGCACAGCCTGTTGCCGCTTGACTGAGGCAGTACTGCAGTGCTTCCAGCTTCTGACTGATGTGTTGATTTCAGAGATGGAGGATGAAAAGGAGTAATAGGAGGTGCCAGAGCTGTAGACTGTGGGGGCAGCAATCCTTGGTGTGGGGAGGATGTGTTCCATCCCAAGGTCCGACTTGGTCCCGGCTTCTGCTATGTAACCCAGTGTGCAGTCAGTGAGATGTACCGTCCCTGCCCACAAGCACTTGTCCACGTGTCCTTGGTTAGGTGGACTTTCCCTGTAACAGCATTGTTGAGGGCATGGGTAATGATGTGGGACACATGCTGGTGTAATGCCGGTACGGCACACTGGGAGAAATAGTGGCAACTAGGGACCGAAAACCTTGGGACGTCCGATGCCATCAGGTTGCGGAAAGCTTGCTTCTCAACAAGGCTAAAAGGCAGCTTTTCTAGTGCAAGCAGAAGAAAAATATTAGAATTTAGGACTGTGGCCTGTGGGGTGTTGGCGGGGTATTTCTGCTTACGTTCCAAAGACTGGGTTATAGACAACTGAAGACTGTGCTAGGACAAGAATGTGGACGGGATTGATGATGGTGCTGCTTGACTGTGGGCCACAACAGGTGCAGGGCTGGAGGCATCTTCACATGTACGGTGTACTGGGAATTCGCTTCTCCACAAAACAGTCGAAGAAGCAGTGGTGTGACCTGCAGGCAGTGGTCCTGGAGCCTGGGGTTCAACCCACAAAGTTGGATGCTTTGCTGCCATGTGCCTGATCATGCTGGTGGTGGTCAGGCTGGTTGTTTTTCTATCCCTGCTGATGCGTGCATGTGAGGTGCTGCAAAAAGCCTGTTTGGGGTTATCGGCAGAGTCTTTAAAAAATAATCAGACTTGGGAAGATCTAACAGTTGGAATGGCTACTTCCCTCATGTTGGTGTTACGGGGAATGGTTGCACGCCTTCTGTCTGTGGCCACCACACTGCTTCTTCCTAGCTGTAGTGGTGATATGCCTCCTTCCCCATGTGTGCTGCTGCCCTCGCTCTGCATGTCCTCCTGCTAGGTTGGGTCAGTCACATAGTCATCCACCATCTCGTCTTCCACATCCGCACCCTGCTCCTCCTCCTGGCTTTCTGGCAATTGTGTCTCATCATCGTCCACCTCTTCTGACACTTTCCCACCATCGCCTTCATATTACCAGGGCTGGTCAAAGCTTTGGGCATCTCTACATGCGATCTCAGCTGTCACCACTTCAAGTTGACCAGCCGAGAGTCCGGAATCTTGAAATGGAAAACAGCTCTTCGGAATGTCCAAGTGTGGGATCAGTTGTCTCAGGGCACTCGGCATGATGGGAGGAAGGAGGATCAGGGTGAGGAATATCCAGGCCACACTCATGGCCACTCAGACTTGACCATGTGGAAGACATGGTGGTGGTGGTGGCTAAGTGACAGGAAGCATTATCCGCTATGCAACCAACAACCGTTTCACACTGCTCTGGCTTCAATAGTAGTGTGCTGCGGTCCCCTTGATACTGGGACAAGAAGGTTGACCGAGAAGATGTGAGTCTTTGTTGTTGCCCACTTTCACCTTGGCCACGGCCTCGTCCTCTGCATGCACCATCATCATGAAGTTCACTTCCCCATCCCTAGCCACTTACACTGGCCATTTTAAATGGACTACTGCACTATTTCAAATGCTCAACACAAATATATTTATTAGTAGTGAAATAATATCTGATCAGTATTCCTGCAAATCTACGATTTTTCAAACCCAAACACCAGGCAGGCCTCAGCCTGATATAACAGACTGTATTCAATTTTTGGGGGCTTTTTTGTGAAGTAAATTTATGCTAAATAGTGCTGTATAGAATTAGAGTAACAGACAGCAAAAAAAGGGGTCCACCGGCCTACAATGACCAAACTTGGAGCACGCAGAAATATGAGGGCTGTCACGGAAATTTCACACTGGCAAATATGTGGCCTTTCTATAATTTTTGGAAGCTCAACAGTGCTGTATAGAGTTAGAGTATCAGACAGGAAAAAAGGGGTACACCGGCCTTCAATGACCAAACTTGGAGCATGCAGATACAGTGGGACAAAAAAGTATTTAGTCAGTTAGCAATAGTGCAAGTTCCACCACTTAAAAAGATGAGAGGCGTCTGTAATTTACATCATAGGTAGACCTCAACTATGGGAGACAAACTGAGAAAAAAAAATCCAGAAAATCACATTGTCTGCTTTTTTAACATTTTATTTGCATATTATGGTGGAAAATAAGTATTTGGTCAGAAACAAAATTTCATCTCAATACTTTGTAATATATCCTTTGTTGGCAATGACAGAGGTCAAACGTTTTCTGTAAGTCTTCACAAGGTTGCCACACACTGTTGTTGGTATGTTGGCCCATTCCTCCACGCAGATCTCCTCTAGAGCAGTGAGGTTTTTGGCTTTTCGCTTGGCAACACGGACTTTCAACTCCCTCCAAAGGTTTTCTATAGGGTTGAGATCTGGAGACTGGCTAGGCCACTCCAGGACCTTGAAATGCTTCTTACGAAGCCACTCCTTCGTTGCCCTGGCGGTGTGCTTTGGATTATTGTCATGTTGAAAGACCCAGCCACGTTTCATCTTCAATGCCCTTGCTGATGGAAGGAGGTTTGCACTCAAAATCTCACGATACATGGCCCCATTCATTCTTTCATGTACCCGGATCAGTCGTCCTGGCCCCTTTGCAGAGAAACAGCCCCAAAGCATGATGTTTCCACCACCATGCTTTACAGTAGGTATGGTATTTGATGGATGCAACTCAGTATTCTTTTTCCTCCAAACACGACAAGTTGTGTTTCTACCAAACAGTTCCAGTTTGATTTCATCAGACCATAGGACATTCTCCCAAAACTCCTCTGGATCATCCAAATGCTCTCTAGCAAACTTCAGACGGGCCCGGACATGTACTGGCTTAAGCAGTGGGACACTTCTGGCACTGCAGGATCTGCGTCCATGGTGGCGTAGTGTGTTACTTATGGTAGGCCTTGTTACATTGGTCCCAGCTCTCTGCAGTTCATTCACTAGGTCCCCCCGCGTGGTTCTGGGATTTTTGCTCACCGTTCTTGTGATCATTCTGACCCCACAGGGTGGGATTTTGCGTGGAGCCCCAGATCGAGGGAGATTATCAGTGGTCTTGTATGTCTTCCATTTTCTAATTATTGCTCCCACTGTTGATTTCTTCACTCCAAGCTGGTTGGCTATTGCAGATTCAGTCTTCCCAGCCTGGTGCAGGGCTACAATTTTGTTTCTGGTGTCCTTTGACAGCTCTTTGGTCTTCACCATAGTGGAGTTTGGAGTCAGACTGTTTGAGGGTGTGCACAGGTGTCTTTTTATACTGATAACAAGTTTAAACAGGTGCCATTACTACAGGTAATGAGTGGAGGAAAGAGGAGACTCTTAAAGAAGAAGTTACAGGTCTGTGAGAGCCAGAAATCTTGATTGTTTGTTTCTGACCAAATACTTATTTTCCACCATAATATGCAAATAAAATGTTAAAAAACAGACAATGTGATTTTCTGGATTTTTTTTTCTCAGTTTGTCTCCCATAGTTGAGGTCTACCTATGATGTAAATTACAGACGCCTCTCATCTTTTTAAGTGGTGGAACTTGCACTATTGCTGACTGACTAAATACTTTTTTTGCCCCACTGTATATGAGGGCAGTCACAGAATTACTACACTGGCAAATATGTGGCCTTTTTATATTTTTTTATGCTAAATAGTGCTGTATAGAATTAGAGTATCAGACAGCAAAAAAGGGGTCCACAGGCCTACATTTACCAAACTTGGAGCACACAGATATATGAGGGCTGTCACGGAAATATCACACTGCAAATATGTAGCCATTTTGTAATTTTGGAAGCTAAATAGTGCTGTATAGAAGTAGAGTATCAGACAGCACAAAAAAGGGTATAACGGCCTTCAATGCCCACACTTGGAGCACGCAGATATATGAGGGCTGTCAAGGAAATACCACACTGGCAAATATGTGGCCTTTTTATATTTTTTTATGTTAAGTAGAGCTGTATATAATTATAGAATCAAACAGCAAAAAAGTGGTCCACTGGCCTACAATGACCAAACTTGGAGCACGCAGATATATGAGGGCTGTCACGGATTTACCACACTGGCAAAAATGAGGCCTGTTTTTTTTAAAATGCAAAATAGTGCTGTATAGATTTAGAGTATCAAACAGAAAAAAAGGGGTCCACCGGCCTACAATGACCAAACTTGGAGCACGCATGCTAGGGGTTGAGTTCCTGCCTCTGCACAGGGGGAATCTCGGGCCATCTCCGCTGCGGTCTCCCATTCTTCTCCTGCCGCAGTGGAGCCTGCTCAGTGGAGACGGCGATCCCAGCTTCTTGCTCAGTCTGACCCTGTGCTAAGAGTTACTGCTGCATTTCCTGCTTCTGCCATTGAAGTCAGTACTGGGCAGCGGCGAGCAGACGCTTCTGGAACTAAGTCCTGCTTTTCACGTTCTGAGCATGCCCAGAGTAAGATCTCTCAGTGGAGATCGAGAGTCACATGATCAGATACTGCAGATAAGGTCATTGGTCCTTCTTGGAAAGTCCTTTAAGTGCTAGGTCTAAGTCCTGCTTTGCACACACTGAGCATACCCAGGGCAAGATCTCTCAGTGGAGATTTAGGGTCGCATGCTCAGGAATGGCAGTCTCTCATTGGTCCTTCTTGGAAGGTCTTTTACTGGCTGCAGCTATATAAGGCTCTCATGGCCGCATGGCCATGCGCTAGTATCAAATGTGTTTTGGCTTATGCCAGTGGATACTATACCACTCAGTTCTTATGTGGTGTGAAGCTGTTAGCATTGGGACTGTACACTCAGGCAGGCAGCTAGCGTCAGTGGGGGCAATTATCCTAGTTAGGGTATTAGTTATTGTGTACAGCACGACTCTGTGAAACTACAGAGTTCGCTACCGGTTCACACGGGGTGAAGCCTAACCCACGTGTGAGCTCAGAGTCCATCCGCCATTACTTAGCAGCAGATATCTCTGCACAGTGGACCCCGGGCTGCGAACGCACTTTGTAGTTACCTACTCATTACTCGGTGCGTTCCGCTAGCCCTAACAGAATACTAGCGCCAGGGTCTGACTAGTAAATGGCGGACATTCAGCAATCTTTGCGGTATATCCAGTAGCTGGAGGGTAGGTTGGCAGCTCTCGAGAGCTCAACTACAGCTGTGGATGTTACCGCAGTTGCCGTACAGGCTGCTATCGTGGCTGCATCAACCTTGTCCACTGCCACCCCTGTTCCGACATTATCTCGCCTCCCGCTGCCAGAAAAATTTTCTGGAGATAGCAAATCTTGTAGGGGATTTGCAAGTCAGTGCTCTATTCA
The DNA here is from genome assembly GCF_032444005.1 of Ranitomeya imitator. NCBI lineage: Eukaryota > Metazoa > Chordata > Amphibia > Anura > Dendrobatidae > Ranitomeya > Ranitomeya imitator. Next base: position 72,383,139 of record NC_091290.1, on the reverse strand, counting down.
CCTCGAGCTCCTGGCTGCACGTTTTCCTACAGAGCGGGCTAAGGTGGGATTTATTGGGTCTCTCTTGTCGGACTGGGCGTTGGAATGGGCTACGCCGCTGTGGGAGCGTGGTGATCATGTGGTGCGGAGTGCTCCGCTGTTCCTGAGCATTCTGAAAAAGGTCTTTTTAGGACCTCACGTCACCCATGACACAGCGCTCCAACTACTGGCACTAACTCAGGGTGAGTCCTTTGTCAGCCATTTTTCCGTCCGCTTTCTTACTTTAGCTTCTGAGCTGGAGTGGTCGGATAAAGCCCTTATCCCCATATTTTGGAGGGGCCTGGCTGATCACGTTAAGGATGCTCTGGCCACTAGGGAGATTCCTGCCACACTGGAGGAGTTAATAACTTTCTCTACTCGAATTGACCTCCGTTTTAACGAGCGGAGGTTAGAGCAAGCCCACCTTCGCCAAACCTCTGGAATCTCCGGTCCGGGTTCCTGAGTCACATGAGGCCATGGAAGTGTCACGAGCGGGATCTAAGTCCTCAACCGCTAGTGCACTCAAGGTCTGTCATGTTTGCCAGCAGTCAGGACATCTTGCCACCAGATGTTCCCAGCAGTCGAGGAAACTTCAGCGTCTAGTGGTAGTAGGTTTAGGTAGACTAGACACGGCGACGTTTGCCTCAAAATTGTCCTTTAAAGGGACAATTACTATTGGCCCATCCTCCCACTCGGTAGAGCTCAGCGTGGATTCTGGGGCGGAGGGCAATTTTATGTCTTCTGCCTTCGCCCAATGGCACGCAATACCCCTGGCTATGCTAGCACAACCAGTAACAGTACAAGTGGTGAATGGGTCGACACTGCCCTCACAGATAACACACCAGACCATCCCTTTTACTCTGTCCCTGTCGCCATCCCATCAGGAGATTATATCTCTGCTCGTCATTCCTGAGGGAATTGATGAGGTCCTGTTGGGGATACCTTGGCTACGGTACCACTCTCCTCATATCGAGTGGTCCTCAGGCAGAATTCTGGGATGGGGTGAATCGTGTGGGGGTAGGTGTCAGAGGGAGTGTGTTCAGGTTGCTACAACAGAGGTACCCGCAGATCTATCCTCTCTTCCCAAGCAATATTGGTCTTATGCAGATGTGTTCTCCAAAAAGGCGATGGAGACCCTTCCGCCCCATTGCCCTTATGACTGTCCTATTGATCTCTTGCCTGGTGCTGAGCCTCCCCGGGGTCGAGTTTATCCATTATCTCTCCCGGAGACGGAGGCAATGTCTCAGTACATTCATGAGAATCTGGCAAGAGGGTTCATCAGGAAGTCAGTGTCACCTGCTGGGGCTGGGTTCTTCTTCATGCAGAAGAAGAATGGAGAACTGCGTCCATGCATAGACTACATGGGTCCTAATGCCATCACCATTAAGAATAAGTATCCTTTGCCCCTGATATCTGAGCTTTTCGATAAGCTTCGGGGAGCAAGGGTGTTTACTAAACTAGATCTGCGGGGTGCTTACAACCTGATTCGCATCCGTGAGGGGGACGAATGGAAGATGGCTTTTAACACCAGGGATGGGCACTATGAATATCTGGTGATGCCCTTCGGGCTCTGTAATGCCCCAGCTGTTTTCCAAGACTTTGTGAATGACATCTTCCTGGATATGCTTTCCACCTCGGTCGTAGTCTATCTGGATGATATTCTTATCTACTCTCCTGATATTGACGCCCACCGGAGAGATGTTTGCAAAGTCTTCGACCTCCTACGGGCAAACTCCCTCTATGCCAAGTTGGAGAAGTGTATGTTTGAGCAGGAGTCCTTGTCTTGTCTCAGCTATATCATCTCCGCCCAGGGATTGGCTATGGATCCTGCCAAACTGCAGGCTGTGATGGACTGGCAGGAACCCCATTCTCTTAAAGTGGTGCAGCACTTTATGGGGTTCATAAATTATTATCGCCAGTTCATTCCGCACTTCTCAACTTTGGTAGCTCCCTTGGTTGCTCTCACCAAGAAGGGGGCAAATTCCAAATTGTGGTCTGAGGAGGTCTCCAAGGCCTTTGTCTCCATAAAGTCACACTTCGCTAGCGCTCCCATCCTACATCACCCCGATGTAGATAAGCCATTTATCATGGAGGTGGATGCCTCATCTGTTGATGCTGGAGCAGTCCTCTTCCAAAAGGATGCTTAAGGTCGGAAGCATCCTTGCTTCTTCTTTTCTAAGACCTTTTCATCAGCAGAGAGGAATTATTCCATCTGGGACAGGGAGTTGCTAGCCATGTAGTTGGTTTTTTCAAAGTGGAGACATCTCTTGGAGGGAGCTCGTTTTCCCTTCCAAGTCTTCACAGATCATAAAAATTTGGTGTACCTGCAGACAGCCCAGCGGTTAAATTCTCACCAGGCCAGATGGTCCTTGTTCTTCTCCCCTTTCCATTTCACCCTTCATTTTCTTTCTGGGGAGAAGAACATTCGTGCCGATGCTCTCTCTCACTCCGTTGTGTCATCTGTGGAGGAGGAAGAGGAGCCTCTGCTTATTGTCCCCACCGAGAGCCTGAGAACTGTGGCCCCGGTTTCGCTAGAGTCTGTGCCTCCGGGCAAGACTTTTGTGCCACCCAGTTTGTGACCGGAAGTTCTCTCTTGGGCACACTTGTCCAGGGTGGGTGGACATTTTGGTTCCAAAAGGACATCTGAGTTACTGGCGAGGACATACTGGTGGCTGCATATGGCTCGTGATGTCGCAGACTATGTTCGGGTGTGTGTCTCTTGCACCAAGAACAAGTCCCCTCTGCAACGGCCAGCTGGATTTCTTAATCCTTTGCCGGTGGCGGACAGGCCCTGGGAGATGGTTGGGATGAACTTTGTGGTGGGCTTACCCAAGTCTCGTAGTTGCACCATTATCTGGGTGATCACCGACAATTTTTCCAAAATGGTTCATTTGGTGCATCTTCCACGGCTACCATCTGCACGGGCTCTGGCAGCCTTGTTCATCAAACATATCTTACGCTTACACGGTATGCCGGACAAGATTGTCAGTGACCGGGGTCCCCAGTTTGCATCTCGATTCTGGAGGGAGCTTTGTCGTCTGTTATGAAGGCAATCCAGTAACACAGTGTGCCAGTAATCAGAGCACATACAGAGATCTGACAATAACCCAAAAACAATAGAACGAGCTCTGAGACGTGGAATCTCTGTAGACCGCAATACCTGAACCTATCCTAAACACAACTAAAGGCAGCTGTGGATTGCACCTGACACTACCTATGCAACTCGGCACAGCCTGAGGAACTGACTAGCCTGAAGATAGAAATACAAGCCTGACTTGCCTCAGAGAAATACCCCAAAGGAAAAGGCAGCCCCCCACATATAATGACTGTTAGCAAGATGAAAAGACAAAACGTAGGGATGAAATAGATTCAGCAAAGTGAGGCCCGATATTCTAGATAGAGCGAGGATAGCAAAGAGAACTTTGCAGTCTACAAAAAACCCTAAAGCAAAAAACCACGCAAAGGGGGCAAAAAGACCCACCATGCCGAACTAACGGCACGGCGGTACACCCTTTGCGTCTCAGAGCTTCCAGCAAAAACAAATAGACAAGCTGGACAGAAAAAACAGCAACAAAAGCAAAGAAGCACTTATCTAAGCAGAGCAGCAGGCCACAGGAAAGATCCAGAAGCTCAGATCCAACACTGGAACATTGACAAGGAGCAAGGAAGACAGAATCAGGTGGAGTTAAATAACAAGGCAGCCAACGAGCTCACCAGAACACCTGAGGGAGGAAGCCCAGAAGCTGCAGTACCACTTGTGACCACAGGAGTGAATTCAGCCACAGAATTCACAACAATCGTCTACTCAGTATTGAGTTAAATCTCTCTTCGGCTTATCATCCCGAGATGAATGGGTTGGTTGAGAGAGCCAATCAGACTTTGGTCACTTATTTGCGTCATTTTGTTTCTGCTAGGCAGAATGACTGGGCATCCTTGTTACCGTGGGCAGAGTTTGCCCTTAACAACGCTGTAGCCGACTCCACCGGTCAGACCCCTTTCCTCCTTAATTACGGCCAGCATCCGCGGGTTCCTGTGCCTATGCCCGTGTCCTCTGCTGACTCCAGGGTGGCAGACTGGGCAGAGGAGGCACAGGACATTTGGGACCACACTCAGGATGCCATCCGGGCCTCCAAGGAGAGAATGCGGTCCTCCGCCGATGCACATCAGCACCCTGCCCCGACCTTTGCTCCTGGCAATTTGGTGTGGCTCTCTGCCCGTAACATCAGGCTGCGTGTAGAGTCCACTAAGTTTGCACCTCGCTACTTGGGTCCCTTCAAGGTCCTCGAACAGGTTAATCCTGTGGTCTACCGTCTAGCCCTTCCTCCACGCCTAGGTATCACCGACACCTTTCATGTGTCCCTCCTTAAGCCCGTATACATGTCCCGGTTTTCTGAGTCATCTGCCGGGACATTGGGTTCGTCTACGGACAATTACGAGGTGAACGCTATTTTGGGGTGCAAGGTGGTTCGTGGCAAAAAATTTTATTTGGTGGACTGTAGGGGTTGCGGCCATGAGGATAAATCCTGGGAGCCTGCTGAGCACATTCGGGCTCTGCAGCTCATTGCTGCCTTCGAGCGTAGCGAGGCCCAAGGAGGGGGGTAATGTTAGGGGTCGAGTTCCTGCCTCTGCACAGGGGGAATCTCGGGCCATCTCCACTGCGGTCTCCCATTTTTCTCCTGCCGCAGTGGAGCCTGCTAAGAGTTACTGCTGCATTTCCTGCTTCTGCCATTGAAGTCAGTACTGGGCAGCGGCGAGCAGACGCTTCTGGTACTAAGTCCTGCTTTTCACATTCTGAGCATGCCCAGAGTAAGATCTCTCAGTGGAGATCGAGGGTCACATGATCAGATACTGCAGCTAAGGTTATTGGTCCTTCTTGGAAGGTCCTTTAAGTGCTAGGTCTCAGTCCTGCTTTGCACACACTGAGCATGCCCAGGGCAAGATCGCTCAGTGGAGATTTACGGTCACATGCTCAGGAATGGCAGTCTCTCATTGGTCCTTCTTGGAAGGTCTTTTACTTGCTGCAGCTATATAAGGCTCGCATGGCCGCATGGCCATGCGCTAGTATCAAATGTGTTTTGGCTTATGCCACTGGATACTATACCACTCAGTTCTTATGTGGTGTGAAGCTGTTAGCATTGGGACTGTACACTCAGGCAGGCAGCTAGCGTCAGTGGGGCAATTAGCCTAGTTAGGGTATTAGTTATTGTGTACAGCGCGACTCTGTGAGGCTACAGAGTTCGCTGCCAGTTCACACGGGGTGAAGCCTAACCCACGTTTGAGCTCAGAGTCCATCCGCCATTACTTAGCAGCAGATATCTCTGCATGGTGGACCCCGGGCTGCGAACGCACTTTGTAGCTACCTTCTCATTACTCGGTGCGTTCCGCTGGCCCTAACAACGCAGATATATGAGGGCTGTCACGGAAATACCACAATGGCAAAAATGTGTCCTGTTTTTTTTTTTAAAATGCAAAAACGTGCTGTATATAATTAAAGTATCAGACAGGAAAAAAAGGGGTACAATGGCCTACAATGCCCAAACCTGGAGCACGCAGATATATGAGGCCTTTTTTGGTGAGTTTAAAACACACAAAGAAAAGTGGTACAAGGCTAGCAGAAATATGAGGCCTCACAAACTATGATTTTTCAACAGGCGTCAGTCTGACAGAACAGACTGTATTGTTGTGGATTTTGTTTTTGGGCTCCCTCTGGTGGTTACAGATGGTACTGGGTGACTTGTGTTCTCTGCGGTCTCTGGTGTCCACCTGTTCTATCAGGATATGGGAGTTTCCTATTTAACCTGGCTTTCTTGTCATTTCCTCGCCGGCGATCAATGTAATCAGTGTGTCTTGTTACCTCTGCTTTCCGCTTCAGTAATCTTCAGGACAAGCTAAGTTTTTGATTTTCCTGTTCCACGTTTTGCTTTATTTTTGTTTTAGTCCAGCTTGCAGTTATGTGATTCCTTGTTGCTGGTTGCTCTAGTGGGCTGATATTACTCCTCATGTTCCATGAGTTGGCACATGAGTTCAGGTAATTTCAGGATGTTTTTTTGTAGTGTTTTTCGCTGACCGCGCAGTTCACTTTTGTATCCTCTGCTATCTAGTTTTAGCGGGCCTCATTTTGCTGAATCTGTTTTCATTACTACGTATGTGCTTTCCTCTCATTTCACCGTCATTACATGTGGGGGGCTGCTATTTCTGTGGGGTGTTTCTCTGGAGGCAAGAGAGGTCTTTGTTTCTTCTAATAGGGGAAGCTAGTCCTTCGGCTGGCGCGAGACATCTAGAATCATCGTAGGCACGTTCCCCGGCTACTGCTAGTGTTGTGAATTAGGTTCAGGATCGCGGTCAGCTCAGTTTCCATCACCCTAGAGCTTGTTCTGTTTTTTGTGTGCTTGTCCTTTTGTGATCCCCTGCCATTGGGATCATGACAGTATCGCCGGCCCGAAAAGTGGTAATCATATTGGCTGAAGTAGGAGGAAAAGTAGTCTGAGGAAGTTTTTTTTTTTTTTTTTTTTTTCCTTCCTTCAGAGTTTGCTGCGTCTTACCTCCTCTTAATCCTTGAATGGCTCTGACCTCAGCTGTTTATCATGGACGTCCAGAGTTTGGCTTCCAGCCTGAATAATCTTGCTGCTAAGGTTCAAAATATACAAGATTTTGTTGTACATGCTCCTATGTCTGAACCTAGAATTCCTATCCCAGAGTTTTTTTCTGGAGATAGATCTAGTTTTCTGAATTTTAGGAACAATTGCAAGTTGTTTCTTTCTTTGAAATCTCGCTCCTCTGGAGACCCTGCTCAGCAAGTCAAGATTGTAATATCTTTCCTGCGGGGTGACCCTCAGAATTGGGCATTTGCATTGGCACCAGGGGATCCTGCGTTGCTCAATGTGGATGCGTTTTTTCTGGCATTGGGTTTGCTCTATGAGGAACCTAACCTAGAGATTCAGGCTGAAAAAGCTTTATTGGCTCTCTCTCAGGGGCAAGATGAAGCAGAATTATATTGTCAGAAATTTCGGAAATGGTCGGTGCTTACTCAGTGGAATGAGTGCGCCCTGGCTGCAAGATTCAGAGATGGCCTTTCTGAGGCCATTAAAGATGTTATGGTGGGGTTCCCGGCGCCTACAGGTCTGAATGAGTCTATGACTATGGCTATTCAGATTAATCGGCGTTTACGGGAGCGCAAACCTGTGCACCATTTGGCGGTGTCTTCTGAACAGGCACCTGAGACAATGCAATGTGATAGAATTCAGTCCAGAAGTGAACGGCAAAACTATAGGCGGAAAAATGGGTTGTGTTTTTATTGTGGTGATTCAGCTCATGTTATATCAGCATGCTCTAAACGCACAAAAAAGGTTGATAAGTCTGTTGCCATTAGTACTTTACAGTCTAAGTTCATTCTGTCTGTGACTCTGATTTGTTCATTATCAGCCATTTCCGTCGATGCCTATGTGGATTCAGGCGCTGCCCTGAGTCTTATGGATTGGTCATTTGCCAACCGCTGTGGGTTTAGTCTGGAGCCTCTGGAAGTCCCTATTCCTTTGAAAGGAATTGACTCTACACCTTTGGCTATGAATAAACCTCAGTACTGGACACACGTGACCATGCGTATGACTCCCATTCATCAGGAGGTGATTCGCTTCCTGGTACTGTATAATTTACATGATGTCTTAGTGCTTGGTCTGCCATGGTTACAAACTCATAACCCAGTCTTGGACTGGAAAACGATGTCTGTGTTAAGCTGGGGATGTCAGGGGGTTCATGATGATGCACCTCCGATTTCTATAGCTTCATCTACTCCTTCTGAGGTTCCTGTATTTTTGTCTGATTATTGGGATGTTTTTGAGGAGCCTAAGCTCAATTCGCTTCCTCCTCACAGGGATTGCGATTGTGCTATAGATTTGATTCCTGGCAGTAAATTTCCTAAAGGTCGTTTGTTCAATCTGTCAGTGCCAGAGCATACTGCTATGCGGGATTATGTTAAGGAGTCCTTGGAAAAGGGACATATCCATCCATCTTCGTCTCCTTTGGGAGCAGGTTTTTTTTTCGTGGCCAAAAAAGATGGTTCCTTGAGGCCTTGTATAGATTACCGTCTTTTGAATAAGATTACGGTCAAATATCAGTATCCTTTGCCATTGTTGAATGATTTGTTCGCTCGCATTAAGGGGGCTAAATGGTTCACTAAGATTGATCTTGGGGGTGCGTATAATCTTGTGCGGATTAAGCAGGGTGATGAGTGGAAAACCGCATTTAATACGCCTGAGGGTCATTTTGAGTATTTGGTGATGCCTTTTGGACTTTCTAATGCTCCTTCTGTCTTCCAGTCCTTTATGCACGATATTTTCCGTGAATATCTGGATAAATTTATGATTGTGTATTTGGATGATGTTTTGGTTTTTTCTGATGACTGGGAGTCCCATGTTCAGCAGGTCAGGAAGGTGTTTCAGGTCCTGCGGGCCAATTCTTTGTTTGTAAAAGGTTCAAAGTGTCTCTTTGGAGCCCAGAAGATTTATTTTTTGGGGTATATTTTTTCCCCTTCTACTATTGAGATGGATCCCGTCAAGGTTCAAGCTATTTGTGACTGGACGCAGCCTACATCTCTTAAGAGTCTACAGAAGTTCTTGGGCTTTGCTAATTTTTATCGTCGTTTCATAACTAATTTTTCTAGTGTTGTTAAGCCTTTGAAGGATCTGACTAAGAAGGGTGCTGATGTTGCTGATTGGTCTCCTGCGGCTGTGGAGGCCTTTCAGGAACTTAAGCGCCGGTTTTCTTCTGCTCCTGTGTTGCGTCAGCCAGATGTTTCGCTTCCTTTTCAGGTTGAGGTTGATGCTTCTGAGATTGGAGCGGGGGCGGTTTTGTCACAGAGAAGCTCCGATTGCTCGGTGATGAAGCCATGTGCGTTCTTTTCTAGAAAGTTTTCGCCCACTGAGCGGAATTATGATGTTGGTAATCGGGAGCTTTTGGCCATGAAGTGGGCATTTGAGGAGTGGCGTCATTGGCTTGAGGGTGCTAGACATCGTGTGGTGGTCTTGACTGATCACAAAAATCTGATTTACCTTGAGTCTGCCAAGCGTCTGAATCCTAGACAGGCTTGTTGGTCACTGTTTTTCTCCCGTTTCGATTTTGTGGTTTCATACCTGCCAGGTTCAAAGAATGTGAAGGCGGATGCTCTTTCTAGCAGTTTTGTGCCTGATTCCCCTGGAAATTCTGAGCCCACTGGTATCCTTAGGGATGGGGTGATTTTGTCGGCTGTCTTCCCAGACTTGCGACGTGCTTTGCAGGAGTTTCAGGCGGATAAACCTGATCGTTGTCCGCCTGAAAGACTGTTTGTTCCGGATAATTGGACCAGCAGAGTCATCTTCGAGGTTCATTCTTCTGCGTTGGCAGGTCATCCTGGAATATTTGATACTAGAGACTTGGTGGCCAGGTCTTTTTGGTGGCCTTCCTTGTCGAGGGATGTGCGTTCTTTTGTGCAGTCTTGTGAAGTTTGCGCTCGGGCTAAGCCTTGCTGTTCTCGGGCCAGTGGATTGTTGTCACCTTTGCCTATCCCGAAGAGGCCTTGGACGCATTTCCATGGACTTTATTTCGGATCTCCCTGTCTCTCAAAAAATGTCCGTCATCTGGGTTGTGTGTGACCGCTTTTCTAAGATGGTTCATCTGGTACCCTTGCCTAAGTTACCTTCCTCCTCTGAGTTGGTCCCTCTGTTTTTTCAGAACGTGGTTCGTTTGCATGGGATTCCGGAGAACATTGTTTCTGACAGGGGATCCCAGTTTGTGTCTAGATTTTGGCGGACGTTCTGTGCTAAGATGGGCATTGATTTGTCCTTTTCGTCTGCATTCCATCCTCAGACGAATGGCCAGATGGAACGAACTAATCAGACCTTGGAAACTTATTTAAGGTGTTTTGTTTCTGCTGATCAAGATGACTGGGTTACCTTTTTGCCGCTTGCCGAATTTGCCCTTAATAATCGGGCTAGTTCTGCTACCTTGGTTTCTCCTTTCTTTTGTAATTCGGGGTTTCATCCTCGTTTTTCCTCTGGTCAGGTGGAGCCTTCTGATTGTCCTGGAGTGGACATGGTGGTGGATAGGTTGCATCAGATTTGGAGTCATGTGGTGGACAATTTGAAGTTGTCCCAGGAGAGGGCTCAGCAGTTTGCTAATCGCCGTCGCTGCGTGGGTCCTCGACTTCGTGTTGGGGACTTGGTGTGGTTGTCTTCTCGTTTTGTTCCTATGAAGGTCTCTTCTCCTAAGTTCAAGCCTCGGTTCATCGGTCCCTATAGGATCTTGGAAATTCTTAACCCTGTGTCATTTCGTTTGGATCTCCCGGCATCGTTTGCTATTCATAATGTGTTCCATCGGTCGTTGTTGCGGAAGTATGAGGTACCTGTTGTTCCTTCGCTTGAGCCTCCTGCTCCGGTGCTGGTGGAGGGAGAATTGGAGTATGTTGTGGAGAAGATCTTGGATTCTCGTGTTTCCAGACGGAAACTTCAGTATTTGGTCAAGTGGAAGGGTTATGGTCTGGAGGATAATTCTTGGGTGGTTGCCTCTGATGTTCATGCTGCTGATTTGGTCCGTGCATTTCATAGGGCTCATCCTGGTCGCCCTGGTGGTTCTCGTGAGGGTTCGGTGACCCCTCCTCAAGGGGGGGGTACTGTTGTGGATTCTGTTTTTGGGCTCCCTCTGGTGGTTACAGATGGTACTGGGTGACTTGTGTTCTCTGCGGTCTCTGGTGTCCACCTGTTCTATCAGGATATGGGAGTTTCCTATTTAACCTGGCTTTCTTGTCATTTCCTCGCCGGCGATCAATGTAATCAGTGTGTCTTGTTACCTCTGCTTTCCGCTTCAGTAATCTTCAGGACAAGCTAAGTTTTTGATTTTCCTGTTCCACGTTTTGCTTTATTTTTGTTTTAGTCCAGCTTGCAGTTATGTGATTCCTTGTTGCTGGTTGCTCTAGTGGGCTGATATTACTCCTCATGTTCCATGAGTTGGCACATGAGTTCAGGTAATTTCAGGATGGTTTTTTGTAGTGTTTTTCGCTGACCGCGCAGTTCACTTTTGTATCCTCTGCTATCTAGTTTTAGCGGGCCTCATTTTGCTGAATCTGTTTTCATTACTACGTATGTGCTTTCCTCTCATTTCACCGTCATTACATGTGGGGGGCTGCTATTTCTGTGGGGTGTTTCTCTGGAGGCAAGAGAGGTCTTTGTTTCTTCTAATAGGGGAAGCTAGTCCTTCGGCTGGCGCGAGACGTCTAGAATCATCGTAGGCACGTTCCCCGGCTACTGCTAGTGTTGTGAATTAGGTTCAGGATCGCGGTCAGCTCAGTTTCCATCACCCTAGGGCTTGTTCTGTTTTTTGTGTGCTTGTCCTTTTGTGATCCCCTGCCATTGGGATCATGACACTGTATATTTTTGCTTTTTGGTGTGAATTTTTGGAAAAAAATGCAACTAGATATATAATAAAGAAGCTGCAGCAGGAGCAGCAGACAGTTATGGAGCTTTGGGAGGGATGCAGTGGGAGCAATGGACGCACATACAGTGCCTGCAGGCCTTGCACTGATGTGGATATACTGCGCCCTGCCTACCTAGTGCTGCAATATCGGGACCCACGAATTAGCACTAAAAATGACTTTTGGTTTCTGAGGAGTTGTGGATTTAAGAGTTGCAGACCTACAATAACTCTAAAAATCATGATTCTGACCTTGACACCAGCTCTCCCTAATGCTGGGTGGAGACTCCAGTTACCGCCGAATAATCTCGGAAATGCTCGTTGCTCACTGAGTACACCGAGCATAGTGATACTCGGGCGAGTAACAAGTAGTGGCGAGCATATTTGCTCATCACTAGTGCTAAGACCTGCTGGAGAATGAAATTTCCATCTCCAAAAAGCTAGTTGGCAGAGAGAAGCATGAAGTGCTCTAAAATTTAATGGTAAATGGCGGCGTTGACTTTGATCTTGATAAATCCCAGTGGACCAGTACCAGCAGTTTACATGGCTCCCCAAACCATAACTGATTATTGAGGTCTAGTGTGAATGTGATGCCCCAGGGTCCTGGTTGTCACAAAGGCATTGCTTTCCTTACTGGGAGAGTGATGTCACACTTGGAAGAAAGGGAAGGTCTCTTCTATCAGGTAATCACAATGCACACAACATGTTCACACTCCAGGCCAGAAGGGTGAGCTCTGAACCTGGTTTTCAGGGGAAGTCCCCTATTTATAGATTCTGGTTTTGGAGGGAAAGTCAGTGAGTGAATGAGAGGAAGCCAGAGAGGAGCTTGTCACAGAACTTCAGCAAAGGCGGACCTGGTACGATAGGAGAATAGCTGAGCAAACATGCGAGTCTGCAGCTCCTGGTGGAAAGAGGAAAGAAGAGAGATGTGTGAGTGGCCGTGCAGCCATGAGAAAGAGCTGCAGCTCCTGGACAGGGAAACAGAGAAGGAAGAACAGTGTAAAGTGAGTGTGCTGGAGAGCGAAGCACAGGCAAGTGACTCCAGGTGAGGACAGCTGCGACCGAGGTTGGGAGGAACTCTAAGACTGACAGCAGAGACCGGCAGGACAGCTGGAATATTACAAGTAACCTGTCTGCTCTAATACCCAGAAGGCCCAGTGGCACATAGAGCCCTGTTTATGATAGAGACCCTGTAAAAAAGCTTGAGCCCACTATCATACGGGTTTGTGTCCCAACTTTCTGGAGGACAGAGAGAACTGTGAGGACCTTGCCAGAAGCCATAGGCAGTAAGGGACTACAACATCACCGCGCTAATAGGAAGGCTTCGAACTCCACCTGGTAAAGGGGATTCTGATCTTGCTTCCAAGCCAGCCAGACCCTGCCTGTACCTGTGATCTGGTGCCCTAGACTGAGGATGCCTGAAGTCTCCAGTAAACCAGGTGAAGAGACTACACACCTGTGTCCTCCGTTTCTTTATACACCAACCACCATCGCCAGCTACACATTGGGAGCCCAGGGGACCTACTTTACCTGTGGGAAGTAATACCATTTAGCTGCCATAACATCACCCCAGTGGACCCTTTTAGCAGTGTCGGTCCCCTCTGACCGAATACCACAGATGGTGTCATGAACACATCCTTTATTCAATTTCCTTAAATTGGATGCACAGGGCACGGGCCAGGTCACAGCCACCGTGACATCCCCTTTCAGTACCGGACCTTGTACCGAGTATCCCCATTGCTCTGGTGGGCGACACATGAAGTTTCCACAAGCAGATTGGATTTCGTGCTTCTCCACTCTTCCTCCAGACTCTGGGGCCTTCATTTACAAATGAAATCCAAAATTTAATTTCATCTGAAAATAACACCTTGGCCCATAAAGCAACAGTCCAATTATTTTTTCTCCTTGGCCCAGCTAAGACGTTTCTGGTGTTGTCTATTGGTTATGAATGGCTTGACACAAGGAATGAGACACTTGTAGTCCATGTCCTGGATGGGTTTGTGTGTGGTGGCTCTTGAAGCAATGACTCCTGCAGCAGTCCACTCCTTGTGAATCGCCCCCCAAACTTTTGAATAGCCTTTTCTTAACAATCCTTTCAAGGCTGTGGTTACCCCAGCTGCTTGTGCACCTTTTTCTACCACACTTTTTCCTTCCTCTCAACTTTCCTTTCATATGCTTGGATACAGCACTCTGTAAATAGCCATCTTTTTAGCAATGACCTTTTGTGGCTTACCCTCCTTGTGGAGTGTGTCAATGACTGCCTTCTGGACATCTGTCAAGTCAACAGTCTTCCCCATGATTGTGTAGCCTACTGAAACAGACTAAGAGACCATTTCAAAAGCTTAGGAAGCCTTTGCAGGTGTTTTTTGTTAATTATACTAATTTACTGAGATAATGACTTTTGGGTTGTCATTAGCTGTAAGCCATAATCATCAACATTAACAGAAACAAACACTTGAAATAGATCACTCTGTAATGACTATATATAATATATGAGTTGCACTATTTGTATTGAAGAACTGAAATAAATAAATTTTTTGATGATATTTTAATTTTTGAGAAGCACCTGTAAGTTCAGGACATCTCTTCATATACGACGGAATGTTCTGTGTCTTGTCATGACCCGAAATACCGACCTAGAGTGCATGTTGTAAGGTAAAAGGCAACCTTATGATGTTCATTTTTTGGTACATTCATTAGTTGTTTGCAGCCAAACATACTGCAGTACCGTGAAGAGGCCTGGGTTTCAGAGTACAGTGGCGGTAAGATGAGGAGCCAAGAAGCCATAAGGCAGAGAGCGGAGTGGAGTGGAGTGAAGTGAAGGTGGCCTGAAATGTTAGCATTGAAGTGAGTATTACTGCTGTTGTTTTGTTTTTAACCCTTTACTCTTTGATTCCAAAAATTTGACACCAGTTTGCTGAATTTGCAGAGCAAATTATTAAAATTCCACGTCATTGGAAAAAAAATATGTTTGTAAAATTTGATTGGAATTCAATTCCACTCATATAAATTTCCCAAGTCAACTAAGCACCTCTAAATATGTGCCCGATGCAGTTCAGACAGTCATTACTGTGATGCCTAAGTTTCCATGAGATAATTTTATCACTGGACTCGTTTATCTTTTTCTCCCAATTATATGCATATAACAGCAGAACAGAGTGAGTTGTAATTAATGCCATTGCCACAATGTCCCAAGGGATTTAATCAGGTTTTATAGTGGCTAAAGTTGCTATATTGCATCTCATTAATTTAGAATCTCAAGTCCGGTCATTTAGCAACTCTCTCACCTGCTTAATAAGAGGCAAGTGACCCCAAATAACCTACTATATTGAAACATATGACAACAGTATTTGCAGCTAAAACAATTGTTATGACCACAGGAGTTTAAAGGGTAATTATAATCTGCAAACATACTTCGATTATATATTACGGTATATCTTTTTTTATGCATATATTTTATGGTTTCATTTTAGTACTTATTTTACTAAAGTTTAATGTAAAAAATATGTTTATATTTGTTGTTTAGTTTATTCTTCTAACATTACTTTTTTATTTTACAATTGAATCACTATGGCATATATTTGTATATTTTTTATCTTAATTTTTATTTTTTAACTACATTTCACTGGTTTATATCTCTCCACACAATTCTCTCCATGGATTGGAACCCCTACACATTACACAAACTGGAGCTTTTTATTTTGTTATATTTAAAATCCATAGACATTAATATGGAGTTGGCCCTCACTTTGCTGAGATCTGCAAATTTCATGAAATTTGACTCGTCCATTTGGAAAGGGTCAGTTTGATTATCTCTAAATGTAACCTATCTAGTATCACATTAAGTTGGTTTTGATATATAAAGTCTGGTTTATTGGATTTATGTATAATCCAAATTGGGATATATTTCAGATTGCTAATAACCTTATAATGTACTCTACTGTATAGAAAGTGCTAGGTAGCAGCTGGACAGGTCCTGGATGGAAGATATGTGTCACTGAGGTGGTTAGCCTCGTTAATTTGAAGTTCCGATAACAAGGCTCTAGCACAGATAGTGGTAAAAGGACTTTTTATGGGACCGATTGTGTGTCCGGGTTTTAGGAGCGGCCAGAACAGTTGAGTAGGACTGACCAATCGCATATCTCCACCTCCAGGATTTGAATGCTTAGCTGCCTCAGTGATGTCTGCGTATGGGAGGGATGAAGGAAAGATCCCGGTGTTGGTTTGGTGTTGGTATGGCCAGAAACTTGCATCCCAGTACAGATGGTGGAATGAGTGGTGATGGACCAGTTCATCCACTCACTGTTGAGGCCGATTTAATGCTGGGTGGCCTAGAAAGATCCACATAAAACAGATGACCTTGTAGGCCTGTTGGAAAGGTACCAGGCCTTCAAGAATTCCTTGGTTAGTCAAGTGGATTTAAGGTCTCCTTGCTGGGTTTCTCAAAGGGGGTTGACATCCAAAATAAGGTGACTAAATCCGCACTTTTTTGGTGTCCAAAATCACAGGAAGCATCTGAGCCACTGCCGAGGGTTCAGTCCAATATTGTTGTCTGCTGAAGGTGTCATGCCCGAGGTCATATAGAAGCCCATTGTCCCATGATCTCAGTGCTGATGGAGAGCAGCATATGTCCTACTACATCTACCCTGCCTGCATTGCTTTTCCTCATTGTCGCATGCATGCCAAGTAACTTTAAATGTTGTACAAGTGACTGGACCCATGGACTTTGGAAGTCAGATTATCCTGGGAAAGGCCACATTTCCGCATGTGCAAAACCTGGGAAAGGTGGTCAGGGTGATGATAAAAACTATCTTGAGGTTTAAGTCAACCTAAGCATACACTGTGGTATTGCATTCCACAAAGTGGGAGTGGTCAAGGACTCATTGAAACCTATAATTAGGGGACATGATTTTTCTTTGTTTTGAGACCTGTGGGATAAAGCAGTATCACTAGGTAGCTTGGCTATCCACCAGGTCACTGCTAAAAAAATTTTTGTTGCATGCCATGGCCAATGAGTTTTCATTTTCTGTGCTGGCTTTCATTGAGGATGAGGAGCCTCCCTTGAATCCAATGTTACTGAGCTGGAGGTGTCCTGAGGAAAGTAAGGGGTGAAGTAATAGAGCAATTGTTGGCATCAGGGACCGACAGATGCAGGGTGTTAGATTTGGATTATTCTCATGTGTGGGGTGGTCATCTGGAGGTAGACAAGACACAGAAACGGATCCTCCAGTGATTCTATTTTCCCAGGTACTACAGAAAAATCCTGAGCTACTGTCGTTCCTGTACCATGTGCCAGCTGACCTCCTCCGTGGCCAACTTACGCAGTCTCCTAGTTCCATTATCAATCACAGAGGTTTCAATTTAACTCATAGCCATGGATATGGTGGGTCCTCTGATAAAGTCCACCATGGGACATCAAAATATATTGGTGGTCCTTGTTTATGCTAAACAATAACCAGAGGCAATGCTGTAAGAAACTCTTCCGCTAAGTATATTGCTAGAGAACTAGTCCACTTATTTTCTTGAACTGGTTTGTCGAAAGATATATTAATGGACCCGGGGACACATTTCATGTTGAAGGATGTAAAAGAAAGCTGAGCGCACTCACTAAGTATGGACACTCGCTCTCCATTCAAGGAACCCACTTGGAAAGGGAAAATAACTCAAGATAAATGAGAACAGCATCCGGTCCAGGTGAAGAACTTCAAAAAGTGCTTTATTCCGCCATAGATACGTTTCAACCTGTTATACTGTAGGTATTTATCAAGTATATTGGCAGAATAAAGCACTTTTTAATTTCTTCACCTGGACCGGATGCTCTTCTTATTTGTCTTGACTGAAATTTCATGTCGAAAGTCATAAGGGAGGTATGCAAGGCCCTGAAAATTTAAAAACACTTGATCACAGTGTGCCACCCACAGATGGATGATTTGGTATTAAGGTTTAATAAAACTGTAAAAAGCCATGTTAAAGAAGGTGATAGGAAAGAACTGGGACTGTCTTAATCCATATCTGTTGTTTGCCATCAGGGAAGTTTTCCATGCTTCCACATTCTTCTCCCTGGTACAACTACTGTATGGCTGAAACCCCCCATGGAATCCTGAATGTGGCAAAAAAAAAGTCCTGGGAAGCTAACACCACACCCTACAGAAGCATGACAGAGCATGTGGCCCAGATGCAACAAAGGATTGGTAACGTGCTGCCCATTGTGAAGGAGCACTTCCTCAATTCACAACAGGCACAGTTGAGTCTGTAAGTGTATGACTGGTGTTATATCCCCTGATTTATGCGCATAACATCTGTGATTGCTCACACCTTATATCTGTATATTTACATCTGACACACTTTTATTTCCTGATCCCTTCATTTTGGACTGCCTTTTTATATGTACTTATATTAGTTCTCCGTTATATATATTATTTATTCCATTGCCCTTTCTTTTGCCCTAAGTACAAATGGTTTCTTTACACTGATATACGGCCGCGCATGCGCCGCTCTGGTGTCGCTCCGTCTTACCCCCAGCAGCCGTGCACATACTTCCTGATCACGTGTGGCCCCACGTGTTTCTGGTCGTTGCTTGCCCGGCACGCTGGGATGGGCGGAAGTGATACAGTGTGGTACTGCGCCGCAATAATTATGGGTCCTATTTATAGATCCCTTTTGCCCATGTATGTTCACGCGCCCCCTCAGGAAGGTATCCTAACTGAAACGCACGTCGGGGTGGACCAGGGTCCCTACGCTATTGACTACCATCATCAGGTGATGTGCACGATTCTATATTGTTATATTTATACAGCCACCATATTGCTTCTTTGCTTGTCCTATAAGGATAGTGTTATTGGTTGCATTGGTGCTGACCGGTGGTCTGAAATGCTGCAAACGATCGCACGCTGCCCTTTATAATTCACCTATGAGGTTAATACTAATTGTAGTTGGGGACTGCCGTACCTTGGGCTTCTACATGTTGCTGGTGGCATTCACTGTCATCTTTTAGCCCTGCTGAGCATTATTTGTCTGGTGTTTTATTGTGCTTATTGTGAATAAAGTATGATTTGTTCTTGGATTCTATGACTGCGTGGCGTTTTTTCTTTCCTATTTATACTACATACATACTACATACATGCTACATACTACATACATGCTACATACATGCTACATACTGCATACTACATACATGCTACATACATACTACATACATACTACATAAATGCTACATATATGCTACATACATACTATATACATACTACATACATACTACATACAATATATTCATACATTACACACAATACATACATACAGACATGTACAGTACATTAAACATAGAGTTCATACTCACCATTAGTTGTCACTTTGTTCCCCGAAGCCAGTGTCATCTGTAAAAAAATATGAAAATAACAAACAACCAATATACTCCCTGTCCGCAGAAATCCACGAGTGTCCCACGAAGATCTCCCGTAGAGAACAGCAGCATCAGCTGATGCGACCGCTCTCTAGGGGCTCCAGGAACATAATGACGGGAGGAAGGTATCCTTCAGCACTGTATTCCTCAGCCGCTGTAAATAAAAGCAGACCCTAGTCTCACTTTTGGTATTGCTGTATGAGAAATTTTCCCACGCAGCAATTGCCATAAAGTGAGACTTTGTCCTAAGGTAACCTTAGTGATGCACTGCTGGAGCCATTGTCTCCTGTCAGTGTGTCACTGAGGGTCCTATAGAGCAGTGACATCACCCGATGTCACTGTTCTATAGGGGAGATCGTCGTGGGACACTCATTATTAATTGGACTACGGCGGACAGGTAGTATACAGTTTATTATTTAATGTTTTTTGCAGGCGCTGAAGTATGGTAAGTATGGTTAAATGAAGAATATTAAAATACTTTTTTCCTAATGTGTGTGTGTTTTATTAACCCTTTATTACTATTTAATTAATAATGGATAGGCGTCTTATTGACGCCTCTCCGTTATTAACCCGGCTTAATGTCGCCTTACAATAGCAAGGTGACATTAACCCTGTTCTGTCTCTGCCATCAAATTTGTTATCTCCGATTATCTGTTCGCATAATTTGCAGGTTTCTCAGTTTTCTAGTATACAGGACCTGATATATTTATAACTTTATTTGTAGTGTTTTGGCTCACTCTTGAGGTCAGAGTCATGTTGACAGTTCTATTTCCTGTTTTTGTATTTTCCATACATTACCAAAATCCAATATGTGAGGCAACACCTCCCACCAAATACAACTAATCAGCATCTCCCATCAAACATGGGAAATATAGAGGCAACAGCCAAAGAAAAAACAGACAATATAAAATTTAATAATTTATTGTATATATTATAATAAAAATTAACAAAGGGAAAATCACAAAAACATCCGAGGACAGTATAAAAATAACACATAGGTGTAGGTGCACACATGTAGTAATTCGCAAGAAGCACCCAGCTAACCTGATCTTAATATATACACACAATGCAAGAAAAATAGAGACTGCTCAATACCAGAATCCTATTAATAAAGTGGCAATGCATATGTGCAAAAAAGGCAAGGTAGTATGAATGTAAATGCCCACTCCTTCAAATGGAAACTGCTCAATGTCAGAATCCTAATAATAAAGTGGCAATGCATGTGCAAAATGAACCTCAATAACCGCCTAAATAAGGTAACTAATATAATGTCAGGCTACTTACATGTGACCTTAGACCTCGTATGTACTGTCCCGGGCACCCCGACAGCGCCGTTTCGCCATATGGCTTCCTCAACAGGGGGCCCCTGAGGCTCAGCACCAGGACAGAAACAAACTCGAAAACGTGAGGCAAAACAACTCTGCTAATGACTACCTTGCCCCTCACCAGGTAACCAACGTGGATCACCATGTTGACACACCGTACGTCAGGCCGAAGCAATATGACACTGGCTGGCGCCACCCTGAGGACACTAACAGGTACAAACGCACTTCACATCACTATCAGGGCGAACCATCACCAGTGTACTCTGCTGACAACCGGTTCACGACAGAATTTGCCAAGTTCTTCACACGACGTGTACTGATCGCTAAGTGGCTCATGAAATTCACTGACCAAGCTGAAAGTTACAGAGCTTAGAAAGCTTCCTTCCAAAATGTCATTAGAGACTTGGGGCTACAACACAGGGAAGAGATAGACCTGATAGTCAAATACCTGGGAGAAGTTTTTGCCGTCAGGCACAATACGGCAAGCTTTGAAAAAAACGGATCCGGTGAAAAAAAAACGGATCCGGAAACAAAAAACAGATCCGGCGGAAAAAAACGGATCCGGCAGGAAAAAACAGATCCGGAAGAACAAAACGGATCCGGCAGAAAAAACTGATCCGGAAGAAAAAAACTGATCCGGCGGAAAAAAACGGATCCGTCGGAAAAAACGGATCCGTTTTTTTCAAAACTCGCCGGATTGTGCTTGATGGCAAAAACCTGATGTGTGAAAGCAGCCAGATATATGGATAGATACATCTATGTATCTATAGACATATCGATCTATTAATATATCTATAAATAGATATATCCATAGATATATAATAGAAAGGCCGATGCTTCTAAGGCTACTTTCACACTTGCGTTTTTAGCAATCCGTCACAATCCGTTGTTTTGGGAAAAAAACAAATCCTGCAAATGTGCTCGCAGGATGTGTTTTTTACCCATAGACTTATATTAGTGATGGATCGCGACGGATGGTCACACGTCACATCCGTCATGCAACGGATCTGTCGTGTTTTGGCGAACCATTGGCACGAAAAAATGTTCAAGTGAACGTTTTTTTGTCCATCACGTCTGCCATTTTCTACCGTGTATGCGCGGCCGAAACTCTGCTCCCTCCTCCCCAGACTTCAGAATGGGCATCGGATGCGTTGAAAAACTGCATCCGCTGCCCACGTCATGCACAAATTTCACAACGTGCATCGGTACGTTGGCCCGACGCATAGCGACGGGCCCGTACAGACACAAGTGTGAAAGAGGCCTTAATGAGCGTTGAATTAAAAAAAAAATGGAAAAAAACAGCGTGGGCTCCCGCGCAATTTTCTGCACCAGCGGGGGAAAGCCAACGGCTGGGGACCAATATCTGCAGCCTGCTATGAATATCAGCCCGCAGCTGTCTGCTTAGCCTTTACTGGCTATTAAAATAGGGGGACCCCCCAAATAAATGACGTGGGGTCCCCCTATATTTTATAGCCAGAAAGGCTACACAGACAGCTGCAAGCTGATATAAATAGCCTAAAGAGGGGCCATGGATATTGGCCCCCCCAGCTACAAATACAAGTCCGCAGCCGCCCCAGAAATGGCGCATCTGTGAGATGCGCCAATTCAGGCACTTAGCCCCTCTCTTTCCACTCCCGTGTAGCGGTGGGATATGGGGTAATAAGGGGTTAATGTCACCTTGCTATTGTAAGGTGACATTAAGTGGGGTTAATAACGGAGAGGCGTCAATAAGACGCCTATCCATTATTAATCCAATACTAGTAATGGGTTAATAAAACACACACACATTAGGAAAAAGTATTTTAATATTCTTCATTTAACCATACTTACTATACTTCAGTGCCTGCAAAAAATGTAAAATAATAAACTGTTTACTATCTGTCCACTGTAGTCCAATTAATAACGAGTGTCCCACGACGATCTCCCCTATAGAACAGTGATATCGGGTGATGTCACTGCTCTATAGGACCCTCAGTGACACACTGAAAGGAGACAATGGCTCCAGCAGTGCATCATTGAGGTTACCTTAGGACAAAGTCTCACTTTATGGCAATTGCTGCGTGGGAAAATTTCTCATACAGCAATACCAAAAGTGAGACTAGGGACTTTTTTTTTTTTACCTGGGCGGTGGAATACAGTGCGGAAGGATACCTTCCTCCCGTCATTATGTTCCTGGAGCCCCTAGAGATCGGTCGCATCAGCTGATGTTGCCGTTCTCTACGGGAGATCATCGTGGGACACTCGTGGATTTCTGCGGACAGGGAGTATATTGGTTGTTTGTTATTTTCATATTTTTTTTACAGATGACACTGGCTTCAGGGAACAAAGTGACAAGTAATGGTGAGTATGAACTCTATGTTTAATGTACTGTATGTCTGTATGTATGTACTGTATGTAATGAATGAATGTACTGTATGTAGCATGTATGTAGTATGTGTGTAGCTTGTATGTAGCATGTATGTATGTAGCATGTATGTAGCATGTATGTAGCATTTATGTTGTATGTGGTATGTAGCATGTATGTACAGTAGTATGTATGTAGTATGTATGTATGTAGTATGTAGTATGTATGTAGTATGTAAGTATGTATGTAGCATGTATGTAGTATGTATGTATTATGTATGTTTTTTTTTCATTCAACACATTATGTATGTACTGTATGTAATGAATTAATGTACTGTATGTAGCATGTATGTAGTATGTGTGTAGCATGTATATAGCATGTATGTATGTAGCATGTATGTAGCATGCATGTAGTATGTATGTAGCATGTATGTAGCATTTATATTGTATGTAGTATGTAGCATGTATGTAGGACTTGGGGATCCTAGTTAATGATAAACTTACCTGGAGCAGCCAGTGCCAGGCAGCAGCTGCCAAGGCAAACAGGATCATGGGGTGCATTAAAAGAGGTCTGGATACACATGATGAGAGCATTATACTGCCTCTGTACAAATCCCTAGTTAGACCGCACATGGAGTACTGTGTCCAGTTTTGGGCACCGGTGCTCAGGAAGGATATAATGGAACTAGAGAGAGTACAAAGGAGGGCAACAAAATTAATAAAGGGGATGGGAGAACTACAATACCCAGATAGATTAGCGAAATTAGGATTATTTAGTCTAGAAAAAAGACGACTGAGGGGCGATCTAATAACCATGTATAAGTATATAAGGGGACAATACAAATATCTCGCTGAGGATCTGTTTATACCAAGGAAGGTGACGGGCACAAGGGGGCATTCTTTGCGTCTGGAGGAGAGAAGGTTTTTCCACCAACATAGAAGAGGATTCTTTACTGTTAGGGCAGTGAGAATCTGGAATTGCTTGCCTGAGGAGGTGGTGATGGCGAACTCAGTCGAGGTGTTCAAGAGAGGCCTGGATGTCTTCCTGGAGCAGAACAATATTGTATCATACAATTATTAGGTTCTGTAGAAGGACGTAGATCTGGGTATTTATTATGATGGAATATAGGCTGAACTGGATGGACAAATGTCTTTTTTCGGCCTTACTAACTATGTTACTATGTTACTATGTTACTATGTAGTATGTATGTAGTATGTATGTATGTATGTAGCATGTATGTAGTATGTATGTATTATGTATGTTGTTTTTTTTTTTCATTCAACACATTAGCCGAATGATGGGACTTCTACTGTCACTGTAGTAGGCATCGTCTGATGGGACTTGTAGTCACATCGGACGATGCCTGCACACAGGCACAGAGCCCCGGCAGCCCACACAGAGCCCCGATACACCGCACAGAGCCCCGCACGCCGCACAGAGCCCCGGCACACCGCACAGAGCCCCGGCACACCGCACAGAGCCCCGCACGCCACACAGAGCCCCGGCACGCCGCACAGAGCCCCGGCACACACGCACAGAGCCCCGGCATGCTGCACAGAGCCCTGCACGCTGCACAGAGCCCTGGCATGCCGCACAGAGCCCCGGCACGCTGCACAGAGCCCTGCACGCCACATAGAGCCCCGGCACACACGCACAGGGCTCCGCATGCCGCACAGAGACCCGCACGCCACACAGAGCCAGGCACACACGCACAGAGCCCCGCACGCCGCACAGAGCCCCGGAAGGCCCGCACAGACACCCGGCAGGCCCGCACAGACTCCCGAGAGGCCCATACAGATCCCCGGCAGCCCCGCCCGCACACACAGGCTCGCACAGTGTCCGCCCACACACCGCCCACACTCTTTCCCCCTCCGCAACAGGATGTAGCAGGACAGAATGGGCTTATTTACATTCCGATATTTGTGTCCCATTGACTTGCATTGGTATCGGGTATTGGTATCGGCGATATCCGTTTTTTTTGGGGATATCGGCCGATCCAATCCGATACCAATACTTCTGGATATCGGAAGGTATCGCTCAACACTAATTATAGCTTGTAAGGCAATAATCCCTTACTAGATGTCTGTAATACACCATTTCTTCTGCGACAGCTCACACTAAAGGGATTGCAGATAAGAGCAGTATTATTGTCTAATATAGAAGGGATTTAAATCGGCCATGAAAATAATTTTTCTTGTATGTGGCAGCAACAAACTCTGGAAGAACGCAAGCAACCCTGCCTGCCTTGATGAATTTCAGAGTAGAGATCACAGTGAAAAGCATGAATCTGTCAATGCAATGAGCGAATGGAAAAAATCTATCAAGCTATGGACTGTGGAAGAATTGTATGTGACCAGAATGAACACTCATTTCCAGCAGATGATACCTGAAGTGCAGTGGTAGCACACTTATGCAGTGATGATGCCGTGACCTAGCAAAGTTCAAAGCAAAATGTCATTTTAATGTTCAATTTAAAAAAACACAGTGTTAGGAGTTGAGTTCCCACCGCTGCACAGGGGGAATCTTGAACCATGTCTGCTGCGGTCTCCCATTCTACATCAGCTGCAGTGGAGCCTGCTCAGCGGAGACGTCGGTCCCAGTGTCTCACTCAGTCTGATACTGTGCAAAGGGTTACTGCTGCCTTTCCAGGCCCTGCTGTTGTAGCCTTCACTGTTCAGCAGTGAGCAGGCTTTTCTGGGACTAAGTCCTGCTTTGCACACACTGAGCATGCCCAAGGTAAGATCTCTCATTGGAGGTCAGGCGTCACATGCTCAAGTACTGCTGCAGCTCCCATTGGTCCTCTAGGAAGGTCCTGAAGTTGCTCTGGTATTGCAGCAACTTCCATTGGTTCCCTAGGAAGGTCCTGATGTTGCTGCAGCTATAAAAGGTTTGCATGGCCGCACGGCCATGTGCTAGTATCACCTCATGTCATGAGCTTGTTATTTGTGGTCGCGCCTGTGGTCGCGCCCAGCAAAAATAAGCCCTTAGAATACGGGCATCTCCAGTGAGGAGTTTTGAATGTATGTATTCAGGGACCCAGCAGAAATAAGCCCTTAGAATACGGGCATCTCCAGTGAGGAGTTTTGAATGTATGTATTCAGGGAGCCGGCTGAAATAAGCCCCTAGAATACCAGCACCTCCGGTAAGGAGTGTTTGTGTGCTTTTCTGGTACATGACCACTGACTGCCATCAGCTCAACAGTTAGCTGTGTTCCCCTGTGACGCTAACAGGGCACAGTATCTTGTTTCTAGCGAATCTGTGGAGTTAACAGAGTTTGCTTATACCACCATATAGCGCCGCCAATTGCCAGCAGCAGGTTCCTCTCCTGCACGGTGGATGCCTGGTTGCGAACGCACCTATTTATACATATATATATATACTCGGTGAGTTCCGCCAACCTTAACACACAGCACATGATATCCTCCGGATCGCATCCAGGTACGTATCCTCTGGATTACAGTCACTAAACACGCCAGTCCATCTCTGACCGTGCGCGACTGCACCGCCTTGTTAATGTCTCTTTACTTACAGCAATACACAGTTCACAATATCCTCCAGATCACAGCCAGGAACCATATCCTCCAGTTTACAGTCACTAAACACGCCACTCCACCTCTGACTGCTTGCCGTGGGCGACTGCACTGCCTTGTTAATGTCTCTTTACTCACAGCAATGCACAGTATACAATATCCTCCAGATCGCAGCCTGGAACCAGATCCTCCAGTTTAAAGTCACTAAACACACCAGCCCACCTCCTGACCAGTTACCGTGGGCAACTGCACTGCTGTGCATGCTTCCCTGGTGGCTTGGATCTGCTTGCCTGTGTTGCCTCACACAGGAGCTCTGTTGAGCTGACTGCTCTGCCCTCTAGCATAGTCAAAGACATCAACAGTCACACTCAAAAAAGTATCTTCAGAGAGTTGTTAGCCAAACAAGTGTTTTTTATTTTGAAACGCCCCAAAATAGAAAGTTCACCGCAGTGTGTTTCAAAATAAAAAAAACACTTGTTTGGCTAACAACTCTCTGAAGATACTTTTTTGAGTGCAACTGTTGATGTCTTTGACTATACTTTGGAGGATTCCTCCATGTTCAGTCTGCACCACCACTAGCGAGAGTGCACGTCTTGTTCTCTGACCTCTAGCATACACCAGACTGACAATGACTCTGACCTTGACACACCCAAACCCTATACTGCAGGGTTTTTATCTAGCATCCTGTGGGCTTCAGCCACATGGAAAATCCGCCCAGGAATGAAATGGACTGCAACTACCATCCTGCAGTCTGTTTCAATACACAAAAGCTCAAAGCAGGTTTTCCCTAAATCTGCCTTGGACAACCAGCATGTCCAAGACCTATACTCACTTTAGTCTGCATTGCAATCACAGCTACGCCTGTGACTGCAATGCACTCTCATGGCCTCAATGCACCTCCATGCGCATCCTGGGGGAACATATAGTGACCCTCACATGTAACACCAGTCACTGCCTCACATACCTAACACTTATACCTACACTAAACGTATCTAACAGCAGTAGTAATAGGGAATAAAATAGATGTTACCTTGATATATATTTTTTAGGTTAAATAATCTCTGCACAGATGCCTGTAATATGCTATCTCTACTGCGACAGCTCACTCTACACAAATTGTAGATAAGAGCGGTATTACAAGAGAAAAGAATCTATTTTAATTAGCTATGACTAAAGTTATTAGTTTAACATAGCAGCACCAAGGACTGTCATTTCACCAACCCTGATGGTGAATATAGTGAAGTGTTTTGCATCTACTCAGCCTTATATAGGGGGGACCAGGATCATTTGTGTGGTGGAAAAAGAGGAGAACAACACAAAAAGACAAAATCCTGAAGAGTATACCCATGATTGTGTGGGAAAGCGTGGACGGAAATAGACCAGAAAAAAAACACTGAATTTGAGTTTATGTTTCTTTACTGGCATTCGGAGGTGTTGAGAAGTCAGGCCCAATCCAACCTTTGTTCATTTTGATAAGAGTCAGCCTGTCATCAATTTCAGTTGACTGGCAGATGCATGTATTGGTTATAATACTCCCCAGTGGCACTAAAAACCTGCTCTAACAAAACACTAGTGGCAGGGCAGGCCAGGACCTCCAAGACATAGATAGATAGTTCATGCCACGTGTCTAGCTTGGATACGTAATAGTTGTAAAGCACAAAGAAATCAAGGAGGATGCTGGTACAGTCGACAAGGTACTCCTTCATTATCTTCCAAGACGTTTCCCTCCTTGACAGAGTACTCTGCATATCAGAGCCTGGGCAGTGGGAAGGTGTGAGAAAACTCAGATTTTTCATAGTGTTCCCCTGCCTCTGATGCATTTGGTGTGTGTCTCCCTCGTCTCTACTCCTTAGTTGTCCAAGAAACTGTGACCTCTGACACCAGTGTTGTCAGATGGGAATTTTTTTTAAAATTATTCAACTAGGGCCTTCTTTTACTGCAGTATTTTATTAGACCTCTCTGCCACGGGAAAGAGAGATGGAAATTTCTCCTTGTAGCATGGATCTTGATGGATGACTAACAGTAATTTATGAGCCAAAATGTATACAATGCGAGGGTGATGGGAAAGGCAGCAGAACTTAAACTCAGCCATGTGGGCCAGACTGCCAACAGCCCAGAATTCCCTGTCCCCACCAACAGGATGACTGTCCATCTTCTCCTCCTCGTCCTCCCTCTTCTCATCTTCAGGCCATCCACGCTGAAAAGACAGGATGAAGTTGGTGTGGGTATTACCTTCTGTAGTGCAGGCAACCAGCTGCTGTTCCTCCTCCTCATTATCACCCAATCCACGTTGAGAAGTTGAAATGAGGCTGAGCTGTGTAGTATCACCCTATATAGTTTCTTGCTTCATCTCAACTTGCTACTCCTGCAAAACCTCTTTAATTGTGGCACTCCAGGAGTCCGGTTGCCACAGTGGTATTGCCTCCCTCACAGGGGGTGAGGTCATGCCTGGAAGCAAGGAGGAATCCCCTTTCCAGGTTCATCAGCATGCAACACCTTTCCTACTCCAGACCAAAAGGGGAGCTCTAACACCTGATTTCAGGGGAGCTTACCTATAAATTCTGGCCTGAAGGCGGGGTTAGTTAGTCAGAGTCTGAGACAGTGAAAGAGGAAGAGGCAAGTGAAGAGAACCTGGGGGATTGGAGCTGCAACTGAGCTCACCCCAGGACTGAGCGCCAAAAACCGGACACCAGAGTCCGTGGTTGTGTGGGAACTACAGGCCGAGCAACTAAAACTGGAGGGCAGGAGATAGCAGGTCTCCTGGTCCCAGCTGACACCCTGAGGTACAGCAGCAAACTAGAGCCCAGAGTCACCACGAGGGAGTGACACCAGGAACAGGCTCAAGCTGCCTGCCATGCTGGTAGTGTTCCATTTAATAGACAGACTGAGAGAGGGACTTGAGTAGCGCATAAAGCATCAAGAACCCAGACAACAGCACAGTAGGGAGGCCTCCAACCCCACCTGACCAGGGGGATTCTGAATTGCTTCCAGGCTGCCCAGATCTATAATAGCACCTGTTACCTGTGCTCCGGACTGCACATTCAACCAGGAATTAAGGGTAAAGAAAACTGCAGCCCTTGCGTCCTCTAGTCTTTTCCCGCACCCTCAGTCCTGCACCTCAATATCCACGATCCCTGATAGACTGTACTCATAGCCTTGGGGCCTCGCTCCACCTCTGGGGAGCAGAAGCATCTCAGCTGCGACATCATCAGCCCCAGAGGTCCCCTTAAGCAGCGTCAGCTACCCATTGCCGAACATCACAGATGGCATCATATGAAATCCCCTACAAACATTCCCTCATACTTTTATTGTGTGCTCAGGGCCACAGACTGGGTCACCGCTGCCATGACCACCCCTTTAAGAATCATCCGACTTGGTTCCAAGTACCCCACAGCCCTAACGGGTGTCGCACTTCCCTCTGATGCTTGCAAAGCTTTGCCAACATATGTAATCAGCTCCAATGCGCTGGTGACATCACACACTAGTCGTGAGCTTTAAGTTGCAAACTCTCCTGCAGCACTGCCAGGTAGCTGTTGCTGACTTGTGGACATGGGCACACACGTGGCACGCTTTCACAAGTAGCTCAGGCAGATCTGGGTACGTTTTGAGAAACCGCTGAACCACTAAGTTGAACACGTGGGCCAGGTATGGTATGTGTGCGAGGTTGCCAAGCTTCAGAGCCACCACCAGGCTATAGCCATTGCTACATCTGACTATGCCTGGTTGTAGGTTCAGTGTTGACAGCCACAGATCAGTCTGGTCTGTAAGAGCTTTGAACAACTCTGCAGTGGCGTGCGTTTTGTCACCTAAGCAGATTAGCTTCAGCAGAGCCTGTTGCTGCTTGGCCAAGGAAATGCTTCATTGCTTCTAGGTTGCAACTGAAGTTGACATTTCCCAAATGGAGCTTGTAGAGGAGAAGGTACAGGAACTGCTGTTTTGTAGACAGTGGGGAAAACCCTGATTGAGCCAGGACCCTCAATCCTTGGTGTCAGTAGAAATTGTTTCGTCCCAGGGTCCGACTGGGTCTCGGCTTCTACAGTGTTCACCCAGTGTGCCACCATGGAAATGTAGCATCTCTGGCCACAAGCACTTGTCCACGTGTCCATGCTTAGGTGGACCTTCCCAGTAACAGATTTGATCAGGGCACGGTTGATGTTATGAGACACATCTTGTGTAAGGCAAGAGCAAGTACCGAGGAATGGCCGCCGCCATCGGGTTACAGAAAGCTTCTGTCTCCGCAAGCCTAAAATGCAACTTAGTGGCCTGTGGGTGGGTGGCTGCATATTTATGCTTGTGTTCCAAAAACTGGTGTAGTGACAACTGAATACTGCACTGGGACAAGGAAGTCAACATGTCCACAATATAAGAAAAAAGCAGCAACACATTCGCACCGCTGTTATCCATTAGACCCTCAAGCAAACTCCTTTATTCTGCCACACTGCCGTACATTGTCTAATGTAGCAACACATACCGGGGTGCTCCTCTTGCAATAGTCCATATAAATCCACGAAAAAAGAAAAGAAAAGAAAAGAGCGCACTCACCGGTAGTGAAACGTCAGGTTTATTCGGACAGTAACATCAAAAACGCAGGGAGGGTAGTGAATGCACACGGACTATGGCCGTTTCGTGCTCAATGCACTTCAACGGGTCCTATCATAGGACCCGTTGAAGTGCATTGAGCACGAAACGGCCGTAGTCCGTGTGCATTCACTACCCTCCCTGCGTTTTTGATGTTACTGTCCGAATAAACCTGACGTTTCACTACCGGTGAGTGCGCTCTTTTCTTTTCTTTTTTTCGTGGATTTACAAGGAAGTCAACATGGTTGCTGATATATATACATATATATTGTGGAGGTTGTGAAGGTTTATACTCACTCAGCTGCATTGAAGTAGGCACAGGAAGCAGTTTTGTTAAAATGTCCCGGCAGGTTTATTAGAACTGTATAAACCTCTCAGGAAACCAAACAAAAATATAGCCTTTTTGAGCACAAAGTGAAAACACAAAGTAAAAAGTCCATACAGTATTGCAGATTTTTCCTGCCCAGGTTTGTGTCCAGTTCTTAAGGCCTTAGCACAGACCAACACAAAGGAGATCTACACATCTCAAGAACTAGACACTGAATGAGACACTTGGTTTCCTTTTTATCTGCCAAGCCATGCCCCCGGGAGGAGATTTGTGAACTCTAACCCCATTCCCATCCATCTTTTTCGACTGCTCGTAAAACCCAGCCCTGAAAGGCCCTATTAACTCTCTCAACACTATACATGCTGGAGCATGCTTTCCCGGGCTTACATCACTGAAGCTACCAACAAAATTGTTGGTGCTCATCTGTTAGGGCTCTTTTCCATTTGCGAGAAGCACGTCCGTGTCTCGCATGTGAAAACCAAGCTGTGGTGCCGGCACTCCAGAGCGGAGCGTGCGGCTCTATGTTTTGCTATGCGGCCGCACGCTCCGCTCCAAAGTTCTGACGCCACAGCTTGGTTTTCACATGCGAGACACGGACGTGTTTCTCGCAAATGGAAAATAGGCCTTAAACTAAGAAAAACCCACAATGATGACGGAAATAACTTGAAATTGACAAAAGCAAATTTGTATTAAAATCTACGGCATATCAACTTGTTGAAATCAGACAGTGCTTTTGAATTGTGCTTCAACAAGGATAACATTTTAAAAAATAAGTATTGAAACTGGCCTGCACAAAAAATGATGATGCCCATAACTTCATATTTTGTTGCAGAACCTTTTGAGACAATCAATGCAAACAAATGATTTCTGGGCAGCACATTTGACTCAAGAATGTATTAATAGTCTTGAGATTTCATTGAACCCATCACAGATTCAAGACACACTGTGCCAGATGCAACATAGCAGCCCCAAAACATAACTGAGCCTCCTCCAGTAGGTACAATGTTTTTTTCTTTTTATGCTTTTATTTTGTATGAACAAAGAGCTGATGTGACTTGTCAAAAAGCTTCACTTTTGTCTCATGTATTTAAAGGAAATTCTCCCAGACATATCGTGGTTTGTCAATAAGCATTTTAGCAATTTCCAGTCTCACTTTTTTGTGATTTGTTTTCAATAGTGATTTCCTCCTCGGTCTTCTCCCATGAAATCCACTTTGGCCAAGACACATGGATGATATGATCTCACATTGGTGTGGTGTGACCTTGGATTTCACCTTTAATTTCTTTGGAAGGTGTTTGATCTCTATGGTTACCATTCATAATATGCATCTTCAATTTGCCATCAATTTTTCTTTTGCAGCCATGTGCAGGGAGGTTTAATTAATATAAGTGGTGCACCCCTGCACAACACATAGAGATGGGGTGCAAAAACCTGGTCAGTAAATAGAATGCTATAAATACAAAAGAAAAAAGACTCGACCAATAATGGTATGCACACGCATAAAATATGTGAAAATATCAAAAAAATGTTTAATTACACCTCAAAGAACATGACAAACATATAAAACCATTTAAAAAGGTCTGAATACAGAACCATAAGTCACCACCCCTAAGCACAAATATCATGAAATAACAACACTACATAGATAAAGTGCTGTATATACAAGATGTGTCCTGTCTAAACATGTAACGGTCCAATATGACATACATGAATATATAAAGGCCGAAACAAATGCATACGTAAACCTGTAGTCACACACTGACAGATAATCTAGCAATAAAATTACTGCAATTCAGTGTTTGGTATATAACAATATAAAGTGCTATATCAGCATGCTGTTTAGCCAAGATGATGGCAGTACCAAGATAGATATATAAATGCAGGGTACAAGCATGTGCCAGAAAGCCTCAAATATGACATACACTGGTGCTCCCCTGCAATCAAATAATAACCCAATGGGTGCCAAGATGTAAGAAAAAATGGGGGGAGTAAAGAGAGGAAAAATGTTCCAAAGGAACGGCATGAACACTGAACAATGGTATACCAAGACCCCATATACCTAATGGAGACAGGAGACAGGCTTAAGGGGTGAGGCGAGAGCCTCACGCGTATCGCTGCGGACACAGCTTCGTCAGGGGAAGTGAAAGAATCAGCCTGTTCTGAGGTATATATAGATGTGATAATGATAGAAATGAGTCAAGTACTAACCGGTGTGTAGTGCTGACGAGACACACACTGGAGGCCGCCGCATGGAGTGTGCAGGAAATGGCTATAGCCAGGAAGTGTACACCGTCGTCATGGTGCAGATGCACATGCGAGACGGCCACAC
Source organism: Ranitomeya imitator (assembly GCF_032444005.1). Taxonomy (NCBI): domain Eukaryota; kingdom Metazoa; phylum Chordata; class Amphibia; order Anura; family Dendrobatidae; genus Ranitomeya; species Ranitomeya imitator. The sequence continues at coordinate 72,349,849 of NC_091290.1, read as the reverse complement.
TAGGGGGAGACATAGACGCACGCGCAGAAATCCCTGCATAATGGAAGACGGCATACATAAGCCGCAGGTGAAAGAAAAAAGGAAACTATGTCCAGATAAATGCATGCGGACCATAGATGCACAGTCAGTACATGTTTGAAAATAAGAAATAGGATGACATAATGTAAAAACCTGTAACATATATTGGGAAAACAATGAATCAAAGAGAAAAATCATAATGCGGTGGTTACAAAAATGAACTGGCATCCATAAAATAATGGAATAACATTTGATTAGAGGAAAACTGGCATGGAAGCAAACACCGTCTACAGAATGTTAAATAAGCCAGAGCAAGATAAGTGATGAAGCCCCGCTAGGTGAGGCTATACCGAAAAAATCCTGAGGCAGATTACCCAAAAGAAGCTTATCCATATAGTAAGTGAAAATCAGAGATACCGACAATACATACGAACGAAGAAGGCTGCACCTGAGAAGGATATGTGTCCATCAATAGGGACTCAAGTACCAGGGCCAGATTGCACACAAATGCCAACCTGGACCCAATTAGGAAGCACGAGTATTATAACACAGATAAAAATAAAAGCAAGGGGAAAAGGCTCAACCACATAGTCCCAGTACGTCTTGTAAAAATGCGCAACCTTGGCAGCGTTCATATTGTTTGATGTCCAGAATTCTGAAAGGCTATGACATGTGGTTCCCGGGATGGTGCAGATATAATGCTCCAGAATTCCGACATTTCTCCAGGTTCATGGGGTGTATGGGTCGGCTATTACAAATTGTTGATAAGCCACCAGAAACGCCAGGCAAGATGTCCAGTGCTCAACTACATAGTCCTGGTCAGTCTTATAAAAATACGCAACCTTGGCGACATTGATATCGTTTGGAGTCCAGATTTCTAAGAGGCTGTAACCTGTAGTTCTCAGGATGGTGCAGATATGGTGCTCCAAAAAAACTACATGTCTCCAAGTTCATGGGGTATATGAGTCTGCCATGACAGATTGTTAATAAACCACCAGAAACGCCAGGCAAGATGTCCAATACTGGATCGGCAGACCTTCTGCTGCAACAATATGGTGGCACTCTAAAAATGAAACAGAGGCGAGAGACAGACACATGAGGACCACAGTGAGGTAAAAAGCATCTGTTAAAAATCCTCCCTAACCAGTGACAATTGTCAGAGCCGCCCGCATCAACCCAAGAAACCGGTGAACATTAATTCTTCATTGAGTCCTAGCGGAGTTACGGACCGAAGATTAAATATCCACCTCGATTCAGTCCTCAGGAGTTGATTTCGTGAGTTGCCACCCCTACCGCTATATAGTATTCTCTGCAGCCCCACAACTGTGGTATTGGATGTAGATCCCCCATGTGCGGCCAAAAAATGTGCAGCCACCGGGGTAAGGGGCTTACCCTTGCGTTGTTCAGCAGTTGCCAGGTGGATGGTGGACATATGCTTCTGTATCCTCTTGCGTAGCTCTTGGGAAGTTTGTCCGACATACGGCTTCCCACATGGGCAAATGATGACATAGATGACGTCCCTCATCTTACAGTTGATGTAATGTTTGAGCCGATGGGTAGAAGAATCTACTGGGTTAAAGAAAATATTCCTGGTAGGTATCATGAAGGAACATACATTACAATCCCCACAGGGGAAAGATCCTTTAAGGTTTAAGCCCCTGTTGAGTCTTACTGTAGGTCTTGTAAAGTGGCTTTGTGTCAACAGATCCTGTAGGTTCGGTGCCCGCCTCATTGCAAGCAATGGTCTGTCACAAGTCACCTCTGCTGTCTGAGAGTCAGTTCTTAAAATAGACCAATGTCTATTGATAATCATTGTTACCTGGTGCCAGCTATTGTTGTAGTCAGTGACGAATCTGTTGGCTTTGTCCGTGTTACGTGGTCTAGAGGTCAACAATGATGTTTGGTCCTCACGCCATGCTCTCTGAAAAGCTGAAGATATGACTCTTTTGGGATAGCCCCTCTGTCTGAAGCGATTGGTAAGCTCTTGGGCCTGCGATAAAAAGTCAACATCATGCGTACAGTTGCGTCTTACCCGAAGAAATTGGCTGATGGGAACACCCACCTTGGTATGAGTGGGGTGAAAGCTGATGTATTCAAGTAAAGCGTTCGTGGCCGTGGACTTACGGAAGAGGTCCGTGGCCAGGCGACGATCCTCTGCCATGATTTTCAAATCCAGATAAGTGACCGAGGTGGTTGACATGAGATGCGTAAGAAAGATGTTGTGGACATTGGTGTTCAAATCCTGCAACAATTGTACGCATTCAGATTCGGTGCTTAACCATACAAAGAATACATCGTCAATGTACCGGTGCCAGTGGCGCACCTTCTCTTGAAACGTCTTGGAGGGATATACCACTGTCTCCTCCCACCAGCCTAAAAAGATGTTGGCGTAAGTTGGTGCGCATTTGGCCCCCATGGCCACGCCGGACACCTGGAGGTAGAATGTCCTATCAAATAGAAAAAAGTTGTGATATGAAACAAACTTAAGAAGCTCTAACAGGAAAGTGTGATGTCTGGAGTCCTCAGGCTGGCGACGGTCTAAGAAAAAGGACACAGCAATGATACCGTCTACATGACTGATGTTGGAATACAATGATTCCACATCGCATGTTACTAGGTAAAACTCAGTAGGTAGACGGATATCTCGGATGATTTCAATGAAATGGGCAGAGTCCCTCACATATGAGGGTAGTGCTGTGGCAACAGGCTGCAGAAAAAAGTCAATGTAATGGCAAGCTTTCTCACATAGGGGGTTGCTTGTCGTCTTTATGAATATTGGGCAACATGTAGAATGTCGCAATGATGGGATCATCCACCCACATGTAACGTTTTTCATTGGGGGTGATGATATCAAGCTGATTTGCCCTGCAGAGTAAAGTCTGCAATTTAGACACAAATGTCTGTGTGGGGTCCGATGGTAACTTGGTATAAAACCGCCTATCATCAAGTTGTCTCATAGCTTCCTCCTGGTACATGTGGGTGGGCCAAAGAACAACATTGCCCCCCTTATCCGCTTCCTTGATAGTGAAAGTCCCATTATTTCTCAGCTCAGAGATGGCACGACTTTCTGCAGCAGGTAGATTGGATGGTGTACTAACCTTGGGGACCATGGCCATTATGTCCCTTTTCACCAATTCATAAAAAATCTTGACAGCCGGAACTAATGTGTAGAAAGGTGCCCTCAAGGATTTTTTCTTGAATGGAAATTTGTTATGTGGAGCCGCAGTTTGGTTCTCCTCCAATAGGTCTACCAAATCTTGGAAGGCCTGACGTTCGTCCTGGGGAAAGCTCTGTAAAATGTCTGGTTTCTTGTACATAACCTGAAAGGTGATATTCCTGCAAAAAAGGTATAAGTCTTTGATGAGTGTAAACTTATCTACCCTATGCGTGGGGACGAATGTTAGGCCCCTCCGGAGAACTGACAATTCAACCGGTGATAAAGGGTGGTTAGACAGATTAATAACAAGTAAAACATCACTCGGTACCTCTAAATCCGTTGTTGGAATCTCCTGGGTGCCAATGTGATTTACTTGCGTCTGGTTAGATATTTGTGCCGATATGGCGATGTCTTCCCTCGATATTGTGGAGGGCATTTTCTTGGAGGTCTTCTTCTTTCGTCTGCCACGTCTGGTCCGTGGTCGAGCTCGCTCCCCGTTGAAGATAAAAAATCACTGGAGCTAGCCCCTCTAAGTGATGGCTCAGTGTTAGCAGGCAGGGTGGTACCCCCATAACGATGTGAAGTCCCTACTTTAGCGTTACCTCTATGTTTCCATTTATAGACTTGTTGTTGCTCATAGTCCATTTTGTCTCGCTGGAACTTTTTCCATTTGCCTGCGATAATCTCAGCCTCATATTTGTCCAATGTGTCCTTAAGTTGGATTTTGAATGTCACCACCTGAGCCTCCTCAAATTTACTTAGTCTACCTTCTAATTCTTTAATATGTGCCTTGGTGGTGGAAAACAGACCCTTATCATGTTCAACAAGTAAGGTCATAAGTATATTAGAGCAACATGTAAGACCCTGCTCCCAAGTTTGCTGAAATGAAGCGGAAGGTTCCCATGCAGGAAAGATGGAAACGCGGATACCTCTGGGCACAAACCTACTGTGGTCCTCATGTGTCTGTCTCTCGCCTCTGTTTCATTTTTAGAGTGCCACCATATTATTGCAGCAGAAGGTCTGCCGATCCAGTATTGGACATCTTGCCTGGCGTTTCTGGTGGTTTATTAACAATCTGTCATGGCAGACTCATATACCCCATGAACTTGGAGAAATGTTGTTTTTTTGGAGCACCATATCTGCACCATCCTGAGAACTACAGGTTACAGCCTCTTAGGATTCTGGACTCCAAACGATATCAATGTCGCCAAGGTTGCATATTTTTATAAGACTGACCAGGACTATGTATTTGAGCACTGGACATCTTGCCTGGCGTTTCTGGTGGCTTATCAACAATTTGTAATAGCCGACCCATATACCCCATGAACCTGGATAAATGTCGGCATTCTGGAGCATTATATCTGCACCATCCCGGGAACCACATGTCATAGCCTTTCAGAATTCTGGACACCAAACAATATGAACGCTGCCAAGGTTGCACATTTTTACAAGACGTACTGGGACTATGTGGTTGAGCCTTTCCCCTTGTTTTTATTTTCTTCTGTGTTATAATGCTTCCTAATTGGGTCCAGGTTGGCATTTGTGTGCAATCTGGCCCTGGTACTTGAGTCCCTATTGATGGACACATATCCTTCTCAGGTGCAACCTTCTTCGTTCGTATGTATTGTCGGTATCTCTGATTTTCACTTAATATATGGATAAGCTTCTTTTGGGTAATCTGCCTCAGGATTTTTTCGGTATAGCCTCACCTAGCGGGGCTTCATCACTTTTCTTGTTCTGGCTTATTTAACATTCTGTGGACGGTGTTTGCTTCCATGCCAGTTTTCCTCTAATCAAATGTTATTCCATTATTATATGGATGCCAGTTCATTTTTGTAACCACCGCATTATGATTTTTCTCTTTGATTCATTGTTTTCCCAATATATGTTACAGGTTTTTACATTATGTCATCCTATTTCTTATTTTCAAACATGTACTGATAGTGCATCTATGGTCCGCATGCATTTATCTGGACCTAGTTTCCTTTTTTTCTTTCACCTGCGGCTTATGTACGCCGTCTTCCATTATGCAGGGATTTCTGCGCATGCGTCTATGTCTCCCCCTAGTGTTGCCGTCTCACATGTGCATCTGCACCATGACGACGGTGTACACTTCCTGGCTATAGCCATTTCCTGCATTTCCTGCACACTCCATGCGGCGGCCTCCAGTGTGCGTCTCGTCAGAACTACACACCGGTTAGTACTTGACTCATTTCTATCATTATCGCATCTATATATACCTCAGAACTGGCTGATTCTTTCACTTCCCCTGGCGAAGCTGTGTCAGCAGCGATACGCATGGGGCTCTCGCCTCACCCCTTAAGCCTGTCTCCTGTCTCCATTAGGCATCTGGGCTCTTGGTATACCATTGTTCAGTGTTCATGCCGTTCCTTTGGAACATTTTTCCTCTCTTTACTCCCCCCATTTTTTCTTACATCTTGGCACCCATTGGGTCATTTTTTCTTGATACCATGTGATTCAAGGAATGGAACATCTGAAAAATAAAGAAGAAAAAGGAAATAAGTTTCATTCCCCAATAAAATACATAAAACCATATGTTGAGAAAGGACAGACACCAACATGTATTTAACATAACTTGATTAAGTTTGTAGTCTACATTAAGGACCATGTTCCTTATGGTATGTCGGTGAGACTACGTGTGATTTTAAAACTAGAATTAATCAACACCGACATACCATAAGGAGAAAATGGATGGACTTACCTGTTTCAAAACATTTTGTAGAAAAATCTCACACTGAAAGGGAACTGCGCTTTCGAATTATAGATACGATACCCATGCAGAGGAGAGGGGGAGACAGGGTACAGTTACTTAAGAGGAGAGAACTGGAGTGGATTAAGAGGTTAAATACCTTAAAGCCACATGGTCTTAATGTAGACTACAAACTTAATCAAGTTATGTAAAATACATGTTGGTGTCTGTCCTTTCTCAACATATGGATTTATGTATTTTATTGGGGAATGAAACTTATTTCCTTTTTCTTCTTTATTTTTCAGATGTTCCATTCCTTGAATCACATGGTATCAAGAAAAAACGACTTTCCTGTCTTTATAAAAAAAATTTCTCTCTGTACCTATGGGGTGACTGATTCACTATGTTTTATTTATATTTTTTTGTATAATTTTGTTCAAGGTTGTTTAATTCTTATGTCCTTTACATCTCCTGGTTCTCGTTTTATTATTTGTTGTTTCTTTTTTGGAAATTAAATGATAAGAAAAAATAATATGAGAGCATAATAAACTTTGAATATCATTTGTGACGTCTTGTGTGTGTTTGTCATGAGTCTGATATGTTGTGACCATGGATATGGGTCGTATTGAGTCATTAGTGGCTTGGAGTTATGCGGGGGGGGGTTACCACCCCCAAATGTCTCTATTTCCACATGGAGGTACGGGGTGCCCCACTTGATTGGGGAGGGTATCCCGGCCCTTATGACTTTCATGGGCTTGTGCCCTGGCCCTTTAAATCCTGCTGAAGGCACAACTTGATTAATTTTCAGCACAATATGGAACTTCCTTATAATGCTCTCAGGTGCAAATAACTTTTTTATTTTTTTATATTTTTACTTATTTTTTTGTTATTTAACTTAACGAGAACAGGGTGATGTAAATCGGACAAAGTTTGACCTTTTCTTTATTACCATTACTTAATTGATTGATTCGGCACTCCATACGGCGATCTTTCCCTTAAACAAGATGGCGCCGGAGTCTTCTTGGTGGTACTGCGCAGCTGCGTGCCTGTGTATTATGGGTACACTGGCTGTGATGTCACAGACATGCGCAGTGAGTGCGCTAGGACGATCTTTCCCTTAAACAAGATGGCGCCACAGTCTTCTTGGCGGTACTGCGCAGCTGCGTGCCTGTGCATTATGGGTACGCTAGCTGTGATGTCACAGACATGAGCATTGAGTGCGCTAGGACGCCGAAGACAGGGGCATATATGAAAACAACGCTGTAAGTTTGATTAAACCATGATTCTGGGGAATGGAACACCTGGAGTTTATAAGTATTAATTGCTCATTGAGCAGAATTTTAAGATTAATCACAGGATGTGTAATGCACTGTATTTATGAATAATGAATTTTATAGGTGAAATACAGGTCACACTATCACACTGATTTTTGGAATATTGATATTTATACCTATTCAGCATTTATGATATTGAATGTAATGAATGTTTTAATTGGATATGCTTAGTATCTGTATAAAGAGAGGTCTCACTCACATGTTCACTGCTTGAAAAAGGATTCTCATATCCGAAACGTTGCCACGCCTGCTCAGGCAATAAAGTCCACTTTTTGTATCATTTTTTGTGCTGCTTTTCTTTTTTTGATATTATATATATATATATATATATATATATATATATATATATATATATATATATATTGTAGCGTGGCTAAAGGATGTCTAATCGATGGGAGATATGTGTCTTATAGATGGCTTGCTGCTGCGATGTAACCATAGCTACCTATATGTGTTTCAGGACCTGTGGTGATGTCACAACCACATGTCTGGTCATGTGATGGGTTCTGGGTGTGGTTAGACATATAAAAGAAAGCCTAATGCTTAACACAGATAGATATGTGAGGAGGTGAAACCCTCCTGTGTGTCAAGGCTCCAGGACTGAGTCGGAAGGACTGGACATTTGTTTTCTTTTCCTGAGCCAAAGGCTATTTGTTTTCTGTTATTGCGGCACGTGGTTTATGATGCAATAAACCCTATGAACTTTTCAAGAAACGTGCCTCCTGAGACTCAGACGTCGCACCCGAGTGAGTGAAATCCCTACAATTGGCGGTAGACGTGCGGGCAGCGTTCCCAGCGGAGACGAAGAGTCTGTTATTGGATGTCCTGGGTCAAGTCTGTGGTAAGCCAGCAAGCTTTGCCGGGGAAAATGGAGGACCTGCTGAAACACTTGCTCCAGTCGCAGCAAGAGAGCAACAGGCTGTTGACGCAGCAGATACAACAGAGCCAGCAGGAGCAACGGCAGCAGATGCAGCTTCTGGCAACCGCCATCCAGGGCAAGACGAGCGCCCCAACCCCAGGTCTGGCTGATGACACCCACGTTCGGAAGACGGTAAGACGCGCGTTGCAAAAAATGACTCCCGGGGATGATGTTGAGGCCTTCCTGACGGTGTTTGAGAGGGTCGCTGAGCGGGAAAAACTTCCGCCAGAGCAGTGGGCAGAGGTACTGGCGCCATACCTGACGGGAGAACCCCAGAAGGCGTACTATGATTTGACCTTGCAGGATGCCAAGGAGTATCACAAATTGAATGCCGAGATTCTCGCACGTTTGGGGGTGACACTGACTGTCAGGGCAAAGCGAGTTCACTGCTGGGCCTATCACCGGGACAAACCACCTCGTTCCCAAATGTTTGATCTGTTGCACCTGGTCCAGAAATGGCTGCAGCCAGAGTCATCTACACCTGCACAGATGGTAGAACGGGTGATGATGGATCGGTTTGTCCATTCCCTCCCAAGGCCTATACAGTCTTGGGTTGCCCAGGGTGATCCCCAGAATGCCGACGAGCTGATCGGACTGGTTGAGAGATACCAAGGGTTGGAAGGTTCCTTCGGGAGGCAGCCCATGCCGTACTGGGGGTCCCAGAAGGGAGCTGAGTCCCAAAAAGGGGTGGTGCGTCCAAGGTCACAAAGGGCGGGGGAGGTGGTGCCCAAGGTCCCTACGGGTGATATTATTTGTTGGAGGTGCCACGGGCCGGGACATATAGCTGCCCGTTGTTCCCAGACCACTGAGCAGATGGACTGCAGCATGGGACGCCGTTGTTCATACTATGCGTATCCAGCCTGTAGTGTGAACTCTCCATCCAACGAGGGACCTCAAGCGTGTCCCGTAAAGGTGAACGGTCGAGCAGTAACGGCACTGTTAGACTCGGGGAGCCTAGTGACCCTGGTGAGGGCCACTTTTCCTCTCCACCTGCTCCCAGGAAAGAAGGTCGGAGTGCGATGCATACATGGTGATGCAAAGGACTACCCTATGGCCAAGGTGGACATTGAAACGGCATGTGGCACTGAGTCCCACATAGTCGGCGTCGTTCAGGACTTGTTGCACCCTATAATTATTGGCCGGGATTTCTGTTTGTTTTGGGATTTGTGGGGGAAAGGTTCTGGGCTGCCTAGCAAGAGTAGGGAACCAATGAACCCTGGAAAGGTGTCGCCACACCCAGAGTCAGACAGGTTTCCTTTTTGTGTCCTGGTTGGAGATGAGGAGGAAGTGTCCCCTGCATCTGACATTCTGGAGTTAGAGGTATCCGGTGAAAATTTTGGGACTGCCCAACATAGGGACCCCACTCTGAGGGAAGCCTTTAATAATGTCACTGTTATTGACGGGGTGGTACAGGAGCCGGGGGCAGACACAAGATTTCCCCATTTTCTGATGAGTGGGGAGTTGTTGTACCGAGTCACGAAAATAAGGGAGGAGTTGGTAGAGCAGTTGGTAGTGCCGGGTCCGTATAGACGGAAGGTGTTGGACATGGCCCATTCACACATCTTGGGTGGACACCTAGGGGTGGAAAAAACGCAGGAACGGGTTGTACAGAGGTTCTATTGGCCTGGGTGTCACCGGGAAATAGTGAACTATTGCAGGTCCTGCCCTACATGTCAGCTAACTGCTCCCACTCCTCATTTCCGGAACCCCCTTGTGCCACTGCCCATTATTGAGGTACCGTTCGAGAGAATTGCCATGGACTTGGTCGGTCCCTTAGTTAAATCAGCTCGGGGCCATCAGTATATATTAGTCATCCTGGACTATGCCACACGCTATCCTGAGGCAATTCCCTTGAGAAATTCTTCCTCAAAGAGCATAGCCCGCGAGTTGGTCCATGTCTTTTCCCGGACAGGTCTGCCGAAGGAGATCCTGACTGACCAGGGTACACCTTTCATGAGCAAGGTGATGAGGGAGTTATGCAAAGCCCTGAAAATCTCCCAGTTGAGGACCTCGGTGTACCATCCCCAGTCAGATGGCCTTGTTGAGAGATTTAACAAGTCTCTGAAGAGCATGCTGAGAAAAGCTATTGAGAAAGACGGTAGAGACTGGGATTGTCTCTTACCCTATCTGATGTTTTCCATTCGTGAAGTTCCACAGGCCTCCACAGGGTTCTCACCATTTGAGCTTCTATATGGCCGACATCCGCGAGGACTCCTGGATATTGCCAAGGAAGCCTGGGAAGCCGAAGTCACGCCCCACAGAAGCGTCATTGAGCATGTGGCCCTGATGCAGCAGAGGATTGCAAAGGTGATGCCTATCGTGAAAGAGCACCTCCTCCAGGCACAGGAAGCTCAGGCCAGGGTCTACAACCGGTCTGCAAGAGTGGGGCAGTTCAATCCGGGAGACCGAGTTCTTGTGTTGGTTCCGACGGTGGAAAGTAAGTTCTTGGCCAAATGGCAAGGGCCATATGAGGTCATCGAGAAACTTGGTGAAGTAAACTATAAAATTCACCAACCAGGAAGACGGAAACCATTCCAAGTATACCATGTCAACCTTATCAAGCCGTGGCAAGATAGAGAGCCGACAGTAACTCCATCGTTGTTAAGCAACCCAGAAGATGAGGTTGGAGCGGTTACTATAGCGGAGACGCTATCGGAGTCCCAGAAACAGCAATGCCGGGAGTTACTCCAGAAAAACAGGGACCTGTTTTCCGAGTTGCCTGGGTACACGAAGGTCATAGAGCATGAGGTCCTGACAGAGCCCCATGTGCGCGTGAACGTGAAGCCCTATAGAATTCCTGAGGCCCGTCGAGAAATAGTCTCCAAGGAAGTGGAGCGTATGTTGAAGCTTGGAGTCATTGAGGAATCCAAGAGCGGTTGGTCGAGCCCAATTGTCCTGGTCCCAAAACCTGATGGGGAGTGGAGATTTTGCAACGACTATCGGAAGTTGAATGAGGTCTCCAAGTTCGACGCATATCCCATGCCCCGCGTTGATGAACTCATCGAAAGGCTTGGGCCCGCCAGGTACATAACCACCTTGGATTTGACGAAGGGGTATTGGCAGATCCCCATGGCACAGGAAGCCAAGGAGAAGATGGCGTTTTCTACACCAGATGGATGCTTCCAGTATGTCCGGATGCCATTTGGCCTACAGGGAGCTCCGGCCACTTTCCAAAGGGCTATGGATAGAGTCCTTGCACCCCATAAGGCATACGCTGCTGCGTACCTAGATGATATCGTCATCTTTAGCCCGGACTGGGAGAGTCATCTGGAGAAAGTCCAAGCGGTGTTTGATGCTATAAGAGAGGCCGGATTTACAATAAACCCGAAGAAGTGTGCATTGGGTAAAGAAGAGGCTAAGTACCTTGGATACATAGTGGGTCATGGAGAAATAAAACCCCAAATCAGTAAAGTGGAGGCAATTCAAACATGGCCAAAACCAGTTTCCAAGAAGCAAGTTAAAGCCTTCCTGGGAATCGTGGGATATTACAGGAGGTTCATCCCAAACTTCGCCACAATGGCGGCGCCTCTGACTGACCTGCTAAAAGGGACAAAATCAGTAATGGTTAAGTGGTCCGAAGAAACAGATTCAGCCTTCTAAGAAATGAAAGAGGCTTTATGTAAGCAACCCGTTCTGATGGCCCCAAACTTCAAGAAAGAGTTTATTCTTCAGACAGATGCCTCAAATGTTGGGGTGGGAGCAGTCCTTTCCCAATAACTACATGGAGAGGAGCATCATGTTCTCTATCTGAGTAGGAAGCTGTCCTCGTCTGAAAAGAACTACTCAGTCGTTGAAAAGGAGTGCTTGGCCATAAAATGGGCAGTCGACACATTACGGTACTATTTGCTGGGACGTAAATTTAGACTGATATCCGACCATGCCCCACTTAGGTGGATGAGGGAAATGAAGGCTAGAAATGCTAGGGTCACCCGTTGGTTCTTAGCCCTGCAGGACTTCTGTTTCCATGTGGAACATAGGGCCAGAAAGCTGCACGGTAATGCTGATGCCCTGTCAAGAATCCCTTGTCTAGTGGGGGAAAGTGCCAAGCCCCACGGCTTTAGGCAGAGGGGGGAGGTATGTAGCGTGGCTAAAGGATGTCTAATCGATGGGAGATATGTGTCTTATAGATGGCTTGCTGCTGTGATGTAACCATAGCTACCTATATGTGTTTCAGGACCTGTGGTGATGTCACAACCACATGTCTGGTCATGTGATGGGTTCTGGGTGTGGTTAGACATATAAAAGAAAGCCTAATGCTTAACACAGATAGATATGTGAGGAGGTGAAACCCTCCTGTGTGTGTCAAGGCTCCAGGACTGAGCCGGAAGGACTGGACATTTGTTTTCTTTTCCTGAGCCAAAGGCTATTTGTTTTCTGTTATTTCGGCACGTGGTTTATGATGCAATAAACCCTATGAACTTTTCAAGAAACGTGCCTCCTGAGTCTCAGACGTCGCACCCGAGTGAGTGAAATCCCTACAATATATACTGCTCAAAAAATAAAGGGAACACTTAACAGAATATAACTCCAAGTAAATCAAACTTCTGCAAAATCAAACTGTCCCCTTAGGAAGCAACACTGTTTGATAATCAATTTCTCATCCTGTTGTGCAAATGGAATAGACAACAGATAGAAATTATTGGTAATTATCAAGACACACTCAATAAAGGAGTGGTCCTGCAGGTGGGAACCACAGACCACATCTCAGTACCAATGCTTTCTGGCTTATGTTTGGTCACTTTTGAATATTGGTTGTGCTTTAACACTCGAGATAGCATGAGACAGACTCTACAACCCACACAAGTGGCTCAGGTAGTGCAGCTCATCCAGGATGGCACATCAATGTAAGCTGTGCTGTGACAAGAAGGTTTGCTGTGTCTGTCAGCGTAGTGTCCAGGGGCTGGAAGCGCTACCAGGAGACAAGCCAGTACACCAGGAGACGTGGAGGGGGCCATAGGAGGGCAACAACACAGCAGCAGGACTGCTACCTCAGCCTTTGTGCAAGGAGGAACAGGAAGAGTACTGTCAGAGCCCTGCAAAATGACCTCCAGCAGGCCACAAATGACTGGTTGGGCCCAGTCCTTTTGTCTGCCCTTATTCACACTGAGGTCAACATTGACACAAGGTAAAGTTTTAATAGTAGACAGTGTAGGACTGTCCCGATCAGAGTTACCGTGATGAGGTGGGATGGCTTTTGTGCTATTTCTTGATCAAAAAACAGTATTACTAAAAACTCTGTTATTTCAACGCACTTTTGCTTTTTTACTTAGTTACATCAGGGTTTTCATTTACTTTTTTCTCTTGTAGGTTTTAATGTTTTGTGGCCAATGTGAACATGCGTTTAACCACTGCATGTGTACCAACTTAAGTTAAGCTCAATTTTATGTTTTTTTTTCTCTGTATTGTTGCATTCTGTGCAACCCGGGGTGTGGCCTCCCTGTTTCTGAGCTAGAGACTATTTAAGGCTTCCCCAGTCTAGTTTTTCACTGGTTGGGCCCAGTCCTTTTGTCTGCCCTTATTCACACTGAGGTCAACATTGACACATGGTAAGGTTTTAATATTAGACAGTGTAGGACTGTCCCGATCAGAGTTACCGTGATGAGGTGGGATGGCTTTTGTGCTATTTTTTAATCAAAAAACAGTATTACTAAAAACTCTGTGTTATGTAAATGCTGTTCAAAGACATAAGCAGGTTCACACTGAGCACATGTGACAGACGTGACAGAGTCTGGAGAGCGATCTGCTGCCTGCAACATCCTTCAGCATGACCAGTTTGGCAGTGGGTCATTAATGGTGTGGGGTGGCATTTCTTTGGAGGGCTGCACAGCCCTCCATGTGCTTGCCAGAGGTAGGCTGACTGCCCTTACATACCGAGATGAGATCCTTAGACCTCTTGTGAGACCATATGGTGTGGTTGGCCCTGGGTTCCTTCTAATTCTGGACAATGCAAGACCTCATGTGGCTGGAGTGTGTCAGTAGTTCCTGTAATATGAAGGCATTGAAGCTATAGACTGGCTCACCTGTTCCCCAGATCTGAATCCGATGGAACACATCTGGGACATCATGTCTTGCACCATTCACCAACGTCACGTTGCACCACAGAATATCCAGGAGTTGTCGGATGCTTTAGTCCAGGTCTGGGAGGAGATCCCCTAAGGAAACCATCTGCCGCCTCATCAGGAGCATGCCCAGGCATTGTAGGGTGGTCAAACAGGCACGTGGAGGCCACACACACTATTGAGCATCATGTCCTTGTCTTGAGGCATTTCCACTGAAGTTGGATCAGCCTGTAACTTATTATATATATATATATATATATATATATATATATATACATATATATATATATATATATATATATATATATATATATATATATATATATATATATATATATATATAGTGGAATGTGTTGAGAGCAATAATACCTTAAATTGATCAACTTAAACCATAACTAATATCCCACAGAGGTCTGGTTTGGAGTTGGAGTGATACTCAAAATCAAAAAGGAAAATGAAGTTACAGGCTCATCCAACTTCAGTGGAAATGCCTCAAGACAAGGAAATAATGCTCAGTAGTGTGTGGCCTCCACGTGCCTGTATGGCCTGCCTACAATGCCTGGGCATGCTCCTAATGAGGCAGTGGATGGTCTCCTAAGGGACCTCCTCACAGACCTGGACTAAAGCTTCCGCCAACTCCTGGACAGTCTGTGGTGCAACGTGACGTTGGCGGATGGTGCGAGACATGATGTCCCAAATGTGTTCAATCAGATTCAGGTCTGGGGAACGGGTGGGCCAGTTCATAGCTTCAATGCCTTCATCTTACAGGGACTGCTGACACACTACAGCCACATGAGGTCTGTTATTGTTCTGCATTAGGAGGAACCCAGGGCCAACAGCACCAGTATATGGTCTCACAAGGGGTCTGATGATCTCATCTTGGTACCTAATGGCAGTCAGGCTACCTTAGGCAAGCACATGAAGAGCTGTGTGGCCCTCCAAAGAAATGCCACCCCACACCATTACGGGCCCGCTGCCAAACTTGTCATGCTGAAGCATACTGCAGGTAGCAAATCACTGTCCATGGCATCTCCAGACTCTGTCATGTCTGTCGCATGTGCTCAGTGTGAACGTGCTTTCATTTGTGAAGAGCACAGGGCACCAGAGGCGAATTTGCCAATCCTGGTGTTCTGTGGCAAATGCCAAGCATCCTGCGTCCTGCATGGTGTTGGGCTGTGAGCACAACCCCCATCTGTGGACCTCGGGCACTCAGACCATCCTCATTGAGTCTGTTTCTAACAGTTTGTGCAGACACATGCACATTTGTGGCCTGCTTGAGGTCATTTTGCAGGGCTCTGACAGTGCTCCTCCTGTTCCTCCTTGCACAAAGGCTGAGGTAGCGGTCTTGCTGCTGGGTTGTTGCCCTCCTACAACCCCTCCATTTCTTCTGGTGTAGTGGCCTGTCTCCTGGTGGCGCCTCCAGCCTCTGAACACCACACTGACAAACACAGCAAGCCTTCTTGCCACAGCTTGCATTGATGTGCCATCCTGGATGAGCAGCACTAACTGAGCCACTTGTGTGGGTTGTATAATCTGTCTCATGCTACCATGAGCGTGAAAGCACAACCAACATTCTAAAGTGACCAAAACATCAGCCAGAAAGCATTGGTACTGAGATGTGGTCTGTGGTCCCCATCGGCAGAACTACTCCTTTATTGAGTGTGAAAACACAAAAGCGCACAGAGAGGTAAAAAAATACTCTGTTGTAAAAAAGTCACAGTAAATAAGCAAGTGCTAGTCAAAAAATGAAAATATACAGGGTATTTAGTTAATACGTTTTTTTGCAAAAAAAGTATGTTAAGCTGCTCCACCAATCGCCAAGGTATACCCATAATAGAGCAGTCCTGTCTAGTGTATATAATCCCTATCTGATGTATTTAAAAACCTGATCATCTGTATAGTACCTGTATGAACAGGGCTCAGAGAGAAAATATCCATGTTGAACATGCGAGATGGAACAGCTACAATGCAAATGACCCACAGAGGAGTGGGGAGTTCACCACTCCTCTGTGGGTCATTTGCATTGTAGCTGTTCCATCTCGCATGTTCAACATGGATATTTTCTCTCTGAGCCCTGTTCATACAGGTACTATACAGATGATCAGGTTTTTAAATACATCAGATAGGGATTATATACATTGGACAGGACTGCTCTATTATGGGTATACCTTGGCGATTGGTGGAGCAGCTTAACATACTTTTTTTGCAAAAAAACATATTAACTAAATACCCTGTATTTTTTCATTTTTTGACTAGCACTTGCTTATTTACTGTGACTTTTTTTTTACAACAGAGTATTTTTTTACCTCTCTGTGCGCGTTTGTGTTTTCAAGTTCTTTGGTAGTGTGAACAGGTTCCTACAGACTTGTTCGCTATGCAGGTGGCCCATGTGTTTTTGGTTTTATAATTGTTCTCTTGTTTCTACAATACTGGGAAATTTACCACTCCTCTGTGGGTCATTTGCATTGTAGCTGTTCCATCTCGCATGTTCAACATGGATATTTTCTCTCTGAGCCCTGTTCATACAGGTGCTATACAGATGATCAGGTTTTTAAATACATCAGATAGGGATTATATACATTAGACAGGACTGCTCTATTATGGGTATACCTTGGCGATTGGTGGAGCAGCTTAACATACTTTTTTTGAAAAAAAACATATTAACTAAATACCCTGTATTTTTTCATTTTTTGACTAGCACTTGCTTGTTTACTGTGACTTTTTTACAACAGAGTATTTTTTTACCTCTCTGTGCGCTTTTGTGTTTTCAAGTTCTTTGGTAGTGTGAACAGGTTCCTACAGACTTGTTTGCTATGCAGGTGGCCCATGTGTTTTTGGTTTTATTATCCTTTATTGAGTGTATCTTGATAATTGCCAATAATTTCCATCTGTTGTCTAGTCCATTTGCACAACAGCATGTGAAATTGATTGTTAAACAGTGTTGCTTTGGACAGTTTGATTTCACAGATGTTTGATTTACTTGGAGTTATATTCTGTTGTTTAAGTGTTCCCTTTATATTTTTGAGCAGTGCATATTGTGAGGCTGCGACCCCTCATACTGCTAGGGGGTGCTATTTGTGGTCACCAGAATGTGCATGCAGAAGGATGAAGGTCATAGGTGTGCATAGGAGTCACAGATTTCCGGTCCGGGTTTTCCATGTGGCTGAAAGCCACAGGTTTGTGTGTTAAAAGCTCTGCATTAAGAGGTATGGGTGTATCTGGTGTGTGCAGAGCAGAGGCCTGCAGAGCGCTGGCTGAGTGCATGGAGGCACAGGCCAGCGGAGCCAGCACCCAGAGCAGTTGAATAGCCTGGCACCCTCAGATTATACAGCAATGCAAGTCGTCCTTGGTACTGGTCTCGGATGTGGACAGTCCTGTGTCTGGAGGTGGATGTCCTGTGCCCGAAGGAGTCGGATGTGGACAGTCTTATGCCTGGATGTGCCCGAAGGAGTCAGATGTGGACAGTCCTGTGCCCGGAGGTGGATGTCCTGTGCCCGAAAGAGATGGATGTGGACAGTGCTGTGTCCGAGAGAGGACTAGCATGTGTAACAATTGCAAACAGGTGGATATGGTGCCCGGCTGCTATCCGGAGGATATCCTGGCCTGTGTACGGCTATGTGAGTAAAGAGACTGTGATACAGTGATGCATTACACACACTGGAACTAGCCGGAGGGGGATAGCGTGTGTAGTGTCTGCAACATATGAGGCTGTGTATATGGAGACTGTAATATGGCGCGCGGTCGCCCAGGGAAACTGAACAAGGGAAGCCTGGCCTGTTTAGGGACTGTAAATTTAAAGCCATATGATATGTATTGCTATGAACTGGTGTGAACTGAAGACTGATAATACACTGAAGTTATATGCATTTGTGTGAATTGGACTTTAATGCTGTGCGGAAACACATTAAAGAGACTTTTGTTTTGGAACTTTGTGTGTCACTGCCTCTTCACTACGTACAATGCTACCACAATCTTAAAATATATATTCAGTGCCTTGTGAAAGTATTCACCCCCTCGGAACTTTTCAACCTTTTCCCACATATCATGCTTCAAACATATATATACCAAATGTAAATTTTTGGTGAAAAATCAACAAGTAGAACACAATTGTGAAGTTGAACGAAATGTATTAGTTATTTTAAATTTTAAAATTTTGTGGAAATTCAAAAACTGAAAAGGGGGCATGCAATATTATTCGGCCTCTTTAACTTAATACTTTGTTGTGACAACTTTTGCTGCGATTACAGCTGCAAATCACTTGGGGTATGTCTCTATCATGTACATCGAGAGACAGAAATTCTTGCCCATTCTTTCTTGGCAAACAGCTTGAGCTCAGTGAGGTTTGATGGAGATCGTTTGTGAACAGCAGTTTTCAGCTTTTTCCACAGATTTTCGATTGGATTTAGTTCTGGACTTTGACTTGGCCATTCTAACCCCTTGATATGTTTATTTGTGAACCATTCCATTGTAGATTTTGCTTTATGTTTGGGATCATTGTCTTGTTGGAAGATAAAGCTCCGTCCCAGTCTCAGGTCTTTTGCAGACTCCAACAGGTTTTCTTCAAGAATGGTCCTATATTTGGCTCCATCCATCTTCCTTTCAATTTTAATCATCTTCCCTGTCCCTGCTGAGGAAAATCAGACTCAAACCATGATGCTGCCAACACCATGTTTGACAGTGGGGATGGTGCGTTCAGGGTGATGAGCTGTGTTGCCTTCACGCCAAACATATTGTTTGGCATTGTTGCCCAAAAAATTTATTTTGGTTACATCTGACCAGAGCATCTTCTTCCACATGTTTGGTGTGTCTCCCAGATGGCTTGTTGCAAACTTTAAACAACTGTTTTTATGGATATCTTTTAGAAATGGCTTTCTTCTTGCCACTCTAACATAAAGGCCAGGTTTGTGCAGTGTACGACTGATTGTTGTCCTATGGACAGACTGTCCCACCTCAGCTGTAGATCTCTGCAGTTCATCCAGAGTGATCATGGACCTCTTGGATGCATCTCTGATCAGTCTTCTCCTTGTTTGAGATGAAAGTCTATATGGATGGCTGGGTCTTGGTAGATTTGCAGTGGTATGATACTCCTTCCATATCAATACGATCGCTTGCACAGTGCTCCTTTGGAGGTTTAACGTTTTGGAAATCATTTTGTATCCACATCTGGCTTTACACTTCTCTGCGACAGTATCACGGACCTGCCTGTTGTGTTCCTTTGTCTTCATGATGCTCTTTGTGCTTCAAACAGAACCTTGAGACTATCACAGAGCAGGTGCATTTATATGGAGACTTGATTACAAACAGGTGGATTATACTTATCATCAATAGGCATTTAGGACAACATTGGATCATTCAGAGAATCACAATGAACTTCTGGAGTGAGTTTGCTGCACTGAAAGTAAAGGGGCCAAATAATATTGCACGCCCCACTTTTCAGTTTTTGAATTTCTACAAAAATTGTAAATAACCAATAGATTTCATTCAACAACACAGTTGTGTTCCACTTGTTGTTTGATTCTTCACCAAAAATTTACATTTGGTATCTTTATGTTTGAAGCATGATATGTGGGAAAAGGTTGAAAATTTCCAGGGGTCCGAATATTTTCGCAAGGCACTATATATATATATATATATATATATATATATATATATACTAGATGGTGGCCCGATTCTAACGCATCGGGTATTCTAGAATATGCTCATTCATGTAGTATATTGCCCAGCCATGTAGTATATTGCCCAGTCACGTAGTATATTGCCCAGCCACGTAGTATACAGCACAGAGCATATTGCTCAGCCACGTAGTATATTGCCCAGTTACTTAGTATATTGTCCAGTTACGTAGTATATTGCCCAGCGATGTAGTATACAGCACAGAGCCACGTAGTATATTGCACAAGCCACGTACTATATTGCCCAGCTACGTACTATATTGCCCAGCTACATAGTATATTGCCCAGTCACGTACTATATTGCCCAGCTACGTAGTATATTGCCCAGTCACGTAGTATATTGCCCAGTCATGTAGTATATTGCCCAGCCACGTAGTATATTGCCCAGCCACGTAGTATATTGCCCAGCGACGTAGTATACAGCACAGAGCATATTGCCCAGCCACGTAGTATATTGCCCAGTTACGTAGTATATTGCCCAGTTACGTAGTATATTGCCCAGCGACGAAGTATACAGCACAGAGCCATGTAGTATATTGCACAGCCCACGTAGTATATTGCCTAGTCACGTACTATATTGCCCAGCTATCTAGTATATTACCCAGCGACGTAGTATGCAGCACAGAGCATATTGCCCAGCCACGTAGTATATTGCCCAGTTACGTAGTATATTGCCCAGTTACGTATTATTTTGCCCAGAGACGTAGTATTCAGCACAGAGCCACATAGTATATTGCCCAGCGACGTAGTATACAGCACAGAGCATATTGCCCAGTTACGTACTATATTGCCCAGTTACGTAGTATATTGCCCAGTTACGTAGTATTTTGACCAGCGACGAAGTATACAGCACAGAGCCACGTAGTATATTGCACAGCCCACGTAGTATATTGCCCAGTCATGTACTATATTGCCCAGCTACGTAGTATATTGCCCAGTCACGTAGTATATTGCCCAGTCATGTAGTATATTGCCCAGCCACGTAGTATATTGCCCAGCGACGTAGTATACAGCACAGAGCATATTGCCCAGCCACGTAGTATATTACCCAGTTATGTAGTATATTGCCCAGAGATGTAGTATACAGCACAGAGCCAAGTAGTATATTGCACAGGGATGTAGTATACAGCACAGAGCCACGTAGTATATTACCCAGCTACATAGTATATTGCCCAGCCACGTATGTTACAGGTTAAAAAATAAAAAATAAACATATACTCACCTTCCGATCCGAGGGCCCCTTGTAGTTCTGTCGCCAGCTCCCGGTCCCAGGGTGTGATGACGTCGCGGTCACATGACGTGACGTCATGGCAGGTCCTTCTCGCCTAGGCACCCAGGACCTGTGATGATGTCGCGATCACATGACCGTGACGTTATGGAAGGTCCTTCTCGCGCAGGTGCGCAGGACCTGTGATGACGTCGCGGCCACATGACCATGATGTTATGGAAGGTCCTTCTCGCGCAGGTGGGCAGGACCTGTGAGGATGTCGCGATCACATGACCGTGATGTCATGGAAGGTCCTTGGTGCACACCATCCTTAGCACTGGAACGTTGCGAAGAGTAGGAAAGGCGCCGGAGGGTGAGTATATGATGATTTTTTATTTTTTTTATAATTATTTTTAACATTAGATCTTTTTACTTTTGACGCTGCATAGGCAGCATCAATAGTAAAAACTTGGTCACACAGGGTTAATAGCGGCGGTAATGGAGTGAGTTACCCGCAGCATAACGCGGTCCGTTACCGCTGGCATTAACCCTGTGTGAGCGGTGACTGCGTTGAGTATGGAGCGGGCGCCAGGCACCTGACTGCAGGGGAGTAGGGAGGGACTAATCGGACTGTGGCCGTCGCTGATTGGTCGCGGCAGCCATGACAGGCAGCTGGCAAGACCAATCAGCGATTTGGATTTCATGACAGACAGAGGCCGCGACCAAATGAATATCTGTAAATAATTTTATGTCAAGGCTTACTAATAGTGCCTCTTAAGTCCAGTGTGAGTATATACAGTACTAACGCCATATACTTCTCCATGTATATACTTCTGATTTGCGCTTTTTTGACCAATATAACCATACGGTTATTTTTGTATGTTTTTTTCCTGTTTTCTCAAATATATATTGATTGTTAATTTTCTGATTATGTCTGTAGATCACTTCCTTGATAAAGGCCTATTTGGGCCAAAACGTTGGTTACTGTATGCTTGGTCAAATAAAATTATATTTGGCAAACTACTTTTGGAGCCTTGGATTGATCAATATTATTATAGGACTTTTTTTTTCCGAGGACTGAACTATACTATTAGCTGATTGGCTGAATCTTAGACCCCCCCTGATCGATTATTCAATGAATATCTGTGACAGAAAGACAGACAGACAGAAAGACGGAAGTGACCCTTAGACAATTACCGTATATAGTAGATATATATATATATATATATATTCATCTGATTTACATTATATATATTTGATAGATAAAGTAAGATAGTATATATAATTACTTTCTCAAAATACCTATGGCATATGAAATTGGCATCAGAAATCACACAACTGTGATGTAAATGACACAACACAGCTATTTATGTTTCAGCAGGTTTTTTTTTACTTTCTTAATTTGGAAGTGCCAGCTTCCAGAACTGCACACTGAATCTAATTTAAGATCTGAGGTGCCTACGTTTTAGCACTTTGTGTGCCTCATTGTATGCGTTATCACCTCATGCATTTCACTTAATAGTCCCATATCTGTAAATCAACTGAATAAATTTAGATGTGAAAGTTAGTGACACCTCTGACACCAATGGTTTAATTGGCTATCAGCTCCGAGTCCTGAGACTTTATGTGATTCAGACTGAAACATTCTTAGATGAAGAAGAATCTTGGATTGAACAAATTCATCTTTAAAAGATACTGGTTAATGGATCCAAGCATGTGAGGTTAAAATTATTCAAATACCTTAAAGGGATTCTGTCAGTAAGATCAACCTTCTTAAGCCATCTATATGGGCATGTAGGTCGTTGGAAGCTGAATAAAAGGATACCTTGATATCTGTCATCCTATATCTTATTCCAGATATACCTACATTTTACTTATATGTACATGAGCTATTCTAGGCTATGGGCCAGACAATAATCTTATAAAAAAATTCCTTTACTTTTGACCCAAAATTTGTTGTGCAAGTTTTCCTGAGCATACTGATACCCAATATGTGGGGGAACTTATCTAGATGTGTGGTAAGCTGCTTGACCCCACAGGTGCTTCACAGAAGTTTATAACAATGAGCTGTGAAAATTAGGGTTGAGCGAAACGGGTCGTTCATTTTCAAAAGTCGCCGACTTTTGGCAAAGTCGGGTTTCATGAAACCCGATCCAAACCCTGTGCGGGGTCGGCCATGCGGTACGCGACTTTCGCGCCAAAGTCGCGTTTCAATGACGCGAAAAGCGCCATTTCTCAGCCAATGAAGGTAAACGCAGAGTGTGGGCAGCGTGATGACATAGGTCCTGGTCCCCACCATCTTAGAGAAGGGCATTGCAGTGATTGGCTTGCTGTCTGCGGCGTCACAGGGGCTATAAAGGGGCGTTCCCGCCGACCGCCATGTTACTGCTGCTGATCTGAGCTTAGGGAGAGGTTGCTGCCGCTTCGTCAGAAGCAGGGATAGCGTTAGGCAGGGTCCATTAACCACCAAACCGCTTGTGCTGTAGCGATTTCCACTGCCCAACACCACCTTCGGTGTGCAGGGACAGTGGAAGCTACATTTTTTTTTTTTTTTTTCCCCTCAGCGCTGTAGCTCATTGGGCTGCCCTAGAAGGCTCCCTGATAGCTGCATTGTTGTGTGTACGCCGCTGTGCAAACCAACTGCTTTTTTCAAAGCACCAATCCTCTTGTTCCTTCCTTTCTGCACAGCTATCTTTTTTGTTTGTACACACTTTTTATTTAATTTTTGCATCAGTCCACTCCTTATTGCTGCCTGCCATACCTGACTGAGATTACTGCAGGGAGATAGTAATTGAAGGACAGTTCCTGTTTTTGTTTTTTTTGTGTGGGAGATTAAGATTGACATTTCTGCTAGAGTGCCATCCCTGTGTGTGCCATCTCTCACTCAGTGGGCCATAGAAAGCCTATTTATTTTTTTGCTTGATTTGGGTTATAAAATCTACCTGAAAAAATCACTACATCAATCAGTGGGAGAAAAATATTGGCCTCAGGGCTTGTGTGCCACTCTTGACTCCTGTGTGTGCCATCTCTCAGTCAGTGGGCCATAGAAAGCCTATTTATTTTTTTGCTTGATTTTGGTTCTAAAATCTACCTGAAAAAATCACTACATCAATCAGTGGGAGAAAAATATTGGCCTCAGGGCTTGTGTGCCACTCCTGACTCCTGTGTGCATCATCACTCACTCAGTGGGCCATAGAAAGCCCTTTTTTTTTTTTTTTTGCTTTATTTGGGTTCTAAATTCTACCTGAAAAAATCAATAAATCAATCAGTGGGAGATTAATATTGGCCTTTGGGCTTGTGTGCCAGTCCTAAGCGTGCCATCTCTCTCTCTCAGATAGTGGGCCATAGAAAGCCTATTTATTTATTTTTTTTTGGTTTTATAAATTCTCCCTGAAAAAAAAAGGGAGATTAATATTGGCCTTTGGGCTTGTGTGCCAGTCCTAAACGTGCCATCTCTCTCTCTCTCTCTCTCAGATAGTGGGCCATAGAAAGCCTATTTATTATTTTTTTTATTGGGTTTATACATTTTCCCTGGAACAAAAAAAAAAAAGTGGGAGATAAATATTGGCCCCTGGGCTTGTGTGCCACTCCTGACTCCTGTGTGTGTCATCTCTCACTCAGTGGGCCATAGAAAGCCTTTTTTTGTTTTATGTGTTTTCTAAATTCTCCCTGAAAAAATCATTTTATTTTATTTGGTTTCTAAATTCTTCCTGAAAAAATCATTTTATTCTATTATTTTTTTTCCCTAAAGTCTCCCTGAAAAAAACAAAAAAAACAAATCAGTGGGAGATTAATATTGCCCTTTCTGCTTGTGTGCCAGTCTTGACTCCTGGGTGTGCCATCTCTCTCTCTCTCTCCAATTGTGGGCCATAGAAAGCCTATTATTTTTTTAGCTTGATTTGGGTTCCAAAATCTACCTGAAAAAATCACTACATCAATCAGTGGGAGATAAATATTGGCCTCTGGGCTTGTGTGCCACTCCTGACTCCTGTGTGCGTCATCTCTCACTCAGTGGGCCATAGAAAGCCTTTTTTTGTTTTATTTGGTTTCTAAATTCTTCCTGAAAAAATCATTTTATTCTATTATTTTTTTTTCCTAAAGTCTCCCTGAAAAAAAAAAAAAAAATCAAATCAGTGGGAGATTAATATTTACATTTATGCTTCAGTGACAGTCCTGCGTGTGTGGCATCTCTCTCATTTGTTGCCACCAACAACAGAGTGTGTAACATTGTGCCTGATTTTCGTTGTGGTCTCACTCACCTGTAAAGGGGTAGCTAAATCATACTGAAGTTATAGCTCACCGTGTAATTTGTGTGACAGCAACAAATACCGTTAGTTTGTTTACGTTTTTAAAACAGTGAGGAAGTCTGGTGGAAGAGGTCGTGGCCGGGGGCGTTCATTGTCAGCTGGTAATGAGGGTAGTGGTAGTGGTGGAGCATCAGCTGGTCGTGGGAAAAAAAATATTGCACCTAAGTCTGGAGCTGTGGAGCCAGGTTCGTCGTCTGGCTACACAAGGCCTCGAATGCTCCCTTTTCTGGGAGTAGGAAAACCGCTTTTAAAGCCGGAGCAGCAAGAGCAAGTTTTGGCTTATCTTGCTGACTCAGCCTCTAGCTCTTTTGCCTCCTCTCGTGAAACTGGTAAATGTCAAAGCAGCGCGTCGTTAGTGGATGTTCACGGTCAGGGACAAGTCGCTTCCTTGTCCTCTTCAGCAAAAACAACAACAGAGAAGAATGCAGCAGGCGACACAACGGGTTACTCCATGGAGCTCTTTACACATACCGTCCCTGGCTTAGAAAGTGAAGCAGTTAACAGTCCATGCCCATTACAAGTTGAATCTGACATGGAGTGCACTGATGCACAGCCACAGCCAGACTACTATGCTGGTCCTTTGACTCAGACCACAACATTGCCCTCGCAGGGTAATGATCAAGAATCAGACCCTGATGAGACTATGTTGCCCCATCACGAACGCTATACCACCGACCGACACGGTGACACAGACGAAGTTGCACACGAGCTACAAGAAGAGGTAATAGATGACCCAGTTCTTGACCCCGATTGGCAGTCATTGGGGGAACAGGGTGCAGGCGGCAGCAGTTCTGAAGCGGAGGAGGAGGGGCCGCAGCAGGCATCAACATCGCAACAGGTTCCATCTGCCAAGCCCGTATCTTGCCCAAAACGCGTGGCAAAGCCAAAACCTGTTGGAGGACAGCGTGGCCATCCGGTTAAAGCTCAGTCTGCAATGCCTGAAAAGGTATCCGATGCTAGAAAGAGTGCAGTCTGGCATTTTTTTAAACAACATCCAATTGATCAGCGCAAAGTCATCTGTCAAAAATGTTCAACTACCTTAAGCAGAGGACAGAATCTGAAAAGTCTCAATACAAGTTGCATGCATAGACATTTAACCACCATGCATTTGCAAGCCTGGACTAACTACCAAACGTCCCTTAAGGTTGTAGCACCCTCGGCCAATGAAGCTAGTCAGCAACGCAACATCCCTTCCGGCAGTGTAGGGCCACCATTTTCCGCACCACCTGCAGTATCTGTGCAGGTTTCTTTGCCAGGCCAAAGCAGTCAGGGTCAGGGAATCACCAGTTTCGTAGTAGGAAACACTGCATCTAGGACACCGGCGGCAACAATACCATCTCCCACCGTCTCTCAGTCTGCCATGTCCACCGGCACCCCCGCTAGTTCCACGATCTCCAGCTCTCCAGTCCAGCTCACCCTACATGAGACTATGGTTAGAAAAAGGAAGTACTTAGCCTCGCATCCGCGTACACAGGGTTTGAACGCCCACATAGCTAGACTAATCTCGTTAGAGATGATGCCCTACCGGTTAGTTGAAAGCGAAGCTTTCAAAGCCCTGATGGACTACGCTGTACCACGCTACGAGCTACCCAGTCGACACTTTTTTTCCAGAAAAGCCATCCCAGCCCTCCACCAGCATGTTAAAGAGCGCATCGTCCATGCACTCAGGCAATCTGTGGGCACAAAGGTGCACCTGACAACAGATGCATGGACGAGTAGGCATGGCCAGGGACGTTACGTGTCCATCACGGCACACTGGGTAAATGTGGTGGATGCAGGGTCCACAGGGGACAGCAAGTTTGGGACAGTTCTGCCTAGCCCACGGTCTAGGAAACAGTTGGCTGTAGCCGTTCGCACCCCCTCCTCCTCCTCTTCGTCCTCCTGCAGAAGCGAGAGCTCGTCCACAGACCGCAGTTGCACAACCACTCGATGCGCAGCTGCCACTGTTGCACACCAGGTCTCCCATTATGGGGCAGCTACTGGCAAACGTCAGCAGGCTGTATTGGCTATGAAGTGTTTGGGCGACAACAGACACAACGCGGAAGTTCTGTCCGAGTTCTTGCAGAAAGAAACGCAGTCGTGGCTGGGCACTGTAGATCTTGAGGCAGGCAAGGTAGTGAGTGATAATGGAAGGAATTTCATGGCTGCCATCTCCCTTTCCCAACTGAAACACATTCCTTGCCTGGCTCACACCTTAAACCTGGTGGTGCAGTGCTTCCTGAAAAGTTATCCGGGGTTATCCGACCTGCTCCTCAAAGTGCGTGGACTTTGCTCACATATCCGCCGTTCGCCCGTACACTCCAGCCGTATGCAGACCTATCAGCGTTCTTTGAACTTTCCCCAGCATCGCCTAATCATAGACGTTGCAACAAGGTGGAACTCAACACTGCACATGCTTCAGAGACTGTGCGAACAGAGGCGGGCTGTTATGTTTTTGTGGGAGGATACACATACACGGGCAGGCAGTAGGATGGCAGACATGGAGTTGTCAGGTGTGCAGTGGTCGAAGATTCAAGACATGTGTCAAGTCCTTCAGTGTTTTGAGGAATGCACACGGCTGGTTAGTGCAGACAACGCCATAATAAGCATGAGCATCCCCCTAATGCGTCTGCTGATGCAAAGTTTGACGCACATAAAGGATCAGGCGTCTGCAGCTGAGGAAGAGGAAAGCCTTGATGACAGTCAGCCATTGTCTGGCCAGGGCAGTGTACAGGACGAGTTAGCGGGCGAAGAGGAGGAGGAGGACGAGGAGGATGATGGGGATGATTACATTTGTAATGAGGAAGCTTTTACAGGGGCCACTGGAAATTGGTGGCGCGGCAAGGCCGGGTTCTGGTTTTTGGAGGGACACAAGTGACGTAGATTTGCCTGAAACTGCCCCTCAACCAAGCACAACCGGAGATTTGAGAACTGGAACTTTGGCCCACATGGCGGATTATGCCTTATGTATCCTCAAAAGGGACACACGCATAACTAAAATGATGAACGATGACGATTACTGGTTGGCCTGCCTCCTTGATCCTCGCTATAAAGGCAAATTGCAAAATATAATGCCACATGAGAACTTGGAACTAATATTAGCAACCAAACAATCAACTCTTGTTGACCGTTTGCTTCTGGCATTCCCTGCACACAGCGCCCGTGATCGTTCTCACACGAGCTGCAGGGGCCAGCAGACCAGAGGAGTTAGAGGGGCAGAAATCAGAAGTGGCGTTGGCCAGAGGGGTTTTCTGACCAGGTTGTGGAGTAATTTTGCTATGACCGCAGACAGGACAGGTACTGCAGCATCAATTCAAAGTGACAGGAGACAACATTTGTCCAGTATGGTTACAAACTATTTTTCATCCCTTATCGATGTTCTCCCTCAACCGTCATTCCCATTTGATTACTGGGCATCAAAATTAGACACCTGGCCAGAATTGGCAGAATATGCATTGCAGGAGCTTGCTTGCCCGGCAGCTAGTGTCCTATCAGAAAGAGTATTCAGTGCTGCAGGTTCAATACTAACAGAAAAAAGGACTCGTCTGGCTACCCAAAATGTAATGATCTAACCTTCATTAAAATGAACCACAACTGGATTTCGAAATCTTTTGCCCCACCTTGCCCGGCTGACACCTAGCTTTCCTATGTAAAGGTCTTGCCTGTGGACTATTCTGAACGACTTTTCCAATCTCGTAATTTGCAGCACCTGATTGTCCAGCATCCGACATGTTAACACCTCCCTAAATGGCCAAAGTCCCCACACGGGGCCGTGGTATCGCCACTTGGCGCCAGCACCCGTGAGAGTACTCTTTGTCTGAAGAGGTGGGTGTGCCCGCTTTTGGTCGACGGCACTGCCACTAGGTCCCTCATAGTACAATAAAGTGTCTGGCGGTGGTGGTGCGCACCCAACGTCAGACACACCGTTGTAATATGAGGGGCCCTGGGCCTGTACCGCCGGCCACAAGACAGTCCCCCCCCCAGGTCAAACAGTGCTCTAAGACTTGCAAAATTTTCTCTCACAGCTCCACCAATGTTTAGTCTATGCGCTGACATCCTTCAATGCCTGGCACTGTCAATACCATTGCATTGCCATTTTTCTTATGTTAGGCCTTCGAAGCCTGTCTGCGGTCCCTCCTTCCACTAGGCCTCCACTGACCTGTCTACTGCTGCCCGTGTTCCCCTGGAACCAATTTTAAATTGCCTACAGCCAGCCCAATTTATTATGTTAGGGCTTCGAAGCCTGTCTGCGGTCCCTCCTTCCACTAGGCCTCCACTGACCTGTCTACTGCCGCCCGTGTTCCCCTGGAACCAATTTTAAATTGCCTACAGCCAGCCCAATTTATTATGTTAGGGCTTCGAAGCCTGTCTGCGGTCCCTCCTTCCACTAGGCCTCGACTGACCTGTCTACTGCCGCCCGTGTTCCCCTGGAACCAATTTTAAATTGCCTACAGCCAGCCCAATTTATTATGTTAGGGCTTCGAAGCCTGTCTGCGGTCCCTCCTTCCACTAGGCCTCCACTGACCTGTCTACTGCTGCCCGTGTTCCCCTGGAACCAATTTTAAATTGCCTACAGCCAGCCCAATTTATTATGTTAGGGCTTCGAAGCCTGTCTGCGGTCCCTCCTTCCACTAGGTCTCCACTGACCTGTCTACTGCCGCCCGTGTTCCCCTGGAACCAATTTTAAATTGCCTACAGCCAGCCCAATTTATTATGTTAGGGCTTCGAAGCCTGTCTGCGGTCCCTCCTTCCACTAGGCCTCCACTGACCTGTCTACTGCTGCCCGTGTTCCCCTGGAACCAATTCTAAATTGCCTACAGCCAGCCCAATTTATTATGTTAGGGCTTCGAAGCCTGTCTGCGGTCCCTCCTTCCACTAGGCCTCCACTGACCTGTCTACTGCCGCCCGTGTTCCCCTGGAACCAATTTTAAATTGCCTACAGCCAGCCCAATTTATTATGTTAGGGCTTCGAAGCCTGTCTGCGGTCCCTCCTTCCACTAGGCCTCCACTGACCTGTCTACTGCTGCCCGTGTTCCCCTGGAACCAATTTTAAATTGCCTACAGCCAGCCCAATTTATTATGTTAGGGCTTCGAAGCCTGTCTGCGGTCCCTCCTTCCACTAGGCCTCCACTGACCTGTCTACTGCTGCCCGTGTTCCCCTGGAACCAATTTTAAATTGCCTACAGCCAGCCCAATTTATTATGTTAGGGCTTCGAAGCCTGTCTGCGGTCCCTCCTTCCACTAGGCCTCCACTGACCTGTCTACTGCTGCCCGTGTTCCCCTGGAACCAATTTTAAATTGCCTACAGCCAGCCCAATTTATTATGTTAGGGCTTCGAAGCCTGTCTGCGGTCCCTCCTTCCACTAGGCCTCCACTGACCTGTCTACTGCTGCCCGTGTTCCCCTGGAACCAATTTTAAATTGCCTACAGCCAGCCCAATTTATTATGTTAGGGCTTCGAAGCCTGTCTGCGGTCCCTCCTTCCACTAGGCCTCCACTGACCTGTCTACTGCTGCCCGTGTTCCCCTGGAACCAATTTTAAATTGCCTACAGCCAGCCCAATTTATTATGTTAGGGCTTCCAAGCCTGTCTGCGGTCCCTCCTTCCACTAGGCCTCCACTGACCTGTCTACTGCTGCCCGTGTTCCCCTGGAACCAATTTTAAATTGCCTACAGCCAGCCCAATTTATTATGTTAGGGCTTCGAAGCCTGTCTGCGGTCCCTCCTTCCACTAGGCCTCCACTGACCTGTCTACTGCTGCCCGTGTACCCCTTGAACCAACATCAGAAAATATAAAAATAAGTATTTTGCTTATAAAAAAGAAAATACTGGAGAGATATCAAATGCAGACATTTTAACATTAAAAACAAACACATACAACAAAAATCTGGTACAGTACTAAAAATGGCCACCAGCTACAATAACTTTCTCCTGCAAGTAGTTAACTGAAAGTTTTTTTCAATTTAAAACACAGATATGGCATCCACCGAGTGTTGTCCTGTCGCGTCTTCTTTATATTATTGCCAAGAAGATGCAAAACAATGAAAATAATAAAATCATTATTTACCAAAAAAAAAGAGTAAGTCAAAACCACATTGCAAATAAACATTCATTACAAATAAAGAAGCAGGGCGCGTCCGAGGGTGAGTATATACCTAATAAGAATATAATCCTCCCTCCTTATGTACTCGTGTGCCTTGTTATCTGCTCATGTTTAATGTATTTGTCTATATTTGCCCCGTATTCACATGTAAAGCGCCATGGAATAAATGGCGCTATAAAAATGTATAATAATAATAATAATAAATAATCACCCTCGGACGCGCCCTGCTTCTTTCCGACAGCCTTCCTTCCTAAGAATCAGCCCATCCGTGGTGTAGAGAGAGGGTTTGTTACACTCCAAGGTGTTCCCCAGGTTGCCTTTCCTGAGCTTCGATCTTCATGCTCTCGTTTAGTAGTTGTCGGAAAGTAGGCTGCATTAGGCCTACAAATTGGGTATGGGGTGGAGAGAGATGGTGTGTTACACTCCAAGGTGTTCCCCAGGTTTCCTTGCCATTGCTTCGGTCTTCCGACTCTCGTTTAGTAGTTGTAGAAAACTACACTGCATTAGGCCTACAAAATGGGTATCGGGTGGAGAGAGATGGTGTGTTACACTCCAAGGTGTTCCCCAGGTTGCCTTTCCTGAGCTTCGATCTTCCGGCTCTCGTTTAGTAGTTGTTGGAAACTACACTGCATTAGGCCTACAATTTGGGTATGGGGTGTAGAGAGATGGTTTGTTCCACTCCAAGGTGTTCTCCAGGTTGCCTTTCCTGAGCTTCGATCTTCCGGCTCTCGTTTAGTAGTTGTTGGAAACTACGCTGCATTAGGCCTACAAATTGGGTATGGGGTGTAGAGAGATGGTGTGTTCCACTCCAAGGTGTTCTCCAGGTTGCCTTTCCTGAGCTTCGATCTTCCGGCTCTCGTTTAGTAGTTGTTGGAAACTACGCTGCATTAGGCCTACAAATTGGGTATGGGGTGTAGAGAGATGGTGTGTTCCACTCCAAGGTGTTCCCCAGGTTTCCTCGCCAATGCTTCAATCTTCATGCTCTCGTTTAGTAGTTGTTGGAAACTACGCTGCATTAGGCCTACAAATTGGGTATGGGGTGTAGAGAGATGGTGTGTTCCACTCCAAGGTGTTCTCCAGGTTGCCTTTCCTGAGCTTCGATCTTACGGCTCTCGTTTAGTAGTTCTTGGAAACTACACTGCATTAGGCCTACAAATTGGGTATGGGGTGTAGAGAGATGGTGTGTTCCACTCCAAGGTGTTCTCCAGGTTGCCTTTCCTGAGCTTCGATCTTCCGGCTCTCGTTTAGTAGTTGTTGGAAACTACGCTGCATTAGGCCTACAAATTGGGTATGGGGTGTAGAGAGATGGTGTGTTCTACTCCAAGGTGTTCTCCAGGTTGCCTTTCCTGAGCTTCGATCTTCCGGCTCTCGTTTAGTAGTTGTTGGAAACTACACTGCATTAGGCCTACAAATTGGGTATGGGGTGTAGAGAGATGGTGTGTTCCACTCCAAGGTGTTCTCCAGGTTGCCTTTCCTGAGCTTCGATCTTCCGGCTCTCGTTTAGTAGTTGTTGGAAACTACGCTGCATTAAGCCTACAAATTGGGTATGGGGTGTAGAGAGATGGTGTGTTCCACTCCAAGGTGTTCCCCAGGTTTCCTCGCCAATGCTTCGATCTTCATGCTCTCGTTTAGTAGTTGTTGGAAACTACGCTGCATTAGGCCTACAAATTGGGTATGGGGTGTAGAGAGATGGTGTGTTCCACTCCAAGGTGTTCTCCAGGTTGCCTTTCCTGAGCTTCGATCTTCCGGCTCTCGTTTAGTAGTTCTTGGAAACTACACTGCATTAGGCCTACAAATTGGGTATGGGGTGTAGAGAGATGGTGTGTTCCACTCCAAGGTGTTCTCCAGGTTGCCTTTCCTGAGCTTCGATCTTCCGACTCTCGTTTAGTAGTTGTTGGAAACTACGCTGCATTAGGCCTACAAATTGGGTATGGGGTGTAGAGAGATGGTGTGTTCCACTCCAAGGTGTTCCCCAGGTTTCCTCGCCAATGCTTCGATCTTCATGCTCTCGTTTAGTAGTTGTTGGAAACTATGCTGCATTAGGCCTACAAATTGGGTATGGGGTGTAGAGAGATGGTGTGTTCCACTCCAAGGTGTTCTCCAGGTTGCCTTTCCTGAGCTTTGATCTTCCGGCTCTCGTTTAGTAGTTCTTGGAAACTACACTGCATTAGGCCTACAAATTGGGTATGGGGTGTAGAGAGATGGTGTGTTCCACTCCAAGGTGTTCTCCAGGTTGCCTTTCCTGAGCTTCGATCTTCCGGCTCTCGTTTAGTAGTTGTTGGAAACTACGCTGCATTAGGCCTACAAATTGGGTATGGGGTGTAGAGAGATGGTGTGTTCCACTCCAAGGTGTTCTCCAGGTTGCCTTTCCTGAGCTTCGATCTTCCGGCTCTCGTTTAGTAGTTCTTGGAAACTACACTGCATTAGGCCTACAAATTGGGTATGGGGTGTAGAGAGATGGTGTGTTCCACTCCAAGGTGTTCTCCAGGTTGCCTTTCCTGAGCTTCGATCTTCCGGCTCTCGTTTAGTAGTTGTCGGAAACTACGCTGCATTAGGCCTACAAATTGGGTATGGGGTGTAGAGAGATGGTGTGTTCCACTCCAAGGTGTTCTCCAGGTTGCCTTTCCTGAACCTCTATCTTCAGGCTCTCATTAAATTGTGGTTAAACGGAACAACTGCATTTGGCGTACTAGTTGGTTTGGGGCCTACTATCGGTGTCTGCCACTCCTTGCTGTTCTCCTGGTTTCCTGTCCTGAAATTCCGTTTTCAGGCGCTCGTTAAGTAGTTGTTAATGTTATACTGCATTTGGCCTACTAGTTGGGTTGGGGCCTACTATCGGTGTCTGCCACTCCTTGCTGTTCTCCTCCACTGAACAAAGCTGTGCCGCCTGTTTACTATGGTTGCCAATTTTGAACTGCATTTCGACTACTTACTGATTTGGGCCTACTCTCTGTGTCAGCCTCTCATTCCAGTTGTCCTCCACTGCAATGCCCCCTGGTTATTCCTGTGTTACCAATTTTGAACTGCATTTAGCCAACTTTATTCTTTGGGCCTATATCTGTGTTTCCTCCTCATCCTGCCCATTGCCCAGCCAGTGATAGATGAGTCTGCTGGTACATTGACCCATAATGCAACATTCCCCGTGCACGCTACACAACAACATTGTGACCCTGCTGAAAGTCAGGTTGCTCTTCCCGCATACCATACCACCTTACACGGGGACAAAGAGGAAGGTGCAGATGAAAGTGCAGGTTCCTTCATCAGGTGGGGGGAGGAATACTAGTTGGCGACGTCACTGGCACAGGGCCTCTCATAGTACGCAAAAGTGTCGCTGCCGGTGGGAGGCGCCCCCGCCGTGCAAACACACCGCTGTACTTTGAGGGGCCCTGTGCCAGTGCCAATGCCAACGAGTGGGCCCCCCCTGCTTGCTCAGGTTCACAGCACTTGCAAAGTTGAAATACTTACCTCTCCCTGCTCCACTGCCGTGACGTGGTCCAGATTTCCTGGGCCCACTAATTACTTGAACCAGCCCTACCCACCACAACTTTAGCCAAATGACCCCCAATTTCAAATGCCTTACAATTATTATAAGGTAAATTACGCTTGACAAGCTTCATTAAGAAGAATAGATGGTTTTGACATTAAAATGGGCACTCTAGGTGTTTTCCTGGCCCCCACTCACTGCCGACTATGCTGCCCCATTGACTTGCATTGGGTTTCGTGTTTCGGTCGATCCCGACTTTACGTCATAATCGGCCGATTTCACTCGACCCGACTTTTGAGATAGTCGGGTTTCGCGAAACCCGGCTCGACTCTAAAAAGGTCAAGGTCGCTCAACTCTAGTGAAAATAAAAAAAATACATTTTCTCCACAAAAATTTTTTTTAGTCCCAAATTTAGCATTTTCACAGCAATTACGTTAGCTGGAGCACCGTGGGAAAAGTTGTAATGGCTTTCGCTCTGATGTCATTGAGTTGAACTGAATTCATTGGCTCTGAACTCCCATGACCATTCTGATGGCACTGCAAGTGAGAGAAATTTCTCATGCTCATGGTGACATCAGTGAGGTGAAAGGATTTCACTGTGATGCACTGAGCTGAGCAAGCATGCATAGTTCATTGTCTCTGCTGGATGACAGGCTGTATAGTCGCATCATGCAACAATGCAGCCTGCCATCTATATGTAGCAGAGCTAGATGCATCCTGGTACAATTGGATTATTATCTTCTCGGCGGACAGGTGAGGAATATGGTTATTATTTTAATTCTGTTACAGGAGACATTAACTTCAGTGGATTGGGTGTTGCCGTGAGTAAAAGTGTTTTTGGTAAATTTAAATTCGTTAAAGGAGTCTGTGTCATTATTTTAAATAAACAACTTTATTCTGGGTGTGTGTATTGTTTTACAATATCACTATGGGGTTAATAATGGGGACATCTTATATGTGCCTCTCCATTACTAACCTCTGGGATTGATGTCACCCCACTTGCCACCGCACTAGGGCAAGTGAGAGGAGAGAGGCTGAGTGCCAGATTTGGTGCATCATATGGATGCGCCATTTTGGGGGCGGCTAAATGCTGATATGTTTAGTCTATTAGGGGGCCAATATCAAATGCCTGTTCCTAGGCTATTTAAATCAGCTCTCATCTGTCTGCCCACCACTTACTGATTATTAATTATAGGGGACCCTACATAATTTTTTAGTGGGGTTCTCTATTTTAACAACCGGGAAAGGTTAAGTATACAGCTGTGAGCCGATATTAGCGTGGGAAGCTCTATTGGTAAAAAAAATTAATAAAAATAGGACATTTCAGTTTAATTTATAAAGGAAGCAAGAACTGCAAAAAGTAGGGGCTCAGCGGGACTCAGATACACCCTGTATTAGACATAGAGGAGTGTTAAGTGTTGAGTTCCTGCCGCTGCACAGGGGGAATCTCGAACCATGTCCACTGTGGTCTCCCATTCTCCTTCAGCCGCAGTCAATCCCAGCGTCTGGCTCAAGCTGATACAGTGTGCTTGGGTACTAATACCTTTCCAGGCTCTGCCTTTGTAGCCAGCACAGTTCAGCAGCGAGAAGGCATTTCAGGGACTAAGTCCTGCTTTTCCCACACTGGGCATGCCCACAGAATGACCTCCCATTGGAGGTCGGGGGTCACATGATCAGGTCCTGTTGCGGCTCCTATTGGACCATCAGGAAGGTCCTGGAGCACTACTGCTATAAAATTTTCACATGGCCACTCGGCCATGCGCTAGTGTAAACTTATTAACTTGTGTTTGTGTGGATGAATGCCTGTCGATGGATAAAAGCTCCGAATCATTCCCATCCCTAGTGTTGCTGCCTGCTTGCGAATGGTAGAGCTACCTAACGCCCGACAGTGCTATCCTGCACAATTGCACAAGTTGCTGAATTCAGTTAGCAGCGACTGCCAGAGCGGTGCCGTGCACAGATAGTGCGCTTTCCTAGCTCTAGTTAGGGTGGTTAGTGGTGTCCGCTAGAGTGGCGATGCACGCACTCCTGTGCAGTAAATATTTACTTTAGTATCCCTGGCACTGCAATAGCAGTGTCGAGCACAAGAGATCTAGAGGCACTCATACCCTGAGTCTTGGGGCAGAGTTCTGTGTCGCCTTGCTTGCGCTCTCTGTGTGGTATCGCGGCCCTGTGACGCAACAGGGTTCGTTTCCTTCATACCAGGTGAAGCTAACCCATGTGTGTACTCACATTACACCGCCATATAGTCCGTCATTACCAAGCAGCAGGTGTCTTAGCTGCACGGTGGACCCCAGACTGCGAACGCACCTTATATCATCTCCAATTATTATTTGGTGCGTTCCGTCAGTCCTAACAGAGGAGTGCCTCATACACATTCTGTTCAAATTGTCATGTATTGGTACTCCTCGACTCGTAAGATTATGCACTTTTAAAGGTTATACACCAAGGAAATGTACTCCAGACTATGGAATAGTCTATGGCTGAGCAATATAATACTGATAAGGGTATGTGCACACGTTGATTAAAATTTCTGCACTATTTCTGAATCTCTTGGCAAGAAAAACGCAGCTGCAAAAACATACGTTTTGCCACATTTTTGGTTGATTTGAGTGATGTCAAAGGTGAAAAACACAATGCAAAAAAGCACAAAGAATTAACATTCTTCAGATTGTTTTCTGCATCAAATGCGCAAGTGAAAAAAACTTAACGTGTGCATGACACTTTGCTTTTGTCAGGGTTTGATTCAGCTTTTGTCACAAATTTGTGCCAAAAAGACTCAATAAAAGTGTACATAATCTGCAGCGTGTGCATTTTTTAAGACTTGTATAGCAACTAAATGTACCAAAGATTTAATACCCTATGAATGAACAATATGATGTTGACAAATTTGGTACAGGTTTTTGGAGGCTTATATAGCAACTACATGTACCCAATAAGATGTAATACCCTAGGAGTGATCAATATGATACTGATAATTTAAGAACAATTTTTTTAATCTTGTATAGCAATTAAATGTACCCCAGAAGATGTAATACACCTTGATTAAGCAATATGATACCTATAAATTTGAACAAGTTTTTGAGAGTTCTATACCAAAGAAATGTAAACCAGACTACAGATTAGTCTATGGGTGAACAATATAATAATGATAACATTTTTTAAAAAGTTTTTGTAGGGTTATATACCAATGAAATGTACCCAAGAACACGTAATGCTGTATGGCTGGGAAATGTAACCTGCAAAATTTTTCTGGCGTTTTATACACTGCTCAAAAAAATAAAGGGAACACTTAACAACAGAATATAACTCCAAGTAAATCAAACTTCTGTGAAATCAAACTGTCTTCTTAGGAAGCAACACTGTTTGACAATCAATTTCACATGCTGTTGTGGAAATGGAATAGACAACAGATGGAAATTATTGGCAATTATCAAGAGACACTCAATAAAGGAGTGGTTCTGCAGGTGGGGACCACAGGCCACATCTCAGTACCAATGCTTTCTGGCTGATGTTTTGTTCACTTTTGAATGTTGGTTGTGCTTTCACACTCATGGTAGCATGAGACAGACTCTACAACCCACACAAGTGGCTCAGGTAGTGCAGCTCATCTAGGATGGCACATCAATCCGAGCTGTGGCAAGAAGGTTTGCTGTGTCTGTTAGCATAGTGTCCAGAGGCTGGAGGTGCTACCAGAAGACAGGCCAGTACACCAGGATACTTGGAGGGGTCCGTAGGAGGGAAACAACCCAGTATCAGGACCGCTACCTCAGCTTTTGTACAAGGAGGAACAGGAGGCGCACTGCCAGAGCCCTGCAAAATTA
Organism: Ranitomeya imitator; assembly: GCF_032444005.1. Taxonomy (NCBI): domain Eukaryota; kingdom Metazoa; phylum Chordata; class Amphibia; order Anura; family Dendrobatidae; genus Ranitomeya; species Ranitomeya imitator. Next base: position 72,311,078 of record NC_091290.1, on the reverse strand, counting down.
CCTCCAGCAGGCCACAAATGTGCATATGTCTGCACAAACGGTAAAAACCGACTCCATGAGGAAGGTCTGAGTGCCTGATGTCCACAGATGGGGTTTGCGCTCACAGCCCAACACCGTGCAGGACGCTTGGCATCTGCCACAGAACATCAAGATTGGCAAATTTGCCACTGGTGCCCTGGACAAAGCTTTCAGAGCAAAATGTGCCTTGGGTGTGGTGGGCACCTGGAGACCTATAACTTGAGGTAAATATGCATTGGCTTTACTTTACTTTCTGCCATGTATTTATGGAGTCTGAAAGCACCTACAGGACCTATGGTCTGTATTATGTAATATTGACTCTTGCCTTCATTCCAGCTATCTAAATTGATGGTTTGTGGTGTTTAGATTAACCTTGTGGTTTATTATATTTATAGCACATACACTTTATTATAACTTAATTCTCACTATTTATTATTATTATTTATTATTTATTATTATAGCACCATTTACTCCATGGCGCTTTACATGTGAGGAGGGGTATTCATAATAAAAACAAGTACAATAATCTTGAACAATACAAGTCACAAACTCACAACTAGTACAGGAGGAGAGAGGACTCTGCCCGCGAGGGCTCACAGTTTACAAGGGATGGGTGAGGATACAGTAGGTGAGGATAGAGCTGGTCGTGCAGTGGTTTGGTCGATCGGTGGTTACTGCAGGTTGTAGGCTTGCTGAAAGAGGTATCTCTTCAGGTTCTTTTTGAAGGTTTCAATGGTAGGTGAGAGTCTGATATGTTGCGGTAGAGAGTTCCAGAGTAGGGGTGATGCACGAGAGAAATCTTGTATGCGATTGTGGGAAGAGGAGATAAGAGGGGAGTAGAGAAGGAGATCTTGTGAGGATCGGAAGTTGCGTGCAGGAAAGTACAGGGAGATATATACAGTACAGACCAAAAGTTTGGACACACCTTCTCATTTAAAGATTTTTCTGTATTTTTATGACTATGAAAATTGTACATTCACACTAAAGGCATCAAAACTATGACTTAACATGTGGAATTATATACTTAACAAAAATGTGTGAAACAACTGAAAATATGTCTTATATTCTAGATTCTTCAAAGTAGCCATCTTTTGCTTTGATGCCTGCTTTGCACACTCTTGGCATTCTCTTGATGAGCTTCAAGAGGTAGTCACCAGGAATTGTTTTCACTTCACAGGTGTGCCCTGTCAGGTTTAATAAGTGGGATTTCTTGCCTTATAAATAGAGTTGGGACCATCAGTTGTGTTGTGCAGCTGGTGGATACACAGCTTATAGTCCTACTGAATAGACTGTTAGAATTTGTATTATGGCAAGAAAAAAGCAGCTAAGTAAAGAAAAATGATTGGCCATCATTACTTTAAGAAATGAAGGTCAGTCAGTCCGAAAAATTGGGAAAAATTTGAAAGTGTCCCGAAGTGCAGTTGCAAAAACCATCAAGCGCTACAAAGAAACTGGCTCACATGAGGACCACCCCAGGAAAGGAAGACCAAGAGTGTTAGGGCTAGCGGAACGCACTAAATAATAAGACAGATAGAGTATGGTGCGTTCGCAGCCCGGGGTCCACCGTGCAGAGATGGAACCTGCTGCCAAGTAATGACGGACTATATGGCGGTACTCATAAGTATACACACCTGGGTTAAACTTCACCCAGCGTGAAGGAAGCGATCCTGTTGCGTCACAGGACCGCGGTACCGCACATAGAGCGCGAGCAAGTAGTCAGCGAACTCAACCCCAACTAGGATTGAAGTCCGATTAGACACTTGCTGGCACAACACCGCAACAGGGTGTATAAGGAAACTAAATAATAATAGTAAGGCACAAGAGTGCGTGCGGTGCCGCACAAACGGACGCCGCCAACCACCCTGGCTTGGGTAAGGAAAGCTCACGGCGCCGTACAGGCGGTCACAGCAACTAGACGCTGTTATGTGTGTATAGTGCTGATGGGTAGTCGGGCGCTAGATAGCTGCCATCATGCGCAAACAGTCAACAACACTAGGGAGGGATATTTAGGAGCTTTCATCCTTCGACATATATCCATCTACACACACACATATTTACAAGAATATACTAGCGCATGGCCGTGCGGTCATGCGCAGTTTATATAGTTGCAGCACAGGAAGTGGCCACAGAAACTTTGCCCTTCCAAGACCTGCCAAGAGGACCAATGGAATGTGCTGCAGGGACTGAGCACATGACCCTCGATCTCCAACGGGAGATCTTGCCCTGGGCATGCTCAGTGTGTGCAGACAAGGACTTAGTCCCAGAGAAGTCCGCTCGCTGCTGACCAGCACTGGCTTTAATGGCAGAAGCTGAAGAAGCAGCAGTAACTCTCTGTACAGAGTGAGACTGAGCAAAACGCTGGGTCCGACGTCCCTGCTGAGCAGACTCCACTGCGGCTGGATAAGAATGGGAGACCGCAGCGGAGATGGCTCGAGATTCCCCCTGTGCAGAAGCGGGAACTCGAGACCTAACAAAGAGTCACCTCTGCTTCTGAGGATAAGTTTATCCGAGTCACCAGCCTCAGAAATCGCAGGTTAACAGCAGCTCAGATTAGAAACCAGGTCAATGCCACACAGAGTTCTAGCAGCAGACACATCTTTACAACAACTGTTAAGAGGAGACTTTGTGCAGCAGGCCTTCATGGTAAAATAGCTGCTAGGAAACCACTGCTAAGGACAGGCAACAAGCAGAAGAGACTTGTTTGGGCTAACGAACACAAGGAATGGACATTAGACCAGTGGAAATCTGTGCTTTGGTCTGATGAGTCCAAATTTGAGATCTTTGGTATCAACCACCGTGTCTTTATGTGAAGCAGAAAAGTTGAACGGATGGACTCTACATGTCTGATTCCCACCGTGAAGCATGGAGGAGGAGGTGAGATGGTGTGGGAATGCTTTGCTGGTGACACTGTTGGGGATTTATTCAAAATTGAAGGCATACTGAACCAGCATGGCTACCACAGCATCTTGCAGCGGCATGCTATTCCATCCAGTTTGCGTTTAGTTGGACCATCATTTATTTTTCAACAGGACAATGACCCCAAACACACCTCCAGGCTGTGTAAGGGTTATTTGACCAACAAGGAGAGTGATGGGATGCTACGCCAGATGACCTGGCCTCCAAAGCCACCAGACCTGAACCTAATCGAGATGGTTTGGGGTGAACTGGACCGCAGAGTGAAGGCAAAAGGGCCAACAAGTGTTAAGCATCTCTGGGAACTCCTTCAAGATTGTGGGAAGACCATTCCCGGTGACTACCTCTTGAAGCTCATCAAGAGAATGCCAAGAGTGGGCAAAGCAGTCATCAAAGCAAAAGGTGGCTACTTTGAAGAACCGAGAATATAAGACATACCCGTATATACTCGAGTATAAGCCGACCCGATCATAAGCCGACCCCCCTAATTTTGCCACAAAAAACTGGGAAAACTTATTGACTCGAGTATAAGCCTAGGGTGGAAAATGCAGCAGCTACCGGTAAATTTCAAAAATAAAAATAGGTACCAATAAAAGTAAAATTAATTGAGACATCAGTAGGTTAAGTGTTTTTGAATATCCATATTGAATCAGGAGCCACATATAATGCTCCATATAGTTCATTATTGCCCCATAGATGCTCCATATAAAGCTGTGTCCCATATACAATGCTCTGCACCGTTCATTATTGCCCCATAGCTGTGCCATATACTGCTCTGCACCGTTCATTATTGCCCCATAGCTGTGCCATATAGTGCTCTGCACCATTCATTATTGCCCTATAGCTGTGCCATATAGTGCTCTGCACCATTCATTATTGCCCCATAGCTGTGCCATATAGTGCTCTGCACCGTTCATTATTGCCCCATAGCTGTGCCATATAGTGCTCTGCACCGTTCATTATTGCCCCATTGATGTATCATAGAAAGCTCTGCCATTGCTGCTGCTGCAATTAAAAAAAAAAGCCATACTCACCTCTCTTGCTTGCAGCTCCCGGCGTCTCGTCCCGGCATCTCTCCGCACTGACTGATCAGGCAGAGGGCGGCGCGCACACTATATGCGTCATAGCGCCCTCTGACCTGAACAGTCAGAGCGGAGAGACACCGGGAAGATGGAGCAGCGCCGGGAAGATGGAGCGGCGCCCGGTATGTGGAATGCGGACAGGTGAATATAAAATACTCACCTAGTCCTGGCGCTCCTGACGCTGCCCCTGCCTGTCACACTGTCTCCGGTGCCGCAGCCTCTTCCTCTATCAGCGGTCACCGTTACCGCTGATTAGAGAAATTAATATGCGGCTCCACCCCTATGGGAGTGGAGTCCATATTCATTTTTCTAATGAGCGGTCCCACATGACCGCTGAAGAGGGGAAGAGCTGTAGCACCTGGAGACCGTGGGACGGCAGGGGGAGCGCCAGAATCGCCGGGACTAGGTAAGTATGCCTCAGCACCCTCTCCCCCTCACCCGCCGACCCTGCCACCCACCGTGACTCGAGTATAAGCCGAGAGGGGCACTTTCAGCCCTAAAATTTGGGCTGAAAATCTCGGCTTATACTTGAGTATATACGGTAATTTCAGTTGTTTCACACTTTTTTGTAAAGTATATATTTCCACATGTGTTAATTCATAGTTTTGATGCCTTCATTGTGCAATTTTCATAATCATGAAAATACAGAAAAACCTGTAAATGAGGTGTGTCCAAACTTTTGGTGTGTACTGTATATACACTATGTATAAGAAACTACCATATAAAATTCCATAAAAGCAAAAAATAAAATCTTTTCTAAAAAATTTAAAAAAAAAACTTTTCCCAAAAATGTTTTTAAAAAATTTCCTACAAAATCACCCCCAATTTTTTTCCCTTCCTTTTCCTTTCTTTCACTCTTCCCTTCTTTATCTTTACTTTTCTCTTTTTATTTCTTTCCCTTTTCTCTCTCCTTTTAATTTCTCAAAAATAATCATAAATATTCATAACAAAATAATTAAAAAAAGAGATATTCAACTAATATCAAAGCCATTAAACTGTCCCTTCTACAATATTAGTCAGACTTTCTCTACCACATCATTCAAACCATTGGGAAACAAAGTTTGAAGCTGATAAATCCAGAAAGATTCTTTTCTATTTAGCACTTGGTTCCAATTTGGTATATTTTCAGGAACGTGTTCTGCAGGAATCAATGTAATATTAAACTTTTTTTGTGTTTAATTAACAAGCGTCTGAATAAACTGTGTTGGGTTATTCTGTGACTAGTGGTACCCACCAGACTGGGAGCTCGGTGCTATTTCCTAAACTTGTTAATTAGTTGCTTCCTTCTGTGTGCATGTGAGGGTCTCACATTATTTATTCCCTAATTTTCATCTCTGGCTGACAGTTATAACATTAACTTGTGTTACAACCTTTACTCAAAGGAAAACAAAAATAATTTCCCTCTTTGATTTCTGTTCTTTGACCTCGGTCAGTATAGTGACATCTCTTTTGTCTGACAGAGAAGAGTTGATTAGGGTTGAGCGACTTTTACTTTTTTAGGGTCGAGTCGAGTTTTGCGAAACCCAACTATCTCAAAAGTCGAGTCAAATGAAATCGGCCGATTATCGTGAAAAGTCGGGGTCGGGGATCGACCGAAACACGAAACCCAATGCAAGTCAATGGGGGAGCATAGTCGGCAGTGAGTGGAGGCCAGGAAAACACCTACAGTGCCCATTTTAATGGCAAAAACATCCATTCTTGGTACTGAAGCTTGTCAATCTTAATTTACCTTATAATAACAGGTAGGCATTGGAAATTGGGGGTCATTTGGCTAAAGTTGTGGGGGGTATGGTTGGTTCAAGTATTTAGTGGGCCCAGGAAACATGGACCACGTCACGGCAGTGGAGCAGGGAGAGGTAAGTATTTCAACTTTGCAAGTGCTGTGATCCTGAGCAAGCAGGGGGGCCCACTCGTTCGCATTGGCACAGGGCCCCTCAAAGTATGGCGGTGTGCTTGCACGGCGGGGGCGCCTCCCACCGGCAGTGACACTTTGCGTACTATGAGGGGCCCTGTGCCAGTGATGTCGACAACGAGTATCCCCCCCACCTGATGATGGAACCTGCACTTTCATCTGCACCTTCCTCTTTGTCCCCGTGTAAGGTGGTAGGGTATGCGGGAAGGGGAACATCACTTTCAGCAGGGTCAGAATCTGGCTGTGTAGCGTGCAAGGGGAATGTAGCGGTCTGAGTCAATGTACCAGCAGAGTCATCTAGCACTGGCTGGGCAATGGGCAGGATGAGGAGGAGCACAGATATAGGCCCAAATAATAAAGTGGGCTAAAAGCAGTTCAGGCAGCATTGGTGTGGTCAGTGGAGGACTATTGGAAGGAGGGACCGCAGACAGACTTAGTAGGCCTAACATAAAAAAAGGTGGCTCTATGCACTTTTAAATAGGTTCCAGGGGTACACAGGCAGCATTGGTGTGGTTAGTGGAGGACTATTGGAAGGAGGGACCGCAGACAGATTTAGTAGGCCTAACAAAAAAAGTGGCTCTATGCACTTTTAAATAGGTTCCAGGGGTACACAGGCAGCATTGGTGTGGTCAGTGGAGGACTATTGGAAGGAGTGTCTGACACAGTTAGTACTCCAAAATAATACATAGATGTTAATGTCTCGCAAAAAAACAAAACAAACAAAAAAAAGGGTGGCATACTTAGGTACAGGGGTGGGCTCCTCTGATGACTTTCAGACATTGTTATTTGGCACAAAGTATTTACTGGTGTAAATGTAGGACAGGGCCACTGAATATTTTAAGTAGCATCATACATGTCAACAAATAGGTATTGTCAGTGCCAGGTATTGAAAGATTTCACAGCATAGACTAAATAGCGGTGGAGCAGTGACAGATAATTTTGCAAGTGGTAGAGCACAGTTTGAGCTGCGGGGGCACTCTCTCATGCCCGGTGGTACTGGCCCAAGGCCCCTCATGTTACAATGGTGTGTCTGACGTTGGGTGCGCACCACCACCGCCAGAGACAGTTCATTGTACTATGAGGGACCCGGTGCCAGTGCCATCGACCAAAAGTGGGCACACCCACCTCTTCAGAAAAAAAGGCACTCTCACGGGTGCTTCCACCAAGTGGCGAGACCACAGCCACGAGGGGGGAGTCAGCCCATTTAGGGAGGTGTAAACATGTCGTATGCTGGACATACAGCAGCTGCAAATGGAGAAATTGGAACACTCAGTAAGACCAGTTCAAAAGCAAGACCTTTTTAAAGGAAAGCTAGGTGTCAGCCGGGAAAGGTGGGGCAAAATAATTAGAAATCCATGAGTGGTTAATTTTAATGAAGGTTAGATGATCAATATTTGGGGTAGACAGACGAGTCCTTTTTTCGGTCAGTATTGAACCAGCAGCACTGAATACTCTTTCTGATAGCACACTAGCTGCTGGGCAAGCGAGCTCCTGCAATGCATATTCGGACAATTCAGGCCAGGTGTCTATATTGGATGCCCAGTAATCAAATGGGAATGACGGGTGAGGGAGAACATCGATAGGGGAGGAAAAATAGTTAGTAACTGTACTGGACAAATGTTGTCTCCTGTCACTTTGAATTGATGCTCCAGTACCTGTCCTGTCTGCGGTCATTGCGAAATCACTCCACAACCTGGTCAGAAAACCCCTCTGTCCAACACCACTTCTGATTTGTGCACCTCTAACACCTCTGCCCTGTTGCCCCCTGCAGCTCGTGTAAGAACCATCACCGGCGCTGTGTGCTGGGAATGCCTGAATCAAACCGTCAACAAGAGTTGCTTGTTTGGTTGCCAATATTTGTTCAAGGTTCTCATGTGGCATGAGGTTTTGCAGTTTCCCCTTATAGCATGGATCCAGGAGGCAGGCCAACTAGTAATCGTCATCGGTCATCAATTTTATAATGCGGGGGTCCCTTTTTAGGATACGCAAGGCATAATCCGCCATGTGGGCCAATGTTCCAGTTGTCAATTCACTGCTTGTGCTGGGTTGAGGAGCACTTTCTAACAAATCAACGTCACTTGCCTCCCTCAAAAACCCTGAACCCGGCCTTGCAACGCCACCCGTTTCTATTGCCCCCTGAGAAGCTTCCTCATCCAAAAAATACTCATCCCCATCATCCTCCTCGTCCTCCTCCTCGTCCTCCTCCTCTTCACCTGCCACCTCGTCCAGTAGGCTTCCCTGACCCGACAATGGCTGACTGTCATCATGGCTTCCCTCGTCCTCGGCTGCAGATGCCTGCTCCTTTATGTGCGTCAAACTTTGCATCAGCAGACGCATTAGGGGGATGCTCATGCTTATTATGGCGCTGTAAGCACTAACCAGCGGTGTGCATTCCTCAAAACACCTAAGGACTTGACAGAGGTCTTGTAGCTTCGACCCCTGCACACCTGACAACTCCATGTCTGCCATCCAACTGCCTGCCCGTGTATGTGTATCCTCCCACAAATACATAATAGCACGCCTCTGTTCGCACAGTCTCTGAAGCATGTGCAGTGTGGAGTTACACCTTGTTGCATAGTCGATGATTAGGCGATGCTGGGGAAGGTTCAAAGATCGCTGATGGTTCTGCATACGGCTGGAGTGTACGGGCGAACGGCGGATGTGCGAGCAAAGTCTGCGCACCTTCAGGAGCAGGTCGGGTAACTCCGGATATCTTTTCAGGAAGCACTGCACCACCAGGTTTAAGGTGTGAGCCAGGCAAGGAATGTGTTTCAGTTGTGAAAGGGCTATGGCAGCCAAAAAATTCCTTTCGTTATCACTCATTACCTTGCCTGCCTCAAAATGTACACTGCCCAGCCTTGACTGAGTTTCTTGCTGCAAGAACTCGGACTGAACTTTCGCGGTGTGTCTGTTGTTGCCCAAACACTTCATTGCCAATAGAGCATGCTGACGCTTGCCACTAGCTGTTCCATAATGGGACACCTCGTGTGCAACAGTGGCAGCTGCAGATGGAGTGGTCGTGCGACTGCGGTCTGTGGACGAGCTGTCGCTTCTGCTGGAGAACGAGGAGGAGGGGGGGCCAACGCCTACAGCCAACTGTTTCCTAAACTGTGGGCTAGGCAGAACTGTCTCAATATTGCTGTCCCCTGTGGACTGGGCATCCACCACATTGGTGTGCCGTGATGGACACGTAACGCCCCTGGCCATACCTACTGGTCCATGCATCTGTTGTCAGATGCACCTTTCTACTCACAGATTGTCTGAGTGCATGGACAATGTGGTCTTTTACGTGCTGGTGGAGGGCTGGGATGGCTTTTCTCAAAAAGAAGTGTTGATTGGGTAGCTCGTAGCGTGGTACAGCGTAGTCCATCAGGGCTTTGAAAGCTTCGCTTTCAACTAACCGGTATGGCATCATCTCTAACGAGATTAGTCTAGCAATGTGGGCGTTCAAACCCTGTGTATGCGGATAAGAGGATAAGTACTTCCGTTTCCTAACGAGAGTCTCTTGTAGGGTGAGCTGGACTGGAGAGCTGCATATGGTGGTACTTGCGGGGGTGCCGGTGGACATGGCAGACTGAGAGAGGGTTGGTGATGGTATTCTTGCTGTTGGCCTACATACAGTGTTTCCTACCAAGAACCTGGTGATTCCCTGACTGCTTTGGCCTTGGGAAGAAACCTCCCCATTTGCTGCAGGTGGTGTGGTAAACATTAGGCTTACAGTGAGGGAAGGAATGTAGCGTTGCTGGCTAGCTTCATTGTCAGAGGGTGCAACAACGTTAAGGGACGTTTGGTAGTTAGTCCAGGCTTGCAAGTGCATGGTGTTTAAATGTTTACGCATGCAACTTGTATTTAGACTTTTAACATTCTGACCTCTGCTGAAGGTCCTTGAGCATTTCTTACAGATGACTTTGCACTGATCATTTGGATGTTGGTTAAAAAAATGCCAGACTGCACTCTTCCTACTATTGGATACTTTTTCAGGCATTGCACACTGAGCTACTTTAACCGGATGGCCACGCTGTCCTACAACTGGTTTTGGTTTTGCCACACGTTTTTGGCCAGATACGAGCCTGCCAGATGGAACCTGTTGTGATGTTGATGCCTGTTGCTCCTCCTCCTCCGCTTCAGAGCTACTGCCGGCTGCACCCTGTTCCCCCAATGGCTGCCAATCAGGGTCAACAACTGAGTCATCTATGACCTCCTCTTCTATGTCCTGTGCACCTTCCTCTGTGTCACCGTGTAAGCCGGTGCTATAGCGTTTGTGACGGGGCTCCATAGTCTCATCTGGGTCTGATTCTGGATCAGTACACTGCGAGGGCAATGTTGTGATCTGAGTCAAAGGAAAAGCATAAGAATCTGGCTGTGGCTGTGCATCTGTGCACTCCATGTCCGATTCATCTTGAAATGGGTATGACCTGTTAACAATTTCCCTTTCTAACCCAGGAACGGTATGTGTAAAGAGCTCCATGGAGTAACCCGTTGTGTCGCCTGATGCATCCTTCTCTGTTGTTCTGGGTGAAGAACGCAAGGAAGCGACTTGTCCCTGACCGGGAACATCCACTGACGATGCGCTGCTTTTACATTTTGCACTTTCTGAAGAGGAGGCAAAAGAGCTAGAGTCAGCAAGGAAAGCCAAAACTTGTTCCTGCTGCTCCGGCTTTAAAAGCGGTTTTCCTACTCCCAGAAAAGAAAGCGTTCGAGGCCTTGTGTAGCTAGACGATGACGGTGGCTGAACAACTCGAGACTTAGGTGCTATATTGCTTTTCCCACGACCACCTGATGCTCCACCACCACTACCATCATTACCAGCTGGCAATGACCACCCACGGCCATGACCTCTTCCACCAGACTTCCTCATTCTTGGAAATATGTAACCAAACTAACAAACGTTATTTGGTATTGTAAAACCAGTTACAAGGTGGACGCAAAATTGTTGTGAATTTAAATCTCCCTTTATAGGTGTGTGAGAGTGCAGGGAAAATCAGGCCCACTGTATTACAGTACACAGTTTCAGTGGCTGACAGATATGCCACTAACAGGACTGACACAGATGCACAGATTTGCCAATATTAATCTCCCCTTCTTTTTTGGGGGATGGGAGACTAGTGAATCAATCTGGCCCACAATTTTACAGTAGTGTTTCAGTGGCACAAAATGACAGACCGATACCCCAGACTGGACTGGCACAGATTTGCCAATATTAATCTCCCCTTCTTTTTTGGGGGGATGGGAGACTAGTGAATCAATCTGGCTCACAGTTTTACAGTAGTGTTTCAGTGGCACAAAATAACAGACCGATACCCCAGACTGGACTGGCACAGATTTGCCAATATTAATCTCCCCTTCTTTTTTGGGGGGGATGGGAGACTAGTGAATCAATCTGGCCCACAGTTTTACAGTAGTGTTTCAGTGGCACAAAATGACAGACCGATACCACAGACTGGACTGGCACAGATGCACAGTTTTGCCAATATTAATCTCCCCTTCTTTTTTGGGGGGGGATGGGAGACTAGTGAATCAGTCTGGCCCACGGTTTTACAGTAGTGTTTCAGTGGCACAAAATGACAGACCGATACCACAGACTGGACTGGCACAGATGCACAGATTTGCCAATATTAATCTCCCCTTCTTTTTTGGGGGGGATTGGAGACTAGTGAATCAATCTGGCCCACAGTTTTACAGTAGTGTTTCAGTGGCACAAAATGACAGACCGATACCACAGACTGGACTAGCACTGATGCACAGATTTGCCAATATTAATCTCCTTTTTTTGTTTTTATATGGAAGACTAGTGAATAAATCTCGCCCACTGTTTTACAGTATTGTTTCTGTGGCACAAAATGACTGACAGATACAACAGACTGGACTGGCACAGATGCACTGATTGGCAATTTAAATCTCCCTTTTTAGGTGTGGGACAGTGCAGAAAAATACAGGCCCACCGTTTCACACTACACAGTTTCAGGGGCAGAAAATGGCTTGAAGATATATAAAAAAAAAAAAAAAAAAAAAAAGGGACTTTACTACAATTACTATCTCCCTACAGTAATCTCAGAAAAGTATGGCAGGCAGCAATAAAAAGGACTGCTGCACACAAAAGTGTGGACAAACAAACAAGATAGCTGTGCAGAAAGGAAGGAACAACAGGATTTGTGCTTTGAAAAAAGCAGTTGGTTTGCACAGCGGCATACAAACAGCAATGCAGCTATCAGGGATCCTTATAAGGCAGCCCAATGAGCTACAGAGCTGATGCACCAAAAAAAAAACTCCACTGTCCCTGCAAAGAAAAGGTGGTGTTGGACAGTGGAAACTGCTACAGCACAAGCGGTTTGGGGTTTATATTCCCTGCCTAACGCTATCCCTGCTTCTGACGAAGCGGCAGCAACCTCTCCCTATGCTCAGATCAGCAGCGGTAAGATGGCGGTCGGCTTGCACGCCCCTTTATAGCCCCTGTGACACCGCAGAAAGCAAGGTAATCACTGCCATGTCCTTCTCTAAGATGTTGGGGACCGAGAACTATGTCATCACGCTGCCCACACTCTGCATCCTCCTTCATTGGCTGAGAAATGGTGCTGAACGCATCATATGAAACGCGACTTTGGCGCGAAAGTCGCGTACCGCATGGCCGACCCCACACAGGGATCGGGTCGGGTTTCACGAAACCCGACTTTGCCAAAAGTCGGCGACTTATGAAAATGACCGATCCGTTTCGCTCAACCCTAGAGTTGATCTTTTACATTGTGACCATAAGAGCATACATTCTACAGAAAATAGATAATGACTGAGTGACTCTAGAGTGAGAAAATGACTGCTGTACAAACTGTGCCCCACTGGCAACTGCTGATCTGTGATGGCCCCAGGCACTAACCACCACAGTACAACATATGATGATTTGCTAGATTTCATAGCTGCATGGCATTATTGAGAGGCCCGTACAGCAACCTAGATGATGTTTGCTCCCTCTATGATTCTTTAGCAGTGTGGGAAACAGTGACAGACACATTTTGTTACCTTTTCTTTTGTGCACCGCAAATCCAATCTCAAATTGTTCGAATTACCTTGACATCACAAAAATCAGGAAATGCTACTCGATTTTGATCCTATCTATTCCGTCCGTGTCACCCATAGCTGAAAACAGCGGTAACGCAGAAAAGCACAACAATCCAATTAGCCCAATAAAATCATTTTATTAAACAACAAAAAAAAGAAAAACAGAAATTATATATAAATAATATACATCAAAAAACCAAAACAAAATACAGCAACCAGGTATCTCAGATGTGAGGGACCCAAAAAGACTACTCCAATCAAAAAAACACAAAGCATAAATATAGCAATACGTTCAAGAAACCTTATGCTGGACTCTGGGAAAACAAAAGCAATCTCCGATATCATGTGGTATCCACAAGAGTACACAATGCTGCACAAGTATTCCCCTCCCTTGTCCGCTAATTGGGGCACAAGATTGACTGCTGCTGCGGTTCTAACTTTCAATAGAGCACATATAATATTCCCATATTTGGATCTATAATGCCCAATACGATAGCACAGTGGCCGTGAGCGAACACAGTACTTACTGCTATGTGTAAGATGGAGTGTCAGGTCCCTCTACCCCGACGCGCGTTTCGTCCACACTTCTTCAGGGGGCGTGTCGGGGTAGAGGAAAAGCCGGGCTTATATACTGCGCTAATCCAATGAAGCGTTGAACAGCTGAACTATGCAAAACTCCTGCACCTGGTAGATTCGTGGGGAGGATCCAAAACAGCGCGCACTGTACAGGCAAAGGTTGTAAAGGGACTGCCAAATAGAATGAGGAATGTGAAAGATGCTTATGGGTATGTTGGAACAAAAATACTTACTAAAGTGACGTGTATTATATGTCCTTAACAGGGACAATCTATTAAAAGGAGATTCAAAGTGACTTATGCTATATACTACGTATATTAATTGAGAATTAATGGTCAATAAAAAAATTTTTTGGTTTAAAGTGTCCAGTGCTTGCTAATTATATCTATATTATGATTTGTGATATAAAGTTTATGTGCATTAATCTTAGCCAATTATTCAAACTACCCACATTATACAAATACTCTTACAATAAATTTTAAAAACATTCCATAAATATACAGTAAACAACATTTTTCCAAATAATCTATATCGCATTAAATATTTTATAAAACAAAATATATTTTTGGTGAAAAAAGTGATTTAATTTCATTACCCGTGAATTATAATCAAGGTGAATAGAAAAATATACAAATATAAAGATAAATACATCTCTATTAAGATTAATAATAATTAATATAATATAATACTATGGAACAAACTAAAATTAATATTAACACGACATAGATTTGATATATTGCAGAATTTCCTAAGTCTTCTGGCAGCTCTTCATTAATAGTCCCATTTTTATTTTTCAACGATCACTCTTGTAGTATTTATATCCAAGATAGTGAGCTTCTGATACCATCATGGCTATGCAACAGCTATAAGTCCTATATAAACTAAACATAAAAAGAAACAAATTTAATACATATTATATAGATAACATAAAAACTGAACATTATCCCTCTACCCCTAAAAATATATATAAAGAGAAGTATAGATCAGGCAGTATAGAGTTATTATAAAAAGGCACTAAACCCAGAGCTCTCGTTAAGTCCCTCCGGGGCCATCGTGCCCAGTCTGAAGATCCATTTACATTCTAGCTTTGCTAAATTTTTAGCTAAATCTCCTCCCCTCGGGCCCATCTTAATGGCATCAATTCCTTTGACTTTCAGAAGGCTTGAGTCACTACCATGATTTTGAAAAAAGTGGCGAGGTATCGTTTTCAGCTGGGTCGGATCTTCACACATCTTTGCTTTGTCAATATCTCTGACATGTTTGCGCACACGTATGCGTAGTTCACGAGTTATGAGACCTATATAAAGCTTTCCACACGGACATTGTGCACTATATATCACTCCTTTTGTAGAGCAAGTAATATAGTGTCTGATAGTATAGGAGCGACTTCCAGTGGCATTAACAAATTCTTTACTTTTCAGAACATTTGTACATCCTTTGCAATGTCCGCATGGGAAGCACCCTTTTGTCTCTAACCAAGTGTGATTCTTTTTCTCTGGTGGCTCATAGTGGCTGTGGACCAAAAGATCTTTCAAATTTTTTGATCTTCGTGCCGTAATCAACGGCTTCTCTGGCAAACATTTTTTAAGGGTAGAATCCAACAACAAAATGGGCCAGTATTTATTAATGATCTTCCTGAAATCTGCCCATTGACTGTTAAAAGTAGTAACTAGACGTATAGGTCCTCCTTTTTCTTCTACATTAGGTTTGTTTCTGTATAATAATTCATTCCTAGGAGTATGTCTGGCCCGATGGTAACCGTCTCTTATCATAGTTTTGTTATAGAAATTATCTGTGACACTCTTGACTTTTTTCTGAAACCTTTGGTCACTAGCTTACCATCATATATCAGGGACACCACGTCTGCATTGCAAAGGTTAGACAATATGCATTTGACCGAAAATATGGTCATGGTCACAGCAGACGTGGAGTCCTTGTATACGTCTATTAGACATAAGGTTGGGATAGCAGCAACCTCATGGTTCCTCAGGATGAGTAGCTTGGATGCACGGTTGGTGGACCTCCTCATTTGCCTTCTGGAATTCATCTTGACCCACAATTGTTTTTTGTTCAATAAAAAAATCTTTCTGCAGAAACAAGGGACTGCAATGGGGGCGTCTTGTGCGCCCTCATATGCAAATTTGTTTCTAGGAGCGTGGGAGAGGGAGATCTTCTCGAGTAATCCGATCCTGGGCACAGAGAACATACATCATTGGATGAGATACATCGATGATGTGTGGTTCATCTGGGAAGGCCCAAGGAGAGATCTAGATCTACTCATGACCTGGTTGAACATCAATGAACAGAACATCAAATTGACATATAAAGTGGGAAGGGAATTGGAATTCTTGGATATATTAATCAAAACAGCACCAAGTGGCAATTTGACCACTGAGGTCTATAGAAAACCTACAGCAACGAACATGTTGCTGCATGCAACATCTCTACATCCCAAATCCACCATAAGAGGAATACCCACGGGTCAATTCCTAAGATTAAAAAGAATATGTTCAGATGACTACTCCTTTGAGGATCAAGCTAAAACAATGAGACAGAGGTTTCGTGATAGGGGCTATAACAAAACTATGATAAGAGACGGTTACCATCGGGCCAGACATACTCCTAGGAATGAATTATTATACAGAAACAAACCTAATGTAGAAGAAAAAGGAGGACCTATAGGTCTAGTTACTACTTTTAACAGTCAATGGGCAGATTTCAGGGAGATCATTAATAAATACTGGCCCATTTTGTTGTCGGATTCTACCCTTAAAAAATGTTTGCCAGAGAAGCCGTTGATTACGGCACGAAGATCAAAAAATTTGAAAGATCTTTTGGTCCACAGCCACTATGAGCCACCAGAGAAAAAGAATCACACTTGGTTAGAGACAAAAGGGTGCTTCCCATGCGGACATTGCAAAGGATGTACAAATGTTCTGAAAAGTAAAGAATTTGTTAATGCCACTGGAAGTCGCTCCTATACTATCAGACACTATATTACTTGCTCTACAAAAGGAGTGATATATAGTGCACAATGTCCGTGTGGAAAGCTTTATATAGGTCTCACAACTCGTGAACTACGCATACGTGTGCGCGAACATGTCAGAGATATTGACAAAGCAAAGATGTGTGAAGATCCGACCCAGCTGAAAACGATACCTCGCCACTTTTTTCAAAATCATGGTAGTGACTCAAGCCTTCTGAAAGTCAAAGGAATTGATGCCATTAAGATGGGCCCGAGGGGAGGAGATTTAGCTAAAAATTTAGCAAAGCTAGAATGTAAATGGATCTTCAGACTGGGCACGATGGCCCCGGAGGGACTTAACGAGAGCTCTGGGTTTAGTGCCTTTTTATAATAACTCTATACTGCCTGATCTATACTTCTCTTTATATATATTTTTAGGGGTAGAGGGATAATGTTCAGTTTTTATGTTATCTATATAATATGTATTAAATTTGTTTCTTTTTATGTTCAGTTTATATAGGACTTATAGCTGTTGCATAGCCATGATAATAATAATAATAATAATAATCTTTATTTTTATATAGCGCTAACATATTCCGCAGCGCTTTACAGTTTGCACACATTATCATCACTGTCCCCGATGGGGCTAACAATCTAAATTCCCTATCAGTATGTCTTTGGAATGTGGGAGGAAACCGGAGTGCCCGGAGGAAACCCACACAAACACGGAGAGAACATACAAACTCTTTGCAGATGTTGTCCTTGGTGGGGTTCGAACCCAGGACTCCAGCGCTGCAAGGCTGCTGTGCTAACCACTGCGCCACCGTGCCGCCCATGATGGTATCAGAAGCTCACTATCTTGGATATAAATACTACAAGAGTGATCGTTGAAAAATAAAAATGGGACTATTAATGAAGAGCTGCCAGAAGACTTAGGAAATTCTGCAATATATCAAATCTATGTCGTGTTAATATTAATTTTAGTTTGTTCCATAGTATTATATTATATTAATTATTATTAATCTTAATAGAGATGTATTTATCTTTATATTTGTATATTTTTCTATTCACCTTGATTATAATTCACGGGTAATGAAATGAAATCACTTTTTTCACCAAAAATATAATTTGTTTTATAAAATATTTAATGCGATATATATTATTTGGAAAAATTTTGTTTACTGTATATTTATGGAATGTTTTTAAAATTTATTGTAAGAGTATTTGTATAATGTGGGTAGTTTGAATAATTGGCTAAGATTAATGCACATAAACTTTATATCACAAATCATAATATAGATATAATTAGCAAGCACTGGACACTTTAAACCAAAAAAAATTTTTATTGACCATTAATTCTCAATTAATATACGTAGTATATAGCATAAGTCACTTTGAATCTCCTTTTAATAGATTGTCCCTGTTAAGGACATATAATACACGTCACTTTAGTAAGTATTTTTGTTCCAACATACCCATAAGCATCTTTCACATTCCTCATTCTATTTGGCAGTCCCGTTACAACCTTTGCCTGTACAGTGCGCGCTGTTTTGGATCCTCCCGACCAATGACTCGGATCTCCTCGGCATTCAGGGTTAGCGTGCAGACATGAAAGCCGTTACCATGGCTCCATGAATGCGCCGCTACCCGCAGTCGGAGAGTGATGAGTCACTTACATTTGGCGGGGGAACGATCCGGTGCGCCGAATCTACCAGGCGCAGGAGTTTTGCATAGTTCAGCTGTTCAACGCTTCATTGGATTAGCGCAGTATATAAGCCCGGCTTTTCCTCTACCCCGACACGCCCCCTGAAGAAGTGTGGACGAAACGCGCGTCGGGGTAGAGGGACCTGACACTCCATCTTACACATAGCAGTAAGTACTGTGTTCGCTCACGGCCACTGTGCTATCGTATTGGGCATTATAGATCCAAATATGGGAATATTATATGTGCTCTATTGAAAGTTAGAACCGCAGCAGCAGTCAATCTTGTGCCCCAATTAGCGGACAAGGGAGGGGAATACTTGTGCAGCATTGTGTACTCTTGTGGATACCACATGATATCGGAGATTGCTTTTGTTTTCCCAGAGTCCAGCATAAGGTTTCTTGAACGTATTGCTATATTTATGCTTTGTGTTTTTTTGGTTGGAGTAGTCTTTTTGGGTCCCTCACATCTGAGATACCTGGTTGCTGTATTTTGTTTTGGTTTTTTGATGTATATGATTTATATATAATTTCTGTTTTTCTTTTTTTTTGTTGTTTAATAAAATGATTTTATTGTGCTCATTGGATTGTTGTGCTTTTCTGCTTTACCGCTGTTTTCAGCTATGGGTGACACGGACGGAATAGATACAGTGGGGCAAAAAAGTATTTAGTCAGTCAGCAATAGTGCAAGTTCCACCACTTAAAAAGATGAGAGGCGTCTGTAATTTACATCATAGGTAGACCTCAACTATGGGAGACAAACTGAGAAAAAAAAATCCAGAAAATCACATTGTCTGTTTTTTTAACATTTTATTTGCATATTATGGTGGAAAATAAGTATTTGGTCAGAAACAAAATTTCATCTCAATGCTTTGTAATATATCCTTTGTTGGCAATGACAGAGGTCAAACGTTTTCTGTAAGTCTTCACAAGGTTGCCACACACTGTTGTTGCTATGTTGGCCCATTCCTCCATGCAGATCTCTTCTAGAGCAGTGATGTTTTTGGCTTTTCGCTTGGCAACACGGACTTTCAACTCCCTCCAAAGGTTTTCTATGGGGTTGAAATCTGGAGACTGGCTAGGCCACTCCAGGACCTTGAAATGCTTCTTACGAAGCCACTCCTTCGTTGCCCTGGCGGTGTGCTTTGGATCATTGTCATGTTGAAAGACCCAGCCACGTTTCATCTTCAATGCCCTTGCTGATGGAAGGAGGTTTGCACTCAAAATCTCACGATACATGGCCCCATTCATTCTTTCATGTACCCGGATCAGTCGTCCTGGCCCCTTTGCAGAGAAACAGCCCCAAAGCATGATGTTTCCACCACCATGCTTTACAGTAGGTATGGTGTTTGATGGATGCAACTCAGTATTCTTTTTCCTCCAAACACGACAAGTTGTGTTTCTACCAAACAGTTCCAGTTTGGTTTCATCAGACCATAGGACATTCTCCCAAAACTCCTCTGGATCATCCAAATGCTCTCTAGCAAACTTCAGATGGGCCCGGACATGTACTGGCTTAAGCAGTGGGACACGTCTGGCACTGCAGGATCTGAGTCCATGGTGGCGTAGTGTGTTACTTATGGTAGGCCTTGTTACATTGGTCCCAGCTCTCTGCAGTTCATTCACTAGGTCCCCCCGCGTGGTTCTGGGATTTTTGCTCACCGTTCTTGTGATCATTCTGACCCCACGGGGTGGGATTTTGCGTGGAGCCCCAGATTGAGGGAGATTATCAGTGGTCTTGTATGTCTTCCATTTTCTAATTATTGCTCCCACTGTTGATTTCTTCACTCCAAGCTGGTTGGCTATTGCAGATTCAGTCTTCCCAGCCTGGTGCAGGGCTACAATTTTGTTTCTGGTGTCCTTTGACAGCTCTTTGGTCTTCACCATAGTGGAGTTTGGAGTCAGACTGTTTGAGGGTGTGCACAGGTGTCTTTTTATACTGATAACAAGTTTAAACAGGTGCCATTACTACAAGTAATGAGTGGAGGAAAGAGGAGACTCTTAAAGAAGAAGCTACAGGTCTGTGAGAGCCAGAAATCTTGATTGTTTGTTTCTGACCAAATACTTATTTTCCACCATAATATGCAAATAAAATGTTAAAAAAACAGACAATGTGATTTTCTGGATTTTTTTTTCTCAGTTTGTCTCCCATAGTTGAGGTCTACCTATGATGTAAATTACAGACGCCTCTCATCTTTTTAAGTGGTGGAACTTGCACTATTGCTGACTGACTAAATACTTTTTTGCCCCACTGTAGTTAGTCTTAGCACTAAATATTTTTGGATCATAATTTGGATATATCGATTTTGATCCTCCATGGATTAATCCGCTCATCTCTCCTGCATCATGTAACTGCTTTTGGGGGGGCCTTTCTGTTTTTATGCTGCATCCCAACCATCCTCACCATCCCTGCATCGGTCATAGGCCTCTTTTTTACAGCATCCTTGCTGTCACGTATGGACCCTATGGGACAATATCATTTATTTTAAAAAATAAACTTCCTCATCTTCCCTTACTGAAATTTTAGCATCTAGCATGAATTCCCTAGTTAAGGCCCTGAGTACGATTGAGTCCTTGCCAAGTCTAAACCCCTCCATTTTTTTAAACAAATATAATTGGCTTCTTTTAATCAAATTTTCAATACAAATCGGCTTCTTGATCATTTTTGGGGAAATTAAAGGGAATCTGTCAGTAGGATGGTCCCTCCTAAGCCATCTATATGGACATGTAGGTCATAGGCAGCTGAATAAAATGATACCTTGATAGTTTACCTCATCAGATGTCTTCTGTGTGGGGCTACTCTCACCTTCAAACATTGCTTCTGAAGAATTGCATACTGCTAATGATGGATCTTGTATGGCAGCAGATTCAGTATAAATGGCTCTGTGCTGAGAAGTCCTACAATCTTGATGCACAAAATGTCTACTATTTGCAAATAGCAGATACAAAACTTTTACTTTTTGTCTGTATTTTTGATAAAAGTTGATAACGAGCAAAATAAAAATTAATTAAATCTGCTTTCCATGTTTCCAAATGAGTTATAAAGCATACCCAGAATGAATAATCTTTCTCTGGGTCTTCATACTTTTCAAATATAATGATATGTAATATGCTTCTGACTATGTGGCCTACGAAACTCTTCGTGCTTTTCTCCATTGTTGTAATTTTTTAAATGCTATTCCATGCTTTAATGAAGTGAATGACATTTATACACATCCACAATGCTGGTCAAAGAAAAATCAGCAAATTCTGATAATAAAAATAATTAATCTGTGCTGTTTGTCATTTCGTGTGAGTCATCCTATACCACCCACTTGGAAGAAAAGATATATAAGCCATTAGTTGGGATTTTCCACATAGTGACATGGTTTAACAATAGCAGATGCGGCCAATTAGTGCAGTAGCAAAAAAGATAGAATAATTAGAATATTCTATCATGGAAAATAAAGGGTAAGTGAAACAAAGTTGAAAGAGAGAAAAAAATAAGTATTGCCCACCATCTGGTGTAAGTAAATACTGTCAAAAATGTATTAGCGACCTTGATTTGCAGTAAAAAAAAAAAATCATTAAGAAATTATACATAGGAATGTTGAGTGTTTATTCCTCCTAATCAGTTTAAAGCATATGAAAGGGAGGGGTACTACCTATTCCAGTGTGATAGTGGTTAGTAAAGTTATAATAATAATAATAATAATTTTACTTATATAGCTCCAACATATTCCGCAGCACTTTACATTATAGAGGAGACTTGTACAGACAATAGACATTACAGCATGGCAATAAACACAGATCAAAACAGATACCAAGAGGAATGAGGGCCCTGCTCACAAGCTTACAATCTATTGGTAACAATTGCTATTGTTGTTTGGACCAGCCATAGTGTAAGATTCGGGTGTTCATGTAATGCTACGTGCACCAGTTATCAGCCTAAGTATGTAGCAGTACAGACACAGAGGGCTATTAAATGCATAACGTGAGTGAGAACATGATTAGAGGAACCTGATTATGGTTTAAGTTTTTTGAATGGGTCACATAGGAATAGTTAGGTTAATGCGTTGAGGCGGTAGGCCAGTCTGAGCAAATGCGTTTTTAGGGCACGCTTAAAACTGTTGGGATTGGGGATTAATCGTATTAACCTGGGTAGTGCATTGGCGAAGCACGTGAAAAGTCTTGAAGACAGGAGTGGGAGGTTCTGATTATTGAGGATGTTAACCTCAGGTCATTAGCAGAATGGAGAGCACGGGTAGGGTGGTAGACTGAGACCAGAGAGGAGATGTAGGGTGGTGCAGAGCCATGGAGTGCTTTGTGGATGAGGGTAATAAGTTTGTGCTAGATTCTGGAGTGGATGGGTAGCAAGTGTAATGACTAGCACAAGGTAGAGGCATTGGTACAATGATTGGTGAGGAATATGATCCTGGCTGCAGCATTCAGGACAGATTGGAGGGGGGAGAGTTTGGTAATAGGGAGACCGATTATGTAAAGAGTTCCAATAGTCCAGACGAGAATGAATAAGAGAAACAGTTAGAGTTTTTGCAGAGTTGAAAGTAAGAACAGTTTGAATTCTAGAAATGTTTTTGAGGGGCAGATAACAAGAGCGAGCCAGTGATCGGATGTGGGGGGTGAAAGAAAGCTCGGAATGGAGTATGACCCCAAGGCAGCGGGCATGCTGCTTGGGAGTAATGGTGGAGCCACACATTAAGATGGCAATGTCAGGCAAAGGTAGGTTAGTAGAGGGAGAAAACATGAGAAGTTCAGTTTTTGACAGGTTCAGTTTCAGAAAGAGGGAGGACATGATGTTCAAGACAGTGGTAAGACAATCACTGGTGTTTTCTAAAAAAGGCAGGCATAATATCAGGGGAAGAAGTGTATAATTGGGTGTCATCAGCATAGAGATGGTACTGGAACCCAAATCTACTGATTGTTTGTCCAATAGGGGCAGTATACAATGAGAAGAGGAGGGGGCCTAGGACTGATCCTTGAGGAACTCCAATGGTAAGGGGAAGATGAGAGGAGGAGGAACCAGCAAAAGATACAGTGAAAGGGCGGTCAGAGAGATAATAATAATAATAATCTTTATTTATATTGCGCCAACATATTCTGCAGTGCTTTACAGTTTAACAGTTTCAAACCCAACAGTCATAAGTAACAACATTAACAACACAATAATTAGAGCGAAATAATACGACCCTGCTCGTGAGAGCTTACAATCTACAATGAGGTGGGGGAGATACTAAGGACAGGTGTGTATTTACAAAGATGTATTTACAATGATGGTCCAGCCATCTTCAGGGGGTGGGGGATAGATGGGTATAGTGAATGGGCTACACACACACACAAACATAAAATGACTTTGATTAATGAATGTGATAGGCCGCTCTGAACAAATGTGTTTTGAGCGAGCGCCTAAAACTATGCAAATTATGGATGGTCCTAATATCTTGGGGTAGAGCATTCCAGAGGATTGGCACAGCGTGGGAGAAGTCTTGGAGTCGGGAGTGGGAGGTACGGATTAGTGCATAGGTTAGTCGAAAGTAGTGTTGAGCATTCCGATACCGCAAGTATCGGGTATCGGCCGATATTTGCGGTATCGGAATTCCGATACCGAATTCCGATACTTCCCGCGTATCGGATACCGGAATCGGAAGTTCCCAGAATTCAAATTGAACGCAGCAGCCAATGAGGAATGAATGAAAGTGTGGGCACATCCTGTTTAGCATGGTGGGCATGTAAGTACTGGCAAGGCTGGGATTGGCTGCTGAAATGATGTCACTCTGCACTATAAAAAAGCGCTGCCGCCATTTTGCGCTCACTCTGCTGTGATTTCAGTTAGGGACAGGACGCTGTGTTCTAACTGAGGGCCAGTTGAGCTTGCTAATTGCTTTATTTTCCTTTCCAAAGGCTAATTTAGCAAAACGCTGTGTGTTCTTCACTGTTCACCTTGCTCTTGCCTTGCAGCGCTGTTTTAACAGCGTTCTGCAAGGTCTCTGTGTGTGTGTGTGTGTGTGTGCAGCTCACTCTGTAGTCTGTGTGCAGCCATATACCCGGTTGTATTCAGCTCAGGGGGGGTTCACACTGCCTCACACAGTTGTTCTTTTTTGCTCTTAGTGCAGCCTGCTGCACATTTTTTCTCAAATTTCCTATTAGTGTTTTTCCACCAGTCTCCAGCTCTATTGTGGAAAAACACTACATAGGATAACCTAGAGGGGGATTTTAGGGCCTTGCAGCGCCGTTTACGGCTGTCTGCACGGTCTCCGTGTGAGCCCAGCTCGCCCTGCAGTCTGTGTGCAGCCATAGCCGGTTGGATTCAGCTCAGGGTTCGTTACTGGCTCATACCTTGAGAAAAATTTTCCTTTTTTTCAAATAGTGCAGCCTGTTTAAAATTTGAAAAAAAAAATCCTATTAGTGTCTTTCCACTCGTATCCAGCTAAATAGTGGAAAAACACTATATAGGATAACCTAGAGGAGGGTTTTTTGGCCTTGCAGCGCCGTTTACGGCTGTCTGCACGGTCTCCGTGTGAGCCCAGCTCGCCCTGTAGTCTGTGTGCAGCCATAGCCGGTTGGATTCAGCTCAGGGTTCGTTACTGGCTCATACCTTGAGAAAAATTTTCCTTTTTTTTCAAATAGTGCAGCCTGTTTAAAATTTGAAAAAAAAAAAAAATCCTATAAGTGTCTTTCCACTCGTATCCAGCTAAATAGTGGAAAAACACTATATAGGATAACCTAGAGGAGGGTTTTTTGGCCTTGCAGCGCCGTTTACGGCTGTCTGCACGGTCTCCGTGTGAGCCCAGCTCGCCCTGTAGTCTGTGTGCAGCCATAGCCGGTTGGATTCAGCTCAGGGTTCGTTACTGGCTCATACCTTGAGAAAAATTTTCCTTTTTTTGAAATAGTGCAGCCAGTTTAAAATTTGAAAAAAAAAATTCCTATTAGTGTCTTTCCACTTGTATCCAGCTAATTAGTGGAAAAACACTATATAGGATAACCTAGAGGAGGGTTTTTTGGCCTTGCAGCGCCGTTTACGGCTGTCTGCACGGTCTCCGTGTGATTTAAACTAGCTCTGTAGCCCGATCTGCACCAAAAAAAAAGTTAAGTTCACCAAACACAACTTAACACTTGTGTAGGCCACATTTGAAAAATAATAAAGTTTAGTCCACAATTTACAACATTAGTGTTTCTTACACCTGTTAGGAGGAGCATTACAGGAATAAGCACACTAAGGCCTTAGTACTTTTCTGCTTATCTTTATCTGTCAACCAAGATGAAGAGGGCAGGGAGTAAGGCACGTGGGCGTGGGTGCGGAGCAGGGAGAGGAGCAGGGAGAGGACGTGGTGATTCTGTGCCTGCTGCGGGCGCCGGTGACTCGTCATAAATCAGTTTCAGCAGGGAACAGTCCTTCATGCGCAGCTTTGTCGGAGAGCGCCGTGCACCGCTGCTGCGTGAAGACCAAATTGAAGCCGTTGTCGGGTGGATGGCAGCTAACGCCTCGGTATCGACTTCAGTTAGTGCCACATCCTCTCAGGCACAGAGCACTGGAGAGCAGCCATCTGTCTCTTCACCACCTGCCAAATTGGCCAGGCAGTCAGAGAGCCCAGGACAGGAGCCGTCTCTACTTCTGTTCTCTGAATCTCTTGGCTTGGAAACAGGGGGCCAGCCAAGCAGCATTGGAGAAATGGAAGAAGAGGCAGTGTGCAGTGATGCCCAACACCTTTTTCTCTCTGACTCTGAAGAGGCAGGTGGGCCAGTGCCTCCGGTGACCACAGCGCAGTACGCATCTGATGATGAAACTCAGGTGCCGCTTTCTCGTGCATACTGTGCTGCTGAGACTACCCAGGAGGAGCAGTTGGTGGCAGAGGGTAGTGGAGATGATGAGGTCCTTGACCCATCGTGGCGTGAGGAACAGGAAGGTGGTGGGAGCAGCTCAGAGGAAGAGCTTCCTCTTACGGGCCAAAGAGGGAGAGGGAGGGGGAAGACTGCGGAGCCTGTAGCCTCCACTTTGGCACCCGTTAGGAGCCTGTCTCTTTCCAAAGCCAAAAAGGGCGCTCCCAAGACTTGCAGTGCCTGGTCCTTTTTTGACACAGTTGCAGATGACATTTGTTTTGTCAAATGCAAGCTGTGTCATCATAAAGTAAAAAGAGGGAAAAATGTCAGCAACCTCAATACCACAAATATGTGGAAACATGTGCGGACCAGGCACGCGGTGGAGTTACAGAAACACACTGAAGATGTAGGCCAACCAACAGCGGCAGCAACCACCTCTTCAGCTCGTGTTGCCTCTTCCTCCAGCTCACGCACAGCTGGTTTGGCTTCCTCCCAGAGACCTTGTGTAATTCCACCCACAGCACCACCTTCCCAGTCATCCTCACACTCCCAGTCTACTCTACAGCCATCGGTAGTACAGGCATGGGAGAAAAGGCGGGCATTCTCGGCCAACCACCCCCGAGCACAGGCTCTGAATGCAGGCATTGCCAAACTGTTGTCCCTGGAAATGCTCTCGTTCAGGCTGGTGGAGACTGACAGCTTCCGTGACTTGATGGCATTGGCAGTCCCACAGTACAAGGTGCCCAGCCGCTTTTACTTCAGCAGGCAGGCTGTCCCTGCCCTGCACAGGCATGTTGAGGCAAACATAAAACATGCGCTACTGAACGCCGTCAGTAGCAAGGTCCACCTCACCACCGATGCGTGGACCAGTCAGCATGGACAGGGGCGATATGTTTCCCTCACTGCCCATTGGGTTAATGTTGTTGAGCCAGGTACAGATCGTGCGAGTGGCGCAGGACGTGTCCTGCCCACTCCAAGGATTACAGGAATCCAGTCTGTACGCATCGACTCCTCCTCTTACACCAGTTCCTCTGATTCCTCTCTGCAGGATCCGTCACAGTCCACCCCCACATGGACCCGTGAACGTTTACCTATGACCGACATGAGCACAGCCGTGGCCAAACGTCAGCAGGCCGTCTTGAAACTAGTTTCATTGGGGCATCGAAGCCACACAGCGCAGGAGCTCTGGAATGCCATCAAGCAGGAGAGCGATGTGTGGTTACTGCCAGCGAATCTCCAGCCAGGCATGGTAGTGTGTGACAATGGCCGAAATCTGGTGGCAGCTTTGGCCCTTGGCAACCTCACTCACATCCCATGTCTGGCACATGTGCTCAATTTGGTTGTGCAGAGTTTTCTGAGGGACTATCCGGATCTTGATGCCCTGCTGCACAAGGTCCGCCTAGAGTGTGCTCACTTGCGGCGTTCCAGCTTGGCCAGATCCCGCATTGCTGCTCTGCAGCGCAGATTCCGCCTTCCGGAACACCGCATCATATGTGACCTACCTACCCGGTGGAATTCCACGTTACATATGTTGGAGCGGTTGTGTGAGCAGCAGCAAGCAGTTATGGAGTACCAGCTGCATCAGGCGCAAAGAAGTCGCAGTCAGCGCCGATCAGACTTCACAACCACAGAGTGGGCCACTCTGAAGGACGTCTGCCAGGTTTTGCATCCTTTTGATTATTCCACGCGGATGGCAAGTGCAGATGATGCACTAGTCAGCATGACTGTCCCCCTTATCTGCCTGCTTCAGCAAACTTTGCAAGGGTTAAGGGATGATGTGGTGGAAGAGGTGGAGGATGAGGAGTCACCTTTTCCATCAGCTTCTGGAGAGTCAGCGCCACGTGGTTCCTCACAAAGGGGTACGCAGGGGCCAATTTGTGAGGAGGATGAGGAGGAGTCAATGGACGAGGAAGAGCTCCGTCCAGAGGAGGGAGCGACACAATTGTCCAGTGGTCAGTGTGTACAGCGAGGGTGGGGTGATGACGAGCGGGCAGAGATCATGTCTCAAGCAGGGGACAGCGTTTCTGGGCCGGTTGGCACTCTGCAGCACATGGTGGATTTTATGCTGCAGTGCCTGAGAAATGACCGCCGCATCGACCACATTCTCAACATGCCTGATTATTGGGTGTTCACCCTCCTCGATCCTCGCTACCGGGACAACGTCCAAAACCTCATCCCTGCGTTGACCCGGGAGCGTAAATTGCGGGAGTACCACGACACACTGGTGAATTCCATCATCTTCTCCTGTCCAACTGAGAGGAGTGCTGCTAGTGCTTTACAAAGCAGCTCAGTGCGTCGAGGCAGTGGGGGAGGCTCTGCCCAAAGAGGGAGCAGAAGCAGTGCCTCTGCCCAAGGCAAGCCGAGTATGGCACAACTCTGGCACACTTTTGTGTGCCCGCCCCAAATGTCTACACCATCACCGGCGGCTCCAGTCAGCAGGAGGCAACGGTTCCGTCAGATGGTGACAGACTACATGGCTTGCCCTCTTACTGTACTCCCCGACGGCTCTTCCCCGTTCAAGTTTTGGGTCTCTAAGCTGGATACATGGCCAGAGCTAAGTCAGTATGCATTGGAGGTGCTGGCTTGCCCTGCGGCTAGTGTCTTATCGGAACGTGTCTTTAGTGCCGCAGGTGGTGTACTAACAGACCGTCGCATGCGACTATCCTCCGATAACGTTGACCGGCTTACTTTCCTGAAAATGAACCAGGCCTGGATCTCGCAGGAATTTGCCACTCCTCTGCCTGATTAATTAATTGGGTGTCATCCAGGTCTTCTGCTGTGTTCATCTTTCTACCACCTGAAATGCTATTCCTGGGCTCCAACACTGCCAGTTGCGGCTCAGAAGTGCAGGCTGCACAATCAAAACATACGACCCAGTGTTATTGGGTTTCAGTAACGTCAGCTGATCCCCAGCTGTGTAGCCGGCAATGTGTCCTGCGACCGCTACGCTGGCACAACAACCTGAATGTAAGGGAACCTGCCCCCCCCCCGTCGTTTGTTACTGAAAGAGCCATCTTGTGCAGCAGTAATGCTGCACAAGGAAAAGGTAACTATTTTTTTTGGGCTCCTTGCACACGCAGAACTTAACACTTATAAAATGTGTTCACTGATACCGTTATACCGTCCCAGAGCTGGGACTTTCCTTCGTAATGTGACGCAGCACAGCCGTCATTCCTACCCCCTTGGTGCCATGCGCTGCCTCCTCAGCGTTGTTTTAAGCTGTCACGGAGCCTGCGCTGTTCTGTTATCCCTTGGCCAGGCCCTATTTGCGCTGCCTGTCTTCTGACATAATTTGGTGTCAGGCTGGCTGCGCCTGTGCGGCCGCGCTGCCATAGATCCCGCCTCGCAGTGTCTTCTGATTGAGTCACACTGCGGGCCTGGGATCCATGGGCATGCGCAGTGCATATCTTCCCCTCGGGCTCTCGCTCATTTCCCTCCGCCTTCTTTAGACTGTGCGCCTTCAGCTGATCCCTAATAGCATGCCACGGCCGTGACAACGCACAGTCTGAAGAAGAGGGAAGGAGGGGAGTGAGAGTCGAGGATATGCACTGTGCATGCCCATGGATCCAAGGCCCGCAGTGGGATTACGTTAGACGAGACTGCGAGGTGGGATCTGGAGCAGCGTGGACGCACAGGCACTGACAGCCTGACACCAAATTATGTCAGAAGACAGGCAGCGCTAATTGGGCATGGCCAAGGGATAACAGAACAGCGCAGGCTCCGTGACAGTTTAAAACAACGCTGAGGAGGCAGCACATGGCACCAAGGGGATAGGAATGACAGCTGTGCTGTGTCCCATTACGAAGGAAATTCGCACCTCCGTGACGGTTTAACGGTATAAGGGGACACATTTTTAGTGTTTACTTCTGTGTTTGCAAGGAGCATAATTAAAAGAGCAACCTTTTCCTTTTGCATCCTTAGCGCTGCACAAGATGGCTCTTTCAGCTACAAACGTCTTGGGGGGGGGGGGTTAAAGGTTCCCTTTCAACTTGCTCCAATCAGGCTTCGGCCTACACTCTGTTCCTCTGCTCCTCCTGCTGTCCCTGGGCTCTAACACCGCCAGTTGGTGCCTGGAAGTGCTGTGTGCACAGTCAACAGTCGCTCCTCTGTTATTGGGGTTCAGTAACGTCAGCTGATCCCCAGCTGTGTGTGCGGTAATACCTCCAATCTGCTCCTCCTGCTGTCCCTGGGCTCTAACACCGCCAGTTGGTGCCTGGAAGTGCTGTGTGCACAGTCAACAGTCGCTCCTCTGTTATTGGGGTTCAGTAACGTCAGCTGATCCCCAGCTGTGTGTGCGGTAATACCTCCAATCTGCTCCTCCTGCTGTCCCTGGGCTCTAACACCGCCAGTTGGTGCCTGGAAGTGCTGTGTGCACAGTCAACAGTCGCTCCTCTGTTATTGGGGTTCAGTAACGTCAGCTGATCCCCAGCTGTATGTGCGGTAATACCTCCAATCTGCTCCTCCTGCTGTCCCTGGGCTCTAACACCGCCAGTTGGTGCCTGGAAGTGCTGTGTGCACAGTCAACAGTCGCTCCTCTGTTATTGGGGTTCAGTAACGTCAGCTGATCCCCAGCTGTGTATCCGGCAACGTGTCATGCGACCGCCACGCTGGCACAACTAAAATGTAAGGGGACCTGTCCCCCCCCCCCCTAGGCGTTTGTTACTGAAAGAGCCACCATGTGCAGCACTAATACTGCACAAGGGAAAGGTCGCTCTTGAAATTATGCTCCTTGGAAACGCTGAACTACACACTCATGTAATGTGTCCCCTCACACCGTCCAACCGTCCCAGAGGTGGGACTTTCCTTTGTAATGTGACGCAGCACAGCCATCATTGCTACCCCCTTGGCACCGTGCGCTGCCTCCTTAGCGTTGTTTGATTCCGTCATGGACCCTGCACTGTTATGTTATCCCTTGGCCATGCACAGTTTGCGCTGCCTGTCCTCTGACATCATTTGTTGTCGTCCTGGCTGCGCCTGTGCGTCCACGCTGCCCGAAATCCCACCTCGCAGTGTCGTCTAATGTGATCCCACAGTGGGCCTGGTATCCATGGCCATGCGCACTGCATATACTAGCCTCTCATTCCCCTTCTTCATGCTTCTTCAGACTAGGCGGCGTCAGCTGATCCCTAATAGCATGCCACGGCCGTGACGCCGCACAGTCTGAAGAAGCATGAAGGAGGTGAGTGAGAGGCGATGATATGCACTGCGCATGCCCATGGATCCCTGGCCCGCAGTGGGATTACATTTGATGACACTGCAAGGTTGGATCTCGGGCAGCTTTGACGCACAGGCACTGCCAGCCTGACACCTAAATGATGTCAGAAGACGGGCACCGCTAACTGTGCATGGCCAAGGGATAACATTACAGCGCGGGCTCCGTGACAGAACCAAACAACGTTGAGGAGGTGGCGCACGGCACCAAGGGGGTTGGAATGACGGCTGTGCTGTGTCACATTACAAAGGAAAGTCCCACTTCCGGGATGGTTTGACGGTGTGAGGGGACACATTATATGAGTGTGTACTTCAGCGTTTGCAAGGAGCATAATTTTCGGAGCCACCATTTTTCATGTGCAGTATTACTGCTGTACAAGATGGCTCTTTCAGCAACAAATGCCTGGGGGGGGGGGGGTTAAAGGTTCCCTTTCAACTTGCTCCACTGCAGGCTTCGGCCTACACTCTGCTCCTCTTTGATTCCCTGGGTTTCAACACTGTCAGTTGACACCTGGAAGTGTTGTCTACACAGAAAAAACACTAGGTGATGTGTCAGTGGGGTTCAGCACCGCCAGCTGTTCCCCTGCTGTGTAGTCGGCATCGTGTCCAGCACAAGCCACGCTGGCACAACCGACCAAAAGCTTCCACCAGTGCAGGCTTCGGCCTACACTTTGCTCCTCTCCTCCTCCTGCTGACCCTGGGCTCAAACACCGCTAGTTTTTGCCCGGAACTGCTAGCTGCACAGAGAAAAACACCAGCCAATGTGTTAGTGGGGTTCAGCAACGCCAGCTGTTCCCCTGCTGTGTAGCTGGCAACGTGTCCTGCAAACGCCACGCAGGCACATGAACTGAAATTGAAGGGAGCCTGGCCCCCTCACCCCCAGGTGTTTCTATGTATAACAGCCACCTTGTACAGTAGTACAGCTGCATTTGTACAAGGTGGCTGACTTTTTATCCTTGCCCACGTGGAACTCAACACGTACAAAATGTGTCTCTTTGAGACCATTCCACTGTCCCTGAGGTGTGACTTTCCTTTCTAATGATACGCAGCACCCCCCTTGGTAGCGCTTCCCATCTTCTGACATCATCGGTTGGCTAGTTGCGCCTGTGCGTCCGCCCTGCCTGAATAAAATGCTCCTCGTTGTCTTAATTATTTTGACTGCGAGGGTGTGATTGATGGGCACGAGCAGTGCATATCTTCGCCTGTCTTAACTCATCTCCTTCCGCCTTCTTCAGACTGTGCAGCCTCAAGGCCGCGGCATGCGAGAAGGGATCAGATGAGGCCGCCCAGTCTGAAGCAGGTGTAAGGACATGTGTGAGCGGCAAACATATTTAGTGCACCAGGGCACAAATCCCAGCACCGCAGTGTGATTTTTTAAAAACACACTGTGGGTCTGGGATTCATGTCCACCGCTAACCGCAACGGCCAACATGAAATGAGGTCATAAGACAGGAAGCGCTCACAGCGCATGGCCAAAGGATCACAAGAGCGCAGACTCCTGTACAGCAACTAACAACGCTCAGGAAGCTGCGCCCATACAAAAAGGTGTTGTTTTCGACACCTGTGCTGCTTTTCTTTAAAAAGACAAGTCACGCCTCCACTACTGTTTAACAGTATAATGGGCTAAATAGTGTACGTGTTGCATTCAGCGTGTGCAAGTAGACAAATTAATAGAGCAACCTTTTACTTGTGCAGCATTAATGCTGCAGAAGGAGTGGCTCTTGTACTTTGTAACACCTGAGGGGGGGTTAAAGGTAACCTTTGAAATTGGTTCAACTAGGCTTCGGCCTACACTCTGCTCCTCTCCTCCTCCTGCTGACCCTGGGTTCTAACAATGCTAGTTTTTGCCCGGAAATGCTAGCTGCACAGAGAAAAAACGCCAGCCAATGTGTTAGTGGGGTTCAGCAACGCCAGCTGTTTCCCTGCTGTGTAGCTTGCATCGTGTCCAGCACAAGCCACGCTGGCACAACCGACCAAAAGCTGCCACCAGTGCAGGCTTCGGCCTACACTTTGCTCCTCTCCTCCTCCTCCTGCTGACCCTGGGCTCTAACACCGCTAGTTTTTGCCCGGAACTGCTAGCTGCACAGAGAAAAACACCAGCCAATGTGTTAGTGGGGTTCAGCAACGCCAGCTGTTTCCCTGCTGTGTAGCTTGCATCGTGTCCAGCACAAGCCACGCTGGCACAACCGACCAAAAGCTGCCACCAGTGCAGGCTTCGGCCTACACTTTGCTCCTCTCCTCCTCCTCCTGCTGACCCTGGGCTCTAACACCGCTAGTTTTTGCCCGGACATGCAATCTGCACAGAGAAAAACACCAGTCAATGTGTCAGTGGGGTTCAGCAACGCCAGCTGTTCCCCTGCTGTGTAGCTTGCAACGTGACCTGCAAGCGCCACGCAGGCACATGAACTGAAATTGAAGGGAGCCTGCCCCCCACCCCCAGGTGTTTCTATGTATAACAGCCACCTTGTACAGCAGTACTGCTGCATTTGTACAAGGTGGCTGACTTTTTCTCCTTGCCCACGTGGAACTCAACACGTACAAAATGTGTCTCATTAGAGACCATTACAATGTCCCTGAGGTGTGACTTTCCTTTGTAATGACACGCAGCACCACCCTTGTTAGCGCTGCCCGTCTTTTGACATCATTGGTTAGCTGGCTGCGCCTGTGCATCTCCCCTGCTCGAAATAATGCCCCTCGTTGTCTTATTTTTTTGGACAGCGAGGGTGTGATTGATGGGCATGTGCAGTGCATATGTTTGCCTGTGTTCACTCATCTCCTTCCGCCTTCTTCAGACTGGGTGTCCTCATGGCCGCGGCAGGCGATAAGGGATCAGATGAGGCCGCCCAGTCTGAAGCAGGTGTAAGGACATGTGTGAGCGTCAAACATATTTACTGCACAAGGCCACGAATCCCAGCCACGCAGTGTGATTTTTTGAAAACACACTGTGGGTCTGGGATTCATGTCCACCGCTAACCGCAACGGCCAACATGAAATGAGGTCATAAGACAGGAAGCGCTCACAGCGCATGGCCAAAGGATCACAAGAGCGCAGACTCCTGTACAGCAACTAACAACGCTCAGGAAGCTGCGCCCATGCAAAAAGGTGTTGTTTTCGACACCTGTGCTGCTTTTCTTTAAAAAGACAAGTCACGCCTCCACTACTGTTTAACAGTATAATGGGCTAAATAGTGTACGTGTTGCATTCAGCTTGTGCAAGTAGACAAATTAATAGAGCAACCTTTTACTTGTGCAGCATTAATGCTGCAGAAGGAGTGGCTCTTGTACTTTGTAACACCTGAGGGGGGGTTAAAGGTAACCTTTGAAATTGGTTCAACTAGGCTTCGGCCTACACTCTGCTCCTCTCCTCCTGCTGCTGACCCTGGGCTCTAACAACGCTAGTTTTTGCCCGGAAATGCTAGCTGCACAGAGAAAAACACCAGCCAATGTGTTAGTGGGGTTCAGCACCGCCAGCTGTTCCCCCGCTGTGTAGCCGGCATCGTGTCCAGCAAAAGCCACGCTGGCACAACCGACCAAAAGCTGCCACCAGTGCAGGCTTCGGCCTACACTTTGTTCCTCTCCTCCTCCTGCTGACCCTGGGCTCAAACACCGCTAGTTTTTGCCCGGAAATGCTAGCTGCACAGAGAAAAACACCAGCCAATGTGTTAGTGGGGTTCAGCACCGCCAGCTGTTCCCCCGCTGTGTAGCCGGCATCGTGTCCAGCACAAGCCACGCTGGCACAACCGACCAAAAGCTGCCACCAGTGCAGGCTTCGGCCTACACTTTGCTCCTCTCCTCCTCCTGCTGACCCTGGGCTCTAACACCGCCAGTTTTTGCCCGGACATGCGATCTGCACAGAGAAAAACACCAGCCAATGTGTTAGTGGGGTTCAGCAACGCCAGCTGTTCCCCTGCTGTGTAGCTTGCAACGTGACCTGCAAACGCCACGCAGGCACATGAACTGAAATTGAAGGGAGCCTGGCCCCCACCCCCAGGTGTTTCTATGTATAACAGCCACCTTGTACAGTAGTACTGCTGCATTTGTACAAGGTGGCTGACTTTTTATCCTTGCCCACGTGGAACTCAACACGTACAAAATGTGTCTCTTTGAGACCATTCCACTGTCCCTGAGGTGTGACTTTCCTTTCTAATGATACGCAGCACCCCCCTTGGTAGCGCTTCCCATCTTCTGACATCATCGGTTGGCTAGTTGCGCCTGTGCGTCCGCCCTGCCTGAATAAAATGCTCCTCGTTGTCTTAATTATTTTGACTGCGAGGGTGTGATTGACGGGCACGAGCAGTGCATATCTTCGCCTGTCTTAACTCATCTCCTTCCGCCTTCTTCAGACTATGCAGCCTCAAGGCCGCGGCATGCGAGAAGGGATCAGATGAGGCCGCCCAGTCTGAAGCAGGTGTAAGGACATGTGTGAGCGGCAAACATATTTAGTGCACCAGGGCACAAATCCCAGCACCGCAGTGTGATTTTTTAAAAACACACTGTGGGTCTGGGATTCATGTCCACCGCTAACCGCAACGGCCAACATGAAATGAGGTCATAAGACAGGAAGCGCTCACAGCGCATGGCCAAAGGATCACAAGAGCGCAGACTCCTGTACAGCAACTAACAACGCTCAGGAAGCTGCGCCCATGCAAAAAGGTGTTGTTTTCGACACCTGTGCTGCTTTTCTTTAAAAAGACAAGTCACGCCTCCACTACTGTTTAACAGTATAATGGGCTAAATAGTGTACGTGTTGCATTCAGCGTGTGCAAGTAGACAAATTAATAGAGCAACCTTTTACTTGTGCAGCATTAATGCTGCAGAAGGAGTGGCTCTTGTACTTTGTAACACCTGAGGGGGGGTTAAAGGTAACCTTTGAAATAGGTTCAACTAGGCTTCGGCCTACACTCTGCTCCTCTCCTCCTCCTGCTGACCCTGGGTTCTAACAACGCTAGTTTTTGCCCGGAAATGCTAGCTGCACAGAGAAAAACGCCAGCCAATGTGTTAGTGGGGTTCAGCAACGCCAGCTGTTTCCCTGCTGTGTAGCTTGCATCGTGTCCAGCACAAGCCACGCTGGCACAACCGACCAAAAGCTGCCACCAGTGCAGGCTTCGGCCTACACTTTGCTCCTCTCCTCCTCCTCCTGCTGACCCTGGGCTCTAACACCGCTAGTTTTTGCCCGGAACTGCTAGCTGCACAGAGAAAAACACCAGCCAATGTGTTAGTGGGGTTCAGCAACGCCAGCTGTTTCCCTGCTGTGTAGCTTGCATCGTGTCCAGCACAAGCCACGCTGGCACAACCGACCAAAAGCTGCCACCAGTGCAGGCTTCGGCCTACACTTTGCTCCTCTCCTCCTCCTCCTGCTGACCCTGGGCTCTAACACCGCTAGTTTTTGCCCGGACATGCAATCTGCACAGAGAAAAACACCAGTCAATGTGTCAGTGGGGTTCAGCAACGCCAGCTGTTCCCCTGCTGTGTAGCTTGCAACGTGACCTGCAAACGCCACGCAGGCACATGAACTGAAATTGAAGGGAGCCTGCCCCCCACCCCCAGGTGTTTCTATGTATAACAGCCACCTTGTACAGCAGTACTGCTGCATTTGTACAAGGTGGCTGACTTTTTCTCCTTGCCCACGTGGAACTCAACACGTACAAAATGTG
Organism: Ranitomeya imitator; assembly: GCF_032444005.1. Lineage (NCBI taxonomy): Eukaryota > Metazoa > Chordata > Amphibia > Anura > Dendrobatidae > Ranitomeya > Ranitomeya imitator. The sequence continues at coordinate 72,274,182 of NC_091290.1, read as the reverse complement.
TCTCATTAGAGACCATTACAATGTCCCTGAGGTGTGACTTTCCTTTGTAATGACACGCAGCACCACCCTTGTTAGCGCTGCCCGTCTTTTGACATCATTGGTTAGCTGGCTGCGCCTGTGCATCTCCCCTGCTCGAAACAACGCCCCTCGGTGTCTTATTTTTTTGGACAGCGAGGGTGTGATTGATGGGCATGTGCAGTGCATATGTTTGCCTGTGTTCACTCATCTCCTTCCGCCTTCTTCAGACTGGGTGTCCTCATGGCCGCGGCAGGCGATAAGGGATCAGATGAGGCCGCCCAGTCTGAAGCAGGTGTAAGGACATGTGTGAGCGTCAAACATATTTACTGCACAAGGCCACGAATCCCAGCCACGCAGTGTGATTTTTTGAAAACACACTGTGGGTCTGGGATTCATGTCCACCGCTAACCGCAATGGCCAACATGAAATGAGGTCATAAGACAGGAAGCGCTCACAGCGCATGGCCAAAGGATCACAAGAGCGCAGACTCCTGTACAGCAACTAACAACGCTCAGGAAGCTGCGCCCATGCAAAAAGGTGTTGTTTTCGACACCTGTGCTGCTTTTCTTTAAAAAGACAAGTCACGCCTCCACTACTGTTTAACAGTATAATGGGCTAAATAGTGTACGTGTTGCATTCAGCTTGTGCAAGTAGACAAATTAATAGAGCAACCTTTTACTTGTGCAGCATTAATGCTGCAGAAGGAGTGGCTCTTGTACTTTGTAACACCTGAGGGGGGGTTAAAGGTAACCTTTGAAATTGGTTCAACTAGGCTTCGGCCTACACTCTGCTCCTCTCCTCCTCCTGCTGACCCTGGGCTCTAACAACGCTAGTTTTTGCCCGGAAATGCTAGCTGCACAGAGAAAAACACCAGCCAATGTGTTAGTGGGGTTCAGCACCGCCAGCTGTTCCCCCGCTGTGTAGCCGGCATCGTGTCCAGCAAAAGCCACGCTGGCACAACCGACCAAAAGCTGCCACCAGTGCAGGCTTCGGCCTACACTTTGCTCCTCTCCTCCTCCTGCTGACCCTGGGCTCAAACACCGCTAGTTTTTGCCCGGAAATGCTAGCTGCACAGAGAAAAACACCAGCCAATGTGTTAGTGGGGTTCAGCACCGCCAGCTGTTCCCCCGCTGTGTAGCCGGCATCGTGTCCAGCACAAGCCACGCTGGCACAACCGACCAAAAGCTGCCACCAGTGCAGGCTTCGGCCTACACTTTGCTCCTCTCCTCCTCTTCCTGCTGACCCTGGGCTCTAACACCGCTAGTTTTTGCCCGGACATGCAATCTGCACAGAGAAAAACACCAGTCAATGTGTCAGTGGGGTTCAGCAACGCCAGCTGTTCCCCTGCTGTGTAGCTTGCAACGTGACCTGCAAACGCCACGCAGGCACATGAACTGAAATTGAAGGGAGCCTGCCCCCCACCCCCAGGTGTTTCTATGTATAACAGCCACCTTGTACAGCAGTACTGCTGCATTTGTACAAGGTGGCTGACTTTTTCTCCTTGCCCACGTGGAACTCAACACGTACAAAATGTGTCTCATTAGAGACCATTACAATGTCCCTGAGGTGTGACTTTCCTTTGTAATGACACACAGCACCACCCTTGTTAGCGCTGCCCGTCTTTTGACATCATTGGTTAGCTGGCTGCGCCTGTGCATCTCCCCTGCTCGAAACAACGCCCCTCGGTGTCTTATTTTTTTGGACAGCGAGGGTGTGATTGATGGGCATGTGCAGTGCATATGTTTGCCTGTGTTCACTCATCTCCTTCCGCCTTCTTCAGACTGGGTGTCCTCATGGCCGCGGCAGGCGATAAGGGATCAGATGAGGCCGCCCAGTCTGAAGCAGGTGTAAGGACATGTGTGAGCGTCAAACATATTTACTGCACAAGGCCACGAATCCCAGCCACGCAGTGTGATTTTTTGAAAACACACTGTGGGTCTGGGATTCATGTCCACCGCTAACCGCAACGGCCAACATGAAATGAGGTCATAAGACAGGAAGCGCTCACAGCGCATGGCCAAAGGATCACAAGAGCGCAGACTCCTGTACAGCAACTAACAACGCTCAGGAAGCTGCGCCCATGCAAAAAGGTGTTGTTTTCGACACCTGTGCTGCTTTTCTTTAAAAAGACAAGTCACGCCTCCACTACTGTTTAACAGTATAATGGGCTAAATAGTGTACGTGTTGCATTCAGCTTGTGCAAGTAGACAAATTAATAGAGCAACCTTTTACTTGTGCAGCATTAATGCTGCAGAAGGAGTGGCTCTTGTACTTTGTAACACCTGAGGGGGGGTTAAAGATAACCTTTGAAATTGGTTCAACTAGGCTTCGGCCTACACTCTGCTCCTCTCCTCCTCCTGCTGACCCTGGGCTCTAACAACGCTAGTTTTTGCCCGGAAATGCTAGCTGCACAGAGAAAAACACCAGCCAATGTGTTAGTGGGGTTCAGCACCGCCAGCTGTTCCCCCGCTGTGTAGCCGGCATCGTGTCCAGCAAAAGCCACGCTGGCACAATCGACCAAAAGCTGCCACCAGTGCAGGCTTCGGCCTACACTTTGCTCCTCTCCTCCTCCTGCTGACCCTGGGCTCAAACACCGCTAGTTTTTGCCCGGAAATGCTAGCTGCACAGAGAAAAACACCAGCCAATGTGTTAGTGGGGTTCAGCACCGCCAGCTGTTCCCCCGCTGTGTAGCCGGCATCGTGTCCAGCACAAGCCACGCTGGCACAACCGACCAAAAGCTGCCACCAGTGCAGGCTTCGGCCTACACTTTGCTCCTCTCCTCCTCCTGCTGACCCTGGGCTCTAACACCGCCAGTTTTTGCCCGGACATGCGATCTGCACAGAGAAAAACACCAGCCAATGTGTTAGTGGGGTTCAGCAACGCCAGCTGTTCCCCTGCTGTGTAGCTTGCAACGTGACCTGCAAACGCCACGCAGGCACATGAACTGAAATTGAAGGGAGCCTGGCCCCCACCCCCAGGTGTTTCTATGTATAACAGCCACCTTGTACAGCAGTACTGCTGCATTTGTACAAGGTGGCTGATGTTTTCTCCTTGCCCACGTGGAACTCAACACGTACAAAATGTGTCTCTTTGAGACCATTCCACTGTCCCTGAGGTGTGACTTTCCTTTCTAATGATACGCAGCACCCCCCTTGGTAGCGCTTCCCGTCTTCTGACATCATTGGTTGGCTACTTGCGCCTGTGCGTCCGCCCTGCCTGAATAAAATGCTCCTCGTTGTCTTAATTATTTTGACTGCGAGGGTGTGATTGATGGGCACGAGCAGTGCATATCTTCGCCTGTCTTAACTCATCTCCTTCCGCCTTCTTCAAACTGTGCAGCCTCATGGCCGCGGCATGCGAGAAGGGATCAGCAGAGGCCGCCCAGTCTGAAGCAGGTGTAAGGACGTGTGTGAGCGGCCAAAATATTTACAGCTCAAGGCCACGAATCCCAGCACTGCAGTGTGGCTTTATGAAAAGACACTGTGGGTCTGGGATTTATGGCCATCGTTAACCGCAACGGCCAACATGAAATGATGTCATAAGATGGGCAGCGCTAACAGGGCATTGCCAAGGGATAACACACGAGCGCAGACTCCTGTACAGCAAATAACAATGCTCAGGAAGCTGCGCCAAGCACCAAGGCGTTATTTTGGACACCTGTGCTGCGTCTCATCAAAACACCATGTCACGCATCCACTACAGTTTGACTGTAGAATGGGGTAAATTGTGTATGTCTTTCATTCAGCGTGTGCAAGTAGACAAATTAATAGAGCAACCTTTCACTTGTGCAGCATTAATACTGCACAAGGTGTGTCTCTTGTACTTTGTAACACCTGAGGGGGGGGGTTAAAGGTTTCCTTTGAAATTGGTTTAACTAGGCTTCGGCCTACACTCTGCTCCTCTCCTCCTCCTCCTGCTTCAACACGGGCTCTAACATCGCTAGTTTTTGCCCGCAAGTGCTAGCTGCACAGAGAAAAACACACGCCATTGTGTTAGTGGGGTTCAGCTACGCCAGCTGTTCCCCCAGTGTGTAGCCGGCAAAGTGTCCTGCAAACGCAACGCAGACACAAAGCTGCCTCCAGTGCAGGCTTCGGCCTACACTCATCTCCCCCTGCTTACCCTTTGCTCCAACACCGCTAGTTGGGGCTCTAGGAAGACAATCTTTAATAGGCAAGGCAACGCATCTGGGTTCCAGCACCGCCAGCTGGTTCTCGGCAGTGTTCTTGTCACAGGTACTCCCTCGTGCCAAGCCTGGTTTCAGCACCGTCAGCTGTTTCCGGGTTGTGTCAACTTCACTGAGACGCCTATGCTTGCCCCGTCGTGGTGCGGTCGAGTTAGCCAACTCCAGGGTGCCTCCAGTTTAGGAGCTTCCTATGTGGGCTGCGTGAACTGGTAGTCAAGGCTGGTTCTGTAGTGCCAGTAGGCCCAGCTCCCCCTGTAGGACTGTTGGGGTTCGGTAACTGCGGCTGCCTCGCGGCCTAGCTGTTCTCTCCTCTCCTGTGGACCTTCGGGTCCACCACCTGGTTCCAGCACCGTCAGCTGGTTACGGGCCGAGCCTTTGGCTTAGGTGCCTCCTCCTGGGTATCCGAGTTCCGCCAATGCCAGGCGGTCCTTGGTAGTGCTTTTAAGCGCGGGCACCTACAGCTTAGTAACCGGGTTCCAGCACCGTCAGCTGGTCCTCGGTCGTGCCATTGGCTCTTGCACACTGGGGCAACGCATCCGGGTTCCAGCACCGCCAGCTGGTTCTCGGCAGTGTTCTTGTCACAGGTACTCCCTCGTGCCAAGCCTGGTTTCAGCACCGTCAGCTGTTTCCGGGTTGTGTCAACTTCACTGAGACGCCTATGCTTGCCCCGTCGTGGTGCGGTCGAGTTAGCCAACTCCAGGGTGCCTCCAGTTTAGGAGCTTCCTATGTGGGCTGCGTGAACTGGTAGTCAAGGCTGGTTCTGTAGTGCCAGTAGGCCCAGCTCCCCCTGTAGGACTGTTGGGGTTCGGTAACTGCGGCTGCCTCGCGGCCTAGCTGTTCTCTCCTCTCCTGTGGGCCTTCGGGTCCACCACCTGGTTCCAGCACCGTCAGCTGGTTCTAGGCAGTGTCTTTTGCTCTTGTACCTTCTGCTCCCCATCCTGGTTCCAGTAACGTCAGCTGGTTCCGGGCAGAGCCTTTGGCTTAGGTGCCTCCTTCTGGGTATCCAAGTTCCACCAACGTCAGGTGGTCCTTGGTAGTGCTTTCAGGCACGGGTACCTCCTGCTTAGTAACCGGGTTCCAGTAACGTCAGCTGGTCCTCGGTAGTTCCATTGGCTCTTGGACCTTCGGCTACCCATCCGGGTTCCAGTACCGTCAGCTGGTTCTCGGCAGTGTCTTTTGCTCTTGTACCTTCTGCTCCCCATCCTGGTTCCAGTAACGTCAGCTGGTTCCGGGCAGAGCCTTTGGCTTAGGTGCCTCCTTCTGGGTATCCGAGTTCCGCCAACGTCAGGCGGTCCTTGGTAGTGCTTTTTAGCACGGGTACCTCCTGCTTAGTAACCGGGTTCCATTAACATCAGCTGGTCCTCGGTAGTTCCATAGGCTCTTGAACCTTCGGGTAGCCATCCAAGTTCCAGTTCCATCAGCTGGTTCTTGGCATTTTCTCAGCCTTCTTGTACCTTCTGCTACATTTCCAAGTTTAAGACCCTAAAGTCGACGACCCGGAAGACCACCCCGATGACGACGACGACGACGGCGGAGACGACGACGGAGACGACGACGGCGGAGACGACGACGGAGACGACGACGGCGGAGACGACGACGGCGGAGATGACGACACTGAAGACGACGACCCTGGAGACGACGACATGGAAGACCGAGAAGCAGAAGAACAAGAGGCTGCAGAACAAAGAGCAGAAGAACATTAAGCATAACACTTAATATCAGAGCAAAAGATATTATCTAAATTATATGCAGAAGAAGACTAAGCAGTGTATGGGGGTGAGTCCGTTCCTCCTCGTGGTGCCCCTGGATAAAGCCTGATGCTGCAGGCCAAACTGAACGCGGACAAATGTAACTTTTGTGACTGGCAGAACGGAAGGTGTAATCTTCCAACTTTTATAGATAACAACTACGGGAATGCTTGTCACAAATGAGAATATGATGAAGAAGTAGAATAGGAAGAATAATAACAGTGGAATAAAAAGAATATGTAGAATAGGAAGAATAATAATAGTGGAAGAAAATGAATATGAAGAATGTAATAAAAAAAAAAAATAGGTAGAAGATGAAGAAGAAGATGAATAAGGTGAAGAAGTTGATGTCAAAGATGCTGATGATGATGAAGATGAAAGTGTGGGAAAAGGAAAAAAAAGAAGGGGAAGGTCGTGGAATAGTGAAACATCAATACCTGACAAAATAAAAAAAAATTTACATAGTCAATATCTTTTTCAATCCGAACGTCTTTAAAAAAAAAAAAAATCATGCTATTCTATTTGATTGGACTAATCCTTATTGCCTTTAATGTCTCCGCCACCTCCCCCATACATCCTACATTATTCTTAGTTGTTTTCCTTCATGTAGAATGAACCTACAAGGAAAGAAAGGGTTTATTTTAATTCCGATATTTTGGTCCCATTGACTTGCATTGGGATCGGGTATCGGTATCGGCGATATCCGATATTTTTTGAATATCGGCCGATCCAAACCGATACCGATACTTTCCGATATCGGAAGGTATCGCTCAACACTAATCGAAAGTCATTTGCAGAGCGCAGCGGTCAGTTAGGCTGATAGAAAGAAATGAGGGAGTAGATGTAAGGGGGTGCCGCACTGTGGAGAGCTTTGTGGGTGAGAACAACTACTTTGAATTGTATCCTGTAATGAATGGGCAGCCAGTGTAACGACTGGCGAAGAGTGGATGCGTCCGAGTAATGATTAGCCAGATGGACGACCCTGGCTGCTGCATTAAGGATGGACTGGAGAGGGGAAAGTCGCGTGAGGGGGAGGCCAATTAATAGAGCATTACAGTAGTCCAGGCGGGAGTGGATCAGGGCAACAGTGAGGGTTTTTGTTGTTTCCATGGTGAGAAAAGGGCAGATTCTAGAGATGCTCTTTAGGTGTAAGCGGCACGAGCGGGCAAGAGATTGTATATGGGAGGTGAAGGAGAGATCGGAGTCAAACATAACATCCAGACAGCGCACCTGCTGCCGGGGTGTTATTATGGTGCCACCCACGGAGAGGGAAATGTCAGATTTAGGCAGGTTAGTAGATGGCGGGATCAGAAGAAGTTCAGTTTTGGAGAGGTTGAGTTTCAGATAGAGAGCGGACATGATGTTGGAGACTGCAGGCAGACAGTCAGTGGCGTTCTGTAGTACAGCGGGGTAAGGTCAGGGGATGATGTGTATAGTTGTGTGTCATCAGCATAAAGATGATACTGAAAGCCAAATCTGCTGACGGTCTGTCCAACTGGGGCCGTTTAGAGAGAGAAGAGAAGGGGGCCAAGGACTGAGCCCGGAGGTACCCCAACAGTGAAAGGAAGAGGAGATGAAGTGGAGCCAGAGAACAGAACACTGAAGAAGCGGTCAGAAAGATAGGAGGAGAATCAGGAGAGAGCAGTGTCCTTAATGCCTAGTGACTGGAGCCTAGAGAGTAGGAGAGGGTGGTCAACAGTGTCGAAAGCTGCAGAAAGGTCAAGAACGATGAGCAGAGAGTGGTCACCCGTACATTTTGCTGTCAGAAGGTCATTGGTCACCTTGATGAGTGCAGTTTCTGTTGAATGTAGGGGGCGGAAACTGGACTGTGAAGGGTCTAGGAGGCAGTGAGTGGAGAGGTAATAGGTAAGGCAGGAGTATATCAGGCACTCCAAGAGTTTAGAGATGAAGGGGAGATTGGAGACTGGTCTGTAGTTGTTTGTTCAGGATGGGTCGAGGGTGGGTTTCTTTAGTAATGGAGTAATGATAGAGTGTTTGAAGGAGAAGGGAAAAATGCCAAAGGAGAGGGAGAGATTAAAGATTGTAGTTAGGTGAGTTGTGACGACTGGAGAGAGAGACTGGGGGAGATGTGAGGAAATTGGGATAGAGATAGAAGGAGAACCAGGAGAGAGCGGTGTCCATGAGGCCGATGGAGTTTAGTATAGTGAGGAGGAGCTGATGATCCACAGTGTCGAATGCTGCAGAGTTATCAAAGAGAATTAGCATGGACTACTGACCATTAGATTTAGTTGTTAGTATATCATTAGAGACTTTAGTGAGGGCAGTTTCAGTAGAATGTAAACAGCAGAAATCAGATTGAAGAAGGTCGAGAAGAGAGTTATCTGAGAGACAGTTCTAGTCTTCTGGCTTTTGTTATGAGAACATATGTGAGTGAAGGTGGTCTACTTAGTTGACCCTCTCCTGCATGTCTCCTTGTTGGCTCAGCTAATCATCTTATATGTCTGAGAGTTTCTTCACTTTCAGGTATCTGAGAATGAAAAGGTTGGACATGTCAGTTTTCAAAATGACTCATCTTTTTGTTCTTACCAATGATATTCTGTCACCAGATTTTCCCTCATCCTATCTAACACATGGGCATTGTACCAAGCCATGCATGCATAGTTGTTGGCTGAAGAGTTATTCATTTGGTACCCATCTGTCATGTATATAAAAGCAGGTTACGGAATGCAGTATGGACAAAAAGGCAGGTCAAGGGTCAACAAGGGGATTTATTTTAACAAACGGTAAATCCTCACAGGGAGATATATATAAACAAGGTATGAAGTAATTTCCTAACACAGAATATACTAAAAAGGAAAAAATGCAAACTATGCAGTTTACACTTTGGGCTCCTGTCACGGATGTGCCGCTGTCCATAACTGGGACCATTAGATTATGCCCAAAGGGGATTTATCACAGTTCTGGGGAGAATGGGAGAAATCTTCTCTGATGTTGACGTGTCCTTTGGTGGTCCTGTCCTATTTTGGTCCCGGTGATGGTGTCGATAGTCTGTGGCTCCAGCATGGGCCCTTGCCTCAACAGATGAAGGAAGGAGAATAATCTCTTCTCTCAGAGGTGAGAGCCCTTACACTAGTGGAGCCTATGACACTGTGCCAACACTGTTTATAATGGCCAGCCTGGTCTGCTGCGTTGTACTGTTCAGCACTTGTATCCCGTAGTGCTGCTGACCAGGACAGGTTTGTTAACGTAGTCAGCGGTGTCAGCAGTCTCGTAAATGTTCGAGGACAGCGGTATCTCCGGTGTTTCAGTGGGACTCCGTCTGTCGGCGCGTCCTCTCATCCCCGGCTCCAGTCAGCATCGCCTATTGCCTCTCAACTGATCTTTTCTGACAGGACTCCCGCACGTGCGCCATTCCACCCTGAAGTCTTTGAATTTCTGCATGTGCATGCACTGTCTGGTTAGCCACGCCCCCTTCTCTCGAGCATAGGGAACACTCTGACACCCCAAGCTCTCCAGCGGGTATCAGACCCGATGGTTCTGGACCCATTATGGATGAGGCAAACCTGGTTAGTTTCTCCCCCTTACATATGGTCATGATAAGTGACACTTTTCCCCACAGGTTACAGCAAGGAAACAATTTATTTCAAGTATGTCTTTGAAATGTGGGAGGAAACCGGAGGAAACCCACGCAAACACGGAGAGAACATACAAACTCTTTTTTGCAGATGTTGTCCTAGGTGGGATTTGAACCCAGGACCCCAGCGCTGCAAGGCTGCAGTGCTATCCACTGAGCCACCGTGCTACCCTAAGTCTCCATGAATTAGCTGCCTGTCCCTTTACACTGTTTCTTGAATGTATAGTAGTCAAGATTCACACATTTATGAAACATGGTTAGTGCCTGAATCACAATTATTGGCTGGACCACTAGCTCTTCTGACATGATCTAACTGGTTCAAATATGTCTATGAGGCAGTTAGCTCACATCAGTAGACCTAGCAGTTGTGAAGGGTATGCCTTCATTGTATTGCATTGTATTGTTTTCAACAGATTTGGTTTCAAGAACTTTTGAAACTGGCCAGAAGGTTCGGATATACTCATATAGTTATAATGACCTCTATATATGATTACTGCTGGGTCAGCAGTCAAAACTTATAATGTGTGGACTCTTTGTCATGGTTTTCCATCACTACTATACAGTAAGTGTCAAGAATTTATAGATCCAGTATATAAGACCGGCTTTGGTCTTGATGACGGGGTGTGTTGAAGACCGAGGCACCTGATTCATTAAGAGGCACATGCCTCTTAAAGGGAACCTGACACCAGGTATTTGCAGCCTCATCTGCTAGAAGTATAATGGAGGAAAAGAGATTCCAGCAAAGTATCAGTTAGTTTGCTGGGTGCAGCAGTTATGGCACAATCAGAATTTTTAAATGTGGCACGTTGCAGACCTACACACAGCTAAGTAACAACTTTCTATGCATATTGTCTGCTGACAGTGAGCTGCTTATCAGAGGAGAGGGCATGTGTTGGACGACTACTCACACAGACCAGTCCTGCCTGTGATAATGACTAGGTGATAAAACCTTCATTATAAGTATACAACAGCGCACAGACAAATAAATGAAACACCACTGAAATCAGTATCTCAGCTGCTACTTCATGATGACCTCAGATTACAGGGCAAAACCTTGCTGGCAGATTCACTTTAATAAATCTGGCATGTCTGAATATTGCCTGAGCCTTTGTGCACTTTCCACAAATCTTACACCAGTCAGGTAAGAAATCTAGTGTAAGGTACCCACAGCTTATCTTGAGTTAGATGACATGTGGCATCATGCCCCTGTCCCACCCAAGCTTCCCACATTTTGGCAAAACTAGGCAAAACTGGCATAGAACACCAAAAATTGCAAAATTGCACAAAATGTTTACGTCTTTTCAAAGTGTTTTTTGCCCAAGTTTTTCTCACAAAAATCAGGGTGTTTTTGGTGCCAGTGGAAGCAGTTATGGTGCAGGAAAAGAAGTGTAGGAAGGCAGCTAGAGTGAGATGGGATGTGACAGTGCCCTATTGGGAGGAAACAGATCAGAAAAGGGGTGGAAAGCCAGGCAGTGCAGAAGTAGATGTGATTAGAGATGAGCGGTGTTCGAGTCGAACTGTTCGCCAATTTCAAATTCGAGCTGTTTTGGGCGGTGTTCGAGCCCACCTGTGAAACTAACTACACCGGCTGTGTATCTATATTTTCACTGCATCTAATCCAGTTAATAGTTTAGGGCCTAGGAGCAGTGTCTGCACGTCAGTAGAGTAGCCCGTCTGTGAAACTATCTACACCGCCTGTGTATCTCTATTTTCACTGCATCTAATCCAGTTAATAGTTTAGGGCCTAGGAGCAGTGTCTGCACGTCAGTAAAGTAGCCCGTCTGTGAAACTATCTACACCGCCTGTGTATCTCTATTTTCACTGCATCTAATCCAGTTAATAGTTTAGGGCCTAGGAGCAGTGTCTGCACGTCAGTAAAGTAGCCCGCCTGTGAAACTAACTACACCGCCTGTGTATCTCTATTTTTACTGCATCTAATTCAGTTAATAGTTTTGGGCCTAGGAGCAGTGTCTGCACGTCAGCAGAGTAGCCCGACTGTGAAACTAACTACACCGCCTGCGTATCTCTATTTTCATTGCATCTAATCCAGTTAATAGTTTAGGGCCTAGGAGCAGTGTCTGCACGTCAGCAGAGTAGCCCGCCTGTGAAACTAACTATACCACCTGTGTATCTCAATTTTCACTGCATCTAATCCAGTTATTAGTTTTGGGCCTAGGAGCAGTGTATACACGTCAGCAGAGAAGCCCGCCTGTGAAATTAACTACACCGCTTGTGTATCTCAATTTTCACTGCATCTAATCCAGTTTTAGTTTTGGGCCTAGTACCACAGTTTGGTCACTCAGTTCTGCTCGGTTTTCATCTATCGGTTGTTGTGCCAACAACTACAGATACAGCGTTGCCAATTAGTTAAGCACTAAAATGTGTGGCAAAGTCCTGCTGCTGGTGGAAAGGGGAATAGGCGTGTTGGAAAGGGAAAAAAAGGTTGTGTGCGTGGGGTAGGTGGTAAAGCAACAGTAACATCTGCAGAAGAAAGACCATCTTCCAGCCAAAGTAAGATGTCTACTTCTTTTCGTGGACAATCTGATATGATCCCTTTCTTACGACCATCACTACAAGCATCGCCAAAAATTCCAGATGAGGCACAAAAACAGCAGGTGCTTGAACGGATATCAAGTGCTCGTTCAAGTGGGTTCTCCTCCATGTCAACTTCAACATCACAACAACTACTCCAGTCCTCAGAATTGTCACCCCAATCGCACTTGCTTTCTTCACAGCTCCCAAGTCTCCAGCTGCCCGTCTGAGCATAGGTAACACACATGGTTGAGTCTGTAGAGCTGTTTACGCATACTATAGCCTGGGAATCAGAGGTCTGCTCCAGAGCTTCTGTGAATCCAGACGAGGAAATGATCTGCACTGATGCCCATAATCTTTCTGAGTCAGATCCAGGCCCAGATGAAGAAAGTTCTGAGCATAATGTAGAACCTCGTTCCCAAACTGTAACTCCTGTTGGTGGAGACAATGAGGAAGATGATGATGAGACTGAGATACCTAATTAGAACGAAAACTTGACTTTTCGGTCGGGGCAGTAAGAGGTTGGCTCTGAGGACGACGGGTGTGAGAACACACAGGATGATGATGACGAGGTTGTAGACCCCACTTACTGTCAACCCCCAGTCTGCCAATCCATGAGGTCAGCAGAGGAGGTGGAGGAAGATGCTAGAGATGAGTCTGATGATAATGGTGTGCCTTCCTGGACAGAGACGGAGTACTGGAAGCACATCAACAGCTGCATCCTCAACCCCAACTGTTCCTCAGACCAGAAGTTGTGGTGGCTCTTCAGGTCGCACGGGCTCTATGCCTTGCATAGCCTGGGAATTTTTTGACATTGCAAAGGATGACCCAACTCATGTTGTCTGTCAGATTTGTCAACAAAATCTCTGTAGAAGCCAAAAAATCACTAGCTTGAGTACTTCATGCATATACCGTCACAAGGATATGATGCATAAGTTGCAGTGAGAAGCTCACTGTGCTACAATGCGGCCTAGTGGGCTGGGTCAACCACCGTCTGTCCCATCAAGTGCATCCTCTGTGACTGTGGGGACAGCAGTCGCACATCGTTTTGGATGCAGACCTTCCACCTCTTTACCCGCAATAGCCAGTGTGATTGGCAGGTCGCCAGGACATTTGCAAGTGGAAACACCTGCTGGGGTTGAGCGCTCTCCGACATTGACACCACATTTTGATAAAGGTAACATAACATCTCCGCCTGCACCTTCCTCACAGACCAGCAGTTTGCCGTGGACACCCTATTCAACTCCGTCTAAGCACGGCAGCCAGTCCTCAGTCTCTCAGATGTGGACTCAAAGAAAGCTGTGCCTGCGCTACACCAGCATGTCGCACACAACATCACCGCTTCCTTGAAAAACTCTGTGTGTGGCAGGGTGCAATTCACCACAGACACTTGGACGAGTAGACATAGACAGGGGCATTACATGTCAGTGACTGGGCACTGGGTAACTATGGCGACATCAGGAGAAGGGGCTGCTGTCCAAGTCTTGCCGTCGCCACGAATTGCTCATCAATCCTCTGTATGTAGAAGTTCCTCCACTGCTTCTGCCTCCTCAACCTCCTCTTGGTCCTCCACCTGCACCCAAAGCCTGTCTGGTCATGCCATCTGCGTTGTAACTGCGCAGAAGGAATCCTGCACACCTACTCACTATGCTGTCACCAGGGCTCAATGGCATCAGGCAGTGTTTACATTGAAATGTCTGGGAAATGTGAGTCACACAGCTGAGGAGTTGTGGTCAGCTATGGAGACCGAGTTCCATAAGTGGTTGTCTCCACTCAACCTGCAGCCAGGGAAGGATGTGTGCGACAATGCTGCAAACCTGGGTGCGGCCCTTCACCGGGGCAATGTCACATATGTGCCTTGTATGGCTCACATTTTGAACATGGTTGTCCAGCAATTTTTATCCCACTATCCCAGACTAGATGGGCTTCTGCAGAGGGCATGGTCGCTGTTTGCTCACTTTCGCCATTTGCATCCCGGAGCTCGACGACTTGCATCTCTACAGAAGTCGTTGGGCCTGCCAGTTCACCAGCTGAAATGCGATGTGCCCACACAGTGGAATTCAACTCTGCACATGTTGCAGCGACTGTGGCAGCACCGAAGAGCCCTGGTGCAATACGTTATGACATATAGCCCGGGCCAACGAGATCCAGAGGGGGAGCAAATCACTCTGCAGGAGTGGTCTCAGATCAGGGACCTATGCAAACTTCTGCACAGTTTTGAAATAGCGACGAAGATATTTAGTGCTGACGATGCCATTATCAGCATGACCATTCCTGTGATTTACATGCTGGAGCACACCTTACACAGTGTTCGGAGTCAGGTGGTGGGACAAGAGGAGGAGGAGGAACAGGAGGAGTCGTATGCGGAAGGGATCATATCTCCAAGGTCAAGAAGGTTGGCAGCACCAAGGCGCCTGGCAATGGAGGCTGGGGGAGAGGGATTACCGAGGGTGCATGGTAGCAGCCAAACTGTTGAGGAAGGTGCAGGAGGCAAGGAAGAAGTGGGGGACGAACTGGCGCTGGGCATGGAAGACTCATCAGATGAGGGAGACATTGATCAAATTTCTGTTGTGCGAAGTTGGGGGAGAGGGCTGACGAAGGAAGCATGATTCTCACCTCGCCATCACTAAGACAACAAGAACTTGGTCCTCCTGGATGTGCAAGACACTTGAGTGCCTTCTTGCTGCACTACCTGCAACATGACCCTCGGATTGTCAGAATCTGAAGTAATGCCGACTACTGGGATGCCACACTCTTAGATCCCCGGTACAAAGGTAAATTTGGTGAAATAATTCCTGCCATAGAAAGGGATTCAAGCATGCAGGAGTATCAGCAGAGACTGTTACAGAATCTAACATCTGCTTTTCCAAAAAACACCAGTGGTACACGTAGTGAATCTCGGAGTTCTAACTTGCCAACCGTGTGACTGTCGAGTCATCACTCAAACCGTAACAGTAACATCGTATCTGGTGGTAACAGCAATATTTTCCAAACGTTTCAAGATTTTTTTAGATTATCCTTTGCAAGGCCACACGAGACAAGAAGTCTGACGCACAGCCAACACCCAGAAAGGATGGTACAAGAGTATCTCCAAGTTAACATCAATGCCATGACTGTGGAACTGGACCCTTGCTCATTTTTGGCTTCCAATCTTGAAAATGGCCTGAGCTCCCCACTCACGCCTTGGAGATCTTGTCATGCCCTGCAGCCAGCGTTCTCTCTGAACATGTGTTCAGTGCTGCTGGTGGTGTGCTGACAGATTAGCACATGCAGCTGTCCAGTGACAATGTAGACAGACTAACATTCATCAAGATGAACAAATCCTGGATCCACAAGGACTTTTCTACCCCTGTGTCATCTTGGGGAGACTAAAAGCCTGCTGATTTTTGAAAATCACCTCACCAACCGTTTTTAAAAACTCTGGCGTCACTTAAGTGGTGTCTGTGGCCGAATTTTTGGAAAAAATGGAGACTCTTTTATTTAGTCCCCTTGCTGAGTTTTAAATGACGTTGCCATCGTCAGTTCCAGGTGGGTGGGGTCATCTGCAGAGTAGTTTCTTCATACAATGGCCTGGGATTCAGAGGTCTGCTCCAAAGCTTCAGTGTCTGCTTGTCAGCAGAGTAGCCCAGCCACCCACCGCCTGTTTACCTAAGCACTATTTTTAACGGCATCTGGCCCAGAAAATCCTTTTGGGCCTAGTAGAATTTGGTGCTACTCAGCAGCGTACTTCACACATGAAGCAAGCTACACCGCCTGTTGATCTAATTACTAATTTTTAACGGCATCTAGCCCAGGAAATCCTTCTGGGCCTAGTAGAATTTGGTGCAACTCAGCAGCGTACCCCACCCATGAAGCAAGCTACACTGCCTGTTTACCTAACTACTATTTTGTAACGGCATCTAGCCCAGGAAATCCTTTTGGGCCTAGTAGAACTTGGTGCTACTCAGCAGAGTACTTCACCCATGAAGCAAGCTATACCACTTGTTCATCTAATTACTAATTTTTAACTGCATCTAGCCCAGTAAATCGTTTTGTACCTAATAGCATTTTGTGCTACTCAGCAGCGTACCCCACCCATGAAGCAAGCTACACCCTCTGTTTAACTAACTACTATTTTGTAATGGCATCTAGCCCAGGAAATCCTTTTGGGCCTAATAGAATTTGGTGCTACTCAGCAGCGTAATTCACCCATGAAGTAAGCTACACTGCCTGTTTACCTAACTACTATTTTGTAACAGCATCTAGCCCAGGAAATCCTTTTGGGCCTAGTAGAATTTGGTGCTACTCAGCAGCGTACTTCACCCATGAAGCAAGCTACACCACCTGTTTACCTAACTACTATTTTGTAACGGCATCTAGCCCAGGAAATCCTTTTGGGCCTAGTAGAATTTGGTGCAACTCAGCAGCGTACACCACCCATGAAGCAAGCTACACCGCCTGTTTACCTAACTACTATTTTGTAATGGCATCTAGCCCAGGGAATCCTTTTGGGCCTAAAAGAATTTGGTGCAACTCAGCAGTGTACCCCTCCCATGAAGCAAGCTACACCGCCTGTTTACCTAAGTTTTTTTTTTTAACAGCATCAAGCCCAGGAAATCATTTTGGGCCTAGTAGAATTTGGTGCAACTCAGCAGCGTACCCCACCCATGAAGCAAGCCGCACCGCCTGTTTACCTAAGTACTATTTTTTAACGGCATTTGGCCCAGGAAATCCTTTTGGGCGTAGTAGCAATTTCTGCTACTCAGCAGAGTACCCCACCCATGAACCAAGCTACACAACCTTCTTTATTTCTCAATCTAACCCCTTCGGCTCTGGGGTGTCCACTCTCCCCCCAGCTCTCTCCTTCTCACAGGTGGACTATCGCGTGTTTTCACACTGTGGCGAATCTTTTGGGCCCAGGCATAAGAAGTCATCAAGGTAATTGGATAATTTGTGCCGCCTTACAAATGTCCATGACGACACATTCGAGGAAGCAACTAAACGCCTCAAATAGTGAGCAGGATATGGAGCACCCCATGGGCAAACAGCGATCTATGTAGTATGCTCCTTCACAGAAGCAGCCCAATGAGAGGACACTATTCGGAGGCACAGGTGGTAACCAGAACGCCCCCTCAATGTCTGTTTTGGCCATTAGGGTGCCCCTTACCAACTTCTTGACCCACCTGATTGCCTCATCAAAGGAGGTACAGTACATAGTACTGTATTTGGTTCCACGTCGATGTTGTTGTTTAGTGACCTGCCCCTTGGATATGGCAAATGGTGGATTAGTCTGAATGTATTGGGTTCATTTTTTGGCACAACTTCCAACGGGGGTACCACTACGTCTTCTAAGGAAAGTGTTCTGAATGGACCCGCCGCCATTCTACCTAAAGATATTTATTTTTTTATTTTTTTTGTCAAGACGTCTGGGTTTTGGTAGAGTGAGTTTACATTTTTACTCCAGCATTTCTTGATTTTAGAAGGGCATGAGATGCCTATATCTGTGTCTCCTCCTCTTTTTATTCCTCCACCTCTTTTCATTTCACATGACTATATGTAGTTGTGACTTTCCCATGTGTTTGTTGTGTCTTCTGGGCAGTTTGTCAGCTTTTGGACACCTTTTAAGGTGTTTTCTACATGTTTTCCATGTATTTGTATGTGTTTGTGCTTGCCTGCTATTGGTTTCAATGGGGTTCGATGGTGTTCGTTGAACGTTGGACGAACATTTCGTCAAAAACGTCCCTGTTCGACGAACCAAACCGAACCCGAACACTAGGGAGGTGGCTCAACACTAGATGTGATTTCCAAGCAGGGTGAAAACTGCCATGCTGTTAGCATCAGGTCTGAAGCTAGTAGATCCGATTGGAGTGAGTACCACCAGACACTGTAGTTTGCTTACTGTGCTAAGTATTGCTATGGCTCGTGCGCATGACCAATATTCTTGGACAAGTACTATCCATGTTTGTCACAGACAGCACTCTCATCTGTGACATTCTATGGAGCTGTGTACATATCCAATATAACTCCCTCGGTCCGAGTGGTCAGTGTAAATAATCTGCGACATATCCAATTGTAATCCGATTATCAGATCAAAATCAGCTATGCAAGTCTATGGGTCCATGAAAAAAATCAGACCACACATAGATGACATCCAAATTCAGTCCGATTTTCATAGACTAAAGCCCCCGTCACACATAGCGAGATCGCTGCTGAGTCACAAGTTTTGTGACGCAACAGCGACCTCAGTAATGATCTCGCTATGTGTGACACGTAGCAGCGACCGGGCCCCTGCTGTGAGATCGCTGGTCGTGTCGGAATGGCCTGGACCATTTTTTGATCGTTGAGGTCCCGCTGGGTAGCACACATCGCTGTGTTTGACACCTTACCAACGACCTCGTTAACAGGACGTCCCATTGAATCGTCATGAAATAGCATCGTTGTACAGGTCGCTACAGGTCGCCGCATCGCTGCTGCGTCGTTGGGGAGATCTCACTGTTTGACATCTCACCAGCGACCACATAGCGACGCAGCAACGATCCCTGACAGGTCATATCGTTGTCAGGATCGCTTTAGCGTCGCTATGTGTGACGGGGCCTTAACAGAATGGAGAAGGTGGAGAAATAGTTTCCTTTTTATCTCTCCATGTCTGAGAAACACTGATGCCATTCTGATCAAGCTCTGATCTGAGTCTGATTATAATAATGGTTGTGTGACCCTGCCCTTAGAGAAAATAACAACAGATTGTGAAATGGACAATCTGTCCCCTACGCTGTATGTAAAAACTTTGACATGTTATCACAGAGTCCTCCACGGTATCCTGCATTGAGTAATTTAAATTCTTTGCGATTAACATCTTTAATAAAAATAGATTTCCCCTTTTATAAAAAATAAATTTTTGTTATAGTGAGAAATAGTAAAAAAAATGTCAGATTTCAGTTCTACATTCTGTGTTCTTTACTAAACAGGTTGCTACATTATAGTAATTGCTGCGTTACGTTATAAGAAGCTGTAACCATTTATTGTAATCAGATTCATTGATGGCTAATCTACTTTTAATGTAATTGTAGTTTATTTCTATTTTCTAATTAGTTTACAACTTCATTTCAAATGTTAATTATTTCACATACATTTGTATTAATTGTATTACATAATACGCATGTTACTCATCATTTCAACATCTTTTCAAATGGCTAGCTTTCATCAGGTATTACTTTGAATCATTGGTGATGGGTCAGAATAATACAATTACAGGTGCTTCTGCAAAATTAAAATATCAACAAAAAGTTAATTTATTTCAGTTCTTCAATACAAAAACTGAAACTCATATATTATATAGAGTCATTACAAACAGAGTGATCTATTTCAAATGTTTATTTCTGTTAATGTTGATGATTTTGGCTTACAGCCAATGAAAACCCAAGAGTCATTATCTCAGTAAATTAGAATACTTTATAACACCAGCTCGAAAAATTATTTCAAAATCTGAAATGCGGGCCTACTGAAATGTATGTTCAGTAAATGCACTCAATACTTGGTTGGGGCTCCTTTTGCATCACTTACTGCCTCAATGAGGCATGTCATGGAGGTGATCAGCCTGTGGCACTGCTGAGGTGTTATGGAAGCCCAGGTTGCTTTGATTGTAGCCTTCAGCTCATCTGCATTGTTGGGTCTGGTGTCTTTCATCTTCCTCTTGACAATACCCCATAGATTCTCTATGGGGTTAAGGTCAGGCAAGTTTGCTGGCCAATCAAGCACAGTGATACTGTTGTTTTTAAACCAGGTATTGGTACTTTTGGCAGTGTGGATAGATAGAGGAAAATATTTGTAAGTGGGTTAAGGCTCAGGAATAGGAAACAAAGGGTGGTTATTAATGGAGCACACTCGGACTGGGTAGCGGTTAGCAGTGGGGTACCACAGGGGTCAGTATTAGGCCCACTTCTTTTTAGCATATTTATTAATGACCTTGTAGGGGGCATACAGAGTAAATTTCAATATTTGCAGATGACACTAAACTCTGCAGGGTAATCAATACAGAGGAGGACAATTTTATATTACAGGAGGATTTATGTAAACTGGAAGCTTGGGTTGATAAATGGCAAATGAGCTTTAATGGGGATACATGTAAAGTCATGCATTTGGGCAGAAGAAATAAGATGTATAATTATGTGTTTAATTGTAAAACTCTGGGCAAAATCGTCAATGAAAAGACCTGGGTGTATGGGTGGATGACAAACTCATATTCATTGGCCAGTGTCAGGCAGCTGCTACAAAGGCAAATAAAATAATGGGATGCATTAAAAGAGGCATAGATGCTCATGAGGAGAACATAATTTTACCTCTATACAAGTCACTAGTTCGACCACACTTAGAATACTGTGCACAGTTCTGGTCTCCGGTGTATAAGAAAGAACTGGAGCGTGTGCAGAGAAGAGCGACCAAGGTTATTAGAGGACTGGGGGGTCTGCAATACCAAGATAGGTTATTACACTTGGGGCTATTTAGTTTGGAAAAACGAAGGCTAAGGGGTGATCTTATTTTAATGTATAAATATATAAGGGGACAGAACAAAGACCTTTCTAATGATCTTATGGAACTCTCTGCCATATGATGTTGTAATGAGTGATTCATTACTAAAATTTAAGAGGGGACTGGATGCCTTTCTTGAAAAGTGTAATGTTACAGGTTACATATACTAGGTTCCTTGATTGGGCATTGATCCAGGGAACTATATACAGGGAATTTGTACATAACACCTCTGTGAGGGTACATGTGACAAATAAAGCCACCACATGTTTTTCATAATGCATTCAATATGGAAAGAGTGACATTAAGGAATGGGGACGTGGATGTGGTGGGGCCCGCCAAGACCGTGTGACATATCAGAGAGTGAAGTTATCTCAATCTGGCTTCCTGTCAAAATTCAGTCTGTGCGCTATAACACTGTCAAACCCAGATAAGTGTGAGAATGTTGTGGGGTGGGTGGCAGACAAAGGCTTCAGGGTGTTGACAAGCAGCACCACTAAGTCTTCCACACGGTACAGTCTCAGTAGCCAAGATGCTGGGTCTCAGGATCCTCAACTTTGTCCTCCTTTCTTTCCCCATCAACAATCCCAGGAGACATATGACCCCAATGCTGGCCACTCCAAGGAACTGTTTATGTTCCCTTGTAATTATTCTGGCCTCTCACTGTGCACCATAAAAAGAGGGTCATAAGGAGGTGGAGGGCAGTGTTGCACAAACATTTGAGCACCCATGGCCAGAAAAAGGCCATGTTGGGGAACATCAATTCATGTCAGAGGTGGAGGATAATGATGATGCACAGTTGCCATCAGGTCAGAATAAAATCAAAACACAGAAGGAGTATCAGATTGATGAATTTGAAGGTAATGTGGTCCATGATGAGGCCACTGATCCAACCTGGCATGTTGGCACACATAGCGAGCACAGCAGTGCAGAGAGGGATGGATCTGTAGCAAGAAAATAGGCAAGAAGATGTAGTAGTTTGATCAGAGGGAGAACTCGGTCAACTGTTCCACAGAGACCCCCCCCCCACTCAACTAGATTACAGGCCAAGAGTATGCTGTTCCTCTGTATGTCAGTTTTTTCTGAAATTGCTTCAGACACAACTATAATTACGTTTACAGAAAGACCTCCAGTGAAAAATATGACATATTAAAATATATCCTTTATTAAATATTTTCTATAATATTTTCTAAAAAATCTTAACCAGTGCATTATTCAAAACCTTCACCATTATAAAATACATACAATAGAAAAGGCCAAGGTGAGGTGGTGTCTGGCCCTATACTGCACTATATGCACCCTACCTATGAGCGGAGGTTGGCACCCTATACCTGCGCAAATGGTGCCCCTACTCACCGTCATCTGTCCCTTCTACCCTTATATAACCCTATGGGGTGGGGTAAAAAAAAAAATTATTAACATACATATGGTGTGCCAAACTGGTAAAATCTCTTGTAACTAGGGGTCAATAATAGGCTATCCCTGTTATGATCCTGCCTGTCTGCAGAGGTTGGCACCCTATTAATTAGCATAAATGGCTCCCCCGCTCCTTGACGGCTATCCAGAATATGTCCCTAGTTTTGTAAATTTGAGGACTTCTTCCAACGTAAGGTGCTTTAGTGCCTCTTTGTGCAAAAAATGGTTACAGTACTACTGGAATTTTCTAAAATTTCTTGTTAATGGGTCTCCCAAGTGTCCTTTCACACATAGCTCATAAACAGGTACCCCCCAGATACATCTATAAGAGGCAGTCACGGTGGCTAGACCCGGTCCGCGACCCTGCTAAGGGGCGTCCAATAAAGGGGGTACAGTCTGTCAGGGGTTCGTGACGCCACCTGTGGTGTTCGATCAGGGTGACCGACGCTGCTGTGGGGTCCGCTGGGGTGATGGAATGGAAGCTAGATGGTATACCTTCCCACAGGTGAAGTATGTCCCCAGGGTTTCCCAGTAAGGTAGATGGTGATGGTGTGAGGTGCAGTCAATAACGAGGACACAAGGTTGCAGTCTCTTTACCTCTTTACTGAAGACTTCAGGATCCGCAATCCAGAGCACGCTTAACAGGGCTATCAGAGACCGGCCGGTCCGATGGGCACTTCCAGAATTCCCTTTGCAGGTGGAAATCGTTGCCTACCAATAGCGCCTGTGTGTTGTAGTGCTACCCTGCTGAGCATTCGGAATAGTCCTCACAACTTCTGTTCTCGTTCGTTTGTTCTTTCTAATGTGTTCCAGATGTTTCTAGTTCAACGTCCCCCAGGTATGTTATGGCTAGGATTCACCCGTATGACGGGAAGGCCTGGAGGTCTTCCGGGACCCTAGAGACGCCCCTCTCCCACTGTTGCCCCCTATGTCTTCGTAGGTGTTTAGGTGAGACAGGCAACCTATAATTAACTGTCCTGCGGAGTTTGAAGTAAGGCATAGAGTCAGTTACTCCCTCGGTGTTCCGGCCACCGGCTACACGCCTCAGTAGGATGTTGCCTCGGTCTCACGGCACGACTCCTACTGGCTCTCCTTTGTACTTGATCTCGTTTCTCACTGTCTCACAATATCCTTCGCTTTGTGTCTCTTTCTTAGGATACCACCGCGGGGTGTGCAGGCGCGGTTCCGTAACGTTCTGTTCTGGTCGCTAGGTGCCTGCCAGGTTCCCACACCTGACAGGGACCCCCCTGTGTCTTCTCCCTGCAACACCCCCTGCCACGGGATGTTGCCTGAATCCAACCCAGTCAGCTTCTGACTAACTTTCTATCCAACCCCTAGTTTTACAAGTGTGAGGAGGGGCCCAATAAATGAAGCCTTTTGCTCCCCCTAGTGGCCGGAGTGTGAAGTGTAATGTGTGCTGGTGATACCTGGTCAGTGGAATTCCTTCAGTGCCATCAGACGTACCATCACTCCCCTTAGTGGCAGAGTGTCATACTGCAATGACCAGATCTCTGGGGTGCTGCAGTTATATTTGTTCTGTGATAACAACTGTAATTTGCAGCACCTGCCATACCAAGCTGAGAAGAGACAAGAACACTGCCTATCTGAGCACCACCAGCATGCAACAGCACATGGCAGCCAAGCACATCAGTAGGTTGGTGGAAAGCCAGGGTACAAAATCTTTGTCTGAGGGAGTAACCACTACCACTTGCCCAGTTTTACAGCCTTCCCAATCTGCTATCCAGGAAGCAGACACTGATGCCTCCTCCCCACAACATGCAGTTGCACAGACACAATAGTCAGCAACCACGTACAGTTAATTGTCCCAGCTCAGCATTCAGTTGTCCCTTCCCCATAAGTTTAACAGGAAGCAGAAATATTAAACCACACACCCACAGGCTCAAATGATATATACCCACATTGCCAGATTGCTAGCCCTGGAAATATTATTGTTTCGGTTTGTGGGAACTGAGTCTTTCCACTACCTCTTGGCGGTGGCAGCCCTACAGTACTCGCTTCCCAGCCGCCACTATCTTTCCCGGTGTGCCATCCCTGCGTTAAAGAAGCACGTGCTACACAATATCAGCCGTGCTATGGCCAACACAGTCACTGGGAAGGTCCACCCAACCACAGACATGTGGACAAGTTATTGTGGACATGGATGCTACATTTCCCTGATGACACACTGGGTGAACCTGGTGGAGTCTAGTAAAGAGTCAGAGTTTGGGACATCACACATCTTACCTACATCAAGAATGCAGGATGGGTTTTAACCAAAGTAGGAGAAGTAGAGGAATTATCACACACCCAAAACCTAGCAACAGTCTCAGATAAATCCACCAAATGCCTACTCAAATGTCAACCACCAACAGCCATGCAGCAAAAGCTACTCTGACAATGAGTGCTAGCCAGGGCCAAGATTATATAGGAGAAGAGAGTGGCTAACAGAGAACACTTGTGGCTTAATGCAGCAAAACTTCCTGGAACTCTCAACTGAGCAGATTAACCCATGCTCTGCTAAAAGAAACCTGAAAGAATTAACTTGACAATAAAGTGCTTCTAACCAGTGCAAAAGTAGGAGAAATCAGATGCTGTTGTCTTCTGTCTCCTTTCTGTTGCAGTAAAGCAGTGAAAATAAGTAGGCACAGAGGTGGGATAGTTGTGCTTACTGTAGTGTCATCATTGCTCTCCATCTTTGTAGAGTCCTCAAAGTCTTGGTGAAGCAAACAAATGACAGACATCCATACCCACTCTTCAGTTGGTATAAGCGGAGGCTGACAGGAATATTGACAGGTGTGTTGGAGCTGGGACTCAACCACAGGCCTCTTCTGCTCACAAAGCCATGACAGAATGTGCAGTGTGGAGTTCCAACACATGGTGACGTTGTACACCAGTCGTTCAGCTGGCACTTGCCTATGCTTCTTCAGCACTGCCAGAGAGACGGTATCTGTAGTCGACATGCGGAAATGAGCGCTAATGCGACGTACCTTGACGATAAGCTCTGGCAAATCTGGGTATGTTTTCAAAACCACTGAACTACCAAATTGAGCACACGTGCCAAGCATGCCAAGCTTAACATCCACCACCAGATTATGCCCATTATCACACATGGCTATGCCTGGTTAGAAGATCAGCTTCAAAAAACACAGATCTACAGTATTTGGTCTGTTATTCCTTTAAGTAACCCTGCTGCATTGTGCTGTTTTCTTCTAGACATATGATCTTTAGCAGAACCTGTTGCTGCTTCACTGAGGCAGCGTTGCAGAGCCTCCAGCTTTCAGCTGAAGTGGACGATGTGCTTTGAGATACCATATCAGAGATGGAGGATGAGTAGAAGCTGGAGAAAACCTTGATAGAAGTAGGAACTGCAATACTCGGTGTTGAGAACACATGTGCTGTGCCATGGTGTGACTCATCCCCAAACTCCACAATGTTCACTTTGTGTGCTGTCAGTGAAATGTACCGTCCCTGGCCACAAGCGCTTGTCCGCGTGTCGGTCGTTAAGTGGACAATGCCAGTAAGGGCATGGGTGATGTTCCTGGACACGTGCAGGTACAAAGTGAGTATACCACACGAAGAAAAAGTGGCAGCTGGGGACGAAATACTGAGGGATGGCTGCCGCCATGAGTTGGCAAAAATCCTCCATGTCTACCAGCCTAAATGCCCACATTTCCATGGCAAGTAGCCTGGAAATGTGCACATTTAGCATTTGGACCTGTAAATGGGTGGGTGATTGGGAAATTTCTTTCTCGTTCTAAGGCCTGGGGTAGTGATAGCTAAATGGTGGGCTGGGACAAGTATTTGTATGTTCCTGATGATGGTAAGTCAGAATGTGCAAGGATAGGTACAGGGCAAAAGGTATCTGCACCAATGTTTTTGACATAGGATCGGGAAGCAGCTAGCACAGGGGATGAGACAGTGGTGTTGACATGATCCAGGTCGGGGTTTGCGTCTTGCTTTCCTTTCCCCAGACTAGTTATGGTGCGGATAAACATTCCTGCTTCTCTTTGATTTGTGGGTGGCTATTTATTGGTGCCATTTCGGGTAGTGATAGTTCCAGTCTCTGGCTTGAGCAGCTGACCCGTATACCTTAGTGATCCTCCTGCCTCTGACTATCCGTGTTTGTGCCGGACCCGTTCCTTATCCCTGACTTAGTGTGTGTTTGGTAGTTCCCTACAGTGTCTGACTCTGCTTGAATTCTGAACCCTGCCTCCTGCTTTCCGTCTCTGTTACTAGATTTCCCGTCTGGCTTTGACTCTTTGTCTCGTGCCCCGACTACGTCTTCTGTCTTATGCTTTGGATCCCGCGCTCCCGTCTTGTTCCAATTTCTGGCTTGCCTCTGACCACGCTCATTGCTGTGACCTCTGGTACTTTGTCTTCCTGTTTGTTGCTGATCGGCCTGTCTGACTACTCTGCCGCCTCCTAGTGGCGCTCCTCGCTTTGCACTGTGGTGCTACATGGTGAGTGCTACCTGTTTCCCCTTACCTGTACCCCCTGGTGGAGGTTGCATGCAACTGCCTTGCATTTGCATTACAGGTGTCACCTGATAGCACCAATCATAGACCCAGGCATTCAACTCAACACGATTGGGGTGCTTACATGACATATTCCTGATCATGCTGGTGATGGTTAGGTTCTTAGTGGTCAGGCCCCTGCTGAACATTGCATGGATAGTTGCAAATGGCCATTTTGTTTGTCCCAGAACTCTCTTTATAAAAGTCCCAAACTGGAGAACACCTAATCCTTTGACGGAAAAAATCAGGACTGTCAGTTCCCTGCAGAACAGTTGCCCTCCTTCTTACTCTGATCACCCCACTACCTTTTCCTATCTGTTTTGGTGCTGCCAATCTCTGACCCTCAGCGTTGCTGATGTGACGCCCAGGAGACCGGGGTACCCAGCACCGGACCAATGGGGTCTGTCTCTTGAGGGGGATGTCACGGGTGGCTTGACCCGGTGCTGTGGCCTCAGGCAATTCACAGTGTAAGGGGTATCAGTAGGGAACAGGCACTTACTTGATCAGCAGCAGGTTCTCTCAGCGGTGATGATCCTGATCCTGGATAGATAGCTATTGTCCAAATGAAAGTCTGAGGCACTGAAACGTTTAACCAGTTTACTTCAACATAAAGGGATTTACAACCAGTCCTGTCACCGGAGTCTGTATGGGAACTCTGAGTTACTTTGACCCTGCCGGGGTCTTCGCCTCTTATTGTACGCAGTTTCTGTGTGGCCCTGCTGCTGTATGTGAACTGGCTGCCGGCCCAATCTGTCCCCTCCGGGTCCTGGTTCGACGGGCAACCCGAGTCCTTTTATCGGCTTACCCCCTCCAGGAGTACCGCTGAACTCTGTGTCTGTTGCTGCGTCCGGCCCTAGTGAAGCTGATATCACCTCACGTTTTTCCGGTTGCTGTATTATATATAATGAATACAGCCACGGATCTGGTATCCGTCTTTGCGCCTGTTCTGGGTAGTGATTAATGCTACCCGGTTCTCACAATGTCCTTTTTCTCTGTCCCTCTTCTCCTGAGGCCGGTGATTTGGGCCTGGAAACCGTCATAGGGCTGTTAGAAATTCAGCTGTATGACCTCTCACTATCAGCTCCTTAGCCCAACTGCCATTTCTTCTCTCAGACCAGAATGGATCAAGGGGAGTCTCTGGAGCTCCCCCTTCTGGCTGGAGGTGGTAGTGCAGTCTTGCTATTTTAGTATTTGTATTTACTGTCAGTAACTATTTTTGTGGCAAATACCCCTAGGGGTGCCACATTCCCCCTTAGTTAAGAACATTACTCCGGGACTGTGGGACGATAACATTTTGAAATAACAATTAATATGTACAGAGTCTTAAAAATGAAAAGTTACAAAAACCACTCAAGGAAACAAAAATAGAGTTCTGTAAAAAGTCACTTCAAATAGCGTCCATTAATACAGTCCTATCCTTGAAGGTACTAGGAAAGGCACTGCACTTTGTGTCCAGGAATTATAAAGAAAGTTCAAAAAGAGCAAAAAGCAAAGTTCAAAAAGCAGTCTTTCCGGAGCTTTGATTTAGTGCCTCCGGGCTGATAACAAGTTCAAGAATATGCAAGAAGTTCATACAGACAAGTCTCTGTAGGTACTGGGCTTAAACGTTGCAGAATGATAACAATGACTATAGTTTTATAATTGGTAATCTGCATACCTGGCCGGTAATTGACCCTGGGTACTACGCTGTGATCTACGTAATAGCGGTATCTCTCCATGTGGTGTACTACTGTCTACTGCGGATGTAGTATCTGCCCGCTCTGCTAAAGATAATTCCATGACTATGGAGTTTGCAAGTCCACCGTGAATGGGATTACTCTGATCAGGAATCTGTTCTTCCTGGCCTGGAACCTCCTGTAGTACGGGGTCAGCTTCTTCCTGTCTTGGGACTTCTGGTATTGGGTTCGGTTTTGGGTAAAAGGCCACCATGGGAACCACTACTGCACCATGGTATGTTAGTAGGGTTTTGGGAAAGTCTCCTATACACGTGTGATACATTTCCTCTTCTTTTTCCTTTACTGGTTGAACCTGTATGGGTTGAATAACTTCTGGTTCTGACTGGACAACTTCTGGCTCTTTCAATGCTTCCGGACACAATTTAAGATTGTCTCTTGACACTAGCACAGATGTTAAGCCTCCGTTTTTGCTAATGAGACACATTTTAGGATTATCCATTCTTGTTGGTAAAACTGTGTAGGGTACGGCTTCCCACTGATTGTCTAGTTTGTTGGTTCGACGGTTTCTCTTGAGCACTTGGTCACCCGGTCTTAATGGGGTCGCTAGAGCATTCTGGTTGAAAGTTCGCTCTTGTCTTTCTCTAGTTTGCTGAAGGCTTCTTTCCACACTCTCTTGCACTTGGCGATACTGCTTTTGCCGTGTGATATCCCAATTGGAGTCTTGAACTTCTGCGTCTGGTTTCAGAATTCCCATTTCTAGATCGATTGGTAATTGGCCGGGTCTTGCACGCATAAGGTAAGCTGGGGTGCAGTTGGTGGAGCTCACCGGGACATGATTATACAGATCCACCAAGTCAGGCAATTTCTCTGGCCATTGATTCCTTTCTGTCTCAGGTAAAGTCTTTAGTAGGTCTATTACAATATGGTTCATCTTCTCGCATAAGCCGTTTGTTTGTGGATGATAGGCCGTCGTCCGGATCTTTTTGCAACCATACATATTACAGAATTCTCTGAAGATCTCTGATTCAAAGGCTGTACCTTGGTCGGTGAGAACCTGTTCTGGATATCCATGGGGTCTACAAAAGTACGTTTGGAATGCTTTGGCTGCTGTTTTTGCTGTCAGATCTTTTACGGGTACTACTACCAAGAAGCGTGAATAATGGTCCACGATGGTCAAGGCATAGACATAGCTGGACCGGCTTGGTGTCAACTTCACGTGGTCCATGGCTACAAGTTCAAGTGGTTGTTTGGTGATTATGGGCTGCAGTGGTGCTCTTTGGTTCTTTTGATCGTTTCTTCTGAGGTTGCACGGGCCACAATTTCTGCACTACTGTTCGATTGATGTTCTCATCCCGACCCAATAAAATCTTTCTCTTAGAAGTACTTCTAACTTTTTCCAACCGAAGTGACCAGCACCATTATGGTAAGCTTCGAGGACCATCTTCACATCTTGTTTAGGCACGATAATCTGCCAAACCAATTCATGTGTTTTCGGATTGGTGTACCTTCTACAGAGCTTCCCTTGATACAGGAACATTTTGCCTCTCTCTTTCCAGAGTTGATGCGTCTCTTCTGGGGCATCCTCATCGGGATATGCACTTTGCTCAGTCAGCAGTTCCTTCACCAACTTCACAGCCGGATTGCTGTCTTGGGTGTCAGCCCATCTATGGTGTGCTAACGGATTAAAATTCACCTCTTGTTGTTTCTGATAGGTACTCGACTGATGATGTTTTGCCTTGGGATGATGGAAAGCTGGTAGTTCTATTTCTTCAAGCTCCCCCGTTTCTTCTAATACATCTCTCAAGTGTGGCATCCGGGATAGGGCATCGGCATTTCCATTCTTGCGACCTGCTCGATACTTGATCTTAAAGTTGTAATTAGATAACCGGGCTATCCATCGCTGTTCTAACGCACCTAATTTGGCTGTGTCCAGGTGGGTCAACGGATTGTTGTCAGTATAGACAATAAATTCTGCAGCGGCCAGATAGTGTTTGAAACGTTCAGTCACAGCCCAAACTACTGCCAGTAGCTCCAATTTGAAGGAGCTGTAATTTTCTGAATTTCTTTCAGTTGGCCGGAGCTTTCTACTTGCAAAGGCGATGACTTTCTCCCGACCTTCTTGCTTTTGTGACAACACCGCTCCTAGTCCCACATTACTGGCCTCGGTGTAGAGGATGAACGGTTGATGGTAATCTGGGTATGCCAGAACCTCTTCTCCGGTTAGTGCCTTCTTTAGTTGTTCAAAGGTGTCTTCCCTTTCGTCGTTCCACTGAAAAGGAGGGTTTCGGTTTGAAGGTTTCTTCGTCTGCCTTACCAAGGCGTCTTGCAAGGGTGCTGCCAACTTGGTAAATCCTTTTAT
Source organism: Ranitomeya imitator (assembly GCF_032444005.1). NCBI lineage: Eukaryota > Metazoa > Chordata > Amphibia > Anura > Dendrobatidae > Ranitomeya > Ranitomeya imitator. The sequence goes on along the minus strand of NC_091290.1, from coordinate 72,243,639 downwards.
AAATCTGCGATAGTAACCCACCAATCCCAGGAATTGCCTCACTTCTTTTGCGTTGGTAGGTCTTGGCCAATTCCTTATGGCGCTTATTTTCTCGGGATCTGGTGCAACTCCCTCCGAACTCACGATGTGTCCCAGGTACTGTACCTTTGGCTTGAGAAGGTGACATTTGGATGGCTTGATTTTCATGCCATACCTGGATAAGGCTTCAAACACTTCTGCCAGGTCTTTTAAGTGTTGTTCGTAAGTCTTTGAGTAGACGATCACATCATCTAGGTACAGGAGGACGGTCTCGAAGTTCTTGTGTCCGAGGCAGCATTCCATCAGCCGCTGGAAGGTACCGGATGCATTGCAGAGTCCGAACGGCATGCGATTAAATTCACTTAGACCCATTGGTGTGGTGAATGCCGTCTTTTCCTTATCTCTCTCAGCCACAGGGACTTGCCAATACCCGCTTGTTAAGTCTAAGGTGGAAAAATAATTAGCAGATTTCAAAGCAGTCAAGGACTCTTCTATCCTAGGCAAGGGGTAGGCGTCTTTATGGGTGATGTTATTAATCCGCCGGTAGTCTACGCACATTCTCATGGTTCCGTCCTTTTTTTGACAATCACTAGAGGGGCCGCCCAGGGGCTACAGCTGTCTCTTATTACCCCTGCCTGTTTCATTTCCCTCAGCATATCTTTTGCACATTGATAGTGAGCGGGCGGTATGGGTCTATATCTTTCTTTTATTGGGGGATGGTCACCTGTGGGGATTGTGTGTTCTACCCCTTCTATCCGTCCGAAGTCCAATGGGTGTTTACTGAAGACTTGTTCATATTCCGTCACTAGCCTATACACCCCTTGTTTTTGATGGGTAGGTGTTGAATTTATGCCCACGTGTAGCTGTTGGCACCAATCCTCCATTTCTCCATCTGAGCCATTGCCTTCCACCTGACAGGTTGGCTCTAAGGGCTCAATGGTTGTGATGGCATTGTCGTCACCATTGTAGCATACCTTGGCAAAGTGACCTCTTCCTCTCCACAGTTCAAAAGTCGTACTGGCACTCGTCCCCGGTGTACCTCGACTATCCCTCGTGCTGTGAGTATAGTGGGCCTGCTGTCGGTGTACACTGGTTCTATTAAGGCTTGATAATCTCGTCCCTTAGTACCAATGGCTGCTCTACACCATACCAGCATTTCTGTTTTTGGTGGGATTACAATAGACGTTGGATCACTTACCCTCACACTGCCGATTTCTCCACCTGCAACTTCTACCTGTTGCCTTAACATCAATACTTTTATTTCCCTCCGGAGAACTCTCTGCTGGCAGGATTGGGCAGTTTAAGCAATTTGCTGTAAGACAGAAATGACTTCGGAAAAGCAGTTCTCTAACACATTCATTCCTATCAATACAGTTGGTTCACAGTTCCGCCGGTCAACATCAACAACAATTATACCCTGTTTCTTCAATTCTACTTTACCAATCTTTATGGTCATCTCCCTGAATCCTAGTTTCGGTACCAACTTACCATTACTGGCCCATATCTCTAGTTCAACATCAGAGGGCCCTTTATCAATATCTGCATCAGCCCAGTACCTCTTATAAAGGATATACGGTATAGATGAAATCTGGGAACCTGTGTCCAGCAAAGCGTTGAGGGGCATTCCGTCCAGCACGATAGGGATAATGGGTCGTCCTCCGATGTACCTGTCGTGCCAGGGTGTTGGGCCTTGAAAGTTCATTCCTGCGAAGCGGCCCGCATTCCCAGGGGATTCCCGTTTAAATCACAATCTCGTGCAAAGTGGCCTGGCTGCTGGCAACGGCGGCAAATGGGCTGTCCATCCGGTTGGTAGCGGTCGCGGGGTCGTCCTCTCCATGTCGGGTATCTCCGGGGTCTCATCCATGGAACACCTTCTCTACGGTTTGACAACTCCATCTTGGGTCCTCTCATCTCCTGCATGGTTTTAGCCATTGAAAAAACAACATCAGTTAAAGAGTCAAGCTTTTGTTGAAGAGCCTCATTAGTACTGGGCCCCAGGGGCTTAGCAATGGCCCCGGACATAGCTGATGTCACTGGTACTCCATGTTGTTGAGGAGCCTCTGCCATGAGTTGCGCAGGCTCCTAATCCCGAGGTGCCTCTGCCAGCTGGAGACGTATAACGCTCTCCTTTAATTGGGCAAATGTCAATTCAGGGTTCTTAAAAACAAGCATGCTCACATGCCCCCGGTGAGAAGGGGTGTAGAGTCCCTCAATAAATTGATCTCTTAGCAGTTTATCCGCTCCGGTGTTAAAAATGGGTTCAGCCAGTGTAAGTGATTTAAGGGCTTCCTGCAGGTTTAAGGCAAAGTCTCTCACGCCCTCATTAACTTTTTGTTTGCAATTAAAGAATCGTACTTTAGCTTTGCTGCTGGCAGTGGTTTCAAATGTAGCTTTTAATCCAGCAAATATGCGTTCAACAGTGCCTTTTAGATCAGCTGCCCATGCTGTGACTTCTCGCTTAGCATGGCCACTTAACTGCATCATCAGGAGACTAACACGCTGAACTTCACCCACGGGGAACATGTCAAAATGGGCCAGCATCTTTTCTCTGAAATCGTCAAGGGTATTAGGCTCACCTTCATACATTGGAAGCCATGGGCCACCCGGGGTATATGGCATCAGCACCGGCATGATGGGCGCCACTCCTTGCACCGCTGCGCTACCGGACTCTCTATCGACACTCTGTCTTTCAGCTGCATTAGCGTCGCCGGGTGCTGCGGCGTCTCCGTGCTGCGACATACTGTGCCCCCTTAGTTAATCCGGACCCTTCCGGTCCTCCGCTTCCGTCGGGATAGTGTAGATTCGTTCCGCTGTGCAGCAGGATTGGTTTTCCCCTTGCTCTGACGGTCAGAGCGCTCAGCTTGGTGCCGCCCACAATGACTCGCCCCCTGCTGCTCCCGCCCGCCACGCGCTCTGTAATGGCGGATTCTGAAGTTTTTCAGTCAGACTGGGGCTCAGGTAATGGCGTAGCTCAATTAACAGTCTCGTGCCTAACGGTTATGAGGTGATGGCGGCCATCTTTACTCCATTATAACCAATGGGGAAAAGTCACTTTCAATAGTTTTTAATGGGAAATGGAATTTTCTTTAATAAAGTCAATTTTCAAGATTTTTCATCCAAGTTTTCACAGTTTTGGGCTCCAATCACGGCACACAATACCCGGTATACGCGCTGGCTGAATCCTGTTCGTGACGCCAATTGTGACGCAGTTTCTGTGTGGCCCTGCTGCTGTATGTGAACTGGCTGCCGGCCCAATCTGTCCCCTCCGGGTCCTGGTTCGACGGGCAACCCGAGTACTTTTATCGGCTTACCCCCTCCAGGAGTACTGCTGAACTCTGTGTCTGTTGCTGCGTCTGGCCCTAGTGAAGCTGATATCACCTCACGTTTTTCCGGTTGCTGTATTATATATAATGAATACAGCCACGGATCCAGTATCCATCTTTGCGCCTGTTCTGGGTAGTGATTAATGCTACCCGGTTCTCACAATGTCCTTTTTCTCTGTCCCTCTTCTCCTCAGGCCGGTGATTTTGGCCTGGAAACCGTCATAGGGCTGTTAGAAATTCAGCTGTATGACCTCTCACTATCAGCTCCTTAGCCCAACTGCCATTTCTTCTCTCAGACCAGAATGGATCAAGGGGAGTCTCTGGAGCTCCCCCTTCTGGCCGGAGGTGGTAGTGCAGTCTTGCTATTTTAGTATTTGTATTTACTGTCACTAACTATTTTTGTGGCAAATACCCCTAGGGGTGCCACACTGACGTCGCTTTGCATGCCAGCTTCCACAGTTGGATTGTGACCACATCATTCACCACCTCGTCTTTCACCAACGCACGCTGGTCCTCCTGACTTGGTGACTGAACAACAACACTTAGCGACAACTGTGTCTTATCATCATCCTCCTCCTTATCCTAAATTTGTCATTCCTCACTCTCATGTTCTTGTGGCTGTGGCTGCTCTACGTTTTGGGCATCTCTAAGCAGCATATCGTCCTGTCTCTCTTGGATCAAGCAGGTAGAGAGATCACAGTCAAGAAATGTAGTGGTAAAGATTTTCTTGGAGTGTCCTAGTGAGGGATGACTAGTCGCCTGGGACTCAAAATGGTGGGAGGAAGAAAGATCAGGGTGAGGAATAAATGATCCAGACTTTAGACTGGTGAGACTGGACCAAGTAGAAGACTGTGTGACGCTGCCAAGTCTGGTGGAAGCATTATCTGCTATCCAACCGATCACCTGTTTGCGCATTTCTGGTTTCAGAAGTGGTGTACCATGCATCCCTGCAAAGTGGGATAGGAACCTATATGTTGTGGATGGGCTGGTTTCTTGTGCTATAGCAAGAGGCATAGAAGCACCTGACCACGTCCTCAGAATCTGCATGCACCATCATCACTACTTCAGCTTCCCCGTCCCTTAATGCGCACCTTACGCATTTTGTAATTGCTCGGTCTCTTGAAATCAAGTTTATTTTTAATAAAAGAAAAAAGTGGTCACATGTAGCAATCAAAGAGGTTTGTGTGAGTTTACTTCACTATCATTTAGCAGAAAGAACACAAGTGTATGAATGAAAATCGAATTTAATCCAGAAAAATGATTCAATGCTCCGTTTTAGAGATCACAGAAATGTTCACAGATCACATAACACTGTATGTCTGAGTAATGGAGATCTACAATTTTTTTTAAAGCTTTTTAGCAGTTTGAGGGATAACAGAAATATTCACAGACCATGTAACACTGTATTTCTGAGAAATGGAAGCCCATACATTTTTCAAAAGCGTTTTAGCAGTTTTAGAGATCACAGAAATTTTACTGCATACTATAGAATATTGTATGGCTGAGAAATGTAGCCCATGAAAATGTTTAAATGATGTTTGAGTGTGCTATCCATGGGGTATAGTTTCTCCTTGCGGAGAGTGAAATGTCAAGCATGCTGAGATAAGGAGACTTTCATGCCGCAATGCTCCTCTGGGAAATTGTCTCTTCAGAGAGGAGGAGGACTAGAACTTTAGTGCCACCTATAAGATGAAGCAATCCTAGAAGTCAATGTCATCCCTTTAACGAGCCTTGATACATGACTTAGGATAAAAGCCAAAACTCAAGCACCACCCAATGCTCACTGAGTAATGAGCAAATCCAAGCACCGTGATGTCTGAGTGATAATCGAGTATCACTGAGCACGATCACTCATCCCTAGTAGTCACCTTTTAATGTTAGTAATCATTATCTTGTCTGTTGTCATTATAAATTGACAGGTTTTACATTTTTTTTCTGGTTGCAGGGAAACATTCCTATTCTTGTTGGAAAGGATTGGGTGCTATTGACAATGATGTGTCTTCAATTTGGGGGCTTCCTAAAACACAGAAGTGGGGGGGTTGGAAATATAGATATTAATCAGACATCTTTTTGTAATAAAGGCTGTAATTTCAGTGCAGCTCCCTTAAACACTTTCAGATTTGGATTGTAGATGATAACTAATGGCACCTGGTTGCCTTCTTCTTTATTTTTGAAATAGTTCCTTGATATTCTGATGGCTCTTGCAATCTGGTCTTCAATTGTTTTTGTGGAAATTCAGAGTTCAGAAAATTCTTATCTATCAAAATATAAAAACAATTAACAAGATCGGTAAACTTTGTAAATGAAAAAAAAAATCAAGAACACCAATATTATGTTTTTTTGATTGATGCAATTCCACAAAAAATGCAGCAACAAGCGATCCAAAAGTCATATCAATCTCAAAATGAAATATAACCATCATCTCATGCCAAAAGACAATAAGCCAAGAAACAGGTCATTCGGCCTCAAAATTAAAATGTTACGAGTCTCGTAAAATGGTGACAAAACCCCCTTAAAAATGTTTTTGACAAACTTCTGTTTTTTTTCAAAGACAAAAAATAATGTAAAAAAAAGCTGGGTTGGGCATCACCACAATTGTATTGGTGAGGAGAATCATATTGCAAGGTAATATTTAACATAAAATATCTGGGATCCATGAGATAAAGAGCCTGTCCCATTCTCCACAGTTTTGACGATTTGATTCAACCATTATAGTCTACTGCAATCTGTCTAATACATATTAAACATGGGAGACTTTGCACTTTAGAGTTCCATCCAAGCTGTATATATATATATATATATATATATATATATATATATAGTACAGACCAAAAGTTTGGACACACCTTCTCATTTAAAGATTTTTCTGTATTTTCATGACTATGAAAATTGTACATTCACACTGAAGGCATCAAAACTATGAATTAACACATGTGGAATTATATACTTAACAAAAAAGTGTGAAACAACTAAAATTCTGTCTTATATTCTAGGTTATTCAGAGTATCCGCCTTTTGCTTTGATGACTGCTTTGCACACTCTTGGCATGCTCTTGATAAGCTTCAAGAGGTAGTCACCGGGAATGGTTTTCACTTCACAGGTGTGCCCTGTCAGGTTTAATAAGTGCGATTCCTTGCCTTATAAATGGTGTTGGGACCATCAGTTGTGTTGAGCAGAAGTCTGGTAAATACACAGCTGATAGTCCTACTGAATAGACTATTAGAATTTCTATTATGGCAAGAAAAAAAAGCTAAGTAAAGAAAAACGAGTGGCCAAAGGCCATCATTACTTTAAGAAATGAAGGTCAGTCAGTCCGAAAAGTTGGGCAAACTTTGAAAGTGTCCCCAAGTGCAGTGGCAAAAACGATCAAGCGCTACAAAGAAACTGGCTCACATGAGGACCGCCCCAGGAAAGGAAAACCAATAGTCACCTCTGTTTCTGAGGATAAGTTTATCCAAGTCACCAGCCTCAGAAATCGCAGGTTAACAGCAGCTCAGATTAGAGACCAGGTCAATGCCACACAGAGTTCTAGCAGCAGACACATCTCTACAACAACTGTGAAGAGGAGACTTTGTGCAGCAGGCCTTCATGGTAAAATAGCTTCTAGGAAACCACTGCTAAGTACAGGCAATAAGCAGAAGAGACTTGTTTGGGCTAAAGAACACAAGGAATGGACATTAGACCAGTGGAAATCTGTGCTTTGGTCTGATGAGGCCAAATTTGAGATCTTTGGTTCCAACCACCGTGTCTTTGTGCGATGCAGAAAAGTTGAACAGATGGACTCTACATGCCTGGTTCCCACCGTGAAGCATGGAGGAGGAGGTGTGATGGTGTGGGGATGATTTGCTGGTGACACTATTGGGGATTTATTCACAATTGAAGGCATACCGAACCAGCATGGCTACCACAGCATCTTGCAGCGGCATGCTATTCCATCCGGTTTGCGTTTATTTGGACCATCATTCATTTTTCAACAGGACAATGACCCACAACTGTTGGAAGACAATTCCCGGTGACTACCTCTTAATGCTCATCAAGAGAATGCCAAGAGTGTGCAAAGCAGTCATCAAAGCAAAAGGTGGCTACTTTGAAGAGCCTAGAATATAAGACAGAATTTCAATTGTTTCACACTTTTTTGTTAAGTATATCATTATGCATGTGTTAATTCATAGTTTTGATGCCTTCAGTGTGAATGTGCAATTTTCATAGTCATGAAAATACAGAAACATCTTTGAATGAGAAGGTGTGTCCAAACTTTTGGTCTGTACTGTATATATATACACTGTGTGCAGAATTATTAGACAAATTGTATCTTAGAAGATTATTTTTATTATTGATCAACAACTATGTTCTCAATCAACCCAAAAGACTCATAAATATCAAAGCTTAATATTTTTGGAAGTTAGGAGGATATCTGTTTGTGCAGGTAACTATTACTGTGCAGAATTATTAGGCAACTTAATAAAAACCAAATATATTCCCCTCTCACTTGTTTATTTTCACCAGGTAAACCAATATAACTGCACAAAATTTAGAAATAAATGTTTCTGACATGCAAAAACAAAACCCCCCCAAATTAGTGACCAATATAGCCACCTTTCTTTATGATGACACTCAGCAGCCTTCCATCCATAGATTCTGTCAGTTGCTTGATCTGTTTACGATGAACATTGCGTGCAGCAGCCACCACAGCCCCCCAGACACTGTTCCGAGATTTGGACTGTTTTCCCTCCCTGTACATCTCACATTTTATGAGGGACCACAGGTTCTCTATGGGGTTCAGATCACGTGAACATTTGGGCCATGTCATTATTTTTTCTTCTTTGAGACCTTTACTGGCCAGCCACGCTGTGGAGTAGTTGGAGGCATGTGATGGAGCATTGTCCTGCATGAAAATCATGTTTTTCTTGAACGATACCGACTTCTTCCTGTACTACTGCTTGAAGAAGTTGTCTTCCAGAAACTGGCAGTAGGTCTGGGAGTTGAGCTTCACTCCATCCTCAACCCAAAAAGGTCCCACAAGTTCATCTTTGATGATACCAGCCCAAACCAGTACCCCACCTCCACCTTGCTGGCATCTGAGTCGGAGTGGAGATCTCTTCCCATCACTGATCCAGCCTCTGGCCCATCCATCTGGCCCATCAAGAGTCACTCTCATTTCATCAGTCCATAAAACCTTTGAAAAGTCAGTCTTAAGATATTTCTTGGCCCAGTCTTGACGTTTTATCTTATGTTTCTTGTTCAAAGGTGGTCGTTTTTCAGCCTTCCTTACCTTGGCCATGTCCCTGTAACTCCAGTAACGTTGCAGCTCTGAAATATGGCAAAACTGGTGGCAAATGGCATCTTGGCAGTTTCACACTTGATTTTCCTCAATTCATTGGCAGCTATTTTGCTCCTTTTTTGGCCAACATGCTTCGTGCGACCCTGATGGCTATTTGCCATGAAACGCTTGATTGTTCGGTGATCACGCTTCAAAAGTTTGGCATTTTCAAGACTGTTGTATCCCTCTGCAAGACATTTCACAATTTTGGACTTTTCAGACCCTGTCAAATCTCTCTTCTGACCCATTTTGCCAAAGGAAAGGAAGTTGCCTAATAATTAAGCACACCTTATATAGGGTTTTGATGTCATTAGACAACACCCCTCCTCATTACAGAGATGCACATCACCTGATTTACTTAATTGGTAGTTGGCTCTCAAGCCTGAACAGCTTGGAGTAGGACAACATGTATAAAAAGTATCATGTGATCAAAAATACAACTTGCCTAATAATTCTGCACACAGTGTGTATATATATATATATATATATATATATATATATATATATCAAGGAAAAAAGTACAATCAGTTAGAAAATGGTTACCTATTACAATTAGAGATGAGTGGTGTTCGAGTCGAACCGTTCGCCAATTTCAAACTCAAGCTGTTTTGGGCGGTGTTCGAGTCGTTCGACGACGAACTCGAACAATTTGTAGACTGTTTCGGTGTATAGTGGGCGGGGGATAGATCTGTGCTGAAGTAATGCCGATATCCATTTTTTTTTCTTTCCCGCATATACAGTGAGGCAGTGCAGTCTCTCAGCCTATCAGCAGTGCACACACACACAGCAAAGTGCATTTGATGCACACAAGCAAGGGCATGTGTCATTGGTTGTGTATGTCACATGTCCTTGCCCTATAAGAACCAGCCTTTTTCCCCGTTGCCACCATTTTCTCACTGCTGTAGCTTAGTGTTAGACGGCACCGCTGCTGCTGTGGGCGCTATACAGCAAACAGTGTAACTTGCAAGCGAATTTGCAGTTAGATAGAGATTGGTTTAGGGTGTAAGGCTACGTTCACATTTGCGTTGTGCGGTGCAGCATCAGCGACGCAACGCACAACGCAAATGTAAATGCATGCACAACGCAGCGTTTTGTGATGCATGCGTTCACTTTTGCATGATTTTTGGCGCAGAAAAAACTGCATCATGCAGCATCCTCTGTACCCAGACAGTTGCGCCACAGTGATGCATGCGTCACAAAACGCAAGAGCACCGCATGTCCATGCGCCCCCCCTGTTAAATATAGGGGCGCATGACGTATGCGTCGCCATGGCTGCCCCCGACGCAACGCTAATATGAACGTAGCCTTAGGACTAGTTGTAATATCAGTCCTTTTCAGGATAGGTTACAGCAGTTCACAGAAACTTTTTGCCAGGCAGGTCTTTGCCAGTGCTATGAAAGTGTTTGCAGCATTTTGTGTAATCTAGCTCAGCCATTCCTTTTGGGCTAGTAGCATTGTCTGGTAGTCATCTGAGTAGCCCGCCTGTGAAGATAGCTACACCGCCTGTGTATCTAATAATTTTTTACTGCATCTAACCCAGTAAGTCCTTTTGGGCTTAGTAGCAGTGTCTGCACTTCAGCGGTGTAGCTCGCCTGTGAAGCTAGCTACACCGCCTGTGCATCTAAATTTTTACTACACCTAACCCAGTAAATTGTTTTGGGCTTAGTAGCAGTGTCTGCATGTAAGCGGAGTAGCCCACCTGTGAAGCTAGCTACACCGCCTGTGTATCTAAATTTTTCTGCATCTAAACCAGTAAATTGTTTTGGGCCTAGTAGCAGTGTCTGCACGTCAGCGGAGTAGCCCACCTGTGAAGCTAGCTACACCGCCTGTGTATCTAATAATTTTTTACTGCATCTAACCCAGTAAATCATTTTGGGCTAGTACCACAGTTTGGCCACTCAGCTCTGCTTTGTTTCCATCCATCGTTTTTTGTGCCAACAACTACAGAGTTGCCAATTAGTTAGGCACTAAAATGAGTTGCAAAAGGCCTGCTGCTGGTGGAAAGGGGAATAGGTGTCTTAGAAAGGGAAAAAAAAGTTGTATCCGTGGGGTAGGTGGTAAAACAACAGTAACATCTGCAGTAGAAAGACCATCTTCCAACCAAAGTAAGATGTCTACTTCTTTTCGTTGACAATCTGATATGTTCTCTTTCTTACGACCATCGCTATGAGCATCGCTTCAAATTACAGATGAGGCACAAAAACAGGAGGTGTTTGAATGGATATCAAGTGCTCGTTCAAGTGGGCTCTCCTCCACCTCAACTTCAACATGACAAATACTCCAGTCCTCAGAGGTGTCACCCTAATCGCACTTGCTTCCTCACAGCTCCCAAGTTTCCATCCGCCCGTCTGAATATGAAGTAACACAGATGGTTGAGTCTGCAGAGCTGTTTACTCATACTATAGCCTGGGAATCAGAGGTCTGCTCCAGAGCTTCTGTGAATCCAGATGAGGAAATGATCTGCACTGATGCCCAGAATCTTTGTGAGTCGAATCCAGGCCCAGATGTAGAAGGTTCTGAGCATAATGTAGACCCTTGTTCCCAAACTGTAACTCCTGTTCGTGGAGACAATGAGGAAGATGATGATGAGACTGAGATACCTGATTGGAATGAAAACGTAACTTTTTGGTCAGGGCAGGAAGAGGTTGGCTCTGAGGACGCCAGGTGTGAGAACATACAGGGTGATGATGACGAGGTTGGAGACCCCACTTACTCTCAACCTACAGTCCGCCAGTTCATGAGGTCAGCAGAGGAGGTGGAGGAGGATGCTAGTGACAACGAGGTTAGGTTGCACCTTCCTGGACAGAGACGGAGTACTGGAAGCACGTCGACAACTGCATCCTCAACCACAACTGGGCCTCTGAGCACAAGTCATGGTGGCTCTTCAGGTTGCATGAGCTCTAAGCCTTACATAGCCTGGGCATTTTTTGAGATCGCAAAGACTGACCCAACTCATGTTGTCTGTAAGATTTCTCACCAAAATCTCAGTAGAGGCCAAAAATGAATAGTTTGCGTATTTCATGCATGAACCGTCACATGGATATGAGGCATAAGTTGCACTGGGAAGCTCACTATGCTACAATGTGGCCTTGTGGGCCGGGCCAACCACCATCTGCCCCATCAAATGCATCCGTGGCCTCTTCATCCTCTAAGACTGTGGGGACAGCAGTCGAACATGGTTTTGGATGCAGACCTTCCACCTCTTTACCCGCAACAGCCAGTTTGATTGGCAGGTCTTCAGTACATTTGCAAGTGGAAACACCTGCTGGTGTTGAGCACTCTCCGACATCGAGACCACCACATACTGATCAAGGCAACATAATATCTCCACCTGCACCTTCCTCACAGACCAGCAGTTTGCCGGGGACACACTACTCAACCCCGTCTAATCCTGCACACCTCCTTACTATGCTGTCACCAGGGCTCAACGGCATCAGGCAGTGTTTACCTTGAAATGTCTGGGAAATGTGAGTCACACAGCTGAGGAGCTGTGGTCAGCTCTGGAGACCGAGTTCCATCAATGGTTGTCTCCACTGAACCTGCAGCCAGGGGAGGCCGTGTGCGACAATGCTGCAACCCTGGTTGCTGCCCTTCACAGGGGCAATGTCACACACGTGCCTTGTATACTGTCGCTGGGCATGGAAGACTCATCAGATGAGGGAGACCTTGATCAAATTTCTGTTTTGCGAGGTTGGGGGGAGAGGGAGAGGAAGAAAGCATGAGTCTCACCTCGCCGCCACCAAGACAACAAGGACTTGGTCCTTCTGGATGTGCAAGACACATGAGTGCCTTCTTGCTGCACTACCTGCAACATAACCCTCGGATTGTCAGAATCCGAAGTAATGCCGACTACTGGGTTGCCACACTCTTAGATCCCCGGTACAAAAGTAAATTTGGTGAAATAATTCCTGCCATAGAAAGGGATTCACGCATGCAGGAGTATCAGCAGAGACTGTTACAGAATCTTACATCTGCTTTTCCACAAAACACCAGTGGTGCACATAGTGAATCTCTGAGTTCTAACTTGCCAAATGTGGGACTGTCAAGTCATCACTCAAACTGTAACAGTAACATCATATCTGGTGGTAAGAGCAATTTTTTCCAATCGTTTCAAGAATTTTTTAGACCATCCTTTGCAAGGCCACAGGAGATAAGAAGTCTGAAGCATAGCCAATGCCTAGAGAGGATGGTACAGGAGTATCTCCAAGTTAACATCGATGCCATGACTGTGGAACTTGGCCCTTGCTCATTTTGGCTTCCAATCAGGAAAAATTGCCTGAGCTCGCCAGTCACGCCTTGGAGATCTTGTTGTACCCCGCAGCCAGCGTTCTCTTTGAACGTGTGTTCAGCGCTGCTGGTGGTGTGCTGACAAATAAGCGCACACGGCTGTCCAGTGAGAATATAGACAGACTAACGTTCATCAAGATGAACAAATCCTGGATCCGCAAGGACTTTTCTATCCCTGTGTCATCCTGGAGAGACTAAAAGCTTGATGATTTTTGAAAATCACCTCACCAACCATTTTAAGAAACTCTGGGGAAATTGATGCCACTTTTTTGGAAAAAATGGAGACTCTTTTTGGAGTCCCCTTGCTGTGTTTTACATGACGTTGGCATAGTCAATTCCAGGTGGGTGGGGTCGCTCCCCCCACTTTTAACTTTTAGAAACTACATACACTATGGCTTGGGGTAACACAGATGGTTGAGTCTGCAGAGCTGTTTACTCATACTATGGCCTGGGATTCAGAGGTCTGCTCCAAAGCTTCACTGTCTGCTAGTCAGCAGAGTACCCCACCCATGAAGCAAGCTACACTGCCTGTTTATCTAAGTACTAATTTTTAACTGCATCTAGCCCAGGCAATACTTTGGGCCTAGTAGCAGTTTCTGCTACTCAACAGAGTACCCCACCCATGAAGCAAGCTACACTGCCTGTTTATCTAATTACTAATTTTAACTGCATCTAGCCCAGGCATTACTTTGGGCTTTGTAGCAGTGTCTGCTACTAAGATGTCGTCGAGGTAATGGATAATATGTGCCCCCTTAGAAACGTCCATGACGACCTATTCGAGGAAGCAACTAAACGCCTCAAATAGTGAACAGGATATGAAGCACCCCATAGGCAAACAGCAAACAAGTAGTATGCTCCTTCACAGAAGCAGCCCAATAGGTGGACACTATTTGGAGGCACAGGTAGTAACCGGAACGCCCCCTCAATATCTGTTTTGGCCGTTAGGGTGCCCCTTACCAACTTCTTGACCTGCCTGATTGCCTCGTCGAATAAAGTACAGTATATAGTACTGTACTTGGTTCCACGTCGATGTTGTCGTTTACTGACCTGCCCCTTGGATATGACAAATGGTGGATTAGTCTGAATGTATCGGGTTCCTTTTTTGGCATGACTCTCAAAGGGGATACCACTACGTCTTCTAAGGAAAGTGTTTTGAATGGACCATTCTACCTAAAGATATTTATTTTTTAATTTTTTTGTCACGACGTCTGGGTAGACTGATTTTAGATTTTTACTCCAGCCTTTCTTGATTTTAGAAGGGCATGGCATTCCTATATCTGTGTCTCCTCCTCCTTTTACCCCTCCACCTCTTTTCTTTTCACATGACTATATGTACTTGGGATTTTTCCATGTGTTTGTTGTGTCTTCTGAGCAGTTTGTCAGCTTTTGGAGACCTTTTAAGGTATTTTCTATGTGTTTTCTATGTGTTTGTATGTGTTTGTGTTTGGCTGCCATTGGTTTGAACATTCGTTGAACACGCCCAAATTCGACGAACCGAACCGAACTCGAACACTAGGGGGGTGGCTCAACACTGATTACAATTCAGCATTAGTTGAACCATCATACGGGGTTGGGAAGCAAGGGGAGGGGGTTCATGGGGAAAAGGTGAAAATAGAGGAGGGGTGAGGATGGTTCAAACAATGGTTAGGTTGAATTATCTCAATCAAACCGGGTATTATAGGGAGGGAATTACCAAGTATAAACAAAAGGGGAAAGTACACATAATTGAATACTATAGCATATAGCCAAACTAACAAATTTGCCAGGGGATAAGTATATGATGGTGAGAGACATATGGTCAATTGTGGTGAGCAGAAGTAATGATAGTGCACAGGTGAAAATAAGGAGGCTTAGTCTCATAGAGAGTATGGACATATATAAGCTATGTCTTTACACTTGAATTATAACTATGTATTTAATATCCAACCAAAAGTCACTCAGCACCGAGCAGTCCCAAATGATATGGGTGTGGTGACCCATATGTGCATGACATCTCCAGCAAGCTCTAGTTTATGATAGGCCTATATGGTAAAGTTTGACTGGTGTCTTATGTCATCTAGTTAGGATTTTATAAGAGTTCTACGGGAGGAGGATATCTTGAGTAGCCTTGTGTGTTAAATAAAATTTTGGGAATTTGTTCCTCAGAGAAACTTATATTGAGTTCTGACTCCCAGGAGTAAATGAAGGAAGGTTTATATGTGGAGGAAGGGGTGATAAAACAGGAATATAGATGAGAGATAATCTTTAGTCTCGGAGGTGGCAATTTAGTCAGCATAGCCAACCAGGACCAGCTAGATTTAGATGGGTATTGCTGTCTAAATTGATGAAGTGTCTGTCTAATGTGTTGTTGCTGGAGGAAGTTTTTGGGTTGAGCAAGGGCATTTTGAGGCCAGATGTTATCCTTCAGAATCTTATTATCATAAAAGTGATTTAAGTTTTCCCTAGGTAATGTGGACCAAAGATTGTAGGGATCATTGAAGTTGTAAACAAGGAAATATGGTATGGAGCCAATAGACGACAGTACAGATGGAAAAAAGTAATCAGAAGTTCATCAATCATTAGGCGTCAAATCTGGAGGGTAGTTATGAGGGTTCCGTCTAATTTAAAGGCCTCAGGGGGTTATGCTCGGGACCATAGATATCCCTTTTGTACCTAATAGAGCCAAATCCATATCATCTCGACTTCCCTTCTCCCATATAAAAACTATTTTCAAGCATGTACCCCAGTGTATAGCTTTGTATCAGGTTGTGAAGGTCTGGGACTCTTAGGCCTCCAGAAAAATTCCAGTATGAGAACAAAACCATTTAAAAATGGTAATATCACTTTTTTCTGTTTCCATATGAATTGGGATATTAAGAGCCTTAAGGATTTAAAAAATGTTTGGGGTTCGTTTATGTGGATCATGCTCATAGTATAGAGGATTATGGGTAGTATATACTGTAGGCTTTAAATACGTTAATATGCCCCATCCAGGAGAGGATAGGCAAATCGTAAAATTTTGTTAATGTTTCCACTTTCTTCAAAAGTGTAATGTAATTAGTTTGGTATAAATGTTTAGGATGTTTAGTGATAAATACTCCGAGTCCTAATGTTTGCATGGGACAGTTAAAGGGTGAATGTTTGCAGAGGTTGGCTATATGGGAACTTGGTATGGTTATATTGAGGGCTTCCGACTTGGTAGGATTGATTTTAAAATTAGATATATGGCCAAATTGATTTAATGTGCTAAGTATTGTTGGAAAAGCTAAGAGCGGATTGGTTGTGAGAAATAATAAATCGTCCGCAAAAACTAACATTTTCATCTCCGTGCTCCCAATCTTTAGTCCTTTGATGGATTCCTCTTGTCTGACGTTTTGAATGAGTGTCTCTACGGTCTAGTACCATTATTAATACTAAAGCTCTGAGACAGAGTGCCATTAATTCTCACCCTGGTCGTGGGTTGTGAGTACAGGGAGAATATTGAGAAACAATTTGTGGCGGGAAACCAAATTTCTCTAGTACCCTCTCCATATATCTCCAACTGACCCTGTTGAATGCCTTCTCGGCATCAGTGGACAACGGGGCTAGTCAGATACCTCAGGTTGAGGCAAAAGCTACAGATTGAATAATCTCCACTGAATTGACCCTGCCCTCCCTGCCCCTCACAAATCTGGCCTGGTCTGTATGGATTAACTTTGGGAGAACATCGCCAAGTCTCCTAGCCAGAAGTTTGGCCCACAGCTAAGTATCAGCATTAAGCAAAGAAATCGATCTGCAGCTGGCACAGAGATTAGGATCCTTCCCATCTTCCAAGAGGACAGAGATGAAGGCTTCTAAAGATTGTTTAGGCAACGGATCTCCAGCTAAATAGGAATTAAAGGGACTCTGTCACCTGAATTTGGAGGGAACAATCTTCAGCCATAGGGGTGGGGTTTTCGGGTGTTTGATTCACCCTTTCCTTACCCGCTGGCTGCATGCTGGCTGCAATATTGGATTGAAGTTCATTCTCTGTCCTCCATAGTACACGCCTGCGCAAAGACACACACAAAAGTGTGTCTTAAAATCCAAAAAATACGGTCAATCTTGGCTGAGTGGACATTTAATAAATCTCTGAGGGCTTGTCGTAGCTTAATTAGTTCCTCTTGTACCTCGGTTGCTAATGATCATTTATGCAGGGTTTCAAATAAGTTAATTTGATGAAGGATTGAAATAATTTCTCTCTATCGTTCCTACTTTAAGTGAGGCCAATGCCACAAATTCTCCTATCAAAACGGCCTTATGGGCCTCCCATACCAAAGGCTTTGATGGGCCAGAATGAGAGTTTTCTTGGAAAAAAATTTCAAGAGAATTTGTAAACTTAGTAATGTGAGCTGTAGAATCTAAGAGCATTTTGTTTAAGGTCCAAGAGTGGAGGAGTGTTGTGATAGGCAATTCAGTATCACAATGGACATAGCGGTCAGAGCACAGACAGTGATCTGACAATAACCCAAAATAATAGAACGAGCTCTGAGACGTGGGAACTCTGCAGACCTCAATCCCTAATCCTCTCCAAACAACACTAGAGGCAGCCGTGGATTGCGCCTAACTCTGCCTATGCAACTCGGCACAGCCTGAGAAACTAACTAGCCTGAAGATAGAAAATAAGCCTACCTTGCCTCAGAGAAATACCCCAAAGGAAAAGGCAGCCCCCCACATATAATGACTGTGAGTTAAGATGAAAAGACAAACGTGGTGATGAAATAGATTCAGCAAAGTGAGGCCCGACTTTCTTAACAGAGCGAGGATAGGAAAGATATCTTTGCGGTCTACACAAAACCCTAAAGAAAACCACGCAAAGGGGGCAAAAAGACCCTCCGTACCGAACTAACGGCACGGAGGTACACCCTTTGCGTCCCAGAGCTTCAAGCAAAACAATTAGACAAGCTAGACAGAAAAAATAGCAAACAAATAGCAAAGAAGAACTTAGCTATGCAGAGCAGCTGGCCACAGGAATGATCCAGGGAAAAACAAGTCCAACACTGGAACATTGACAGGAAGCATGGATCAAAGCATTAGGTGGAGTTAAGTAGAGAAGCACCTAACGACCTCACCAGATCACCTGAGGGAGGAAACTCAGAAGCCGCAGTACCACTTTCCTCCACAAACGGAAGCTCCCAGAGAGAATCAGCCGAAGTACCACTTGTGACAATAGGAGGGAGCTCTGCCACAGAATTCACAACAGTACCCCCCCCTTGAGGAGGGGTCACCGAACCCTCACCAGAGCCCCCAGGCCGACCAGGATGAGCCACATGAAAGGCACGAACAAGATCGGGAGCATGGACATCAGAGGCAAAAACCCAGGAATTATCTTCCTGAGCATAACCCTTCCATTTAACCAGATACTGGAGTTTCCGTCTTGAAACACGAGAATCCAAAATCTTCTCCACAATATACTCCAATTCCCCCTCCAACAAAACCGGGGCAGGAGGGTCAACAGATGGAACCATAGGTGCCACGTATCTCCTCAACAATGACCTATGGAATACGTTATGTATGGAAAAAGAATCTGGGAGGGTCAGACGAAAAGACACAGGATTAAGAACCTCAGAAATCCTATACGGACCAATGAAACGAGGTTTAAACTTAGGAGAGGAAACCTTCATAGGAATATGACGAGAAGATAACCAAACCAGATCCCCAACACGAAGTCGGGGACCCACACGGCGTCTGCGATTAGCGAAACGTTGAGCCTTCTCCTGGGACAAGGTCAAATTGTCCACTACATGAGTCCAAATCTGCTGCAACCTGTCCACCACAGTATCCACACCAGGACAGTCCGAAGACTCAACCTGTCCTGAAGAGAAACGAGGATGGAACCCAGAATTGCAGAAAAATGGCGAAACCAAGGTAGCCGAGCTGGCCCGATTATTAAGGGCGAACTCAGCCAAAGGCAAAAAGGACACCCAGTCATCCTGATCGGCAGAAACAAAGCATCTCAGATAGGTTTCCAAGGTCTGATTGGTTCGTTCGGTCTGGCCATTAGTCTGAGGATGGAAAGCCGAGGAAAAGACAAGTCAATGCCCATCCTACCACAAAAGGCTCGCCAAAACCTCGAAACAAACTGGGAACCTCTGTCAGAAACGATATTCTCTGGAATGCCATGCAAACGAACCACATGCTGGAAGAACAATGGCACCAAATCAGAGGAGGAAGGCAATTTAGACAAGGGTACCAGATGGACCATCTTAGAAAAGCGATCACAGACCACCCAAATGACTGACATCTTTTGAGAAACGGGAAGATCTGAAATAAAATCCATAGAGATATGTGTCCAAGGCCTCTTCGGGACCGGCAAGGGCAAAAGCAACCCACTGGAACGAGAACAGCAGGGCTTAGCCCGACCACAAATCCCACAGGACTGCACAAAAGTACGCACATCCCGCGACAGAGATGGCCACCAAAAGGATATAGCCACTAACTCTCTGGTACCAAAGATTCCAGGATGACCAGCCAACACCGAACAATGAACCTCAGAGATAACTTTATTCGTCCACCTATCAGGGACAGTTTCTCCGCTGGACAACGATCAGGTTTATTAGCCTGAAATTTTTGCAGCACCCGCCGCAAATCAGGGGAGATGGCAGACACAATTACTCCTTCCTTGAGGATACCCGCCGGCTCAGATAAACCCGGAGAGTCGGGCACAAAACTCCTAGACAGAGCATCTGCCTTCACATTTTTAGAGCCCGGAAGGTACGAAATCACAAAGTCAAAACAGGCAAAAAACAGCGACCAACGAGCCTGTCTAGGATTCAAACGCTTAGCAGACTCGAGATAAGTCAAGTTCTTATGATCAGTCAATACCACCACGCGATGCTTAGCTCCTTCAAGCCAATGACGCCACTCCTCGAATGCCCACTTCATGGCCAGCAACTCTCGGTTGCCTACATCATAATTTCGCTCAGCAGGCGAAAACTTCCTGGAAAAAAAAAGCGCATGGTTTCATCACTGAGCAATCAGAACCTCTCTGCGACAAAACAGCCCCTGCTCCAATCTCAGAAGCATCAACCTCGACCTGGAACGGAAGAGAAACATTTGGTTGACACAACACAGGGGCAGAAGAAAAACGACGCTTCAACTCTTGCAAAGCTTCCACAGCAGCAGAAGACCAATTGACCAAATCAGCACCCTTCTTGGTCAAATCGGTCAATGGTTTGGCAATACTAGAAAAATTGCAGATGAAGCGACGATAAAAATTAGCAAAGCCCAGGAACTTTTGCAGACTTTTCAGAGATGTCAGCTGAGTCCAATCATGGATGGCTTGGACCTTAACAGGATCCATCTCGATAGTAGAAGGGGAAAAGATGAACGCCAAAAATGAAACCTTCTGCACACCAAAGAGACACTTTGATCCCTTCACAAACAAAGAATT
Organism: Ranitomeya imitator; assembly: GCF_032444005.1. Classification (NCBI taxonomy): domain Eukaryota; kingdom Metazoa; phylum Chordata; class Amphibia; order Anura; family Dendrobatidae; genus Ranitomeya; species Ranitomeya imitator. The sequence continues at coordinate 72,223,301 of NC_091290.1, read as the reverse complement.
AGCACGCAGGACCTGAAAAACCGTTCTGACCTGCTTCACATGAGACTCCCAATCATCCGAGAAGATCAAAATGTCATCCAAGTACACAATCAGGAATTTATCCAGGTACTCTCGGAAGATGTCATGCATAAAGGACTGAAACACTGATGGAGCATTGGCAAGTCCGAATGGCATCACTAGATACTCAAAATGACCCTCGGGCGTATTAAATGCAGTTTTCTATTCATCGCCTCGCCTGATTCGCACCAGATTATACGCACCACGAAGATCTATCTTGGTGAACCAACTAGCCCCCTTAATCCGAGCAAACAAATCAGATAACAATGGCAAGGGGTAGTGAAATTTAACAGTGATCATATTAAGAAGGCGGTAATCTATACAAGGTCTCAGCGAACCATCCTTCTTGGCTACAAAAAAGAACCCTGCTCCTAATGGCGACGATGACGGGCGAATATGCCCCTTCTCCAGGGATTCCTTCACATAACTGCACATAGCGGTGTGCTCAGGCACGGATAAATTAAACAGTCGACCTTTTGGGAATTTACTACCAGGAATCAAATTGATAGCGCAATCACAATCCCTATGCGGAGGTAGGGCATCGGACTTGGGCTCATCAAATACATCCCGGTAATCAGACAAGAACTCTGGAACCTCAGAAGGGGTGGATGACGAAATTGACAGAAATGGAACATCACCATGTACCACCTGACAACCCCAGCTGGACACCGACATGGATTTCCAATCCAATACTGGATTATGGGCTTGTAGCCATGGCAACCCCAACACGACCACATCATGCAGATTATGCAACACCAGAAAGCGAATAACCTCCTGATGTGCAGGAGCCATGCACATGGTCAGCTGGGTCCAGTATTGAGGCTTATTCTTGGCCAAAGGCGTAGCATCAATTCCTCTCAATGGAATAGGACACTGCAAGGGCTCCAAGAAAAACCCACAACGCTTAGCATATTCCAAGTCCATCAAATTCAGGGCTGAGCCTGAATCCACAAACGTCATGACAGAATACGATGACAAAGAGCAGATCAAGGTAACGGACAGAAGAAATTTTGACTGTACTGTACCAATGGTGGCAGACATAGCGAACCGCTTAGTGCGCTTAGGACAATCAGAGATAGCATGAGTGGAATCACCACAGTAGAAACACAGCCCATTCAGACGTCTGTGTTCTTGCCGTTCAACTCTGGTCATAGTCCTATCGCACTGCATAGGCTCAGGTTTAATCTCAGGTAATACCGCCAAATGGTGCACAGATTTACGCTCACGCAAGCGTCGACCGATCTGAATGGCCAAAGACATAGACTCATTCAAACCAGCAGGCATAGGAAATCCCACCATGACATCCTTAAGGGCTTCAGAGAGACCCTTTCTGAATATAGCTGCCAGCGCAGATTCATTCCATTGAGTGAGCACGGACCACTTTCTAAATTTCTGGCAATATACCTCTATCTCATCCTGAGCCTGACAAAGAGCCAGCAAATTTTTCTCTGCCTGATCCACTGAATTAGGCTCATCGTACAGCAATCCAAGCGCCAGGAAAAACGTATCGATATTACTTAATGCAGGATCTCCTGACGCAAGAGAAAATGCCCAGTCCTGAGGGTCGCCACGCAAAAAAGAAATGACGATCCTAACCTGTTGAACTGGGTCACCAGAGGAGCGAGGTTTCAAAGCCAGAAATAGTTTACAATTATTTTTAAAACTCAGAAATTTAGTTCTATCTCCAAAAAACAAATCTGGAATAGGAATTCTCGGTTCTAACAAAGAATTCTGAACCACAAAATCTTGAATATTTTGAACTCTTGCCTTGAGCTGATCCACACATGAAGACAGACCTTTAATGTCCATTGCTACACCTGTGTCCTGAACCACCCAAATGTCTAGGGGAAAAAAAAGGCAAAACACATGCAAAGAAAAAAAAATGGTCTCAGAACTTCTTTTTTCCCTCTATTGAGAATCATTAGCACTTTAGGCTTCCTGTACTGTTGTGATAGGCAATTCAGTACCACAATGGACATAGCGGTCAGAGCACATACAGTGATCTGACAATAACCCAAAATAATAGAACGAGCTCTGAGACGTGGGAACTCTGCAGACCGCAATCCCTAATCCTCTCCAAACAACACTAGAGGCAGCCGTGGATTGCGCCTAACTCTGCCTATGCAACTCGGCACAGCCTGAGAAACTAACTAGCCTGAAGATAGAAAATAAGCCTACCTTGCCTCAGAGAAATACCCCAAAGGAAAAGGCAGCCCCCCACATATAATGACTGTGAGTTAAGATGAAAAGACAAACGTAGGGATGAAATAGATTCAGCAAAGTGAGGCCCGACTTTCTTAACAGAGCGAGGATAGGAAAGATAACTTTGCGGTCTACACAAAACCCTAAAGAAAACCACGCAAAGGGGGCAAAAAGACCCTCCGTACCGAACTAACGGCACGGAGGTACACCCTTTGCGTCCCAGAGCTTCAAGCAAAACAATTAGACAAGCTGGACAGAAAAAATAGCAAACAAATAGCAAAGAAGAACTTAGCTATGCAGAGCAGCAGGCCACAAGAATGATCCAGGGAAAAACAAGTCCAACACTGGAACATTGACAGGAAGCATGGATCAAAGCATTAGGTGGAGTTAAATAGAGAAGCACCTAACGACCTCACCAGATCACCTGAGGGAGGAAACTCAGAAGCCGCAGTACCACTTTCCTCCACAAACGGAAGCTCCCAGAGAGAATCAGCCGAAGTACCACTTGTGACCACAGGAGGGAGCTCTGCCACAGAATTCACAACAGAGGAGATGGGGCATGGAAGTGATAATTTTTTCTAAAAATATTGGGGCAGGGTCCGAAATTGAGATGACATCATCTGAAATTGAGATGACATCAATGTTAGCTGATCTAACAAATTGAAGGTTTGGGGATTGTGTCAGGAGATAGTCAAGTCTGTGATAGCTATTGTGTGAAGGAGAGAAGAAGGTGAAATCCTTGGTCGAGGGGTGTAGAGTTCTCCATGGGTCTATTAAATTAAGGGATTGCAAATTAAGGTGTTTTTTTTTAAGGTTTTTTGAGAGATAGAGGATTTGCCAGATGAGGTATCTACTGTTGGTTTAAGTAGGGTATTAGGGTCTCCCCCTACGATAAGTAGACATTCAGAAAATAGGCGGAGGGTATGTAGGATTTGAAAAAGCCATCCAATTTGATTGCTATTGGCAGCATATAGGTTGCATAAGGTAATTGTAGTGTTAGCTAGTAGGCCATTCACCATGATATATCTACCATCCGGGTCAGATAGGGTGTCTCTCAATACGAAGGGCGGGTTCTTTTTGATAGCTATGCTCACTCCCCTAGAGGCTGAAGTGCCCGTGCTGTGATACCAGGTCAGAAAATGTGTCCTGAATACATCAAGGACACGACCCCACTTGTAATGCTTTTTACTTGGGGAGTTAATGCCCCTCGCATTATGTGAGGCCACTACTATAGCGGCCAGCAAAGTGGTATTAGTCATTGTATAGGGAAAGGCGAATCATGGTGACTACATATGTGTACCTAATATCGTAAACAAAGGGGTTAACAGAACAACAAATATTTATAAATAGCATCCTATCCTTGGCAGGGGTGGAGGTTCGTAACATCCTCCAAATGCAGACAAGACAGTCTATTGCATGCGCACAAATGGCGATCCTATGTTAACAAAATAAGAATCAACTTGCGAGGTCAAGAATCAAGCTTAGTAATAAGAATTCCACCATAGAACCATAGCAAACATGACAAATATAACAGTAACTATTAACCATCTGCCATCAATTGGCAAAATCTAGGCCCGGGTATATCTATGCGTATAAAGCCTCGGCAACGGGCTGCAAGAGAAAAGGGAAAAGAGACGAGAGAAGAAGACAAAAAAGGGGAGGTGGAAAAAGAGAGGGAGGTGTAGATATCTTGCAGCCCTTACCAAGACCTCATCAAGTCAAGGCCTGCCACAGGGTCGAAAATTAAAAGTATCCAAGTGATGTGTACTGTGTCTCAAAGAGGAGGCTTCTTCCTGGACACGTTTCCCTTGTTTGGGACAAGCATGCCTTTTCACTGGCAACCACTCTTCAGGTTTCACCAATGGAGGAAGTAGATGAAAGGGGATATTCATGTCTATATCAAGGGGTAACCAGGAAGGCACTTCCACGGGGGGAATGTTGAAAGTCTCCCATACTTTTGAAAGATCCTCTGGAACACAAATGGTGACTTGTTTTGCCCCGCCATGTATCGCCATACTGAAAGGAAATAACCACTTATATAAAATCTTATAGGAGTGGAGTACTTCCAGAAGAGGTCTCATTTTTTTTATGTTTTGCGAGTGTCAATGGTGCAAGATCCTGATAAAGCTGAATAGATGCCTCTTTGTAGGTGATGGTTTTGCAATCACTAGAGCCAGTCAAAATTGTCAAGGTATCTAAATAATTCAATAGGCTGCAGATGACATTCCTCGGAGGATTCGAGTGCTTTGGCTTGGCCTTGGGGGATCTATGGACCCATTCTATAATGATTTGCTCAAATTTCTCTCGTGGTAGTACAAGTACGAATATTTCTTTGGACACTTCTTCCAGTATATCAGATGACACGCTTTCAGTGATGCCTTTTATTCTGATTGTTTCTGTGGCTCCAGTTTTCTTGGTCTTTTATAGCAAGGAGTGTGTTTTTCAGCTGGGCATGGTGAAAAGCAAGCTGTTCTTTCATTTTACTAGAGTGGTCCACAAATGTGGCCTGGGTTGACTCCAGGGAGTCTACTCTGTTACCGATGTGTTGAAAATCAGATCGCATGCCAGTGATTCCAGTGATCAATGGTTTCATCACTTGTGTCAATGATTTTCTGAAGAAGGATCTTGATTTCTGACCAGATTCTATCTGTGTGTGTGATTGCTGACTGAGTGGTTAACACTTGAATCTGAGTCATCTATCTGTTCGTCCGTGACAGGATTCAGTTGGGGCACTTTAGTTGGAGTATAGGTTGTTGGCAGTCTGCGTTTTAGTAATTTTTTCATTTCACTTTGTTTGTCTTGGTGGAGGGCTGACACTGCGTTTTTTTACGTGCTCTTTATGAGATTTCACCATTATAGCATTAGAAAGCGCGTTTTGTGAAGATCACCACTTGCGCATAGATGCAATTTTTAGATATTCATAATCAGATCACGTGCCTGCGACAATAACATATTAGTATGCTGAAAGGATATCCTGGGCTGCTTAAACAGAGTCAGGACAGTTCAGTCTTATCACTAATGGGTTAAAGCACAGAGTTTCAATTACATGAGCTGAGGAGAATGATATTGGTATATTTTGGGCTTCAAGTCTGCGTCCAGTATGGTAGTACAGAGGCAAGATAAGATATGTGAGAAGGAGGTGAACAGATTGAGATTTCAGTTGTAGTATACTTGCTGGAAATAGATGTTAATCCTAGGCAGAATCTCAGCTGGTAGTGCAAAAGTGATTTAATCTGCTATTAGTTAGATGCAGTCTGGCACTCTAACAGTTTATTGCCTCTGCTTCCCCTATAAGGCTTCAAGCTGCAGCTTATAAAGATGGAGCCGGCCTCATGCTCCAAAGAGCGGAGGGGGGAGGAGCTAAAGCAGATCTCAATATCTTTCTCACCTCTCCGTCCCAGGACCTCGCAGCCCGTCCCAACCAAATCCATGCAGGCTCAACACCCAAGTATGCAGGGCCTAATGCAGCGTCTACTACCACTGGCTCCTCCCGGGAAGATGACCGTTCCCCTGTGCCTGCAATGCTGCCCACCACCCGATGGATGTACACTAACTGAGCGGGTAGTAAGAATCGGTGTTATGTGATGGCTCTCTGCCTTTAATGTGCATTGGTCCATTGGGGATTGGTGAAGCTAATGCACACTGCAGCTGGAAGCAGTGGCGCAGGAGGGCAGATGGCGCTTGCGTCCGGGATTCTCCTCCCCACTCACCAGGACTCCAGTAGTCCGGGTTTGGAAGCACTGATCTCTTCTTTTCTGAGAGCCGCAATTCGAATCTGGTGATGGTACATTTTGCCCTGGGGGTCCAAGGAGACCATGGGAGTTTGTTGGTTGCAGATGTAAAGTGATGACAGCAGATTACTAGGCGGGGCTGAAGGGACACATGTCCTCCCTGTTAGAGATCCAAGCCACCCCCCCAGCTGTATACATTTTTAACCAATCCATTCTTAAGAGTCGAAGGTCGGAAAACATTTAGTCTTTTCTCTCAGATGATAAGACTCACATGGATGCATCAATGCATAAGTTAAGAATACAATTTTAGTGCCATAATTGGCTTGGCTATGAAGAAGTAAAAAAAAAAAAACACTTTTGAAACTTTTCATGAGATCACAACTTCCTTGTTTTTCATTTTCTTTATGAGTCATTAGTTTATGTTCTTGGACTAATCCTATGCCTTTGGGAAATTCATTGCAGTAGCTCCTGTAAGTCCAGCAAATTCCATGATTAATGTTAATTCTTTAGTTTGTGAACTCTCTATGCCTAGCGTCATCACTTCATGTTTTCAATGATTTAAAGCATTGCATTTTTTCCTTAATGCCAATTGTTTATTGAAATAGGATTTTATGTTATAATTAAACCTGCATTTTATGAAAGCAAAGTGGATTTAAATGCTTATAGTAGTTGACTGCAAAAATAGCTATTTATGACATGTATATTATTCATTGGTATTTATTTCACAACGTCAAGTTGATATTCAGTAAGGAGAGTTTATAAATATCTCATGAACAGTGATATGTGATACTTTGTATCCCCTGGCAATTTTCAACATAATAACATAACTTATTATATTATCCTGCATTTTTTAACTCTGTATTTAATATGGAACTGATTCTGAACTGTTGGGTAGAGATTCTAGCTACTATGATGTCTCCTATACATGGTGTGACGGGGTGTACGGCAGAGCAAGAAAGGACAACAGGCCGAGAGATGATTCAACAGATTTATTATCCAGAAAGCTGGAACAACACATGCAGGTAGATCTACAGAGTCCACAATTAGTCCAACGGAACAGATTCGGGGGCACCTCCCGATAATCCTTGTGCCAGCTAACAAAACAATAGTCCACAATTAGTCCAACGGATCAGATTCGGGAGCACCTCCCGATAATCCTTGTGCCAGCTAGCAAAGCAATAGTCCACACGAGTCCAAAGGATCCCCAAAACAATCCCACGAACGACGAGATATGTCCTCAGCTCAACTCTCACCCCATTCGCTTCCGCAGTCACAGATGGACGTGGGGTCTTGCCTCGGCTAAGAATACCCACTCCTTCTCCTTCAAGGGTGGACTCACATCTGATCTCAAAAATAAGAATGGATTGTCTGAGCTCCTGAGGTCAGCCCTTGAAGGGGGTAGGGGTCACACCTTCTATTCAATGGTTGGGTCCACCAGAAGATTCTAGACTAGTCGGCTCCGCTTAGTCTATCCAGTATGTGCATTTGACTAGCCACCTGCTGTGAGGAATCATAGCTATTCCTTCACTAGTGGTGTTGACAAAGCTTAATTACATTATAGCTCAGGGTTGCAAGTATTGGGGGAAGGAGACAGGTTAAGTTACATACATCCCATGACATTGCAAAATGTACAGTAAATACAACCAAAGAGAAGTCCCATCACATCATGACATATTATACAAAATACAGGACAAGGAAAAAAGTACAGATCATGACACATGGCACATACAGAAAGTCAGATAGACAGAGAGAGGGATTTCTGTTCTTCATTTCTTACGTGCAAATAGTGTCTTCAGAGAGGCAGGGGACTAGAACTCTAATGCCACCTATAGGAAGCAGCAATCCTAAATGTCAATATCAACTCTCTAATGAGCCTTGTCACATGACTTAGGATAAAAGCCAAAACCTAAATCTCACATTGCAGACACTGTGTTTCATTTCGTAGCACACAAACAAAAAAGCAAAAACAGCAGAAGCATTGAGACAGGCACGGCTGATGCATGCACACATAGTATAATATACTGTTTATCAGTCACATATTATCCTGTATATAACATCTGATGTCTGTACACATAGTATAATTTAAATCAGTCACTAGTGTTGAGCATTCCGATACCGCAAGTATCGGGTATCGGCCGATATTTGCGGAATTGGAATTACAATACTGAGTTCCGATATTTTCAGTATATCGGATACCGGAATCAGAAGTTCCCATAATTCAAAGAGCCAGAATTCACCCAAAAAGGAATGATTAGAAGTGTGGACACATCTTGTTCTGCATGGTAGGTATGCAACTACTGGCATGGCTGTGATTGGCTGCTGGAATGATGTCATGATGCACCATAAAAAACACAAAGTTAATAAAGTTCACCAAAACTCCACTTTACAGTTGTGTAGGCCACATTACCTCAAATTAAAGTCTAGTCCACACATTAGAAAATTAGTGTTTTTTATACCTGTTAGGAGCAGTTCAGGAAAAAGCACACTAAGCCCTTAGTACTTTTCTGCCTATCATTATCAGTCTACCAAGATGAAGAAGGCAAGGAGTAAGGGACGTGGTCGTGGGCGCAGAGCAGGGAGAGGACATGGTGATTCTGTGCCTGCTGCAGGCACCGGTGACTCATCATCCCCCAGTTTCAGCAGGGAAGAGTCCTTCATGTGCAGCTTTGTAGGAGATCGCCGTACCCTACTGCTGCGGGAGGAACAAATTGAAGCCGTTGTCGGATGGATGGCAGCTAATGCATCGACATCAATTAGTGCCACATCCTTTCAGGCACAGAGCACTATAGAGCACCCATCTGTCTCTTCACCACCTGCCAAATTGCCTAGGCAGTCAGAGAGCCCAGGACAGGAGCCATCTCTACTTCTGTTCTCTGAATCTCTTGGCTTGGAAAGAGGGGCCCAGCCAAGCAGCATTGGAGAAATGGAAGAAGAGGCAGTATACAGTGATGCCCAACAGCTTTGTCTCTCTGACTCTGAAGAGGCGGGTGGGCCAGAGCCTCCGGTCACCACACCGCAGTATGCATCTGATGATGAGACTCAGCTACTACTTTCTTGTGCGTACTGTGCTGCCGAGACTACCCAGGAGGAGCAGTTGGTGGAAGAGGGTAGTGTAGGTGATGAGGTCCTTGACTTATCATGGCGTGAGGTACAGGAAGGTGGTGGGAGCAGCTCTGAGGAAGAGATTCCCCGAACGGCCCAAAGAGGGAGAGGGAGGGGGAAGACTGCATTGCCTGTAGCCTCCACTTCGACACCCATTAGGAGCATGCCTCTTCCAAAAGCCAAAACGGGTGCTCGAAAGACTTGCAGTGCCTGGTCCTTTTTTGACACAGTTGCAGATGACATTTGCTTTGTCAAATGCAAGCTGTGTCATCAGAAAGTCAAAAGAGGGAAAAGTGTCAGCAACCTCAATACATAGTTACATAGTTACATAGTTATTAAGGTTGAAGGAAGACTATATGTCCATCTAGTTCAACCCATAGCCTAACCTAACATGCCCTAACATGTTGATCCAGAGGAAGGCAAAAAAAACCCATGTGGCAAAGAGTAAGCTCCACATTGGGGAAAAAAATTCCTTCCCGACTCCACATACGGCAATCAGACTAGTTCCCTGGATCAACGCCCTATCAAGGAATCTAGTGTATATACCCTGTAACATTATACTTTTCCAGAAAGGTATCCAGTCCCCTCTTAAATTTAAGTAATGAATCACTCATTACAACATCATACGGCAGAGAGTTCCATAGTCTCACTGCTCTTACAGTAAAGAATCCATGTCTGTTATTATGCTTAAACCTTTTTTCCTCCAAACGCAGAGGATGCCCCCTTGTCCCTGTTTCAGGTCTATGATTAAAAAGATCATCAGAAAGGTCTTTGTACTGTCCCCTCATATATTTATACATTAAAATAAGATCACCCCTTAGTCTTCGTTTTTCCAAACTAAATAGCCCCAAGTGTAATAACCTATCTTGGTATTGCAGACCCCCCAGTCCTCTAATAACCTTGGTCGCTCTTCTCTGCACCCGCTCTAGTTCAGCTATGTCTTTCTTATACACCGGAGACCAGAACTGTGCACAGTATTCTAAGTGTGGTCGAACTAGTGAATTGTATAGAGGTAAAATTATGTTCTCCTCATGAGCATCTATGCCTCTTTTAATGCATCCCATTATTTTATTTGCCTTTGTAGCAGCTGCCTGACACTGGCCCCTGAATATGAGTTTGTCATCCACCCATACACCCAGGTCTTTTTCATTGACGGTTTTGCCCAGAGTTTTAGAATTAAGCACATAATTATACATCTTATTACTTCTACCCAAGTGCATGACCTTACATTTATCCCCATTAAAGCTCATTTGCCATTTTTCAGCCCAAGCTTCTAGTTTACATAAATCATCCTGTAATATAAAATTGTCCTCCTCTGTATTGATTACCCTGCAGAGTTTAGTGTCATCTGCAAATATTGAAATTCTACTCTGAATGCCCCCTACAAGGTCATTAATAAATATGTTAAAAAGAAGAGGGCCCAATACTGACCCCTGTGGTACCCCACTGCTAACCGCTACCCAGTCCGAGTGTGCTCAATTAATAACCACCCTTTGTTTCCTATCCCTGAGCCAGCTCTCAACCCACTTGCACATATTTTCCCCTATCCCCATTATTCTCATTTTATGTATCAACCTTTTGTGTGGCACCGTATCAAAAGCTTTTGAAAAGTCCATATACACTACATCCACTGGGTTCCCTTGGTCCAATCCGGAACTTACCTCTTCATAGAAACTGATCAAATTAGTCTGACATGAACGGTCCCTAGTAAACCCGTGCTGATACTGGGTCATGAGGTTATTCCTCTTCAGATACTCCAGCATAGCATCCCTTAGAATGCCCTCCAGGATTTTACCCACAGTAGAGGTTAAGCTTACTGGCCTATAATTTCCGAGTTCAGTTTTTGTTCCCTTTTTGAATATTGGCACCACATTTGCTATACGCCAGTCCTGTGGCACAGACCCTGTTATTATGGAGTCTTTAAAGATTAATAATAATGGTCTATCAATGACTGTACTTAATTCCTGCAGTACTCGAGGGTGTATCCCATCCGGGCCCGGAGATTTGTCAATTTTAGTGATTTGTAGACGCCGCCGCACTTCCTGCTGGGTTAAGCAGGTGACATTTATTTGGGAATTTTTATCACTAGTCATTTTGTCTGCCATGGGATTTTCTTGTGTAAATACTGATGAAAAAAAGTCATTTAGCATATTGGCCTTTTCCTCATCCTCATCCACCATCTCACCCAGACTATTTTTAAGGGGGCCAAGACTATCATTTTTTAGTTTCTTACTATTTATGTAGTTAAAGAATATTTTAGGATTATTTTTACTCTCTCTGGCAATGAGTCTCTCTGTCTCAATCTTTGCTGCCTTGATTTGCTTTTTACAGAATTTATTTAATTTTCTGTATTTACTTAATGCCTCCTCACTACCTACTTCCTTTAATTCTCTAAATGCTTTCTTTTTGTCACTTATTGCGCCCCTTACAGCTCTATTTAGCCATATTGGTTTCCTCCTATTTCTAGTATGTTTATTCCCATACGGTATATACTGTGCACAGGTCCTATCCAGGATGCTAATAAACGTCTCCCATTTTCTTTGTGTATTTTTGTGTCTCAGGACATCGTCCCAGTTAATTGCACCAAGATCCTCTCTCATCCGTTGGAAATTTGCCCTCCTGAAGTTTAGTGTCCTTGTAACCCCTTTACTACACATCTTTTTAAAGGATACATGAAAACTTATTATTTTGTGATCGCTATTTCCCAAGTGACCCCCAACCCTTATATTTGCTATGCGGTCTGGCCTGTTGGTTAATATTAGGTCTAGCAGTGCCCCCTTTCTTGTTGGGTCCTGAACCAGTTGTGAAAGGTAATTGTCTCACATAGTTGTCAAAAACCGATTACCTTTGCTGGAACTGGAGGTTTCTGTTCCCCAATCTATTTCAGGGCAGTTGAAGTCCCCCATAATAATGACTTCTCCTTGAGTCGCAGCTTCATCTATTTGCTTTACGAGGATATTCTCCATTGCTTCCATTATTTTTGGAGCTTTATAACAAACCCCTATCAGTAATTTATTATTTTTTCCCCCTCCCCTTATCTCCACCCACAGGGATTCTACATTTTCATTAAATTCACCTATATTATCGCGCAGGATGGGTTTTAAGGACGATTTTACATATAGACACACCCCTCCCCCTCGCTTATCTGTACGGTCATTTCTGAACAGGCTATAGCCCTGCAAGTTAACAGCCCAGTCATGGCTCTCATCCAGCCACGTTTCAGATATCCCCACCATGTCATAATTATGCTCCAACAACATTAGTTCTAATTCGTCCATTTTGTTGGCGAGGCTTCTGGCATTAGTATACATGCACTTTATGTTCCTCTCTGTACTTCTATTTCTTAAATTATTAACTGTTCTGACCCCACCCCCCATGCCACCGCCACCCCCAACTTCCTTATTTGTGCCCAGGTCTCTGTCTACACTATCTTCCCCTCCTATAAAATGAATACCCTCCCCCCCAATTCCTAGTTTAAACACTCCTCCAACCTTCTAGCCATTCTCTCCCCCAGCACAGCTGCACCCTCCCCATTGAGGTACAGTCCATCCCTGGCGTAGAGCCTGTAGCCAACTGAGAAGTCGGCCCAGTTCTGCAGGAACCCAAACCCCTCCTTCCTACACCAATTCTTGAGCCACTTATTAACCTCCCTAATCTCCCGTTGCCTCTCTGGCGTGGCACGTGGTACCGGCAGTATTTCGGAAAATACCACGTTGGAGGTCCTTGCTTTCAGCTTGCAGCCTAATTCCCTGAAATCATCTTTAAGGACCTTCCACCTACCTCTAACTTTGTCATTAGTGCCAATGTGCACCATGACCGCTGGGTCCTCACCAGCCCCTCCCAATAATCTGTCCACCCGATCAGCGATGTGTCGGACTCGAGCGCCAGGTAGGCAGCACACCGTTCGACGATCCCTGTCTTTGTGACAGATTGCCCTATCTGTTCCCCTAATAATTGAGTCGCCCACTACCAGCACCTGTCTGGCCTGCCCTGCTCTCCTATTTCCCTCCTTACTGGAGCAGTCACTCCTCCGGCTTTCAGAGGACATGCCTGGCTGCAGCAGTGCTCCCCCTGTACTGGCACCCCCCTCATCTGCCAACTTAGCAAACTTATTGGGGTGTGCCAGGTCAGGACTACCCTCCCTAGCACTCTTCCCTCTACCCCGCTTCCTAACTGTCACCCAGCTTCCTACTTCACCATCCTGCAGCTCCATCCTACCATCCCCCCCTCATCTGTCCCATTGAGCGTCTGCTCCGTGAGCAGAAGACTCCTCTCCATATTGTCTATGGATCTCAGTGTTGCCAGCTGCACATTTAGAGTCAGAATCTGGGTTTCCAAATATGTGGAAAAATGTGCGGACCAAGCACGTGGTAGAGTTACAAAAACACACTGAAGACCTAGGCCAACCAACAGCGGTACCTACCACCTCTTCAGCTCATGTTGTAACCTCGTCCTCCCACTCACACACAGCTGGTTCGGCTTCCTCACAGGATCGCCATGGAACAACCTCTGTTGTCCAGAGACCCAGTGTAATTCTACCCACAGCACCACGTTCCCAGACATCCTCACACTCCCAGCCCAGTCTACAGCCATCCGTAGCACAGGCATGGGAGAAAAGGCTGCCATTCTCGGCAAACCACCCCCAAGCACAGGCTCTGTATGCTGGCATTGCAAAACTACTGTCCCTTGAAATACTCTCATTCAGGCTGGTGGAGACTGACACCTTCCGTAACTTAATGGCATTGGCAGTCCCACAATACAACGTGCCCAGCTGCTTTTATTTCAGCAGGCAATCCGTTCCTGCCCTGCAAAAGCATGTGGAGGGAAACATTAAACATGCGCTACTAAACGCTGTCACTAGCAAGGTTCACCTCAGCACCGATGTGTGGACCAGTCAACATGGACAGGGACGATACCTTTCCCTCACTGCCCATTGGGTCAATGTTGTGGAGCCAGGTACAGATCTTGCGAGTGGTGCTATACGTGTTCTGCCAACTCCAAGGATTGCAGAAATCCAGACTGTACACATTGCCTCCACCTCATACTCCAGTTCCGCTGAATAATCGCTGCAGGAGCCGTCACGGTCTACCTCCACCTTGACCCATGAACACTTACCTGGTACGACCGATCTGAACACAACCGTGGCCAAACGTCAACAGGCCATACTGATATTAATTTCTTTGGGGAATCGAAGCCACACAGCACAGGAGCTCTGTAATGCCATCAAGCAGGAGAGCCACATGTAGTTTGTGTCAGAGAATCTCCAGCCAGGCATGGTAGTGTGTGACAATGGCCGAAATCTGGTGGCAACTCTGGCCCTAGGCAACCTCACTCACATCCCATGTCTGGCACATGTGCTCAACTTGGTCGTGCAGAGTTTTTTGAGGGACTCTCCGGATCTTGATGCACTGCTGCACAAGGTCCGCCTAGAGTGTGCTCACTTGCAGAGTTCCAGCATGGCAAGATTGCGCCTTGCAGCTCTGCAGTGGCGATTACACCTTCCGGAACATCGCATTATATGTGACCTACCCACCAGGTGGAATTCAACGTTACATATGTTGGAGCAGTTGTGTGAGCAGCAGCCAGCAGTAATGGAGTACCAGTTGCATCAGGCGCAAAGAAGTCGCACTGCGCGCCGTTCAGACTTCACAACCACTGAGTAGGACACTATGAAAGACATCTGCCAGGTTATGTGTGCCTTCGATGATTCCACGCGGATGGCGAGTGCAGATGATGCACTAGTCAGCATGACTGCCCCCCTTATCTGCCTGCTTGAAAGAACACTGCAAGCGCTAAGGGATGAGGTTATGGAAGAGGTGGAGTATGAGGAGTCACAAATGCCATCTGCTTCTGGACAGTCAGCGCCACGTGGTTCCTCACAAAGGCCTAGGCAGGGGACACTTTGTGAGGAGGATGAGGAGAAGTCAATGGAGTAGGAAGACATCTATACAGAGGATGGAGTTACACAATGCTCCAGTAGTTAATATGTAGAGCGAGGGTGGGGTGATGCAGAGCAGGCAGAGATCACGCCTCAAGTAGGGGACAGCGTTTCTTGGCCAGTTGGCAGTCTGCAGCAAATGGTTGATTTCATGCTGCAGCGTCTGAGAAACGACCGCCACATCGCCCACATTCTCAACACGGCTGATTATTGGGTGTACACCCTCCTAGATCCGTGCTACTGGGACAACTTACAAAGCCTCATAACACCGTTTAACCGGGAGCGTAAAATGTGGGAGTACCAAGACACACTGGTGCATTCCATCATTTTCTCCTGTCCAACTGAGAGTAGTGCTGCTAGTGCTTTACAAATCAGCTCAGTGCATCGAGGCAGTGGAGGAAGCTCAGCACAAACAGGGAGCAGAAGTAGTGCCTCAGCACAAGGCAAGACCAGTATGGCCCAACTGTGTTAAAGTTTTGTGTACCCGCCACAAATGTCTACACCATCACAGACGGCTCCTGTCAGCAGGAGGCAATGTTTCCGTCAGATGGTGACAGACTACATGTCTTGCCCTCTCAGTGTAATCCCAGACGGCTCTTCCCCTTCAAGTTTTGGGTCTCTAAGCTGGATACATTACCAGAGCTTAGCCAGTATGCATTGGAGGTGCTGGCTTGCCCTGCTGCTAGTGTATTATGGGAAAGCGTCTTTAGTGCCGCAGGTGGTGTAACAGACTAACAGACCGTTGCATGTGACTATCCTCCGAAAACATTGACCGGCTTACTTTTCTGAAACTGAACAATGCGTGGATCTCGCAGGAATTTGCCACTCCTCTTCCAGATTAAATACTTGGTTGGCAACAGTATCCAGGTCTCCTGTTGTGTTCATGTTTCTACCACCTGAACTGTAATCCCTGGGCTCCAACACTGCCAGTTGCTGCTCAGAAGTGCCATCTACACAGTCAACACATGACCCATTGTTATTGGGTTTCAGAAACGTCAGCTGATCCCCTGCTATGTATCCGGCAATTGCTCCTGCTTCCACCACACTCACACTACTACGAAATTAAAGGGAACCTGCCCCCCAGGTGTTTGTAACTGAAAGAGCCACTTTGTGCAGCACAAATGCTGCAACAGGAAAAGGTGGCTCCTTTACTTTTGCTCCTTGCACACACTGAACTTAACACTTATAAAATATGTGTCCCCTCATCCCGTGAAACCGTCCCGGAGTTGGGACTTTTGTTGTGAATTCTGTGGCTGAATTCACTCCTGTGGTCACAAGTGGTACTGCAGCTTCTGAGCTTCCTCCCTCAGGTGTTCTGGTGAGCTCGTTAACTGCTTCATTACTTAACTCCGCCTGATGCTGCTATCCTTGCTCCTTGTCAATGTTTCAGTGTTGGATCTGAGCTTCTCCTGATTGTTCCTGTGTCCTGCTGCTCTGTATAGCTAAGTGCTTTTTGCTTTTTTGTTGCTTTTTTTCTGTCCAGCTTGTCTTTTGTTTTGCTGGAAGCTCTGAGATGCAAAGGGTGTACCGCCGTGCCGTTAGTTCGGCACGGTGTTTTTTTTTTGCCCCTTTGCGTGGTTTTGCTTTAGGGTTTTTTGTAGACTGCAAAGTTCGCTTTACTGTCCTCGCTCTGTCCTAGAATATCGGGCCCCACTTTGCTGAATCTATTTCATCCCTACGTTTTGTCTTTTCGTCTTACTCACAGTCATTATATGTGGGGGGCTGCCTTTTCCTTTGGGGAATTTCTCTGGGGCAAGTCAGGCCTATTTTTCTATCTTCAGGCTAGCTAGTTTCTTAGGCTGTGCCGAGTTGCCTAGGTAGTTGTTAGGCGCAATCCACAGCCGCTTTTAGTTGTGTTTAGGATAGGATCAGGTGTGCAGTCTACAGAGTTTCCACGTCTCAGAGCTCGTTCTTGTATTTTTGGGTATTTGTCAGATCACTGTGTGCGCTCTGATCGCTAAGCACACTGTGTTTCTGGATTGCCTTCATAACACCTGTCATTAGCAAACATAACAGTACAAGGAGCCAAACTAATGATTCTCAATAGAGGGAGAGAAAAAGTTCTGACATCATTTTTTTTTTTTTTTCTGCTCTGTGTTCACTTTTTTTTTTCCCCTAGACATTTGGGTGATTCTGGACACAGGTGTGGACATGGATATTCAGGGTCTGTGCTCTTCAATGGATAATCTCGTTATAAATGTACAAAAAATTCAAGATACTATTGATCAGAAATCTATGTTAGAACCAAGAATTCCTATTCCTGATTTGTTTTTTGGAGATAGAACTAAGTTTCTAAGTTTCAAAAATAATTGTAAGCTATTTCTGGCCTTGAAACCTCATTCTTCTGGTAATCCTATTCAACAGGTTTTGATTATTATTTCTTTTTTGCGCGGCGACCCTCAAGACTGGGCATTTTCTCTTGCGCCAGGAGACCCTGCATTGAGTAGTGTCGATGCGTTTTTCCTGGCGCTCGGATTGCTGTAGGATGAGCCTAATTCAGGGGATCAGGCTGAGAAAAATTTGCTGGCTTTGTGCCAGGGTCAGGATGATATAGAAGTATATTGTCAGAAATTTAGGAAATGGTCAGTACTCACTCAGTGGAATGAATCTGCGCTGGCAGCTTTGTTCAGAAAGGGTCTCTCTGAGGCTCTTAAGGATGTCATGGTGGGATTTCCTAGGCCTGCTGGTTTGAATGAGTCTTTGTCTTTGGCCATTCAGATCGGTCGATGCTTGCGCGAGCGTAAATCTGTGCACCATTTGGCGGTACTGCCTGAGGTTAAACCTGAGCCTATGCAGTGCGATAGGACTATGACTAGAGTTGAACGGCAGGAATACAGACGTCTGAATGGTCTGTGTTTCTACTGTGGTGATTCCACTCATGCTATTTCTGATTGTCCTAAGCGCACTAAGCGGTCCGCTAGGTCTGCCGTCATTGGTACTGTACAGTCCAAATTCCTTCTGTCCATTACCTTGATATGCTCTTTGTCGTCGTTTTCTGTCATGGCGTTTGTGGATTCGGGCGCTGCCCTGAATCTGATGGATTTGGATTATGCTAAACGTTGTGGGTTTTTCTTGGAGCCTTTGCGGTGTCCTATTCCGTTGAGAGGAATTGATGCTACACCTTTGGCCAAGAATAAACCTCAGTACTGGACCCAGCTGACCATGTGCATGGCTCCTGCACATCAGGAAGTTATTCGCTTTCTGGTGCTACATAATCTGCATGATGTGGTCGTGTTGGGGTTGCCATGGCTACAAACCCATAATCCAGTATTAGATTGGAATTCCATGTCGGTATCCAGCTGGGGTTGTCAGGGGGTACATGGTGATGTTCCATTTTTGTCGATTTCGTCATCCACCCCTTCTGAGGTCCCAGAGTTCTTGTCTGATTATCAGGATGTATTTGAAGAGCCCAAGTCCGATGCTCTACCTCCGCATAGGGATTGTGATTGTGCTATCAATTTGATTCCTGGTAGTAAATTCCCTAAAGGTCGATTATTTAATTTATCCGTGCCCGAACACGCCGCTATGCGCAGTTATGTGAAGGAATCCCTGGAGAAGGGACATATTCGCCCATCGTCATCACCACTGGGAGCAGGGTTCTTCTTTGTAGCCAAGAAGGATGGTTCGCTGAGACCGTGTATTGATTACCGCCTTCTTAATAAGATCACTGTTAAATTTCAGTATCCCTTGCCATTGTTATCTGACTTGTTTGCTCGGATTAAGGGGGCTAGTTGGTTCACTAAGATAGATCTTCGTGGTGCGTATAATCTGGTGAGAATCAGGCAAGGAGATGAATGGAAAACTGCATTCAATACGCCCGAGGGTCATTTTGAGTATCTAGTGATGCCGTTCGGACTTGCCAATGCTCCATCTGTGTTTCAGTCTTTTATGCATGACATCTTCCGTGAGTATCTGGATAAATTCCTGATTGTTTACTTGGATGACATTTTGATCTTCTCAGATGATTGGGAGTCTCATGTGAAGCAGGTCAGAATGGTTTTTCAGGTCCTGCGTGCTAACTCTTTGTTTGTGAAGGGATCAAAGTGTCTCTTCGGTGTGCAGAAAGTTTCATTTTTGGGGTTCATCTTTACCCCTTCTACTATCGAGATGGATCCAGTTAAGGTCCAAGCCATCCAGGATTGGATTCAGCCGACATCTCTGAAAAGTCTGCAAAAGTTCCTGGGCTTTGCTAATTTTTATCGTCGCTTCATCTGTAATTTTTCTAGCATTGCCAAACCATTGACCGATTTGACCAAGAAGGGTGCTGATTTGGTTAATTGGTCTTCTGCTGCTGTGGAAGCTTTTCAGGAGTTGAAGCGTCGTTTTTGTTCTGCCCCTGTGTTGTGTCAGCCAGATGTTTCTCTTCCGTTCCAGGTCGAGGTTGATGCTTCTGAGATTGGAGCAGGGGCGGTTTTGTCACAGAGAGGTTCTGATTGCTCAGTGATGAAACCATGTGCTTTCTTTTCCAGGAAGTTTTCGCCCGCTGAGCGTAATTATGATGTGGGCAATCGAGAGTTGCTGGCCATGAAGTGGGCATTCGAGGAGTGGCGTCATTGGCTTGAAGGAGCTAAGCATCGCGTGGTGGTATTGACTGATCATAAGAACTTGACTTATCTCGAGTCTGCCAAGCGCTTGAATCCTAGACAGGCCCGTTGGTCGTTATTTTTTGCCCGCTTCGACTTTGTGATTTCGTACCTTCCGGGCTCTAAAAATGTGAAGGCGGATGCTCTGTCTAGGTGTTTTGTGCCCGACTCTCCGGGTTTATCTGAGCCAGCGGGTATCCTCAAGGAAGGAGTCATTGTGTCTGCCATCTCCCCTGATTTGCGGCGGGTGCTGCAAAAATTTCAGGCGAATAAACCTGATCGTTGTCCAGCAGAGAAACTGTTCGTCCCTGATAGGTGGACTAATAAACTTATCTCTGAACTTCATTGTTCGGTGTTGGCTGGTCATCCTGGAATCTTTGGTACCAGAGAGTTAGTGGCTAGATCCTTCTGGTGGCCATCTCTGTCACGGGATGTACGTACTTTTGTGCAGTCCTGTGGGATTTGTGCTAGGGCTAAGCCCTGCTGTTCTCGTGCCAGTGGGTTGCTTTTGCCCTTGCCGGTCCCAAAGAGGCCTTGGACACATATTTCGATGGATTTCATTTCTGACCTTCCCGTTTCTCAAAAGATACGATACGATACGATACGATACACTTTATTGATCCCGTGGGAAATTATGGTATCACAGCAGCACAACTTAAATCATAAAAATCATAAAGGAATTCCATAGTTGACATGACAGTTTGTTGACAGAAGAACATTATACATTAGAATAGGACATACACAACGAGTGAACTGAATGTAGAGAAATAAGTAGACATTCACCTTGGTGGTTTAACCCTAATGTTATTGTTGTACATTCCCATGGCAGTTGGCACAAACGATTTCCTATATTTTTCCTTCTTACACCTCAGAAGTATTAGCCGGTTGCTGAAGGTGCTCTTCTGTCTCATGAATAGCTCATATAATGGATGTGCGATGTCAGTCATTTGGGTGGTCCGTGATCGCTTTTCTAAAATGGTCCATCTTGTGCCCTTGGCTAAGTTGCCTTCCTCCTCTGATTTGGTACCTTTGTTCTTTCAGCACGTGGTTCGGTTGCATGGCATTCCTGAGAATATTGTTTCTGACAGAGGTTCCCAGTTTGTTTCAAGGTTTTGGCGAGCCTTTTGTGGTAGGATGGGCATTGACCTATCCTTTTCCTCGGCTTTCCATCCTCAGACTAATGGCCAGACCGAACGAACCAATCAGACCTTGGAAACATATCTGAGATGTTTTGTTTCTGCAGACCAGGATGATTGGGTGTCCTTTTTGCCGTTGGCTGAGTTCGCCCTTAATAATCGGGCCAGCTCGGCTACCTTGGTTTCTCCATTTTTTTGCAATTCTGGGTTCCATCCTCGTTTCTCTTCAGGACAGGTTGAGTCTTCGGACTGTCCTGGTGTGGATTCTGTGGTGGATAGGTTGCAGCAGATCTGGACTCAGGTAGTGGACAATTTGATCTTGTCCCAGGAGAAAGCTCAACTTTTCGCTAATCGCAGACGCCGTGTGGGTCCCCGACTTTGTGTTGGGGATCTGGTTTGGTTATCTTCTCGTCATATTCCTATGAAGGTTTCCTCTCCTAAATTTAAACCTCGTTTTATTGGTCCGTATAGGATTTCTGAGGTTCTCAATCCTGTGTCTTTTCGTTTGACCCTCCCAGACTCCTTTTCCATACATAATGTATTCCATAGGTCGTTGTTGCGGAGATACGTGGCACCTATGGTTCCATCTGTTGAGCCTCCTGCCCCGGTTTTGGTGGAGGGGGAATTGGAGTATATTGTGGAGAAGATTTTGGATTCTCGTGTTTCTAGACGGAAACTCCAGTATCTGGTTAAATGGAAGGGTTATGCTCAGGAAGATAATTCCTGGGTTTTTGCCTCTGATGTTCATGCTTCCGATCTTGTTCGTGCCTTTCATGCGGCTCATCCTGGTCGGCCTGGGGGCTCTGGTGAGGGTTCGGTGACCCCTCCTCAAGGGGGGGGTACTGTTGTGAATTCTGTGGCTGAATTCACTCCTGTGGTCACAAGTGGTACTGCAGCTTCTGAGCTTCCTCCCTCAGGTGTTCTGGTGAGCTCGTTAACTGCTTCATTACTTAACTCCGCCTGATGCTGCTATCCTTCCTCCTTGTCAATGTTTCAGTGTTGGATCTGTGCTTCTCCTGATTGTTCCTGTGTCCTGCTGCTCTGTATAGCTAAGTGCTTTTTGCTTTTTTGTTGCTTTTTTTCTGTCCAGCTTGTCTTTTGTTTTGCTGGAAGCTCTGAGACGCAAAGGGTGTACCGCCGTGCCGTTAGTTCGGCACGGTGTTTTTTTTTTGCCCCTTTGCGTGGTTTTGCTTTAGGGTTTTTTGTAGACTGCAAAGTTCGCTTTACTGTCCTCGCTCTGTCCTAGAATATCGGGCCCCACTTTGCTGAATCTATTTCATCCCTACGTTTTGTCTTTTCGTCTTACTCACAGTCATTATATGTGGGGGGCTGCCTTTTCCTTTGGGGAATTTCTCTGGGGCAAGTCAGGCCTATTTTTCTATCTTCAGGCTAGCTAGTTTCTTAGGCTGTGCCGAGTTGCCTAGGTAGTTGTTAGGCGCAATCCACAGCCGCTTTTAGTTGTGTTTAGGATAGGATCAGGTGTGCAGTCTACAGAGTTTCCACGTCTCAGAGCTCGTTCTTGTTTTTTTGGGTATTTGTCAGATCACTGTGTGCGCTCTGATCGCTAAGCACACTGTGTTTCTGGATTGCCTTCATAACACCTGTCATTAGCAAACATAACAGACTTTCCTTTGTAATGAGACGCAGCACAGCCGTCATACCCCCTTGGTGCTTGGTGCCGCCCCCTCAGCATTGGTTGAATCTGTCCCGGAGCCTGCGCTGTTATGTTAAACCTTGGACATGCGCTGTCCGTCTTCTGACATCATTTGGTGTCAGGCTGACTGCGCCTGTGCGGCCGCGCTGCCAGAGATCCCGCCTCGCAGTGTCTTCTGATTTATTCACACAGCGGGGCTGGGATTCATGGGCATGTGATGTGCATATCTTCGCCTCAGGCTCTCACTCATCTCCATATGACTTCTTGAGACTGTGCAGCATCAGCTGATCCCTAATAGAATGCCACGGCCGTGACGCCGCACAGTCTGAAGAAGGTGGAAGGAGATGAGTTAGAGTCCAAAATATGCACTCCACATGCCTATAAATCCCAGCCCCACAGTGTGATTAAATCCGAAGACACTGCGAGGCGGGATCTCTGGCAGCACGGCCGCACAGGCGCAATCAGCCTAACACTAAATGATGTCAGAAGATGGGCAGCGCTAACTGCGCATGCCCAAGGTTTAACATAACAGCGCAGGCTACGGGACAGATTCAAACAATGCTGAGGAGGCGGTGCACAGCACCAAGGGGGAGGAATGACGGCTGTGCATCGTCTCATTCCGAAGGAAAGTTACACGGTATGCCGGGACACATTTTATAAGTGTTTAGTTCTGCGTTTGCAAGGAGCATAATTAAAAGAGCCACCTTTTCCTTGTGCAGCATTAGTGCTGCACAAGGTGTCTCTTTTAGTTACAAATGCCTGGGGGGGTTAAAGGTTCCCTATCAACTTGCTCCAATTAGGCCTCAACCTACACTCTGCTTCTCCTGCATTCCCTGGGCTCCAACACTGCCAGTTGCTGCCCGGAAGTGCTGTCTGCACAGTCAACAGTTGCTCCTCTGTTATTGGGGCTCAGTAACGCCAGCAGCTACCCAGCTGTGTGTGTGGAAATAACTCAAAACTGCTCCTCCTGCTGTCCCTGGTCTCCAACACCGCCAGTTGCTGCCTGGAAGTGCTGTCTGCACAGTCAACACTTGCTGCCGTGTTATTGGGGTTCAGTAATGCCAGCTCCTCCCCTGATCTGTGTGCAACAATGTGTCCTGCAACCGCCACGCTGACACAACAACAGATATTAAACTGCCTCGAGTGCAGACTTCGGCCTCCCCTCTGCTCCTCCTGCTGTCCCTGGGCTCCAACACCGCCAGTTGCAGCCCGGAAGTGCTGTCTGCACTCAACAGTTGCTCCTCTGTTATTGGGGTTCAGTAACGCCAGCTGCTCCCCTGCTGTGTGTGCGGCAATGTGTCCTGCGACTGCCACGCTGACACAACAACAGATATTAAACTGCCTCGAGTGCAGGCTTCGGCCTACACTCTGCTCCTCCTGCTGTCCCTGGGCTCCAACACCGCCAGTTGCTCCCCGGAAGTGCTGTCTGCACAGTCAATACTTGCTGCCTTGTTATTGGGTTTCAGTAACGTCAGCTGATCCCCAGCTCGGTGTGCAGCAATAGCTCAAGTCTGCTCCTCCTCCTGCCCCTGGGCTCCAACACCGCCAGTTGCTCCCTGGAAGTGCTGTCTGCACAGTCAACACTTGCTCCTCTGTTATTGGGGTTCAGTAACGCCAGCTGCTCACCTGCTGTGTGTGCAGCAATAACTCAAGTCTGCTCCTCCTGCTGTCCCTGGGCTCCAACACCGCCAGTTGCTGCCGGGAAGTGCTGTCTGCACAGTCAACAGTTGCTCCTCTGTTATTGGGGTTCAGTAACGCCAGCTGCTCCCCTGCTGTGTGTGCAGCAATGTGTCCTGCGACCGCCACGCTGACACAACAACAGATATTAAACTACCTCGAGTGCAGGCTTCGGCCCACACTCTGCTCCTCCTGCTGTCCCTTGGCTCCAACACTGCCAGTTGCTGCCTGGAAGTGCCATCTGCACAGTCAACAGTTGCTTCTCTGTTATTGGGGTTCAGCAACACCAGCTGCTCCCCTGCTGTGTGTGCGGCAATGTGTCCTGCGACCACCACGCTGACACAACAACATTTATTAAACTGCCTCAAGTGCTGGCTTTGGCCTACACTCTGCTCCTCCTGCTGTCCCTGGGCTCCAACACCGCCAGTTGCTGCCCGGAAGTGTTGTTTGCACAGTCAACACTTGCTGCCGTGTTATTGGGGTTCACTAACGTCAGCTGCTCCCCTGTTTTGCATGTGGCAATGTGTCCTGCGACCTCCATGCTGACACTAAAACAGAAATTAAAGGGAACCTGTCACCCCTGGCATTTGTAACTTAAAGAGCCACCTTGTGCAGCACTAATGCTGCATTTGGACAAGATGGATCTTTTAGTTATTCTCCTTGCACACACTGATCTAAACATTTATAAAATGTGTCCCCTCAACCTTCAAACCGTCCCGGAGGTGGAACTTTCCTTCTTAATGAGACGCAGCACAGCCGTCATTCATACCCCCTTGGCGTCCAGGCGCCACCTCCTCAGCATTGTTTGAATCTGACATCATTTGTTGTCAGGCTGGCTGCGCCTGTGCGGCCGCCCTGCCCAGGATCACGACCCGCAGTGTCTTATTTATTCACACTGCGGGCCTGGGATTCATGGTCATGCGCAGTGCATATGTTGGCCTCTCACCCATCTCCTTCCACCTTCTTCAGACTGTGCCACGTCTCCACCGTGGCATACGATTTGGGATCAGCTGAGGCGGCACAGTCTGAAAAAGGTGGAAGGAGATGAGTGAGAGGCCAAGATATGCACTGCGCATGCCCATGAATCCCAGGCGTGCAGTGTGATTAAATGTGAAGCCATGCAGGCCTGGGATTCATGGGCATGCGCAGTGCATATCTTGGCCTCTCACTCATCTTCTTCTGCCTTCTTCAGACTGTGCCGCGTCACGGCTGTGGCATACGATTTGGGATCAGCTGACGCGGCACAATCTGAAAAAGGTGGAAGGAGATGAGTGAGAGGTCAAGATATGCACTTCGCATGCCCATGAATCCCAGGTGTGCAGTGTGAATAAATCAGAAGACACCGTGGGGCGGGATCTCTGGCAGGGCGGCCGCACAGGCGCAGCCAGCCTGAAAACAAATGATGTCTGAAGACGGGCAGCGCTAACTGCGCATGGCCAAGGGATAACATAACAACACAGGCTTCGGGACAGTTTCAAACAATACTGAGGAGGCCGTGCACGGCGCCAAGGGTGTGTGAATGACGGCTGTCCTGCGTCTCATTAAGAAGGAAAGCCCCGCCTCTGGGACTGTTTCAGGGTATGAGGGGACATATTTTATAAGTGTTAACTTCAGCGTGTGCAAGGAGCATAATTCAAAGAGCCACCTTTTCCTTGTGCAGCATTAGTTCTGCACAAGGTGGATCTTTTAGTTACAAACACCTGGGGGGGGTTAATGGTTCCCTTTCAACTTGCTCCAATTAGGCCTCAGCCTATACTCGGCTTCTCCTGCAATCCCTGGGCTCCAACACTGCCAGTTTCTGCTCAGAAGAGTCTTTGGCACGGGTACTCCCTCATGCCCAGCCCGGTTCCAGCACGCCAGATGTTTCCGGGTAGTGTCAAGGTCACATTGCCTCCAATATGTTGTCCTGTTGTGTTGCGGTCTGGTTAGCCAACTCTATGGTGCCTGCAGTTTAGGTGCTTCCTATGTTGGCTGCGGAAACTGGCAACGAATAGTGTTGAGCGATACCGTCCGATACTTGAAAGTATCGGTATCGGATAGTATCGGCCGATACCCGAAAAATATCGGATATCACCGATATCCGATACCAATACAAGTCAATGGGACATCAAGTATCGGAATGTATCCTGATGGTTCCCAGGGTCTGAAGGAGAGGAAACTCTCCTTCAGGCCCTGGGATCCATAGTGAGGTGTAAAATAAAAGAATTAAAATAAAAAATATTGATATGCTCACCTCTCCGGCGGCCCCTGGACATCACGCTGGTAACCGGCCGGCTTCTTTGTTTAAAATGAGCGCGTTTAGGACCTGCGAATGACGTCGCGGCTTCTGATTGGTCGCGTGGCGATCACATGAGCGGCACGCGACCAATCAGAAGCCGCGACGTAATTCGCAGGCCCTAAACGCGCTCATTTTAAACAAAGAAGCTGGCCGGTTACCAGCGTGATGTCCAGGGGCCGCGCCGGAGAGGTGAGCATATCAATATTTTTTATTTTAATTCTTTATTTTACACATCCCTATTGATTTGATACCGATACCCGATACCACAAAAGTATCGGATCTCGGTATCGGAATTCCGATACCGCAAGTATCGGCCGATACCCGATACTTGCGGTATCGGAATGCTCGACACTAGCAACGGAGGCTGGTTCCATTGTGGCAATTGGACAAGCTCCCTCTGTAGGACTGTCAGTTTTCGGTAACTACGGCGGCTCGCGGCCTAGCAATTTTTTTTTCCTGTGGACCTTCTGCTGAATATATGAGTTTCAGCACCATTAGCTGGTTCTTAGGAACACAAGCTTGAATAGGTCCCCCTGGTTCCAGTACCGTCAGCTGGTTCTGGGCAGAGCCTTTGGCTTAGGTGCCTCCTTCTGGGTATCCGAGTTCCATCAACGTCAGGTGGTCCTTGGTAGTGCTTTCTGGCATGGCTACCTCCTGCTTAATAACAGGATTCCAGTAACATCAGCTGGTCCTCGGTTGTTCCATTGGCTCTTGTACCTTCAGCTAGCCATCTGGGTTCCAGTACCGTCATCTGCTTCTCGGCAGTGTCTTTTGCTCTTGTACCTTCTGCTCCCCATCCTGGTTCCAGTACCATCAGCTGGTTCCGGGCAGAGCCTTTGGCTTAGGTGCCTCCTTCTGGGTATCTGAGTTCCACCAACGTCAGGTGGTCCTTGGTAGTGCTTTCTGGCACGGGTACCTCCTGCTTAGTAACTGTGTTCCAGTAACGTCAGCTGGTCCTCGGTAGTTGCGATTGTGTATGAATGGCCACAGGCACAACACCAAAAAAGGTTTTTTAAAACATAGTCTGTCCAGACACCTTCTGGTCAAACATCACAAAAAATTTGACATAAAGGTAACCCCTGTGGAGCAAATGCCACAGAGTGACATCAACAGAATCCAGAAATTAAATAGAAAGGAGTCCTATTGGATTTTCCGATTGAAAACCTTATATCTCGATGGCCTCAATGAAACAGTGGAAAATGTATAGAGATTCGCACGGGAGAGGGGAGGAGGAAGGAGAGGGAGAAGAGGTAAATGAAAGATGAAAGGGAAAAGGGAGAGAAGAAGAGAGAAAAAGGAGGAAAGATAAAAAAAAGGGGTATATATATTGTAAAACTGCAGTAGCACCGTACGCAGTGAAGAAGTAGGGACCCACAAATTCAAACACAAAAGTCTCTTTTAATGTGTTTCTTCACAACATTAAAGTCCACTTCACATAAATGCATATAACTTCAGTGAACAGTTTACACCAGTTCAAAATAATACATATCACATGGCTTTAGATTTGCGGTCCCTAAACAGGCCAGACTTCCCTTGTCCAGTTTCCCTGGGCGACCGCACGCCATCTCAGTCTCTATACGTCTCCGTACACACAGCCTCATATGTTGCAGACACTACACACGCCAGCCCTCCTCTGACTAGTTCTCGTGGGTGTCCTGCATCGCTGTATCACAGTCTCTTACAGACTCATTACTCACACAGTCGTACACAGTTCAGGATATCCTCCGGATAGCAGCCGGGCACCATATCCACCTGTTTGCAATCGTTGCACATGCTAGTCCTCTTTCGGGTACAGGACATCCACCTCCGGGCACAGGACTATCCACATCCGACTCCTACGGGCACAGGATATCCACCTCCGGGCACAGGACTGACCACATCCGAGACCAGTACCATGGACGACTTGCATCTCTGTGTACGCTGCGGGTGCCAGGCTATCAGCTGCCCTGGGTGCTGGCTCTGCTGGCCTCCATGCACTCTGCAGACCTGCACACACCAGACTGACTCTGACGCAGTGGCGTAGGAAGGGGGGTGCGGGGGGGGCGGTCCGCCCCGGGCGGCACAATGCTGGGGGCGGCCGGCGCTGCAGGAGAAGAAGATAAAAAAAAAAAAAAAAAAGACGCCCCTTTAAATCTTCGGGCGGCGCCGTCCGCCGCCACGACCAGGGCCAGCTCCCCCCACCCCCGGGTCCCGCCCCCCGCTCTAATACTCACCTCTCCTGGTTCCTGCGGCTTCAGCGTCCTCTGACTCTGCGACGTCTCAGAGCAGAGGGCGCGATGACGTCACTACTGTGCGCGCCGCTCTGCCTCTCTGTCCTGAGCGTCGCAGAGCCGGAGAGACGCTGACTGCACCGGACCTGCGCTGGGAACGGGAGAGGTGAGGATTTTACTTTTTTTTTTTTTTCTTTATGTCTGACTGTCTGGGGCTGGGGCAATGCTGGAGACCATGGGGCAGATTGCTGGACACACTGGGGCAGTACTGGAGACCATGGGGCAGAATGCTGGACACACTGGGGCAATACAGGAGACTATGGGGCAGATTGCTGGACACACTGGGGCAATACAGGAGACCATGGGGCAGATTGCTGGACACACTGGGGCAATACAGGAGACTATGGGGCAGATTGCTGGACACACTGGGGCAATACAGGAAACTATGGGGCAGATTGCTGGACACACTGGGGCAATACTGGAGACCATGGGGCAGAATGCTGGACACACTGGGGCAATACTGGAGACCATGGGGCAGAATGCTGGACACACTGGGGCAGTACAGGAGACTATGGGGCAGAATGCTGGATACACTGAATACTGGAGACCATGGGGCAGATTTCAGGACACATTGAGGCAATGCTGGAGACCCTGGGGCAGACTTCTGGACATACTGGGGCAATACTGGAGACCATGGGGCAGATTGCTGGACACACCGGGGCAATACTGGAGACCATGGGGCAGAATGCTGGACACACTGGGGCAATACTGGAGACCATGGGGCAGAATGCTGGACACACTGGGGCAATACTGGAGACCATGGGGCAGAATGCTGGACACACTGGGGCAATACTGGAGACCATGGGGCAGAATGCTGGACACACTGGGGCAGTACAGGAGACTATGGGGCAGAATGCTGGACACACTGAATACTGGAGACCATGGGGCAGATTTCAGGACACATTGAGGCAATGCTGGAGACCCTGGGGCAGACTTCTGGACATACTGGGGCAATACTGGAGACAATGGGGCAGATTGCTGGACACACCGGGGCAATACTGGAGACCATGGGGCAGAATGCTGGACACACTGGGGCAATACAGGAGACCATGGGGCAGATTGCTGGACACACTGGGGCAATACTGGAGACCATGGGGCAGAATGCTGGACACACTGGGGCAATACTGGAGACCATGGGGCAGAATGCTGGACACACTGGGGCAATACTGGAGACCATGGGGCAGAATGCTGGACACACTGGGGCAATACTGGAGACCATGGGGCAGAATGCTGGACACACTGGGGCAGTACAGGAGACTATGGGGCAGAATGCTGGACACACTGAATACTGGAGACCATGGGGCAGATTTCAGGACACATTGAGGCAATGCTGGAGACCCTGGGGCAGACTTCTGGACATACTGGGGCAATACTGGAGACAATGGGGCAGATTGCTGGACACACCGGGGCAATACTGGAGACCATGGGGCAGAATGCTGGACACACTGGGGCAATACTGGAGACCATGGGGCAGAATGCTGGACACACTGGGGCAATACAGGAGACCATGGGGCAGATTGCTGGACACACTGGGGCAATACTGGAGACCATGGGGCAGAATGCTGGACACACTGGGGCAATACTGGAGACCATGGGGCAGAATGCTGGACACACTGGGGCAATACTGGAGACCATGGGGCAGAATGCTGGACACACTGGGGCAATACTGGAGACCATGGGGCAGAATGCTGGACACACTGGGGCAATACTGGAGACCATGGGGCAGAATGCTGGACACACTGGGGCAATACAGGAGACCATGGGGCAGATTGCTGGACACACTGGGGCAATACTGGAGACCCTGGGGCAGATTGCTGGACACACTGGGGCAATACTGGAGACCCTGGGGCAGATTTCTGGACAGATTGAGGCAATGCTGGAGACCCTGGGGCAGACTTCTGGACACACTGGGGCAATGCTGGACACTGGGGCAGATTGCTGGACACACTGGGGGTAATATACTGGACACACTGGGGCAATGCTGGACACTGGGGGTAATATGCTGGACACACTGGGGCAGACTGCTGGACACACTGGGGAAAGGCTGGACACTGGGGCAGATTGCTGGACACACTGAGGGCAGATTGCTGGACACACTGGGGGTAATATGCTGGACATACTGGGGCAGATTGCTGGACACACTGGGGGTAATATGCTGGACACACTGGGGCAGATTGCTGGACAACATGGGGGTAATATGCTGGACACACTGGGGCAGATTGCTGGACAACATGGGGGTAATATGCTGGACACACTGGGGGCAGGACTTGAGGCATGGGCAGAATGTAGATACGGGGCATGATTGGAGACACGGGGCAGGATTGGATCATGGGGCAGGACGGATACGATGGAGGCTGGTGGGGCAGGATGGGGAGATCATATGGGGTAGAATGGATACTCATGAGGGCAGGATACGACAACATATGGCTGGAGCCAGGAATGAGATAAACGGGGCCAGGGTGGGGAATATTATTACCATAGGGGATAATTAAGGGATATTGTTACTGCAGTGATGTATTTATTTTATTTTTTGAGTATACTGTTTTAAATGGGGGGGGCGGTCCTGTTACTGTGCAGAGTGACACTATATCACCTTTTTTTCTTCATGTGGTGTAATGTAGAAGTTGTGAAAAATTAAGTAATGTGTTCTGCAAGCGGAGCTCGAGATAACTGTGTTATTTCCTGCAGAAACGAGTCCTGGCTGGAAGGAATGATGGCGGTCTGTGCTGGATGAAAGATGAAGGACTTCACCTAGAGACGTCACTGGTGAGTCAGTGTTACCTATACACTGACACTATACACTGTATACTATATAGAGGTCCTGTGTATAATGTCACCAGTGATCTCTGTATTACCTCTACACAGACACTGCATACTAAGTACAGATCTCCTGTGAATACTGGCACTTATGGTGATAGCATTGTGTTTTTTTTTTATTACTGATCAGTATTGTAGTATTCAGTCACTATGTGGTGGTAATATGTAATCTGGAAATGGTGCGGTGGTATTTGTCCCTTGTATGTAGTATTATTCGGTCACTATGTGGCCTGGTCATGGTGTGGTGGTATTAAGTCACAGGTATGGCATGTGGGGGTGACACCATTAGGCCCAGTTTAAGTTCTACAAAACAGGAAAACCATTTTTGGTAACCTTTGTGTGTATTGAGCTGGGGGGGGGGCGCCAAACTCGGGAACAGCCCCGGGCGGCAAAAGCTCTAGCTACGCCTCTGCTCTGACGTGCACCTCGCACACCTGGCCTGACCTGGCCAGACACCTGACACACCCATACCCCTTACTGCAGGGTTTTTAAACACACACAAACCAGTGGCCTTCAGCCACATGGAAAACCCAGACCGGAAATCCATGACTCTCATGCACACCTATGGACTTCATCCGTCTGCATGCACATTCTGGGGAGAACAAACAGTGCCCCCTAGCCGTATCAGAGGCCACAGCCTCACATATCCTCCCCCCCTGTTCATACCTGTGGGGTTGAACATTTGTTACCCCGTATAGGCGTGAGATAATAAGGCATCCGTATGACCCTGTGACATCCCCGCCCAAAACAGCGTTTTCAGTTTCTCCTGCCAATACCTCTAGGGGGAAGCCTATCGGGATTACACTCTGACCCTAATTTGGTGACCCCTATGGCAGGTATCTCAATATTTTCAGGTTCTACGCCCAAAACAGTACATATACACATTCTCTGCTGCAACTGCAGCGCCTCTAGCTGCTGCTGCCAGAACTGCAGCTCCTGCTGCGCAGAATTCGTGGACCCGCCGATCCACAGCAAATCTTCGTAACCCCACCGAGTTACTGCCAGTAGCCTTCAATCTTCATGGCCCCGCCGAGCCACAGCAAGCTGTCTTGAGAAGAAAAAAAAAATTCCAGCCGACTTTGCACAATGCTATGCAGCACGCTTTGGGGTATGCCTCAGTTCACACTACTCCTCGCATTCTCCACCATATGTAAAGCTGCAGTAGCATCGTACGCAGTGAAGAAGCAGTGACCCACAAATTCAAACACAAAAGTCTCTTTTAATGTGTTTCTTCACAGCATTAAAGTCCACTTCACATAAATGCATATAACTTCAGTGAACAGTTCACACCAGTTCAAAGTAATACATATCACATGGCTTTAGATTTGCGGTCCCTAAACAGGCCAGACTTCCCTTGTCCAGTTTCCCTGTGCGACCGCACGCCATCTCACAGTCTCTATACACACAGCTTCATATGTTGCATACACTACACACGCCAGCCCTTCTCTGACTAGTTCTCGTGGGTGTCCTGCATCGCTGTATCACAGTCTCTATACAGACTCTTTACTCACACAGTCATACACAGTTCAGGATATCCTCCGTATAGCAGCCGGGCACCATATCCACCTGTTTGCAATCGTTGCACATGCTAATCCTCTTTCGGGTACAGGACATCCACCTCCGGGCACAGGACTATCCACATCCGACTCCTACGGGCACAGGATATCCACCTCCGGGCACAGGACTGACCACATCCGAGACCAGTACCATGGACGACTTGCATCTCTGTGTACGCTGCGGGTGCCAGGCTGTCAGCTGCCCTGGGTGCTGGCTCTGCTGGCCTCCATGCACTCTGCAGACCTGCACACAAAAGACTGACTCTGACGTACACCTCGCACACCTGGCCTGACTTGGCCAGACACCTGACTCACCCATACCCCTTACTGCAGGGTTTTTAAACACACACAAACCCACATGGAAAACCCGGACCGGAAGTCCATGATTCTCATGCACACCTATGGACTTCATCCATCTGCATGCACATTCTGGGGAGAACAAACAGCGCCCCCTAGCCGTATCAGAGGCCACAGCCTCACAATATATATAAGTTGAGAAGTGCGGAATGAGCTGGCGATAATAATTAATGAACCCCATAAAGCGCTGCACCGCTTTAAGAGAATGGGGTTCCTGCCAGTCCATCACAGCCTGTAGTTTGGCAGGATCCATAGCCAATCCCTGAGCTGGTGTGTTATCTGTGAGGGCAGTGTCGAACCATTCACCACTCGTACCATTACTGGTTTAGCTAGCATAACCAGGGGTATTGCGTGACGTTGGGTGAAGGCAGAAGACATGAAATTGCCCTCCGCCCCAGAATCCACGCAGAGCTCTACCGAGTGAGTGAATGAGCCTATTGTTATTGTCCCCTGAAAGGACAATTTGGAGGCAAACATCGCCGTGTCTAGTGTACCTCCACCTACTACCACTAGACGCTGACGTTTCCTCGACCGCTGAGAATATCTGGTGGCAAGATGTCCTGACTGCTGGCAAACATGACAAACCTGGAGTGCACGAGTGGTCCGGGACTTAGATCCCGCTCGTGACACTTCCATGGCCTCATGTGACTCAGGGGCCTGGACTGGAGACTCCAAAGGTTTGGCGAAAGTGGGAGCCAGCCGAAACCTCTGCCTACACTGGGCTTGCTCTAACCTCCGCTTGTGAAAACGGAGGTCAATACGAGTGGACACAGCTATTAACTCCTCCAGTGTGGCGGGAATCTCCCTAGTGGCCAGGGCGTCCTTCACGTGGTCAGCCAGTCCCCTCCAAAATATCGGAATTAGGGCTTTATCCGACCACTCCAGCTCAGATGCTAGGGTGCGGAAGTGGACGGCAAAATGGCTGACCAAGGACAAGCCCTGAGTCAATGCCAACAGTTGGAGAGCCGTATCATGGGTGACACGAGGTCCTAAAAAGACCTGTTTCAGAGTGCTCAGGAAAAACGAAGCACTCTGCACCACATGATCGCCACGCTCCCACAGCGGCGTAGCCCACTCTAACGCCCTGTCCAACAGGAGTGACACATTAAACCCCACCTTTGCCCGCTCTGTAGGGAAACGAGAGGCCAGAAGCTCGAGATGTATAGAGCACTGACTCACGAAACCCCTACAAGACTTACTATCACCAGAAAATTTTTCTGGCAGCGGGAGGCTTGATAGAGTTGGCACAGGGGTGGCAGTGGACAAGTTTGCTGCAGCCATGCTAGCTGCCTGAACAGCAACTGCGGTTACATCCACAGCTGAGGTTGTGCGCTCGAGAGCCGCCAACCTACCCTCCAGCTGCTGGATGTACTGCAAGGATTGCTGTTTGTCCGTCATTACTAGCCAGACCCTTGCGCTAGTGTAATGTTAGGGCTAGCGGAACGCACCAAATAATAAGATAGGTAGAATAAGGTGCGTTCGCAGCCCTGGGTCCACCGTGCAAAGATGGAACCTGCTGCCAAGTAATGACGGACTATATGGCGGTACAATGTGAATACACACGGGTTAACTTCACACTATGTGAAGGAAGCGAACCCTGTTAAGTCACAGGGCTGCAGTACCGCGCACAAGAGCACAAGCAAGGAGTCTCCGAGCTCAGTCCTAAGCCTTGGGATCTGAGTCTGTGTAGACTACTTGCGGTCGACACCGCAACTGGGGTGTCAGCGTAACCAAAATAATAACAAATGAATGCATGAGAGTGCGTGCGGTGCTGCACTGGCGGACACCACTAACCACCCAGGCTTGGGTCAGGAAAGCCTTGTGAAAGCGCACGGCGCCGCACTGGCGGACACACCAACTAGATGCTGTATTAGTGTGTAACGTGCTGTTGGGTAAGTCGGGTGCTAGATAGCAATCATACACCTTCCACGAACAGTCATCCAATAGGGAGGGTTATTTAAAGAGCAACTATCACTCACAACACACACTTGTTTACAAATGTACACTAGCGCATGGCCGTGCGGCCATGCAAGCCTTAATTAGCTGCAGCACGTATAGGACCTTTCAAAGAAGGACCAATGGAATTGCTGCAGTACCTGAGCATGTGACCCTAGATCTCCACTGAGAGATCTTGCCCTGGGCATGCTCAGTGTGCAAAGCAGAACTTAGTCCTAGTACCTACAGCACCTTCCGTGAGAAGGATCAATGGAAGTCGCTGCAGTACCTGAGCATGTGACCCAAGATCTCCACTGAGAGATCTTGCCCTGGGCATGCTCAGTGTGTGCAAAGTAGGACCTAGTCCCAGAAGTGTCTGCTCGCCGCTGCCCATCACTGGCTTCAATGGCAGAAGCTGAAAAGGCAGCAGTAACCCTATGCACAGAGTGAGACTGAGCAAGACGCTGGGACCGACGTCTCCGCTGAGCAGACTCCACTGCGGCTGGAGAAGAATGGGAGACCGCAGCAGAGATGGTTCGAGATTCCCCCTGTGCACTCTGTTCCCCCAATGGCTGCCAATCTGGATCAACAACAGGGTCATCTATCACCTCCTCTTCAATGTCATGTGCACCTTCCTCTGTGTCACCGTGTAAGGTGCTATAGCATTCGGGACGGGGCACCTTAGTCTCATCAGGGTGAGATTCTGGCTCAGTACACTGCGAGGGAAATGTAGTGGTCTGAGTCAATGGAACAGAATAATAATCTAGCTGTGGCTGTGCATCTGTGCACTCCATGTCCGATTCATCTTATAATGGGCTGTTAACTATTTCCCTTTCTAACCCTGGCACGGTATGTGTAAAGAGCTCCATCGAGTAAACTGTAGTGTCGCCTGCCGCATCCTTCACTTTTGCTTTGGGTGAACGACACAAGGAAGCGACTTGGTCCTGACCGGGAGCATCCACTGACGACTCGCTGCTTTTATATTTTGAACTTTTGGAAGAGGAGGCGAAAGAGCTAGAGGCTGAGTCAGCAAGGAAAGCCAATACTTTTTCCTGCTGCTCCGGCTTTAAAAGCTGTTTTCCTACTCCCAGATAAGGGAGCCTTCGAGGCCTTGTGTTGCCAGACGATGACGCTGGCTCAATACCTCCAGCCTTAGGTGCTATTTTGCTTTTCCCACTACCACCAGATGCTCCACCACCACCACCACCACCATCAGTACCAGCTGGCAACGACCGCCCACGGCCTCTTCCACCAGACTTCATTTTTTGGGAAAATCTAACCAAAATAACAACTGTTATATGTTACTGTAAACTAAGGTAGAAGGTGTATATAAACTTGTTGGCAATTTAAATCTCACTTTTTTTGTGGCAGACTGCAGCAAAAAACAGGCCCTGTGTATTACGCTACACAATGTAAATAGCACAACGTGGCTGGCAGATATACGACCAACAGAAATGACGTATTGAAACTTGCTGTCAATTTAAATCTCACTTTCTTGGGGGGGAGACTGCAGCAAAAAACAGGCCCTGTGCATTACACTACACAATGTAAGTGGCACAACGTGGCTGGCAGATATACCACAAAAAGAACTGACGTATAGAAACTTGTAGTCAATTTAAATCTCACTTTTTTGGGGGGAGACTGCAGCAAAAAAACAGGCCATGTGTATCACACTACACAATATAAGTGGCACAACGTGGCTGGCAGATATCCGACCAACAGAATTGACGTATAGAACCTTGTTGGCAATTTAAATCTCACTTTTTGGGGGGTAGTGTTGTGAATTCCGCTCTTGGGCTCCCTCCGGTGGTTGTAAGTGGCACTTTTGTGAGGTCTGCTCTTGGGCTCCCTCTTGTGGTTTCAAGTGGTATGGCTGCTCCTTGGAGTTAGCTGTCTTCAGCTGCTTCCACTGATCATCTTTTCTGCTCGGCTATTTATGCCTGGTTCTGTCCTTCAGCCAGTGCCACTTGTAAATGTTCCTGGTTGGATTCACATCTCTTTGGAGTTCCCTGTTATCCTGACCAGTTCTGCAAAGCTAAGTTTTTGCTTGCTCTTTTCTGTTCACAGTTTGTGGACTTATCCGTTCAGTGCTTCTATGTTTGTCCAGCGTTATCAGTATGAATTAATTCTGTCTTGCTGGAAGCTCTGGGAAGCAGATTTACCCTCCACACCTTTAGTCAGGTGTGGAGATTTTTAGTAAACTCTGCATGGATTTTTGTAGTGTTTTATACTGACCGCACAGTATTCCATCCTGTCCTATCTATCAAGCTAGACTGGCCTCCTGTGCTCATCCTGGTTTCATTCTGTGTATGTCTTTTCCCTCTCCGCTCACAGTTTCTCTGAGGCAAGATAGTTTTCCTGCTTCTATCTTTAGGGGTAGTTAGCTCTTAGGCTGTGACGAGATGCCTAGGGAGAGTTAGGAGTATTCCACGGCTACTTCTAGTGTTGTATTTAGCTTAGGGACTGCGGTCAGTACAGTTACCACTTCCTTCAGAGCTCGTTCCATGTTGCTCCTAAACCACCGTATCATAACAGTACAAGTGGCCCAAAATGAATTAATTGCATCTCAAAAGAAGGAAAAGAAAGTTCTGAACCATTTTTTTTTCTGTACGCTGGTTTGTCTTTTTTTTCCTCTTGATATCTGGGTGGTTCAGGATATATGCTCTGGCATGGATGTTCAGGGTTTGTTTTCTCGTGTGGATCAACTTGCTGCAAGTGTACAGAGTATCCAGGACTATGTTGTCCAGACTCCGGCTTTAGAGCCTAGAATTCCTATTCCTGATTTGTTTTTTGGGGACAGATCCAAGTTTTTGAACTTTAAAAATAACTGCAAATTGTTTTTTGCTTTGAAACCCCGTTCTTCAGGTGATCCCATTCAGCAAGTAAAAATCATCATATCCTTGCTGCGCGGTGACCCTCAAGACTGGGCCTTTTCTCTTGGAACAGGGGATCCGGCATTATTGAATGTAGACAAATTTTTTCAAGCGCTCGGATTATTGTATGACGAACCTAATTCTGTGGATCGTGCAGAGAAAACCCTGTTGGCCTTGTGTCAAGGTCAGGAAGCGGCAGATTTATACTGCCAGAAATTTAGAAAATGGTCTGTGCTCACTAAATGGAATGAGGAGGCTCTGGCTGCTATTTTCAGAAAAGGTCTTTCTGAAGCCCTTAAAGATGTTATGGTGGGCTTCCCTACGCCTACTGGTTTGAGCGAATCTATGTCTCTAGCCATTCAGATTGATAGGCGTCTGCGCGAGCGCAAAGCTGTGCACCATATGGCAGTGTCCTCGGAGCAGAGTCCCGAACCTATGCAATGTGATAGGATTTTGACTAGAAAAGAACGGCAGGAATTCAGACGTCAGAATAGGCTGTGTTTTTACTGTGGTGATTCGGCTCATGTTATCTCTGATTGCCCTAAGCGTACTAAGAGAGTCGCTCGGTCTGTTACCATTAGTACTATACAGCCTAAATTTCTCTTATCTGTGACCCTGATTTGCTCATTGTCGTCCTTTTCTGTCAATGCATTTGTGGATTCAGGCGCTGCCCTGAACTTAATGGACTTAGAATTTGCCAGGCGCTGTGGTTTTTCCTTGCAGCCTTTGCAGAGCCCTATTCCTTTGAGGGGTATTGATGCTACACCCTTGGCCAAGGATAAACCTCAGTACTGGACGCAGATGACTATGTACATGGCCCCAGCACATCAGGAAGATTGCCGTTTTCTGGTGTTGCATAACCTGCATGATGTTGTTGTACTGGGTTTTCCATGGTTACAGGAACATAATTCGGTGCTGGATTGGAAAACTATGACTGTGACTAGTTG
The DNA here is from genome assembly GCF_032444005.1 of Ranitomeya imitator. Taxonomy (NCBI): domain Eukaryota; kingdom Metazoa; phylum Chordata; class Amphibia; order Anura; family Dendrobatidae; genus Ranitomeya; species Ranitomeya imitator. The sequence continues at coordinate 72,184,188 of NC_091290.1, read as the reverse complement.
GGGTTGTCAAGTGGTACAAAGTGACGTTCCTTTGATGTCAATTTCCTCTTCCCCCTCTTCTGAGGTCCCTGAGTTCTTGTCGGATTTCCAGGATGTATTTGATGAGCCCAAGTCCAGTTCCCTTCCACCACACAGGGACTGTGATTGTGCTATTAACTTGATTCCTGGTTGCAAGTTCCCTAAGGGCCGACTTTTCAATCTGTCTGTGCCAGAGCATGCCGCCATGCGGAGTTATGTTAAGGAGTCTTTGGAGAAGGGGCATATTCGGCCGTCTTCGTCACCATTGGGAGCGGGTTTCTTTTTTGTTGCTAAGAAGGATGGCTCCTTGAGACCCTGTATTGATTATCGTCTTCTTAATAAGATCACAGTTAAATTCCAATACCCCTTGCCTCTGCTTACTGATTTGTTTGCTCAGATTAAGGGGGCTAGTTGGTTTACTAAGATTGACCTCCGAGGGGCATATAATCTTGTTCTTATTAAACAGGGTGACGAATGGAAAACTGCATTTAATACGCCCGAAGGCCATTTTGAATACCTTGTGATGCCATTTGGGCTCTCTAATGCTCCATCTGTGTTCCAATCTTTCATGCATGATATTTTCCGCAATTATCTTGATAAATTCATGGTCGTATATTTGGATGATATTTTGATTTTTTCCGATGATTGGGAGTCTCATGTGAAGCAGGTCAGGATGGTATTTCAGATCCTTCGTGATAATGCATGGTTTGTGAAGGGGTCTAAGTGCCTATTCGGAGTTCAGAAGGTCTCTTTTTTGGGTTTTATTTTTTCTCCCTCGTCTATAGAAATGTATCCTGTTAAGGTCCAAGCTATTCATGACTGGATTCAACCCACATCTGTGAAGGGACTTCAAAAATTTTTGGCCTTTGCTAATTTCTATCGCCGTTTCATTGCCAACTTTTCAAGTGTGGTTAAGCCCCTTACTGATTTGACGAAGAAAGGCGCTGATGTGACGAATTGGTCCTCTGCGGCTGTTGAGGCCTTTCAGGAGCTTAAGCGCCGATTTACTTCTGCCCCTGTGTTGCGTCAGCCGGATGTTTCTCTTCCTTTTCAGGTTGAGGTCGACGCTTCTGAGATTGGGGCGGGGGCCGTTTTTTCTCAGAGGGAGTCTGATGGTTCTTTGATGAAACCGTGTGCCTTTTTTTCCAGAAAGTTTTCGCCTGCGGAACGCAATTATGATGTCGGCAATCGGAAGTTGTTGGCTATGAAGTGGGCGTTTGAGGAGTAGCGTCATTGGCTTGAGGGAGCTAAGCACCACGTTGTGGTCTTGACTGATCATAAGAATCTGGTTTACCTTGAGTCGGCCAAGCAGCTGAATCCTAGACAGGCTCGATGGTCTCTGTTTTTCTCCCGTTTTGATTTTGTGGTCTCGTATCTTCCGGGATCTAAGAATGTTAAGGCTGATGCCCTCTCTAGGAGTTTTTCGCCTGATTCTCCTGGAGTCCTTGAGCCGGTTGGCATTCTTAAGGAAGGGGTGATTCTTTCTGCCATCTCCCCTGATTTGCGGCGGGTGCTTCAGGAATTTCAGGCTGATAGGCCTGACCGCTGTCCTGTGGGGAAGCTGTTTGTTCCTGATAGATGGACGAGTAAGGTGATTTCTGAGGTTCATTATTCTGTGTTGGCTGGTCATCCTGGGATTTTTTTACCAGAGATTTGGTTGCTAGGTCCTTTTGGTGGCCTTCCTTGTGGCGCGATGTCTGTGCTTTTGTGCAGTCCTGTGGGACTTGCGCCCGAGCCAAGCCTTGCTGTTCCCGCGCTAGTGGGTTGCTTTTGCCTCTGCCGGTCCCTGAGAGGCCCTGGACGCATATTTCCATGGATTTTATTTCGGATCTTCCTGTTTCCCAGAAGATGTCTGTTATCTGGGTTGTTTGTGACCGGTTCTCTAAAATGGTCCATCTGGTACCTTTGCCTAAGTTGCCTTCCTCCTCAGGTCTGGTTCCATTGTTTTTTCAGCATGTGGTTCGTTTGCATGGCATTCCGGAGAATATTGTGTCTGACAGAAGTTCTCAGTTTGTCTCTAGATTTTGGCAGGCCTTTTGTGCTAGGATGGGCATTGATTTGTCTTTTTCTTCGGCGTTTCATCCTCAGACTAATGGCCAAACTGAGCGAGCTAATCAGACCTTGGAGACCTATTTGAGATGCTTTGTGTCTGCTGATCAGGATGATTGGGTGTCTTTCTTGCCGTTGGCTGAGTTTGCCCTTAATAATCGGGCTAATTCGGCTACTTTGGTTTCACCTTTCTTTTGTAATTTTGTTTTTCATCCTCGCTTTTCTTCTAGGCAGGTTGAGCCTTCTGATTGTCCTGGTGTTGATTCTGTGGTGGACAGGCTGCAGCAGATTTGGACTCATGTGGTGGACAATTTTACGTTGTCTCAGGAAAGGGCTCAACGCTTTGCTAACCGCCGTCGGTGTGTTGGTCCCCGGCTTCGTGTCTGGGATTTGGTTTGGTTGTCTTCTCGTCATGTTCCTATGAAGGTTTCGTCCCCTAAGTTTAAGCCTCGGTTTATTGGTCCTTATAACATTTCTGAAATTATTAATCCGGTGTCTTTTCGTTTGGCTCTTCCAGCCTCTTTTGCCATTCATAATGTTTTCCATAGATCTTTGTTGCGGAGATATGTGGTGCCCGTTGTTCCCTCGGTTGACCCTCCTGCCCCGGTGTTGGTTGAGGGAGAGTTGGAATATGAGGTTGAGAAGATTTTGGATTCTCGTTTTTCGAGGCGGAGGCTTCAGTATCTTGTCAAGTGGAAGGGTTATGATCAGGAGGATAATTCTTGGGTTGTTGCCTCCGATGTCCATGCCACCAATTTGGTTCGTGCTTTTCACTTGGCTCGTCCTGATCGGCCTGGGGGCTCTGGTGAGGGTTCGGTGACCCCTCCTCAAGGGGGGTACTGTTGTGAATTCCGCTCTTGGGCTCCCTCCGGTGGTTGTAAGTGGCACTTTTTTGAGTTCTGCTCTTGGGCTCCCTCTTGTGGTTTCAAGTGGTATGGCTGCTCCTTGGAGTTAGCTGTCTTCAGCTGCTTCCACTGATCGTCTTTTCTGCTCGGCTATTTATGCCTGGTTCTGTCCTTCAGCCAGTGCCACTTGTAAATGTTCCTGGTTGGATTCACATCTCTTTGGAGTTCCCTGTTATCCTGACCAGTTCTGCAAAGCTAAGTTTTTGCTTGCTCTTTTCTGTTCACAGTTTGTGGACTTATCCGTTCAGTGCTTCTATGTTTGTCCAGCGTTATCAGTATGAATTAATTCTGTCTTGCTGGAAGCTCTGGGAAGCAGATTTACCCTCCACACCTTTAGTCAGGTGTGGAGATTTTTAGAAAACTCTGCGTGGATTTTTGTAGTGTTTTATACTATCAAGCTAGACTGGCCTCCTGTGCTCATCCTGGTTTCATTCTGTGTATGTCTTTCCCTCTCCACTCACAGTCATTATTTGTGGGGGGCTAATCTATCCTTTGGGGATTTTCTCTGAGGCAAGATAGTTTTCCTGCTTCTACAGTATCTTTAGGGGTAGTTAGCTCTTAGGCTGTGACGAGATGCCTAGGGAGAGTTAGGAGCATTCCACGGCTACTTCTAGTGTTGTGTTTAGCTTAGGGACTGCGGTCAGTACAGTTACCACTTCCTTCAGAGCTTGTTCCATGTTGCTCCTAAACCACCGTATCATAACAGGGTAGACTGTGGAAAAAAACAGGCCCTGTGTATTACACTACACAATGTAAGTGGCACAACGTGGCTGGCAGATATACGACAAACAGAACTGACGTACAGAAGCTTGCTGGCAATTTAAATCTCACTTTTTTGGGGGGAGACTGTGGAAAAAAACAGGCCCTGTGTATTACACTACACAATGTAAGTGGCACAACGTGGCTGGCAGATATACGACAAACAGAACTGACATATAGAAGAATGCTGGCAATTTAAATCTCATTTTTTGGGGGGGAGATTGTGTAAAAAAACAGGCCCTGTGTATTACACTACACAATGTAAGTGGCACAATGTGGCTGGCAGATATACGACCAACAGAACTAACGTATAGAAACTTGACAATTTAAATCTCACTTTTTTTTTTGGGGGGGGAGACTGCAGCAAAAAACAGGCCCTGTGTATTAAACTACACAATGTAAGTGGCACAACGTGGCTGGCAGATATACGACCAACAGAACTGACGTACAGAAGCTTGTTGTCAATTTAAATCTCACTTTTTTTGGGGGGAGACTGCAGCCAAAAACAGGCCCTGTGTATTACACTACACAATATAAGTGGCACAACGTGGCTGGCAGATATACGACAAACAGAACTGACGTATAGAAGCTTGTTGGCAATTTAAATTTCACTTTTTTAGGGGGGAGACTGCGGCAAAAAACAGGCCCTGTGTATTACACTACACAATATAAGTGGCACAACGTGGCTGGCAGATATACGACAAACAGAACTGACATATAGAAGATTGCTGGCAATTTAAATCTCATTTTTTGGGGGGGAGATTGTGGAAAAAAACAGGCCCTGTGTATTACACTGAACAATATAAGTAGCACAACGTGGCTGGCAGATACAGTATACGACCAACAGAACTGACATATAGAAGCTTGATGGCAATTTAAATCTCACTTTTTTGGGGGGGAGACTGTGGAAAAAAACAGGACCAACAGATATACGACCAACAGAACTGACGTATAGAAGCTTGTTGGCAATTTAAATTTCACTTTTTTGGGGGGGAGACTGTGGAAAAAACAGGCCCTGTGTATTACACTACACAATGTAAATGGCACAATGTGGCTGGCAGATGTACGACAAACAGAACTGACATATAGAAGATTGCTGGCAATTTAAATCTCATTTTTTGGGGGGGAGATTGTGGAAAAAAAACAGGACCTGTGTATTACAATACACAATGTAAGTGGCACAACATGGCTGGCAGATATACGACAAACAGAACTGACATATAGAAACCTGTCAATTTAAATCTCTCTTTTTTTGGGGGAGACTACAGCAAAAAACAGGCCCTGTGTATTACACTACACAATGTAAGTGGCACAACGTGGCTGGCAGATATACGACAAACAGAACTGACATATAGAAGATTGCTGGCAATTTAAATCTCATTTTTTTGGGGGGAGATTGTGGAAAAAAACAGGCCCTGTGTATTACACTGACAATTTAAATCTCACTTTTTTTTTGGGGAGGGGAGACTGCAGCAAAAAACAGGCGCTGTGTATTAAACTACACAATATAAGTGGCACAACGCGGCTGGCAGATATACGACCAACAGAACTGACGTATAGAAGTTTGTTGGCAATTTAAATTTCACTTTTTTGGGGGGGAGACCGCAGAAAAAAACAGGTTCTGTGTATTACACTACACAATGTAAGTGGCACAACGTGGCTGGCAGATATACGACCAACAGAACTGACGTATAGAAACTTGTTGTCAATTTAAATCTCACTTTCTTGGGGGGGGAGACTGCAGCAAAAAACAGGCCCAGTGTATTACACTATACAATGTAAGTGGCACAATGTGGCTAGCAGATATACGACCAACAGAACTGATGTATAGAAACTTGACAATTTAAATCTCACTTTTTTTTTTGGGGGGGGGGGGAGACTGCAGCAAAAAACAGTCGCTGTGTATTAAACTACACAATATAAGTGGCACAACGCGGCTGGCAGATATACGACCAACAGAACTGACGTATAGAAGCTTGTTGGCAATTTAAATTTCACTTTTTTGGGGGGAAGACTGCAGCAAAAAACAGGACCTGTGTATTACACTACACAACGTAAGTGGCACAACGTGGCTGGCAGATATACGACCAACAGAACTGACGTACAGAAGCTTGTTGTCAATATAAATCTCACTTTCTTGGGGGGGAGACTGCAGCAAAAAACAGGCCCTGTGTATTACACTACACAATATAAGTGGCACAACGTGGCTGGCAGATATATAAAAAAAAATACAAGGGCTGTAGTACAATTTCAATCTCCCTATAATGATCAAAGGACAAGTATGGCAGAAATAAAATGGACTGCTGCACACAAAAGTGTGGACAAATAAACAAGATAACTGTGCAGAAAGGAGCAACAGGATTTTTGCTTTAACAAAAGCAGTTGGTTTGCACAGCAGCGTGCAAACAGCAATGCAGCTATCAGGGAGCCTTATAAGGCAGCCTAATAAGCTACAGAGCTGATGCAAAAAAATATAGCCTCCACTGTCCCTGCAAAAAATGGTGGGGTTGAACAGTGGAAATCGCTGCAGCACAAGCAGTTTGGGGGTTAATCTTCCCTCCCTAACTATATCCTTTCTTCTGATGAAGCTGCGGCAACCTCTCCCTATGCTGAGATCGCAGAAGTAAGATGGCGGCCGGCGTGCACGCCCCTTTATAGCCCCTGTAACGCCACAGAAAGCAAGCCAATTACGGTCATGCCCTTCCCTACGATGGTGGGGACCGAGACTTATGTCATCACGCTGCCCACACTCTGCGTCCTCCTTCATTGGCTGAAAAATGGCGCCAAAACAACGGCAAAGGGTACTGAAATTTAACCGTGATCTTATTTAGAAGGCGGTAATCTATACAAGGTCTCAGCGAACCATCCTTCTTGGCCACAAAAAAGAACCCTGCTCCTAATGGCGATGATGACGGGCGAATATGCCCCTTCTCCAAGGACTCCTTCACGTAACTCCGCAAAGCGGCGTGCTCAGGCACAGATAAATTAAACAGTCGACCCTTTGGGAATTTACTACCAGGAATCAAATCGATAGCACAATCACAATCCCTATGCGGAGGTAGGGTATCGGACTTGGGCTCATCAAATGCATCCCGGTAATCAGACAAGAACTCTGGAACCTCAGAAGGGGTGGATGACGAAATAGACAGAAATGGGACATCACCATGTACCCCCTGACAACCCCAGCTGGACACAGACATGGATTTCCAATCTAATCCTGGATTATGGACTTGTAGCCATGGCAACCCCAACACGACCACATCATGCAGATTATGCAACACCAGAAAGAGAATAACCTCCTGATGTGCAGGAGCCATGCACATGGTCAGCTGGGTCCAATACTGAGGCTTATTCTTGGCCAAAGGCGTAGCATCAATTCCTCTCAATGGAATAGGACACTGCAAGGGCTCCAAGAAAAACCACAACGCCTAGCATACTCCAAGTCCATCAAATTCAGGGCAGCGCCTGAATCCACAAATGCCATGACAGAATAAGATGACAAAGAGCAAATCAAGGTAACGGACAAAAGAAATTTTGACTGTACCATACCAATGGTGGCAGACCTAGCGAACCGCTTAGTGCGCTTAGGACAATCAGAGATAGCATGAGTGGAATCACCACAGTAGAAACACAGCCCATTCAGACGTCTGTGTTCTTGCCGTTCAACTCTGGTCAAAGTCCTATCACACTGCATAGGCTCAAGTTTATGCTCAGATAATACCGCCAAATGGTGCACAGATTTACGCTCACGCAAGCGTCGACCGATCTGAATGGCCAAAGACATAGACTCATTCAGACCGGCAGGCATAGGAAATCCCACCATGACATCTTTAAGGGCTTCAGAGAGACCCTTTCTGAAAATAGCTGCAAGTGCACCTTCATTCCATTGGGTGAGTACGGACCACTTTCTAAATTTCTGACAATATACCTCTATCTCATCCTGACCCTGACACAGAGCCAGCAAATTTTTCTCTGCCTGATCCACTGAATTAGGTTCATCGTACAGCAATCCGAGCGCCAGGAAAAACGCATCGATATTACTTAATGCAGGATCTCCTGACGCAAGAGAAAATGCCCAGTCCTGAGGGTCACCACGTAAAAAATAAATAATGATCCTAACTTGTTGAACTGGGTCACCAGAGGAGCGAGGTTTCAAAGCCAGAAATAGTTTAGAATTATTTTTGAAACTCAGAAATTTAGTTCTATCTCCAAAAAACAAATCAGGAATAGGAATACTCGGTTCTAACATAGAATTCTGAACCACAAAGTCTTGAGTATTTTGTACTCTTGCCGTGAGCTGATCCACACATGAAGACAGACCTTTAATGTCCATCGTTAAACCTGTGTCCTGAACCACCCAAATGTCTAGGGGAAAAAAAAGGCAAAACACAGTGCAGAGAAAAAAAAAATGGTCTCAGAACTTCTTTTTTCCCTCTATTGAGAATCATTAGTACTTTGGGCCTCCAGTACTGTTGTGATCTGGTAATTCAGTACCACAATGGACATAGGAGTCAGAGCACATACAGTGACCTGACAATAACCCAAAAACATAGAACGAGCTCTGAGACGTGGGAACTCTGCTGACCGCAATCCCTAATCCTCTCCAACCACACTAGAGGCAGCCGTGGATTGCGCCTAACGCTCCCTATGAAACTCGGCACAGCCTGAGAAACTAGCTAGCCTGAAGATAGAAAATTAGCCTACCTTGCCTCAGAGAAATACCCCAAAGGAAAAGGCAGCTCCCACATATAATGACTGTGAGTTAAGATGAAAAGACAAACGTAGAGATGAAATAGATTTAGCAAAGAGAGGCCTGACTTACTGAACAGAGCGAGGATAGGAAAGGTAACTTTGCGGTCAACACAAAACCCTACAAACAACCACGCAAAGGGGGCAAAAAGACCCTCCGTACCGAACTAACGGCACGGAGGTACACCCTCTGCGTCCCAGAGCTTCCAGCAAGCAAGAAAAAACAAATAAGCAAGCTGGAACAAAAAAAAACAGCAAACAAATAGCAAAAGCGGAACTTAGCTATGCAGAGCAGCAGGCCACAGGAACGATCCAGGAGGAAACAGGTCCAATACTAGAACATTCACTGGAGGCCAGAATCAAAGCACTAGGTGGAGTTAAATAGAGCAGCACCTAACGACTTCACCACATCACCTGAGGAAGGAAACTCAGAAGCTGCAGTACCACTCTCCTCCACCAACGGAAGCTCACAGAGAGAATCAGCCGAAGTACCACTTGTGACCACAGGAGGGAGCTCTGCCACAGAATTCACAACAGTGGGGGTCATCAAACTGTGCATTGAGAGGGAAAGGGGGTGAAATTGTGGAGAAGAATTTACTGTAGGGAAATCATACTGTGTGGGAGGAGGGCATTTTTGGTGACATTATCTAATATATAATTGCCAATAGGCTCTGTCATAGCTTCTGCCGATTGTGTCGCTATCCCACAATCCACCGTGGCTGGAAGTGACAAGTGATAAAAACAGCACCGCTATTCCATTGGGAGATCAGCGGCGCTAACCACTGATCTCCCGATGGTAGTTGTAGCTCATCTCCTGCCGCAGGGAGGTCAGCGGCAGTGCAGCCGGGAGATGAGCTGTGCCAGCCGCTCATCTCCCAGCTGCTCGCATCGGAACTAGGCCGACTGCCATATTGGAACACCCAAGTTATGGGTATTCCGATATGCAGGCCAGAATTTATATTTCCCACCAAGCCGCGCGGCACCGCTCATTGGCTGAGCGGCGTAGGATTCAAATCCCTGACAAAGTCGCGCGACTCTGCTCATTGACTGAGCCGCCTATCGGCTGATGTTTGATTCAAATCCCGCATGGCACTGCTCATTGGCTCAGTTGGCTGGTGGCTCAGCCAATGAGTGGTGCCGCATGGCTTTGGACTCAAATCCCCCACCAAAGCCACGTGGCACCGCTGATTGGCTGAGCCGCGCCTGGCTGCGCGGCTTTGGCGGGGGATTCAAATCCCACATGGCACCGCTCATTGGCTCAGCCGGTGGGGGATTTGAGTCCCACGCTGCTCATTGGTGCGGCATTCATTGGGGGATATGAGTCCCGCACGGCTTTGGCGCAGTGTTCAAATCCCCCACCAAAGCCACGTGGCACCGCTGATTGGCTGAGCCGCCTCTGGCCACGCAGCTTTTGGGGGGGATTCAAATCCCGCACTGCACTGCTCATTGGCTCAGCCGGCGAGGCAGGGGATTTGAATCCCGTGCCGCTCATTGGCTCAGCCAGAGGGCGGCTCAGCCAATGAGCGGTGCAGCGTGGCTTTGGCGGGGGATTTGATTCCCGCGCCGCTCATTGGCTCAGACGGATGTTCATTTCACTGCACTCCAGATGCAATAGCATCGGGCATATTTCTAGCACTCTATAAGGGTCATGAAAGGGATATCCAAGTTGGTTAAAACACTAAGGTATTTACTGTAAGTACTGTTCATGTGCTACAATTCAAGTCCATGTCTCTGTTTTTGAAAGATCAGTAATATGACCCCGTCTACTGCGCCTAATATTTTATGGTGTGTACACCCTTGAGCTCACTGTCATTGTGAAATCAGGAGCCAAGCAAGGAAATCAGACAGTGGCATAGCAATCAAGCTAAAAAGGCTTGTGCTAAGCAGGGAAACAACCTCCGGAGGCAGAGACTCTGGAAATGTTCTGTCACACCTAGAGCACTTAAAACCTAATTTGATTATTAATTAAAATGCCGATTGATTAATTTAGCTTCCAAAGAACTGCAAATCAATATATTTTGCTTGAGAAGTTGATTTTACCAACAGATGCCATTGAAAAGAGAAGACAATAGGATGGATTCAACGTTCATGCTGAGTGGCTATCCAGTCCATATTATGCAGTATTACTAAAGATGCCAAAGAAAGCACGATTAGGCTGTCAATAATTCCTTAATATTAAAGGGAAAAATATTTCCCAGCTCATAAATAAATCCCAAGTTCAAATACAAGTAGCCAAAATGTACATTATTATATCTTCATAATGATGAAAAGGGATATTATCTTAAGCATTGTTGGCATAACCACAGATTCCAGGTATATACAGAATTCAAAACCTACCTCAGGACCATTCATTTAATGGTGTGTTCTTTCTAAGGTGGTTAGTGGTTCAACTGGAGCTACTTGAATTACTGTTTTCTAAGGATACTTTATGTTTTGAGATAGATTTCCAGTGCAACAACCCACACAATAAATGGGCATGAATAAGATCCTGCGTGATCGAAACGCGTTGCCTACATTCATGTAACCACCGGTGTCCTTAGTAACCTGTAAGGATGTCCTTTTAAATGAAGATGGACTAATAAAGATTTTCACCATTTTTTGAGCTGGAGTTTCCACGTTTTCGTATATTGACACAATAAATGTACCTTTGAAGCAAAGCTAATAAAGAATGCCTGCTTAAACTTAAACAAATCTGTGCACTTTTTCCCATAGGATGAGTCTTGTTATGAAGTTAAGTATTGCTTGCTAAGGCATGCATTTTGTTTTGCCTTATATGCCTTATCTTTTTTTACCAATGATATTTTCACTAGTTGACAAGCTCCTATAACCTTTTGTTATCATATACTTTTTAAACAAGGCAAATTCCAGGAAAATGTAATGACCTACACAAGTAAAAGTCACCTGGTTGCTTAGCACTAAGAGAATCAAGTAGAACATTAACGCTTTAATTCTAATTGATATCATGTATATTTGTATTATTTATGTTTATCCCTCCTCCAAGGTCTTTATGACTTTACAGGTGGGATAGGATTTATTACAAGTTGTCAGATGATGAAAATGCAGGACTCACTGATTTCATAACAAGCAGAAAAGAGTATAGAGATATAATCTCTATAAATATGAAACAACTTTACAAATACATTGCATAACTTCTTATTAAGGTTGATCTCTGAGATTCCTTTCTCATCTCTAGCTGCTTCACAATTCTCTATTGTACTGAGCTCAAAGCTTGTATTATCTCTTGCTTGTCTGTGCAAAGCTTAAATTGTGTGACTGTTCATTTTCATGGGTAAAGGACAGTGGTGCAACTACATCTAATATATAATTGCCTAGAATACTACTTCCTGCAATTTGTGCCAACTTCCGTGGCTTTGTCCGGAGCTAATGTCCGGAGCTAATGTCCGGAGCTAATGTCCGGAGCTAATGTCCGGAGATAAGTGACGTCATCAGTGTCCAGTGTCTGATTGGTTGCCGCCTGCTGCGAGCGACCAATCAGAAACGTGCCGTACTGTGACACACTCCGCCCGCCATTTTGGTGTGATTTTTGAATTTTTACCTCACAGCAAGTTTCTACTGCGTGGAGGCGGGCCCAGTGACGTTGCTCTTCAAGCTCCTGCCGAATTTCGTCAAAAAAATGTTAATACCATTTACCAAAACTATATATATTTAGTTGTGAAGTGGTTCAGTGACATTTTCACACCAATTTTGAACTTTTGTTTGGTGTTTTCTCCATATACTGCCTATTATTCACTGACTGTTATACTGAGAGACTGCCGTTTATTAACCTCTTCTTTGCCACATTGGGTATATTGCTCTATTATTTGCCACATAAGGACATTGTCCATTATTGCCCAGCAATTTCTTAAATAACAAGAATTGTCAAGAGCTGGTAAGTGCAGCCCATTTTTTGTTCTTTCTTACTATTATTTATTAATTGTATTATTCTTACATTTGAATAAATAAAGTATATATGGATTCTAGACTCCCGATTCTTTAGAATCGGGCTGCCATCTAGTATAATAATAATAATAATTTTATTTATATAGCGCCAACATATTCCGCAGCGCTTTACAAATTATAGAGGAGACTTGTACAGACAATAGACATTACAGCATAACAGAAATCACAGTTCAAAATAGATACCAAGAGGAATGAGGGCCCTGCTCGTAAGCTTACAATCTATGAGGAAAAGGGGAGACACGAGAGGTGGATGGTAACAATTCCTTTAGTTTTAGTCGGACCAGCCATAGTGTAAAGGCCCCTTCACATTAAGCGACGCTGCAGCGATACCGACAACGATCCGGATCGCTGCAGCGTCGCTGTTTGGTCGCTGGAGAGCTGTCACACAGACCGCTCTCCAGCGACCAACGATGCCGGTAACCAGGGTAAACATCGGGTAACTAAGCGCAGGGCCGCGCTTAGTAACCCGATGTTTACCCTGGTTACCATCCTAAAAGTAAAAAAAACAAACAGTACATACGTACCTACCGCTGTCTGTCCCCGGCGCTCTGCTTCTCTGCACTCCTCCTGTACTGTCTGTGTGAGCACAGCGGCCGGAAAGCAGAGCGGTGACGTCACCGCTCAGCTTTCCGGCTGACCGACGCTCACAGCCAGTGCAGGAGGAGTGCAGAGCACAGCGCTGGAGGACAGACAGCGGTAGGTAAGTATGTAGTGTTTGTTTTTTTTACTTTTAGGATGGTAACCAGGGTAAACATCGGGTTACTAAGTGCGGCCCTGCGCTTAGTTACCCGATGTTTACCCTGGTTACCAGTGAAGACATCGCTGGATCGGTGTCACACACGCCGATCCAGCGATGTCCACGGGAGATCCAGCGACGAAATAAAGTTCTGGACTTTGTTCAGCGACCAACGATCTCCCAGCAGGGGCCTGATCGTTGGTCGCTGTCACTCATAACGATTTTATTAACGATATCGTTGCTACGTCACAAAAAGCAACGATATTGTTAACAATATCGTTATGTGTGAAGGTACCTTAAGGCTCGGGTGTTCATGTAAAGCTGTATGAACCAGTTAACTGCCTAAGTATGTAGCAGTACAAACACAGAGGGCTAATAACTGCATAAAGTGTATGAGAACATGTTGCGAGGAACCTGATTATGCTTTTTTTTTTAATGGGCCATACGGGGACAGTTAGGTTAATGCGTTGATGTGGTAGGCCAATCTGAACAAATGAGTTTTTAGGGCACGCTTAAAACTGTGGTGATTGGGGATTAATCGTATTAACCTAGGTAGTGCATTCCAAAGAATCGGTGCAGCACGTGTAAAGTCTTGGAGACGGGAATGGGAGGTTCTGATTATTGAGGATGCTAACCTGAGGTCATTAGCGGAGCGGAGGGCACAGGTAGGGTGCTAGACTGAGACCAGAGAGGAGATGTAGTGTGGTGCTGAGCCATGGAGTGCTTTGTGGATGAGGATAGTAGTTTTGTACTGGATTCTTGAGTGGATGAGTAACCAGTGTAATGACTGGCACAAGGTAGAGGCATCGGTGTAACGGTTGGTGAGGAATATGATCCTGGCTGCAGCATTCAGGACAGATTGGAGCGGGGAGAGTTTTGTAAGAGGGAGGCCAATTAGTAGAGAGTTACAATAGTCCAGACGAGAATGAATAAGTGAAACAGTAAGAGTTTTTGCAGAGTCGAAAGTAAGAAAAGGGCGAATTCTAGAAAAGTTTTTGAGATGCAGATAAGAAGAGCGAGCCAGTGATCAGATGTGGGGGTGAATGAAAGTTCAGAATCAAGTATGACCCCAAGGCAGCGGGCATGTTGCTTTGGAGTAGTGGTGGAACCACACACGGAGATGGCAATGTCAGACAAAGGTATGTTAATAGAGGGAGAAAACACGAGGAGTTCAGTTTTTGAAAGGTTAAGTTTCAGATAGAGGGAGGACAAGATGTTAGAGACAGCGGTAAGACAATCACTGGTGTTTACTAAAAAGGTCGGCGTGATAACAGGAGAAGAAGTGTATAATTGGGTGTCATCAGCATAGAGATGGTACTGGAAACCAAATCTACTGATTGTTTGTCCAATAGGGGCAGTATACAAAGAGAAGAGGAGGGGGCCTAGGACTGATCCTTGAGGAACTCCAACAGTAAGGGGAAGGTGAGAGGAGGAGGAACCAGCAAAAGATACAGTGAAGGATCGGTCAGAGAGATAGGAGGAGAATCAGGAGAGAACGGTGTCCTTGAGGCCGATGGAGTGGAGCATAGTGAGGAAGAGCTGATGATCCACAGTGTCGAATGCTGTGGAGAGATCCAAGAGAATTAGCTTGGAGTAGTGACCATTAGATTTAGCTGTTAGTAGGTCATCAGAGACTATAGTGAGGGCAGTTTCAGTAGAGTGTAAAGAGCGGAAACCAAATTGAAGAGGGTCGAGAAGAGAGTTATCTGAGAGATAGCGGGTAAGACGGGAGTGGACCAGGCGTTCGAGAAGTTTAGAGATAAAGGGAAGATTAGAGACAGGTCCATAATTAGCAGCACAGTTTTGATCGAAGGATGGTTTTTTAAGTAATGGATGTATGATGGCATGCTTAAATGAGGATGGAAAAATACCAGAAGTGAGAGAAAGGTTGAATATTTTTGTTAGGTGAGAGGTGACAGCCGGGAAAAGGGACTGGAGGAGATATGACGGAATGGGGTCACTGGTGCAAGTGGTTGGGCAAGAAGATGCTAGGAGCCTGATTACTTCTTCTGTAAGGCTAGGTTCACATTGCGTTCATTGACTACGTTAAACAGACTATGTTACACCATGGCATAACGTGGTGTAACGTAGTCTGTTAACCCCGCCATTGAATGCAATGGCGAACGCATCGCTAGCGCACGCCCACAATGGGCATGCGCTAGCGATGTGCTATCATTTGAGTGACGGACCCGAGACGTGGGCTGCAGCGTTTCCGGGTCCGTCACTGCTAGCGCAGATGGAGCTAGCGGATGCTCCATCTGCGCTAGCATGATTTAGTGCAGGCACTTGCGCTAGCAGCACCCCGTTAGCATATTTGCTGAATAGGCTGCTGCTAACGCAATGTGAACTTAGAATAACTGGTTCAAAGTCAGAGAGTGAACTAGATGCAGTAGGGGAGGGAGGACAATGAATGGTATGAAGAGATTGGGAGATGATTTCCTGTCGAATGTGGTCACTATTTTCTTTGAAGTAATTGGCCAGATCGTCAGCACGGAGATCCATGGTTGGGGCCTGCACTCTTGGGTTGAGTCGGGACTGGAAAGTGTCAAAGAGACGTTTAGGGTTATTGGACAGTGAGGTGAAGAGGGTGTTGAAATAGGTTTGTTTGGAGAGGTGAAGGGTAGATTTGTATGTTTTTAGCATGAACTTATAATGGATGAAATCTTCGGGTAGTCTCACGATTCCCCTGACCACTGTCACCAATTGGTCAAGATTCACACCGTGACCGTCACCCCTACGTCACTGATTGAGGTGACTTTAGGCCAACAGACGGCTATCACATGTGCAGGGGGGCTTATCTTAGTTATCCCTCCACTCCACGATGTGATGAAAAACCACACACAAGGCTATTGACCGCTTAGTTTACAGCAGGGGCTTATTTTAGGTATCCCATGGCTTTTCTATATACCACGAACTGCAGGGATTTATGTATATCCCGCTTACAGTTCCACTTAACACTTGCAGCTCTCTGGCGCCCCCCCTTACTCTCAGGTCAGATTAGGTACTGCACCTAGGGTAATTAGTCGCCAGACAGGCTGCCTGCTATGTACTGGCTATTGGGCACGCTGCAGCGACGCGATAAACTACTCCCACTTAGGCAGGAACAATAATTATCAACGCCGCAGTCGCTACAGCAGCACCCCAGAAGCCTGCACATGGTATCGCCGCCACCAGCTTCGATTAAACGGGTCCAAAGCTAACCCAACACAACAGTAGCGTATTTCCCTTCAGAAGACTTAGGGTACGGTTTAGAACAGGAGAACAAACTAATATTAAATATTATATTCCATAAAAATTAGGCAGTGCTTTATCAAAAATATTTTATAAAGATGTTACAAATGAGACAATTGCAAATATGTACACGGGTAATTATAACATAAAGGGAATAAAGGAGAAAAGATAACACTCACATGTTCAAAGCATGGCAGGCACCCAGGCTAGGGCAGTTTTCCATACGTCCCAGCTCACGGGATGTACTCAGCTCTTCCAGGAAAATAGGACAAGCAAAAACTGGGGATGCCTGCCAGACACTTAAAACCTGAAGGCTGTGTTATCCAGACCCTCCTCTCTCTACATTCTGAGTACTTCAATCTTAAATTTATCTACTTGCTATAACTTCGCTACAAAACATGTCATAGTCATAACGAACCCATAATTCATCTCGGATTAACGTGAGCATTCTAATGAGATCAAATATGTCCTATCTGGGATACATATTTACCAAGAAAACCCTACTTCTTTACCAGATGGAGTTAGAAGCCCGTGTTTCGGGGGATGGGTCGATACACCGAGTGAGAATACGAATATATATTTTCGTGGTCTTAACGTAAACCTGGTGCATACTATCGTACAAAACCCAAACAAAGAATCTTTCATGAATTTTGGAGCCATTTTTCCAGTTCCAGCTAGTGGAAGATTCTAACCTGGTCGTAAATACCGTTCGGCCATAAAACTTCTCTTCCCCTATACATTGGCAAAGCAGCTCTTGGCTGAGTGAAAGGGAAGGAATTTGAAGCTACAAACTGCTGCAGCATCACTCCAAGAAGGGGGGCTTAGCCCACGCAGGCTAGCAAGAAAACTACTTATGATATTTCATACCATATCGTGACAGGTAGATTAGATTTTCTCCACAGACGTTCAGCGCACCTGGAGCACTGCTGCAGGAAACGTGTTTGCAGCATGTGCCACGGTTGTTGCCGTCTGCATTTTGCAGGATTTCTTTGTAATGCTTCAGAGCAGAATCAGGACATGAGATGGAGGAGATTGGGGCCAATGAGGACTTCAAGTTCTTCATAAGTTTCTGGGTGTTAATGGCCTGTATGTTTCTATAAGTGAGGAAAGTGGGGGTGACCTGAGCGAGATGGCAGTTCTTGATAGAGAATGAAAGAAGGTTGTGGTCAGAGAGCGGGAGAGGGGAGTTTGTGAAATCATCCACTGAGCAAAGCCTGGAGAAGACTAAGTCGAGGGAGTTTCCATCTTCATGCGTTGGAGAGTTAGTATGCTGTGAGAGGCAGAAAGAGGAGGTTAGAGATAAAAGGTGAGAAGCAGATGGGGAGAGGGGAGAAGCAATGGGGATGTTGAAATCACCCATGATGAGGGTGGGGGTGTCACAAGAGAGAAAGTGGGGAAGCCAGGTGGCAAAGTGATCCAGGAACTGATGAGAGGAGCCGGGAGGACGATACACCACCGCCACTCGCATGGAGAAGGGGATGTAGAGTCTGACAGCATGGACCTCAAAGGAAGGGAAGACAAGTGAGGGCACTTGGGGGATAACTTGGAAGGAACTAAATAGGGCAAGTGGGACATTTGCCCCAGGTGCAGCCAACTTGGAAGTGCTGTTGGGCGGCCTATTGCAATGATCCCTGGAGTGGATTCTGCCAATGTACAAGATAGTTGACAAACTGAAAGCTGCTTCAGAAAACATGTAATAGGTTGTTTGCCTGCATTCAATTGTACTTGCATATTTCAGGAAAGTGTGAAGGGAAAGAATGGAGGTGATTGTGAGCGGACAGTACAGGTGGGACATGCGAAAAGACATTATAGGTGGTAGTGTAAGGAGAAACGTATGAAGAGACAGCATGGGTGGATAATTGTGAGGGGAAAGTAAGGGGGTGAGTGCAAAAGGACAGTATAGCGGGTAGTATGAGGGGACAGTATGGGTCAAGTGTAAGTGGATATTGTGAGAAAAAATGTGAGGAGACAGTATGGAAAAATGTGCAAGGGAACAGTGTGGGGGAAAGTGTAAGGGGACAGTATGGGGTTAAAAGTGGAAATGGACAGTATGAAGCAAGAAAAGTGAATAGGGGACATAATAAGGGAAATAATGTAAGATTACTGTATTGGGGAATATTATAAGGAGATAGTATGGGAAGAGTGTGAGGGGACAGTAGAGGGGGAAGTGTGACAGAACAGTGTAGGAGGAAAATGTGAGGAATTGGTATATGGTATGTGGAGAGTGTAAGGGAACTGTGTGAGAGGAAATTGTATGGGGAAAATGTAGGGGAAAAGAGTGAGACAGTGTGGAGGGAAATGTGAATGGACCATATGGGAAAAATGTTAGGGGACTGCATGGGGAGGAGTTTGAGGGGAAGTTTGAGGGGAAAAAGGAAAGGGACAGTATAGAGCAGAAAAGTGTGAGAAAAGAAAATATGAAAGAATAGCGGGATGTGACAGCATGGGTGAAATAGAGTCAGTGGACAGTGTGGGGGATATATAATTAGGGGACAGTGTGAGGGAAGCATGATGGGATAATATGGGGAAAATGTGAGAGGACAGAACAGGAAATTTATAAGGGGACTAGCTGAAGAGCCCGGCGTTGCCTGGGCATAGTAAATATCTGTGGTTAGTTATAGCACCTCACTTCTCTTATTTTCCCATCACGCCTCTCATTTTCCCAATCACATATTTCATTTTCCCCTCACATCTCTCATTTTCTCCCTCACACCTCTCATTCCCCCCTAACACTTGTCATTTCAACCTCACAT
This sequence comes from Ranitomeya imitator, assembly GCF_032444005.1. Classification (NCBI taxonomy): domain Eukaryota; kingdom Metazoa; phylum Chordata; class Amphibia; order Anura; family Dendrobatidae; genus Ranitomeya; species Ranitomeya imitator. The sequence continues at coordinate 72,165,028 of NC_091290.1, read as the reverse complement.
CTGTCATTTTCTGATCACTCCACTATTTTTCCTCACTCCTCTCATTTTGCACTCACACCTTTTCATTTTCACCTCACACCTCTCATTTTCACCTCATCACCTCAGTATATACATGTTTGTCATCTCCCTTATATATAGTATACATCTGTATGTCATTTCCTGGATATAGTATATACCTGTATGTCATCTCCCCTGTATATAGTATATACCTGCTGTGTGTCATCTCCCCTATATTTGTATATACCTGAATGTCATCTCCTTCTATATATAGTATATACCTGTATGTCATCTCCTCCTGTATATAGTATATACCTGTGTGTCATTTCCCCTGTATATAGTATATATCTGTGTGTCATCTCCTCCTGTATATAGTATGTACCTGCATGTCATCTTCTATATATAGCATATACCTGTATGTCATCTCCTCCTGTACATAGTATATACCTGTAGGTCATCTGCTCCTGTGTGTAGTATATACCTGTGTGTCATCTCCTCCTGTATATAGTATATACCTGTATGTCATCTCCTCCTGTATATATATGTACCTATGTATCTATATGCCATCTCCTCCTCTATATAGTATATACCTGTGTGTCATCTCTCGTGTATATAGTATATATCTGTGTGTCATCTCCCCTGTATATAGTATATACCTGTGTGTCATCTCCTCCTGTATTAGACCTTGTTCACACGTTATTTGCTCAGTATTTTTACCTCAGTATTTGTAAGCTAAATTGGCAGCCTAATAAATCCCCAGCCAACAGGAAGCCCTCCCCCCTGGCAGTATATATTAGCTCACACATACACATAATAGACAGGTCATGTGACTGACAGCTGCCGTATTTCCTATATGGTACATTTGTTGTAGTTTGTCTGCTTATTAATCAGATTTTTATTTTTGAAGGATAATACCAGACTTGTGTGTGTTTTAGGGCGAGTTTCGTTTGTCAAGTTGTGTGTGTTGAGTTGCGTGTGGCGACATGCATGTAGCGACTTTTGTGAGGTGAGTTTTGTGTGGCAACATGCGTGTAGCAACTTTTTGTGTGTCGAGTTGCATGTGACAGGTTAGTGTAGCAAGTTGTGTGCAGCAAGTTTTGCGCATGGCGAGTTTTGCGCGTAGCAAGTTTTATGTGTGGTGCCTTTTGAGTTTGTGCAAGTTTTGTGTGAGGCAACTTTTGCATGTGTTGCAACTTTTGTGCATGTGGCAATTTTTCCGCGTGTGCAAGTTTTGCGTGTGGAGAGTTTTCCATGAGGTGAGTTTTGCACTTGTGGCGAGTTTTGCAAGAGCCTAGTTTTTGCATGTGGCGAGTTCTGCGCGTGGCGAGTTTTGAGCGGCGACTTTTGTGTTTTGACTTTTATGTGGCGAGGTTGGTGTATTTGTGGTGAAATGTGTGCTGAGGGTAATATGTGTTCAAGCACGTGGTAGTGTGTGGCGCATTTTGTGTGTGTGTTCATATCCCCGTGTGTGGTGAGTATCCCATGTCGGGGCCCCACCTTAGCAACTGTACGGTATATACTCTTTGGCGCCATCGCTCTCATTCTTTAAGTCCCCCTTGTTCACATCTGGCAGTTGTCAATTTGTCTCCTACACTTTTCCTTTCATTTCTTCCTATTATGTAGATAGGGGCAAAATTGTTTGGTGACTTGGAAAGCGTGGGGTTAAAATTTCACCTCACAACATAGCCTATGACGCTCTCGGGGTCCAGACGTGTGACTGTGCAAAATTTTGTGGCTGTTGCTGCGACGCCTCCAACACTTTTCCTTTCACTTTTTCCCCATTATGTACATAGGGGCAAAATTGTTTGGTGAATTGGAAAGCACGGGGTTAAAATTTCACCTCACAACATAGCCTATGACGCTCTCAGGGTCCCGACGTGTGACTGTGCAAAATTTTGTGGCTGTAGCTGCGACGCCTCCAACACTTTTCCTTTCACTTTTTTCCCCATTATGTAGATAGGGGCAAAATTGTTTGGTGAATTGGAACGCGCGGGGTTAAAATTTCGCCTCACAACATAGCCTATGACGCTCTCGGGGTCCAGACGTGTGACTGTGCAAAATTTTGTGGCTGTAGCTGCTGATGCCAATCCCGGACATACATACATACACACACACACACACATACACACACATTCAGCTTTATATATTAGATAGTTTGTTAGAAAAGTATGAGGGGACACTATAGGGGAAAATTATTAAGGGACTGTAAAGGCTGACATGTGAGGGGAAATTATTGGGAAAAATTTTGATGGGACAGTATGGGGGAAAGTGTGAGGGGACAGCATTGGGGATAAATTGTGATTGGACTTTAGTGCCTAGAAAAATGTTAGGGAGCTGTATGAGGGAGAAAAGTCTGAGGGTACTGTATGGATGGAAAGTGTCAGTGAACAGTATGAGGAGTAAACGTTTGAGGGGAAAGTATGGAATGGTAATGTTGAGCAATTGGGTGAATGGTGTGAAAGGACGCTATGGGGAGAAAAATTAAAAGTAATATGGGTGAAAAAGTTTAAGGGGACAGTATTGGGGTAAACATGTAAGGAAATTGTATGGGGTACATTGTGAGGGGACATCATAGGGGGGATAGTGTGAGTAGACAGTATGGGGAATAAAAATATTAGAGGGAAAGCATGGGGATAATTGAGTGAGAGGACAGTATGGGTGGAATAGTGTGGTGGGACAGTATGGAGAAAATTGTAAAGATGTATTATGGGTTCGGAAAAGTGTAATGGGAAAGTGTAAGGGAACAATATTGGTGGAATATTGTGAGAGAATGGAATTGGTTTGAAAAGTGTGAGAAGGCAGTATGGAGGGAAGTGTGAGGAGACAGTATGAGGTAAAGTGTGAGTGTCCAGTATGGGGAAGTAAAATGTGAGGGACAGTATTAGTGGTAGTGTAAGGAGACAGTATGGGAAATTAAAGTGTGAGGGCACAGTATAGTGGAAACACTGAAAAGTTAGTATGGGGAAATAGGGGACAGTAAAAAAAGGAAAAGTATGAGGAGAAAATTCTAAGTGGATAGTATGGGCAGGTAAAAGTGTAAGTGTACAGTATTGGTGAGAAAAGTGTGAGCGGACTGTATTGAGGAAGTGTGTAAGGGCACAGTATGTTTGGGGATCTCATAGATTTATACATTTTGATGAATTTGCTTGGAGGGCTTTGCCAGACTCCATTCCCCTTAGCTACAACCGCTTTGGCGGAGCTAGCTAATTACTAGCATCAAAACGTCAAAAGTCTAAATTTTTTAGAGCAAACTCAAAGTGTTTCTTGCAAGAGTTCTGATATAAACTACTCGATGAATTGGGCCCATAGTTTTATTATAAAGATCTATTGCCCTGATTTATCACTTGGATAATTTTTTTAAGTTCCTTTTTTTGACTTGCTATTTACGGATATTTCATTCATCAAAGTGGCGAACACAGTTTATTTATCTTTGCGCAAAGTAAAACATGATATTTTTGTGTGTAGGTCAACCACTTTGTAACTTTCTAGCATAAATATTCACATGAATCGTTAAAAATTTTTAAAAATTGCCCTAAAAAAGTTGGCATACACGAATTTACTTAAGGGGGAACTAGAGTACATTTGCACGAAATTTTGCAACTTTTGAGAAAATTTTGAAAATTAAAAAAAATCATATCGAATATACTTAAAAAATCTACAGATAAAAAGATGAATTTGGTGCCAAAAAAGCATGAAACAACTAAAACAGGTGTATATGTGATCACTGATCAGTTAATAATGTGGTCTCTGTCCAATAATCAGATACAATTTAATTAACAATGTTTCTAAATTCATCTCTTGCTTTGTTTGTTTGATTAAACTCAAGAAAAGTCAGTTAGGAGTCGAGTTTCCTCTGCTGCACAGGGGGAATCTCGATCCGTGTCTGCTGTGATCTCCCATTCTGCATCGGCCGCAGTAGAGCCTGCTCAACGGAGACGACGGTCCCAGCGTCTCACTGGGACTGATACTGCACAAAGGGTTACTGCTGCCTCTCCAGGCTCTGCTATTGTATCCTGCACTGATCTGCGGTGAGCAGGCTTTTCTGGGACTAAGTCCTGCTTTGCACACACTGAGCATGCCCAGGGTAAGATCTCTCAGTGGAGATCAAGGGTCACATGCTCAGGTACTGCAGCAACTTCCATTGGTCCTTCTTGGAAGGTCCTGTAGGTGCTAGGACTAAGTCCTGCTTTGCACACACTGAGAATGCCCAGGGCAAGATCTCTCAGCGGAGATCTAGGGTCACATGCTCAGTACAGCATCAACTTCCATTGGTCCTTCTAGGAAGGTCCTGTACGTGCTGCAACTATTTAAGGCTCCTGAAGACACAAAAGAGAATAGTGAAACCAAAAACACTCAGTTTGAAAAAATGTTGCAGTAATCCGCAAGTGCTAGTAAAAGATGTAAAAAACAGGGTATTTGGTTGATACGTTTTTTGCAAAAAATGTATACTAAGCTGCTCTACCAATCTTCACGGTATACCCTTATCAGAGCAGTCCTAACTAATGTATGCAATCCCTATCTGATGTATTTAAAAACCTGATCATCTGTATATAACCTGTGTGAACAGGGACTCCTCTCTGAACCCTGTTCACACAGGTTATATACAGATGATCAGGTTTTTAAATACATCAGATAGGGATTGCATACATTAGTTAGGACTGCTCTGATAAGGGTATACCGTGAAGATTGGTAGAGCAGCTTAGTATACATTTTTTGCAAAAAACGTATCAACCAAATACCCTGTTTTTTACATCTTTTACTAGCACTTGCGGATTACTGCAACATTTTTTCAAACTGAGTGTTTTTGGTTTCACTATTCTCTTTTGTGTCTTCAGGTTTCTTGGTGGTGTGTGAACATGATCATACAGACTTGTTCACTGTGCAAGTAGCCCATGTGTTCCTGTTTCCAACTATTTAAGGCTCGCATTGCCGCACGGCATCTTCCTATGTTATGTGCTTTGCGCCAGTGTGGTCATGTGTTTGTATGTGTTCAGGGACCCGGCTAAAATAAGCCCCTAGAATGCTGGCATCTCCAGCGAGGAGTTTTGTGTGCATGCATGACCACTGACTGCTCTCGTTTGTGTAGTTAGCCTGTGCCTCTGTGAAAGTCTAACAGGGCACAGATCTTTGCTTTCTTGGCTGCTCTGTGAAGCTAACAGAGCTGGTTCTTACCACCATATAGTGCTGCCATTTACTTAGCAGCAGGTTCTTTCCTGCACGGTGGATCCCAGGTTGCGAACGCACCAATCCCAACTAATAAATATATTCGGTGCGTTCCGCCAACCCTAACAGTATACTAGCATCAGGATCTGGCTAAGTAATGACGGATGAACAGCCATTGCAGGGGTACATCCAGCTGCTGGAGGGCCGGTTGGCGTCTCTTGAGCGTGCAATCTCGGCCGTGGATGTTACCGCAATAGCTGTTCAGGCTGCTAGCGTGGCTGCAGCAGCTTTACCCACTGCCACCTCTGTTCCGACCCTATCTCACCTCCCTATGCCTGAGAGATACTCTGGGGACAGTAAGTCCTGTAGGGGTTTCGTGAGCCAGTGTGGTATACACCTCGAGCTCCTGGCTGCACGTTTTCCCACTGAGCGGGCAAAGGTGGGATTCATAATCTCTCTCTATCGGACAGAGCGTTGGAGTGGGCTACGCCGCTGTGGAGCGCAACGATCATGTGGTGCGGAGTGTTCCTCGGTTTCTGGACACTCTGAAAAAGGTCTTTTTAGGACCTCAAGTCACCCATGATACAGCGCTCCAACTGCTGGCTTTGACTCAGGGTTCAACCATGGTCAGCCATTTTGCTGTTCACTTCCGGACATTAGCGTCTTAGTTGGAATGGCCAGATAAAACCTCATTCTGATATTTTGGAGGGGGCTGGCTGACCATGTGAAGGACGCTTTGGCTACTAGACAGATTCCCGCCACACTGGAGGAGCTCATAGTTGTATCAACTCGCATAGACCTTCTTTTTCATGAGCAAAGGTTGGCGCGAGCCCAGTGTAGGCAGAGGTTTCGGCTGGCTCCCACCTTCGCCAGACCTTTGGAATCTCCAGTCCAGGCATCCGAGTCACATGAGGCCATAGACGTGACACGAGCAGGATCCAAGTCCCAGTCCGCTTGTGCACATAAGGTCTGTCATGTTTGCCAGAAGTCAGGACATCTTGCCTCCCAGTGTCCTCAGCGGTCGGGGAAACGTCAGCGTCTAGTGGCAGTTGGAGGAGGTACACTAGACACGGCGACGTTTGCCTCAAAGTTGTCCTTCAAGGGGACAATTACCATAGGCCCATCCACTCTTATGGTAGAGCTATGCGTGGACTCTGGGGCGAGGGTAATTTTATGTCATCCACTTTCGCCCAGCGTCACGCAATACCCCTGGTGATGCTCGCCAAACCAGTAACCGTTCGAGTGGCAAATGGGTCGACACTACCCTCACAGATTACCCACCAAACCATTCCTATCACGCTTTCTGTGTCTCCATCACATCAGGAGATTATCTCCCTATTAGTCATTCCTGAGGAGATTGATGAGGTCCTGTTGGGGATACCATGGATTCGCTATCATTCTCCTCATATAGAGTGGTCCTCTGGGAGAATTTTGGGATGGAGTAAATCCTGCGAGGGTAGATGTCAGAGGGAGTGCATTCAGGTGGCTACAACACAGGTACCCGCAGATCTTTCCTCTCTCACCAAGCACTATTGGCCCTATGCATACGTGTTCTCCAAAAGGGCTGCGGAGACCCTTCCGCCTCACCGTTCCTATGACTGTCCTATTGACCTCTTTCCTGGTGCTGAGCATCCCCGGGGTCGAGTCTATCCGTTATCTCTCCCGGAGATGGAGGCAATGTCTCAGTACATCCAAGAGAATCTGGCAAGAGGATTCATTAGGAAATCAGTGTCACTTGCAGGGGCTGGGTTCTTCTTTGTACAGAAGAAGACTGGAGACTTACGTCCATGCATAGACTACGGGGGTCTTAACGCCATCACCGTTAAGAACAAGTACCCATTAAGCCGCCATCACACTTGCGAGTTTTACGGACGTATGAGCGCAGAAAATACGTCCGTAAAACTCGCAAAACAAACGGCACAATTATTCTCTATGCCCCTGCTCCTATCTGCCGTATTTTACTGATCAGTATTATACGGCTTTGTACGGCTGTAGAAAATCGCAGCATGCTGCGTTTGTCACCGTACTGCGCAAGAAATACGCCAATGAAAGTCTATGGAAGCCTGAAAAATACGGATCACACACGGACCAGCAGTGTGACTTGCGAGAAATACGCAGCGATGTTAGAGAGAAAAGCCGGTAATTCATTGCGGTGTACAGTAAAATCACACTGACAGCTTACAGTAGAATAGGTAGGATAAATGTGTACACATAGAATAGGTATATATATATATATATATATATATATATATATGTCAGTGAAACACACACATATATATATATATATATATATATATTAATATTTCTTCCAGCGCGAGATAGCTTTAAAGCCGGTAATTCAATTACTGGCTTTTGCTCTCTCCTTCCTAAACCCGACATGATTTGAGACATGGCTTACATACACTAAACCATGTCATATCCCCCTTTTTTTTGCATATTCCACACTACTAATGTTAGTAGTGTGTATGTGCAAAATTTGGCCGTTCTATCTACTAAATTAAAGGGTTAAATGGCGGAAAAAATTGGCGTGGGCTCCCGCGCAATTTTCTCCGCCAGAGTAGTAAAGCCAGTGACTGAGGGCAGACATTAATAGCCTGGAGAGGGTCCACGGTTATTGGCCCCCCCTGGCTAAAAACATCTGCCCCCAGCCACCCTAGAAAAGGCACATCTGGAAGATGCGCCTATTCTAGCACTTGGCCCCTCTCTTCCCATTCCCGTGTAGCGGTGGGATATGGGGTAATGAAGGGTTAATGCCACCTTGCTATTGTAAGGTGACATTAAGCCAAATTAATAATGGAGAGGCGTCAATTATGACACCTATCCATTATTAATCCAATACTAGTAAAGGGTTAAAAAAAATACACAAAGACATTATTAAAAATTATTTTAATGAAATAAAAACAAAGGTTGTTGTAATATTTTATTCAACGCCCAATCCAATCACTGAAGACCCTCGTTCTGTAACAAAAATAACATAATAAACCAACAATATCCTTACCTTCCGCAGATCTGTAAAGTCCAACGATGTAAATCCATCTGAAGGGGTTAAAATATTTTGCAGCCACGAGCTTTGCTAATGCAACATTGTTCGTGGCTGCAAAACCCCGGGGAATGAAGGTAAAGTAGGTCAATGACCTATATTTACCTTCATTTGCGGGGAGGGTGCTGGTTGTTCCTAGATCGTGGGAACTTTCCTAGAAAGCTCCCAGGCTCGAGTTCATATGAGGACAACCAGCAGAGGGCGCCTCTTATGAAGTCGAGCCTGGGAGCTTTCTAGGAAAATTCCCACGTTCTAGGAACAACCAGAAGAGGGCGCCTCACCGCAAATGAAGGTAAATATAGGTCATTGACCTACTTTACCTTCATTCCCCGGGGTTTTGCAGCCACGAACAACGTTGCATTAGCAAAGCTCGTGGCTGCAAAATATTTTAACCCCTTCAGATGGATTTACATCGTTGGACTTTACAGATCGGCGGAAGGTAAGGATATTGTTGGTTTATTATGTTATTTTTGTTACAGAACGAGGGTCTTCAGTGATTGGATTGGGCGTTGAATAAAATATTACAACAACCTTTGTTTTTATTTCATTAAAATAATTTTTAATAATGTGTTTGTGTATTTTTTTAACTCTTTACTAGTATTGGATTAATAATGGATAGGTGTCATAATTGACGCCTCTCCATTATTAATTTGGCTTAATGTCACCTTACAATAGCAAGGTGGCATTAACCCTTCATTACCCCATATCCCACCGCTACACGGGAATGGGAAGAGAGTGGCCAAGTGCCAGAATAGGCGCATCTTCCAGATGTGCCTTTTCTGGGGTGGCTGGGGGCAGGTGTTTTTAGCCGGGGGGGGGGGGGCAATAACCGTGGACCCTCTCCAGGCTATTAATATCTGCCCTCAGTCACTGGCTTTACTACTCTGGTGGAGAAAATTGCGCGGGAGCCCACGCCAATTTTTTCCGCCATTTAACCCTTTAATTTAGTAGATAGAACGGCCAAATTTTGCACATAGACACTACTAACATTAGTAGTGTGGAATATGCAAAAAAAAGGGGGGGATATGACATGGTTTACTGTATGTAAACCATGTCTCAAATCATGTCGGGTTTAGGAAGGAGAGAGCAAAAGCCGCCAATTGAATTACCGGCTTTAAAGCTATCTAGCGCTGTATGAAGTAATAATATATATACATATATGTGTCTAATGACACATATATGTATATATATATAGACAGTATATATATATATATTTTTTTTTTTTTGTGACACATGGATCCCTTCTATAGCGGTATGTTGGTTTTGCAAGCCTGCGAGAAAAACACGCAGTACGGATGCCATACGGATTACATACGGAGGATGCCATGCGCAAAAAACACTGACAAACCCTGCCTACGGAGGAGCTACGGACCACTATTTTGGGGACTTTTCAGCGTATTACGGCCGTGATATACGGATCGTATTGTTTTACGCTGTGTGCGACGCCGGCCTTACCCCTGATATCTGAGCTTTTTGATAGGCTATGGGGAGCAAGGGTATTTACAAAATTAGATCTGTGGGGTGCTTACAACCTGATTCTCATCCGTGAGGGGGACGAATGAAAGACGGCTTTTAACACCAGGGATGGGCACTATGAATATCTGGTGATGCCCTTCAGGCTCTGTAATGCCCCAGCCGTTTTCCAAGACTTTGTGAACGATATATTCCGGGATATGCTCACCACCTCGGTCGTAGTCTATCTGGATGATATTGTCATCTACTCTCCAGATATTGACTCCCATCGGAGAGATGTTCGCAAAGTCTTCGACCTCTTACGGGCAAACTCCCTCTATGCCAAGTTGGAGAAGTGTGTGTTTGAGCAGGAGTCCTTGCCTTTCCTTGGTTATATCATCTTTGCCCAGGGTTTGGCTATGGATCCTGCCAAGCTACAGGCTGTGATGGACTGGCAGGAACCCCATTCACTTAAAGCGGTGCAGCGCTTTATGGGGTTCAATAACTACTATCGTCAGTAGGGTTGAGCGAAACGGATCGTTCATTTTCATAAGTCGCCGACTTTTGGCAAAGTCGGGTTTCATGAAACCCGACCCGATCCCTGTGTGGGGTCGGCCATGCGGTACGCGACTTTCGCGCCAAAGTCGCGTTTCAATTACGCGAAAAGCGCCATTTCTCAGCCAATGAAGGTGGACGCAGAGTGTGGGCAGCGTGATGACATACGTCTCAGTCCCCACCATCTTAGAGAAGGGCATTACAGTGATTGGCTTGCTTTCTGCGGCGTCACAGGGGCTATAAAGGGGCATTCCCGCCGACCTCCATCTTACTGCTGCTGATCTGAGCATATGGAGAGGTTGCTGCCGCTTCATCAGAAGCAGGGATAGCTGTTATGATTAGATAATTCAATACCACAATGGACATAGAAGTCAGAGCACATACAGTGACCTGACAATAATCCAAAAACATAGAACGAGCTCTGAGACGTGGGAACTCTGTTGACCGCAATCCCTAATCCTCTCCAACCACACTAAAGGCAGCCGTGGATTGCGCCTAACGCTCCCTATGCAACTCGGCACAGCCTGAGAAACTAGCTAGCCTGAAGATAGAAAATAAGTCTACCTTGCCTCAGAGAAATACCCCAAAGGAAAAGGCAGCCCCCACATATAATAACTGTGAGTTAAGATGAAAAGACAAACGTAGAGATGAAATAGATTTAGCAATGTGAGGCATGACTTTCTGAACAGAGCGAGGATAGGAAAGGTAACTTTGCGGTCAACACAAAACCCTACAAATAACCACGCAAAGGGGGCAAAAAGACCCTCCGTACCGACTAACGGCACGGAGGTACACCCTCTGCGTCCCAGAGCTTCCAGCAAGCAAGAAAAACAAGATGAGCAAGCTGGACAGGAAAAAACACAAAACAAAAATAACAAAAGCAGAACTTAGCTAATGCAGAGCAGCAGGCCACAGGAACGATCCTAGAGGAAGCAAGTCCAATACTAGAACATTGACTGGAGGCCAGGATCAAAGCACTAGGTGGAGTTAAATAGAGCAGCACCTAACGACTTCACCACATCACCTGAGGAAGGAAACTCAGAAGCCGCAGTACCACTTTCATCCACCAACGGAAGCTCACAGAGAGAACCAGCCGAAGTACCACTTGTGACCACAGGAGGCAGCTCTGCCACAGAATTCACAACAGTACCCCCCCTTGAGGAGGGGTCACCGAACCCTCACCAGAGCCCCCAGGACGACCAGGATGAGCCATATGAAAGGCACGAACAAGATCGGGAGCATGGACATCAGAGGCAAAGACCCAGGAATTATCTTCCTGAGCATAACCCTTCCACTTAACCAGATACTGTAGTTTCCGTCTAGAAACACGAGAATCCAAAATCTTCTCCACAATATACTCCAACTCCCCCTCCACCAAAACCGGGGCAGGAGGATCAACAGATGGAACCATAGGTGCCACGTATCTCCGCAACAATGACCTATGGAATACATTATGGATGGAAAAAGAATTTGGAAGGGTCAAACGAAAAGACACAGGATTAAGAACCTCAGAAATCCTATACGGACCAATGAAACGAGGTTTAAACTTAGGAGAGGAAACCTTCATAGGAATATGACGAGAAGACAACCAAACCAAATCCCCAACACGAAGTCAGGGACCCACACAGCGTCTGCGATTAGCGAAACGTTGAGCCTTCTCCTGGGAAAAGGTCAAATTGTCCACTACATGAGTCCAAATCTGCTGCAACCTGTCCACCACAGTATCCACACCAGGACAGTCCGAAGACTCAACCTGCCCTGAAGAGAAACGAGGATGGAACCCAGAGTTGCAGAAAAACGGCAAAACCAAGGTAGCCGAGCTGGCCCGATTATTAAGGGCGAACTCAGCCAAAGGCAAAAAGGACACCCAGTCATCCTGATCGGCAGAAACAAAGCATCTCAGATATGTTTCCAAGGTCTGATTGGTTCGTTCGGTCTGGCCATTAGTCTGAGGATGGAAAGCCGAGGAAAAAGACAAGTCAATGCCCATCCTAGCACAAAAGGCTCGCCAAAACCTCGAAACAAACTGGGAACCTCTGTCAGAAACGATATTCTCTGGAATGCCATGTAAACGAACCACATGCTGGAAGAACAATGGCACCAAATCAGAGGAGGAAGGTAATTTAGACAAGGGTACCAAATGGACCATCTTAGAGAAGCGATCACAAACCACCCAAATGACTGACATTTTTTGAGAGACGGGAAGATCTGAAATAAAATCCATAGAGATATGTGTCCAAGGCCTCTTCGGGACCGGCAAGGGCAAAAGCAACCCACTGGCACGAGAACAGCAGGGCTTAGCCCGAGCACAAATCCCACAGGACTGCACAAAAGTACGCACATCCCACGACAGAGATGGCCACCAAAAGGATCTAGCCACTAACTCTCTGGTACCAAAGATTCCAGGATGACCAGCCAACACCGAACAATGAACCTCAGAGATAACTTTATTCGTCCACCTATCAGGGACAAACAGTTTCTCCGCTGGGCAACGATCAGGTTTATTAGCCTGAAATTTTTGCAGCACCCGCCGCAAGTCAGGGGAGATGGCAGACACAATTACTCCCTCTTTGAGAATACCCGCCGGCTCAGATAAACCCGGAGAGTCGGGCACAAAACTCCTAGACAGGGCATCCGCCTTTACATTTTTAGAGGTACGAAACCACAAAGTCAAAACGGGCAGAAAACAGCGACCAACGAGCCTGTCTAGGATTCAACCGCTTGGCAGACTCGAGATAAGTCAAGTTCTTATGATCAGTCAGGACACCACGCGATGCTTAGCTCCTTCAAGCCAATGACGCCACTCCTCGAATGCCCACTTCATGGCCAGCAACTCTCGATTGCCAACATCATAATTTCGCTCAGCAGGTGAAAACTTCCTGGAAAAGAAGGCGCATGGTTTCATCACCGAGCCATCAGAACTTCTCTGCGACAAAACAGCCCCCGCTCCAATCTCAGAAGCATCAACCTCGACCTGGAATGGAAGCGAAACATCTGGTTGACACAACACAGGGGCAGAAGAAAAACGATGCTTCAACTCTTGAAAAGCTTCCACAGCAGCAGAAGACCAATTGACCACATCCAGCACCCTTCTTGGTCAAATCGGTCAATGGTTTAGCAATACTAGAAAAATTGCAGATGAAGCGACGATAAAAATTAGCAAAGCCCAGGAACTTTTGCAGACTTTTCAGAGATGTCAGCTGAGTCCAATCATGGATGGCCTGGACCTTAACAGGGTCCATCTCGATAGTAGAAGGGGAAAAAATGAACCCCAAAAATGAAACCTTCTGAACACCAAAGAGACATTTTGATCCCTTCACAAACAAAGAATTAGCACGCAGGACCTGAAACACCGTTCTGACCTGCTTCACATGAGACTCCCAATCATCCGAGAAGATCAAAATATCATCCAAGTAAACAATCAGGAATTTATCCAGGTACTCTCGGAAGATGTCATGCATAAAGGACTGAAACACTGATGGAGCATTGGCAAGTCCGAATGGCATTACAAGGTACTCAAAATGGCCCTCGGGCGTATTAAATGCAGTTTTCCATTCATCGCCTCGCTTAATACGCACAAGATTAAACGCACCACGAAGATCTATCTTGGTGAACTAACTAGCCCCCTTAATCCGAGCAAACAAATCAGATAACAGCGGCAAGGGGTACTGAAATTTAACCGTGATCTTATTTAGAAGGCGGTAATCTATACAAGGTCTCAGCGAACCATCCTTCTTGGCCACAAAAAAGAACCCTGCTCCCAATGGTGACGATGACGGGCGAATATGCCCCTTCTCCAAGGACTCCTTCATGTAACTCCGCATAGCGGCATGCTCAGGCACAGATAAATTAAACAGTCGACCTTTTGGGAATTTACTACCAGGAATCAAATCGATAGCACAATCACAATCCCTATGCGGAGGTAGGGTATCGGACTTGGGCTCATCAAATACATCCCGGTAATCAGACAAGAACTCTGGAACCTCAGAAGGGGTGGATGACGAAATAGACAGAAATGGGACATCCCCATGTACCCCCTGACAACCCCAGCTGGATACAGACATGGATTTCCAATCTAATACTGGATTATGGACTTGAAGCCATGGCAACCCCAACACGACCACATCATGCAGATTATGCAACACCAGAAAACGAATAACCTCCTGATGTGCAGGAGCCATGCACATGGTCAGCTGGGTCCAGTACTGAGGCTTATTCTTGGCCAAAGGCGTAGCATCAATTCCTCTCAATGGAATAGGACACTGCAAGGGCTCCAAGAAAAACCACAACGCCTAGCATACTCCAAGTCCATCAAATTCAGGGCAGAGCCTGAATCCACAAATGCCATGACAGAATAAGATGACAAAGAGCAGATCAAGGTAACGGACAAAAGAAATTTTGACTGTACCGTACCAATGGTGGCAGACCTAGCGAACCGCTTAGTGCGCTTAGGACAATCAGAGATAGCATGAGTGGAATCCCCACAGTGGAAACACAGCCCATTCTGACGTCTGTGTTCTTGCCGTTCAACTCTGGTTAAAGTCCTATCGCACTGCATAGGCTCAGGTTTATGCTCAGATAATACCGCCAAATGGTGCACAGATTTACGCTCACGCAAGCGTCGACCGATCTGAATGGCCAAAGACATAGACTCATTCAGACCAGCAGGCATAGGAAATCCCACCATGACATCCTTAAGGGCTTCAGAGAGACCCTTTCTGAAAATAGCTGCGAGCGCACCTTCATTCCATTGAGTGAGTACGGACCACTTTTGAAATTTCTGACAATATACCTCTTATCTCATCCTGACCCTGACACAGAGCCAGCAAATTTTTCTCTGCCTGATCCACCGAATTAGGTTCATCGTACAGCAATCCGAGCGCCAGGAAAAACGCATCAATATTACATAATGCAGGATCTCCTGGCGCAAGAGAAAATGTCCAGTCCTGAGGTTCGCCACGTAATAAAGAAATAATGATCCTAACTTGTTGAACTGGGTCACCAGAGGAGCGAGGTTTCAAAGCCAGAAATAGTTTACAATTATTTTTGAAACTCAGAAATTTAGTTCTATCTCCAAAAAACAAATCAGGAATAGGTATTCTAGGTTCTAACATAGATTTCTGATTAATTGTGTCTTGAATCTTTTGTACTCTTGCCGTGAGCTGATCCACACATGAAGACAGACCTTTAATGTCCATCGCTACACCTGTGTCCTGAACCACCCAAATGTCTAGGGGAAAAAAAAAGCAAAACACAGTGCAGAGAAAAAAAAATGGTCTCAGAACTTCTTTTATCCCTCTATTGAGAATCATTAGTACTTTTGGCCTCCAGTACTGTTATGATTAGATGATTCAGTACCACAATGGACATAGAAGTCAGAGCACATACAGTGACCTGACAATAATCCAAAAACATAGAACGAGCTCTGAGACGTGGGAACTCTGTTGACCGCAATCCCTAATCCTCTCCAACCACACTAAAGGCAGCCGTGGATTGCGCCTAACGCTCCCTATGCAACTCGGCACAGCCTGAGAAACTAGCTAGCCTGAAGATAGAAAATAAGTCTACCTTGCCTCAGAGAAATACCCCAAAGGAAAAGGCAGCCCCCACATATAATAACTGTGAGTTAAGATGAAAAGACAAACGTAGAGATGAAATAGATTTAGCAATGTGAGGCATGACTTTCTGAACAGAGCGAGGATAGGAAAGGTAACTTTGCGGTCAACACAAAACCCTACAAATAACCACGCAAAGGGGGCAAAAAGACCCTCCGTACCGACTAACGGCACGGAGGTACACCCTCTGCGTCCCAGAGCTGCCAGCAAGCAAGAAAAACAAGATAAGCAAGCTGGACAGGAAAAAACAGAAAACAAAAATAACAAAAGCAGAACTTTGCAGAGCAGCAGGCCACAGGAACGATCCTAGAGGAAGCAAGTCCAATACTAGAACATTGACTGGAGGCCAGGATCAAAGCACTAGGTGGAGTTAAATAGAGCAGCACCTAACGACTTCACCACATCACCTGAGGAAGGAAACTCAGAAGCCGCAGTACCACTTTCCTCCACCAACGGAAGCTCATAGAGAGAATCAGCCGAAGTACCACTTGTGACCACAGGAGGGAGCTCTGCCACAGAATTCACAACAGATAGCGTTAGGCAGGGTACATTAACCCCCAAACCGCTTGTGCTGTAGTGATTTCCACTGTCCAACACCACCTTTTGTTTGCAGGGACAGTGGAAGCTAATTTTTTTTTCCTCAGCGCTGTATCTCATTGGGCTGGCCTAGAAGGCTCCCTGATAGCTGCATTGCTGTTTGTACGCCACTGTGCAAACCAACTGCTTTTTTCAAAGCACAAATCCTGTTGCTCCTTCCTTTCTGCACAGCTATCTTGTTTGTTTGTCCACACTTTTGACTTTTTTGTGCATCAGTCCACTCCTTGTTATTGCTGCCTGCCATACTTTGCTGAGATTACTGCAGGGAGATAGTAATTGTAGGACAGTCCCTTTTTTCGTTATATCTCTTCAAGCCACTTTCTGCCACAGAAAATATACTCTAATACAGTGGCCCAGATTTATTCACTAGTCTCCCTGAAGGAAAAAAAAATAAAGTGTGCAGATTAAAATTGACAAATCTGCATCAGTGGCAGTCCTGTGTGTGGCATCTGTGTCTCATTTTCTGGCACAGAAAACATACAGTCTAACAGTGGGCCTGATTTCTTGCCAATTCTCACATAAATAAAAAAAATTTAGTGAGAGATTAAGATTGGTATTTCTGCTTCGGTGCCAGTCCTGTGTGTGCCACCTGTCTCTAATTTTGTGCCACAGAAACCCTAGTGTGTAATACTGGGCCAGATTTTTTTTAAATTCTCCCTGAAAAAAAGTAGTGGGAGATTAAGATTGGCATTTCTGCTTCGGTGCCAGTCCTGTGTGTGCCACCTGTCTCTAATTTTATGCCACATTAAACCTAGTGTGTAACACTGGGCCAGATTTCTTTAAAATTCTCCCTGAAAAAAAAAATAGTGAGAGATTAAGATAGGCATTTCTGCTTCGGTGCCAGTCCTGTGTGTGCCACCTGTCTCTAATTTTGTGCCACATTAAACCTAGTGTGTAACACTGGGCCAGATTTCTTTTAAATTCTCCCTGAAAAAAAATAGTGGGAGATTAAGATTGGCATTTCTGCTTCGGTGCCAGTCCTCTGTGTGCCACCTGTCTCAAATTTTGTGCCACATTAAACCTAGTGTGTAACACTGGGCCAGATTTCTTTCAAATTCTCCCGGAAAAAAAAAAGATAGTGGGAGATTAAGATTGGCATTTCTGCTTCGGTGCCAGTCCTGTGTGTGCCACCTGTCTCTAATTTTGTGCCACATTAAACCTAGTGTGTAACACTGGGCCAGATTTCTTTTAAATTCTCCCTGAAAAAAAAATAGTGGGAGATTAAGATTGGCATTTCTGCTTCGGTGCCAGTCCTCTGTGTGCCACCTGTCTCAAATTTTGTGCCACATTAAACTTAGTGTGTAACACTGGGCCAGATTTCTTTCAAATTCTCCCGGAAAAAAAAAAAGATAGTGGGAGATTAAAATTGGCATTTCTGCTTCGGTGCCAGTCCTGTGTCTGCCACCTGTCTCAAATTTTGTGCCACATTAAACCTAGTGTGTAACACTGGGCCAGATTTCTTTTAAATTCTCCCTGAAAAAAAAAATAGTGGGAGATTAAGATTGGCATTTCTGCTTCGTTGCCAGTCCTGTGTGTGGCACCTGTCTCTAATTTTGTGCCACAGAAAACCTAGTGTGTAACACTGGGCCAGATTTCTTTTAAATTCTGCCTGGAAAAAAAAACAAATAGTGGGAGATTAAGATTGGCAATTCTGCCTCAGTGCCAGTGCTGTGTTTGGCATCTGTCTCTAATTTTGTGCCACAGAACATATACTGTATAAGAGTGGGCCACATTTCTTCAATATTCTCCCAGAAAAAATAAAAAGGGGGAGATTTTAATTGTTAGTGTCTGCATCAGCGTCAGTCCTGTTAGTGGCATATCTGTCTGCCACTGAAGCTGTGTACTGTTAAACATTGGGCCTGATTTTCCCTGCAGTCTCACCCACCTATAAAGGGATATATAAATCCAACAGAAGTTTGAGTTCACCTTGTAACTGGTTTTACAGTAACAAATACCGTTAATTTGGTTACGTTTTTCAAACAATGAGGAAGTCTGGTGGAAGAGGTCGTGGCCGTGGGCTGTCATTGCCAGCTGGTAATGATGGTAGTGGTGGTGGAGCATTAGGTGGTCGTGGGAAAAGCAATATAGCACCTAAGTCTCGAGTTGTTGAGCCAGGTTCGTCGTCTGGCTACACAAGGCCTCGAACGCTCCCTTTTCTGGGAGTAGGAAAACTGCTTTTAAAGCCGGAGCAGCAAGAACAAGTTTTGGCTTTCCTTGCTGACTCTAGCTCTTTCGCCTCCTCTTCTGAAACTGCTAAATGTAAAAGCAGCACGTCGTTAGTGGATGTTCACGGTCAGGGACAAGTCGCTTCCTTGTCTTCTTCACCAAGAACAACAGAGAAGGATGCGTCAGGCGACACAACGGGTTACTCCAAGAAGCTCTTTACACGTACCGTTCCTGGGTTAGAAAGTGAAACAGTTAACAGGCCGTGCCCATTACAAGTTGAATCGGACATGGAGTGCACAGATGCACAGCCACAGCCAGATTACTATGCTTTTCCTTTGACTCAGACCAGAACATTGCCCTCGCAGTGTACTGATCCAGAATCAGACCCTGATGAGACTATGGTGCCCCGTCACGAACGCTATACCACCGGCTTACACGGTGACACAGACGAAGTTGCACACGAGATAGAAGAGGAGGTCATAGATGACCCAGTTGTTGACCCCGATTGACAGCCATTGGGGGAACAGGGTGCAGGCGGCAGTAGCTCTGAAGTGGAGGATGAGGAGCCGCAGAAGGCATCAACATCGCAACAGGTTCCATCTGCCAGGCCCGTATCTGGCCAAAAGCGCGTGGGAAAGCCAAAACCAGTTGTAGGACAGCGTGGACATCCGGTTAAAGAAGCTCAGTCTGCAATGCCTGAAAAGGTATCCGATAGTAGAAAGAGTGCAGTCTGGCATTTTTTTAAACAACATCCAAATGATCAGCGCAAAGTTATCTGTCAAAAATTTTCAACTACCTTAAGCAGAGGTCAGAATCTTAAAAGTCTAAATACAAGTTGCATGCGTAGACATTTAACCACCATGCATTTGCAAGCCTGGACTCACTACCAAACGTCCCTTAAGGTTGTAGCACCCTCGGCCAATGAAGCTAGTCAGCAACGCTAGATCCCTTCCCTCACTGTAAGCCCACCATTTCCCGCACCACCTGCAGTAAATGTGCAGATTTCGTCGCCAGGCCAAAGCAGTCAGGGAATCACAAGTTTCGTATTAGAAAACACTGCATGTAGGGCACCAGCAAGAATACCATCTCCAACCCTCTCTCAGTCTGCCATGTCCACCGGCACCCCCGCTAGTTCCACGATCTGCAGCTCTCTAGTCCAGCTCACCCTACATGAGACTCTTGTTAGGAAAAGGAAGTACTCATCCTCGCATCCGCATACACAAGGTTTGAACACCCACATTGCTAGACTAATCTCATTAGAGATGATGCCCTACCGGTTAGATGAAAGCGAAGCTTTCAAAGCCCTGATGGACTACACTGAACCACGCTATGAGCTACCCAGTCGACACCGGTAGTCGTCCATGCACTCAGGCAATCTGTGAGTACAAAGGTGCTCCTGACAACAGATGCATGGACCAGTAGGCATGGCCAGGGACGTTACGTGTCCATCACGGCACACTGGGTTAATGTGGTGGATGCAGGGTCCACAGGGGACAACAATATTGGGACAGTTCTGCCTAGCCCACGGTCTAGGAAACAGTTGGCTGTAGGCGTTCGCCCCCCCTCCTCCTCCTCCTCATCCTCCTGCAGAAGCGAGATCTCGTCCACAGACCGCAGTCGCATGAGCACTCCATCCGCAGCTGCCACTGTTGCACATGAGGTGTCCCATTATGGGACAGCTAGTGGCAAGCGTCAGCAGGCTGTATTGGCAATGAAGTGTTTGTGCGACAACAGACACACTGCGGAATTTCTGTCCGAGTTCTTGCAGCAAGAAACTCAGTCATGGCTGGGCAGTGTACATCTTGAGGCAGGCAAGGTAGTGAGTGATAACGGAAGGAATTTTATGGCTGCCATATCCCTTTCCCAACTGAAACACATTCCTTGCCTGGCTCACACCTTAAACCTGGTGGTGCAGTGCTTCTTGAAAAGCTATCCGGGGTTACCTGACCTGCTCCTCAAAGTGCGCAGACTTTGCACGCATATCCGCCGTTCGCCCGTACACTCCAGCCGTATGCAGAACCATCAGCGGTCTTTGAACCTTCCCCAGCATCGCCTAATCATCGACGTTGCAACAAGGTGGAACTCCACACTGCACATGCTTCAGAGACTGTGCGAACAGAGGCGTGCTGTCATGTATTTGTGGGAGGATACACATACATGGGCAGGCAGTTGGATGGCAGACATGGAGTTGTCAGGTGTGCAGTGGTCGAAGGTAGAAGAACTGTGTCAAGTCCTTCAGTGTTTTGAGGAATGCACACTGCTGTTTAGTGCAGACAACGCCATAATAAGCATGAGCATCCCCCTAAAGCATCTGCTGATGCAAAGTTTGACGCACATGAAGGAGCAGGCGTCTGCAGCCGAGGAAGAGGAAAGCCTTGATGACAGTCAGCCATTGTCTGGTCAGGACAATCACAGATATAGTAATGGCGTGCACTCAGTCAAAGTTACGAGGTGCTGGTGTAGTGGATCAGATGATCCTAGATACTAGTAAATATATTTACACCGCACACTCTAATGACAACGTGTGGTTTTTACTGAAATATTTATTAATCAAAATAAATTTAGAAATATAATGCTGGAAGCGATATATAAAGCAAACGTTTCGGCTCACCCAGAGCCTTATTCATTGAATCGCTGAAAGGACAAAAAAATAATGTATCACCAAAAGACAAAGTAACAGACTAATAAATAATAAATAAAATAATAACAGTGTACTGTAGAAAAGTTCCGTGAACCTGGAGATAAAGAACAATATAACCTGAACAAGCAATATATACAGTATATACAATGATAGGCTGACAGATAGTCTAGTTCCAATGAATGTAAATATACATATAAGAAACATATGATTACCTTATCCACAATAAGGAGTGATGTGTAGCGAAAAGGATCGAGATCCCTCAGTGCCAAGAAACGGCTGTAAAGAATGGCATTATAATTAGAAAGTAGATCTAACTTGCTATACAAAGAAGATAAGGCAGAATGGGATACCTATGGCTGAGATAATGATCCTATGTCCTTGAGGGTGATAACCCAGGAATAATATGGTAACCTATGGGGGAAGGAGAGGAGACGCCCAAATGTAGCAAAATGTATGGAACCAGGTGGATGTAAGTTTATAGCGCTAGTAATTCTAAGGTAGTGTGTAGGCGCACGTTACCTGCAGAGTGGTTGATGTGAGCGGCGCTCCCGCACCTTGCTAAAGTCAGCAGCGTGCCTGTAGCCCCCCTGTCACAGCGTTATATGCGGCGAGGAGCGCCGAAACCGGAAGTACCGGACCGGAAGTGACGTAGCGCTGTCTGTGAGGGACGCACTGCGCAGGTGTGGGAGCCTCTGTGTATCCTGGAGTCATGGTAACTGTGAGAGGAGTGTTAGCGCTGAAGGTGCGCTATGTAGTGACTCCAGAGAGCTAAAATATGTGAGAGAAACTACCTATATGGACTATAGAATAAAGATGAGAGCTAATAAAAGGGCTAGGTAACATCTACCATGGAAATTATAAAAGGACAAATATTAGGAGGAGGAGCTATAGGTACTAGAATCCCTAGTGAATATAAATGGTGGCCAAAATGATGGGGATATGAAATGTTGTATATAGAATACGGGAATATATTTAACAGGAACAGGGAAGACAGAGAGACAGAAACCAGAGGGTGGAGGGGGAAGGGGAGGGGTTGGGAAGGGGAGGGGGGGGAAGGGGGGGAAAGGGGGGGGGGAAAGAGGGTACAATGATACATATGGGAAACTCACCTACATAGACAGTGGTCTAGCGGGTCTGTAAAAGCAACGGGAAAAAGATTAATTATAGGAGCCAATCTATGTCTCTATTAAGCCCTTTAGGGGCTAACGTGTCTAATTTATGGATCCAGTATGTTTCTCTCAACTTGAGTAGTCTTATATGATTTCCACCCCTACGGGGGCGGGGGACATGTTCTATAACCTGAAAGCGCAATTGAGCCACAGAATGTCCGGATTTAGAGAAATGTTCAGGTATGGGGAGCCAATTCTTATTACAACGGATAGTCGATTTATGGCTCGCAATCCGATCCCTCACATGTTGGGTGGTCTCCCCCACATAGAGGAGACCACAAGGACATTTTATCAGATACACCACAAAGTTAGAATTGCACGTATGGAAACCTTTGATTGGGAAAGATTTGCCTGTCCTGGGATGGGTTATGCTATCAGATTTAATGATATTTGAGCAAGCTGCACAATTAAGACAGGGGAATGTCCCCTGTCGGCGGGTTGTCAGAGTCTTTTGTATTGAGGCAGGTCTAGAACTTCCCACATCAGCTCTAACTAACTTGTCGCGGATATTGGAGGGTCGTTTGGTACAGATCAGGGTAGGTGACTTAAATGGGTCTATTTCAGGGTATGCTTTAGATAGTAGCGGCCAGTGTTTCTTAATGATAGAGTATACCCTGGGCATTGTCGGATGAAATGTATGTACAAAGGGAATACGTTCCCTAGGGTACATAGGTGGTTGAGGAGAAGGCGGAGTTAGAGCCCGGGTCTTTTCAAGATCCAGTAATTTGGGTGGGTAATGCCTTAGTTCAAATTTATGGGCCGTGGAATCCAGTCTTTCTTGGCGAATTTCTGGATTGGAGACAATACGTGACACTCTGTCAAATTGTGAGCGTGGCAGGCTGTTTTTAGTGGTCCTAGGGTGGCAACTTGAGTAGTGTAAAAGACTATTGCTGTCGGTGGGCTTACAGTAAAGATCTGTAGAGAGGTTGCCTTCAATGTTCTTAATAACTAGTGTATCCAGGAAAGGGACAGATTCCGTACTGTGATGTAGTGTGAATTGTAATTCCGGGTGGATGGAGTTCAGTTGCGAAACAAATTCAAGCATGGAGTTAGATGTACCTGTCCAAATAAAGAAGATGTCATCGATATATCGATGGTAGCCCAAGGCAAATTGTGAGAAGAGGACATTGGGAAAAACATGGTTAATTTCAAAGAAATTCATATAAGCATTGGCGCAGGCTGGCGCTACGTTCGCGCCCATCGCAGTGCCGCATCTCTGGACATAGAATGTGTCTTCAAATAGAAAATAATTTTCCCGTAACACTATGTCAAGTAGGTCTAGGCAGAATTGTATAGAATCAATAGACATACAGTGGGGCAAAAAAGTATTTAGTCAGTCAGCAATAGTTCAAGTTCCATCACTTAAAAAGATGAGAGGCGTCTGTAATTTACATCATAGGTAGACCTCAACTATGGGAGACAAACTGAGAAAAAAAAATCCAGAAAATCACATTGTCTGTATTTTTAACATTTTATTTGCATATTATGGTGGAAAATAAGTATTTGGTCAGAAACAAACAATCAAGATTTCTGGCTCTCACAGACCTGTAACTTCTTCTTTAAGAGTCTCCTCTTTCCTCCACTCATTACCTGTAGTAATGGCACCTGTTTAAACTTGTTATCAGTATAAAAAGACACCTGTGCACACCCTCAAACAGTCTGATTCCAAACTCCACTATGGTGAAGACCAAAGAGCTGTCAAAGGACACCAGAAACAAAATTGTAGCCCTGCACCAGGCTGGGAAGACTGAATCTGCAATAGCCAACCAGCTTGGAGTGAAGAAATCAACAGTGGGAGCAATAATTAGAAAATGGAAGACATACAAGACCACTGATAATCTCCCTCGATCTGGGGCTCCATGCAAAATCCCACCCCGTGGGGTCAGAATGATCACAAGAACGGTGAGCAAAAATCCCAGAACCACGCGGGGGGACCTAGTGAATGAACTGCAGAGAGCTGGGACCAATGTAACAAGGCCTACCATAAGTAACACACTACGCCACCATGGACTCAGATCCTGCAGTGCCAGACATGTCCCACTGCTTAAGCCAGTACATGTCCGGGCCCGTCTGAAGTTTGCTAGAGAGCATTTGGATGATCCAGAGGAGTTTTGGGAGAATGTCCTATGGTCTGATGAAACCAAACTGGAACTGTTTGGTAGAAACACAACTTGTCGCGTTTGGAGGAAAAAGAATACTGAGTTGCATCCATACCTACTGTAAAGCATGGTGGTGGAAACATCATGCTTTGGGGCTGTTTCTCTGCAAAGGGGCCAGGACGACTGATCAGGGTACATGAAAGAATGAATGGGGCCATGTATCGTGAGATTTTGAGTGCAAACCTCCTTCCATCAGCAAGGGCATTGAAGATGAAACATGGCTGGGTCTTCAACATGACAATGATCCAAAGCACACCGCCAGGGCAACGAAGGAGTGGCTTCGTAAGAAGCATTTCAAGGTCCTGGAGTGGCCTAGCCAGTCTCCAGATCTCAACCCTATAGAAAACCTTTGGAAGGAGTTGACAGTCCGTGTTGCCAAGCGAAAAGCCAAAAACATCACTGCTCTAGAGGAGATCTGCATGGAGGAATGGGCCAACATACCAACAACAGTGTGTGGCAACCTTGTGAAGACTTACAGAAAACGTTTGACCTCTGTCATTGCCAACAAAGGATATATTACAAAGTATTGAGATGAAATTTTGTTTCTGACCAAATACTTATTTTCCACCATAATATTCAAATAAAATGTTAAAAAAACAGACAATGTGATTTTCTGGATTTTTTTTTCTCAGTTTGTCTCCCATAGTTGAGGTCTACCTATGATGTAAATTACAGACGCCTCTCATCTTTTTAAGTGGTGGAACTTGCACTATTGCTGACTGACTAAATACTTTTTTGCCCCACTGTATCTGATGATTCTAGGAGAGATTTTGTAGCTTCAATCCCTTTATCGTGTGTAATCGAGGTATACAGACTGTTGACGTCTAGGGTCACTAAGATACTCTCTGTGGGTACTGTACCTAGATGTTGTATGATCCTTAAAAAATGTCCTGTGTCTAGGAGGTAAGATTTGGTTTTTTTCACAAGAGGTGTCAGTATTTTTTCAAGGAAGACTGAGAGTGGGGATAAAACTGAGTCGGTGGAAGCGACTATCGGTCTTCCTGGTGGATTACGGAGGGACTTGTGGATTTTGGGTAAAACATAAAAAACCGGTGTGATGGGGTGGGGATTAATGAGAAAGGAAGCAGTTTTCTGGTCTATTGTGTGGCGATCAAGATAACCATTGAGGAGGCTCTTGATTTTAGTGGTGATGTCTCTAACTGGGTCCCTTTGAATAACACCATAGGTGTTAGAGTCTGACAGTTGTCTGATAACTTCCTTATTGTAGTCTGAGTGATTCATCACCACTATAGCACCGCCTTTGTCTGCTGGCTTAATAGTAATACTTTTATTGTTTTGAAGAGATGAAAGAGCTTGTTTCTCCACCAAGGAAAGATTAGAGTGGACAGGATAGAGGCCTAGTTGTTGTTCATGAGAAAATTGTTTGACCTCACGGTCCACCAGTGAAATAAAGGTTTTTGTTGCATGGTAGGTGTGAGGAGGATTATACTTACTAGGAGTACGGAGGCCAAGAGACGTGATAGAAAGTTTAGAAGTCACAGTATTAGCAGGACCAAGTGCCATTTCTCCCCTTCTGTTATCTGATAACCCAAAATGTGTTTTAAGTCTTATAGTCCGAAAAAAACGTTCGAGGTCTTTCTCCAGTTGGAAGGAATCCCACGCCAGGGTGGGGCAGAAGGATAAACCCTTCTGCAGGACCGTCAATTCAGCCGGGGAGAGGAGATAGTCCGAGATGTTGATAACTAGGTCCGGTGTCTCACCTGTGAGTGGGTGGCCATTCTTTCCCCTTGATCTCCTGGTGGGTCTGTAGTTGGTTGTCCTCCCTTGCGGCCTTTCGATAAAAAATGCTGTCTGCCGGAAGTCGTGGAGGAGTCGCTCCCTGAGCTGAAGGATCCATATCTCCGTTGGTTTCGGGGTCGGCGCCAAGGTCCTGTGTTGGCGGAAGTATCGTTCCATTTGTAGACTTTATTCAACGAATAGTCCTCCGTGTCACGTTGGAATTTTTGTCTCTTACGTTCAGGTTATATATTGCTTGTTCAGGTTATATTGTTCTTTATCTCCAGGTTCACGGAACTTTTCTACAGTACACTGTTATTATTTTATTTATTATTTATTAGTCTGTTACTTTGTCTTTTGGTGATACATTATTTTTTTGTCCTTTCAGCGATTCAATGAATAAGGCTCTGAGTGAGCCGAAACGTTTGCTTTATATATCGCTTCCAGCATTATATTTCTGTTTCGCTCCCTTATCTAAATTTATTTTGATTAATAAATATTTCAGTAAAAACCACACGTTGTCATTAGAGTGTGCGGTGTAAATATATTTACTAGTATCTAGGATCATCTGATCCACTACACCAGCACCTCGTAACTTTGACTGAGTGCACGCCATTACTATATCTGTGACTTACCATTTTGGCGTTTTGCACCAGTCTTTCCGTTATTCCCCTAGTCCTCTCTACAGTATACATGTCTACTGACACGTTTGCCTACGATTTGGCAACCACCTCTAATATTCTATCCCAGGTAACTGGTTCTAATGAATTTTTGAGAACCCCCGCTCAGGAATTACGAACCAGGGATTATGAAAAAGAAAGACGCAAGCTGATCTCTTACGATCTGCATTGTACAACTCTGGCCGAATATCACAGGCAGAGTAAAATTCCCAGAGGGCTTCGGAGTAACCTTCACCCCACCCTTTTCTCTGACAACCCCGACTACTGTGAGAAATACAAAAGAATACTCAATAAGTGCTCTCTAGACATAATACTACTCACTATAGAGTACCTACAAAAATCTATTGTGGAGACCAAACAGAGTATACAGGCTATCAAAGCACAACTATCAAATGCTCTATCCTCTACGAAGTGGACCTCTCTCAAGAGCAAGACTGAGAAAATACTCACGGAACATCAGAAGTCCCTGCAGGAACGTAAGAGACAAAAATTCCAACGTGACACGGAGGACTATTCGTTGAATAAAGTCTACAAATGGAACGATACTTCCGCCAACACAGGACCTTGGCGCCGACCCCGAAACCAACGGAGATATGGATCCTTCAGCTCAGGGAGCGACTCCTCCACGACTTCCGGCAGACAGCATTTTTTATCGAAAGGCCGCAAGGGAGGACAACCAACTACAGACCCACCAGGAGATCAAGGGGAAAGAATGGCCACCCGCTCACAGGTGAGACACCGGACCTAGTTATCAACATCTCGGACTATCTCCTCTCCCCGGCTGAATTGACGGTCCTGCAGAAGGGTTTATCCTTCTGCCCCACCCCGGCGTGGGATTCCTTCCAACTGGAGAAAGACCTCGAACGTTTTTTTCGGACTATAAGACTTAAAACACATTTTGGGTTATCAGATAACAGAAGGGGAGAAATGGCACTTGGTCCTGCTAATACTGTGACTTCTAAACTTTCTATCACGTCTCTTGGCCTCCGTACTCCTAGTAAGTATAATCCTCCTCACACCTACCATGCAACAGAAACCTTTATTTCACTGGTGGACCGTGAGGTCAAACAATTTTCTCATGAACAACAACTAGGCCTCTATCCTGTCCACTCTAATCTTTCCTTGGTGGAGAAACAAGCTCTTTCATCTCTTCAAAACAATAAAAGTATTACTATTAAGCCAGCAGACAAAGGCGGTGCTATAGTGGTGATGAATCACTCAGACTACAATAAGGAAGTTATCAGACAACTGTCAGACTCTAACACCTATGGTGTTATTCAAAGGGACCCAGTTAGAGACATCACCACTAAAATCAAGAGCCTCCTCAATGGTTATCTTGATCGCCACACAATAGACCAGAAAACTGCTTCCTTTCTCATTAATCCCCACCCCATCACACCGGTTTTTTATGTTTTACCCAAAATCCACAAGTCCCTCCGTAATCCACCAGGAAGACCGATAGTCGCTTCCACCGACTCAGTTTTATCCCCACTCTCAGTCTTCCTTGAAAAAATACTGACACCTCTTGTGAAAAAAACCAAATCTTACCTCCTAGACACAGGACATTTTTTAAGGATCATACAACATCTAGGTACAGTACCCACAGAGAGTATCTTAGTGACCCTAGACGTCAACAGTCTGTATACCTCGATTACACACGATAAAGGGATTGAAGCTACAAAATCTCTCCTAGAATCATCAGATATGTCTATTGATTCTATACAATTCTGCCTAGACCTACTTGACATAGTGTTACGGGAAAATTATTTTCTATTTGAAGACACATTCTATGTCCAGAGATGCGGCACTGCGATGGGCGCGAACGTAGCGCCAGCCTACGCCAATGCTTATATGAATTTCTTTGAAATTAACCATGTTTTTCCCAATGTCCTCTTCTCACAATTTGCCTTGGGCTACCATCGATATATCGATGACATCTTCTTTATTTGGACAGGTACATCTAACTCCATGCTTGAATTTGTTTCGCAACTGAACTCCATCCACCCGGAATTACAATTCACACTACATCACAGTACGGAATCTGTCCCTTTCCTGGATACACTAGTTATTAAGGACATTGAAGGCAACCTCTCTACAGATCTTTACTGTAAGCCCACCGACAGCAATAGTCTTTTACACTACTCAAGTTGCCACCCTAGGACCACTAAAAACAGCCTGCCACGCTCACAATTTGAAAGAGTGTCACGTATCGTCTCCAATCCAGAAATTCGCCAAGAAAGACTGGATTCCACGGCCCATAAATTTGAACTAAGGCATTACCCACCCAAATTACTGGATCTTGAAAAGACCCGGGCTCTAACTCCGCCTTCTCCTCAACCACCTATGTACCCTAGGGAACGTATTCCCTTTGTACATACATTTCATCCGACAATGCCCAGGGTATACTCTATCATTAAGAAACACTGGCCGCTACTATCTAAAGCATACCCTGAAATAGACCCATTTAAGTCACCTACCCTGATCTGTACCAAACGACCCTCCAATATCCGCGACAAGTTAGTTAGAGCTGATGTGGGAAGTTCTAGACCTGCCTCAATACAAAAGACTCTGACAACCCGCCGACAGGGGACATTCCCCTGTCTTAATTGTGCAGCTTGCTCAAATATCATTAAATCTGATAGCATAACCCATCCCAGGACAGGCAAATCTTTCCCAATCAAAGGTTTCCATACGTGCAATTCTAACTTTGTGGTGTATCTGATAAAATGTCCTTGTGGTCTCCTCTATGTGGGGGAGACCACCCAACATGTGAGGGATCGGATTGCGAGCCATAAATCGACTATCCGTTGTAATAAGAATTGGCTCCCCATACCTGAACATTTCTCTAAATCCGGACATTCTGTGGCTCAATTGCGCTTTCAGGTTATAGAACATGTCCCCCGCCCCCGTAGGGGTGGAAATCATATAAGACTACTCAAGTTGAGAGAAACATACTGGATCCATAAATTAGACACGTTAGCCCCTAAAGGGCTTAATAGAGACATAGATTGGCTCCTATAATTAATCTTTTTCCCGTTGCTTTTACAGACCCGCTAGACCACTGTCTATGTAGGTGAGTTTCCCATATGTATCATTGTACCCTCTTTCCCCCCCCCTTTCCCCCCCCTTCCCCCCCCTCCCCTTCCCAACCCCTCCCCTTCCCCCTCCACCCTCTGGTTTCTGTCTCTCTGTCTTCCCTGTTCCTGTTAAATATATTCCCGTATTCTATATACAACATTTCATATCCCCATCATTTTGGCCACCATTTATATTCACTAGGGATTCTAGTACCTATAGCTCCTCCTCCTAATATTTGTCCTTTTATAATTTCCATGGTAGATGTTACCTAGCCCTTTTATTAGCTCTCATCTTTATTCTATAGTCCATATAGGTAGTTTCTCTCACATATTTTAGCTCTCTGGAGTCACTACATAGCGCACCTTCAGCGCTAACACTCCTCTCACAGTTACCATGACTCCAGGATACACAGAGGCTCCCACACCTGCGCAGTGCGTCCCTCACAGACAGCGCTACATCACTTCCGGTCCGGTACTTCCGGTTTCGGCGCTCCTCGCCGCATATAACGCTGTGACAGGGGGGCTACAGGCACGCTGCTGACTTTAGCAAGGCGCGGGAGCGCCGCTCACATCAACCACTCTGCAGGTAACGTGCGCCTACACACTACCTTAGAATTACTAGCGCTATAAACTTACATCCACCTGGTTCCATACATTTTGCTACATTTGGGCGTCTCCTCTCCTTCCCCCATAGGTTACCATATTATTCCTGGGTTATCACCCTCAAGGACATAGGATCATTATCTCAGCCATAGGTATCCCATTCTGCCTTATCTTCTTTGTATAGCAAGTTAGATCTACTTTCTAATTATAATGCCATTCTTTACAGCCGTTTCTTGGCACTGAGGGATCTCTATCCTTTTCGCTACACATCACTCCTTATTGTGGATAAGGTAATCATATGTTTCTTATATGTATATTTACATTCATTGGAACTAGACTATCTGTCAGCCTATCATTGTATATACTGTATATATTGCTTGTTCAGGTTATATTGTTCTTTATCTCCAGGTTCACGGAACTTTTCTACAGTACACTGTTATTATTTTATTTATTATTTATTAGTCTGTTACTTTGTCTTTTGGTGATACATTATTTTTTTGTCCTTTCAGCGATTCAATGAATAAGGCTCTGGGTGAGCCGAAACGTTTGCTTTATATATCGCTTCCAGCATTATATTTCTGTTTCGCTCCCTTATCTAAATTTATTTTGATTAATAAATATTTCAGTAAAAACCACACGTTGTCATTAGAGTGTGTGGTCAGGACAATCTACAGGACGAGGTAGCGGGCGAAGAGGAGGAGGACGAGGAGGATGATGGGGATGAGTATTTTTTGAATGAGGAAGCTTCTCCGGGGCCAATAGAAACTGGTGGCGTTGCAAGGCCGGGTTCAGGTTTTTTGAGGGAGACAAGTGACGTAGATTTGCCTGAAACTGCCCCTCAACCCAGCACAGCTGCAGATTTGACAACTGGAAGTTTGGCCCACATTGCGAATTATGCCTTACGTATCCTCAAAAGGGACCCACACATTATTAAAATGATGACCGATGACGATTACTGGTTGGCCTGCCTCCTTGATCCTCGCTGTAAAGGCAAATTGCAAAATATCATGCCACATGAGAACCTCGAACAAATATTAGCAACCAAACAAGCAACTCTTGTAGACCGTTTGATTCAGGCATTCCCAGCACACAGCGCTGGTGATGGTTCTCACACGAGCTGCAGGGGGCAACAGGGCAGAGGTGTTAGAGTTGCACAAATCAGAAGTGGCGTTGGACAGAGGGCTTTTCTGACCAGGTTGTGGAGTGATTTCGCAATGACCGCAGACAGGACAGGTACTGAAGCATCAATTCAAAGTGACAGGAGACAACATTTGTCCAGTATGGTTACTAACTATTTTTCATCCCTTATCAATGTTCTCCCTCAACAGTCATTCCCATTTGATTACTGGGCATCCAAAATAGACACCTGGCCTGAATTGGCAGAATATGCATTGCAGGAGCTTGCTTGCCCAGCAGCTAGTGTGCTATCAGAAAGAGTATTCAGTGCTGCTGGTTCAATATTGACCGAAAAAAGGACTCATCTGGCTACCCAAAATGTTGATGATCTAACCTTCATTAAAATTAACCACTCATGGATTTCGAATTATTTTGCCCCACCTTTCCCGGCTGACAACTAGCTTTCCTATAAAAAGGTCTTGCTTGTGGACTGGTCTTACTGACTGTTCCAATCTCTTAATTTGCAGCAGCTGTTTGTCTAGCATACGACATGTTTACACCTCCCTAAATGCGCTAACTCCCCCCCACGGGGCCGTGGTCTCGCCACTTGGCGCAAGCACCCGTGAGAGTGCCGTTTGTCTGAAGAGGTGGGTGTGCCCGCTTTTGGCCGACGGCACTGCCACTGGGTCCCTCATAGTACAATAAAGTGTCTCTGGCGGTGGTGGCGCGCAACCAACGTCAGACACACCGTTGAAACATGAAGGGCCCTGGGCCTGTACCGCCGGCCAAAAGAAAGTTTTCCCCCCCAGCTCAAACAGTGCTCTACCACTTGCAAAATTATCTCTCACAGCTCCACCAATGTTTAGTCTATGCGCTGACATCCTTCGATGCCTGGCACTGACAATACCAATTTGTTGACATGTATGATGCTAGTTAAAATAGTCAGGGTCAGTGTCCTATATTGACACCAGTAAATACTTAGTGGCGCCAAATTACTATGTCTGAAACTCAGCACCCACCCCTGTACCTAAGTATGCCACCCTTTTTTTTTTGGTTTAGTTGTTTTGAGAGACATTAACATCTATTTATTTTTGGGGAGTACTAACTGTGTCAGACACTCCTTCCAATCGTCCTCCGCTGAACAAACCAATGCTGCCTGTGTACCCCTGCAAGATAATTCGAACTGCATTGAGCCTAATTTTTTTTATTTTAGGACTACTAAGTCTGTCTGCGGTCCCTCCTTCCAATAGTCCTCCGCTGGCCACACCAATGCTGCCTGTGTACCCCTGGAACCTATTTAAAAGTGCATAGAGCCTACTTTCTTTATTGTAGGCCTACTAAGTCTGTCTGCGGTCCATCCTTCCATTTGTCCTCCGCTGAGCACACCAATGCCGACCGTGTACCCATGTACCTTTTTTTCAACCTGCAGTGAGCCAACTTAGTGGTGTAAGGCCTACTAGCAGTGTCTGTCTGCACCACTTAATACAGCTGTTCTCTAAAAAAAAAGACTGGTTTTCAGCCTGTCAGAATTATAAAACTGCATTGGGGCCACAAGTTTTGTTGTGGTCTACAAACTGATTCTTCCGCTCCAAGGTGTTTTCCAGGTTGCCTTTCCTGAGCTTCAATCTTCAGGCTCTCGTTAAATAGTTTATTAATTTAACAACTGCAGTGGGGCTACTTGTTGGGTTGGGGCCTACTACCAGTGTCTGCCGCTCCAAGGTGTTCTCCAGGTTGCCTTTCCTGAGCTTCAATCTTCAGGCTCTTGTTAAATAGTTCTTTAATGGAACAACTGCAGTGGGGCTACTAGTTGGGTTGGGGCCTACTACCAGTGTCTGCCGCTCCAAGGTGTTCTCCTGGTTGCCTTTCCTGAGCTTCAATCTTCAGGCTCTTGTTAAATAGTTTTTTAATGGAACAACTGCAGTGGGGCTACTAGTTGGGTTGGGGCCTACTTCCAGTGTCTGCCGCTCCAAGGTGTTCTCCAGGTTGCCTTTCCTGAGCTTCAATCTTCAGGCTCTCGTTAAATAGTTTTTTAATGGAACAACTGCAGTGGGGCTACTAGTTGGGTTGGGGCCTACTACCAGTGTCTGCCGCTCCAAGGTGTTTTCCAGGTTGCCTTTCCTGAGCTTCAAACTTTAGGCTCTCGTTAAATAGTTGTTGAAACAACACTGCATTAGGCCTACAAGTTGGGTCTGGGTTCTACAAACGGTGTCTTCCGCTCCAAGGTGTTCTCCAGGTTGCCTTTCCCTAGCTTCTATCTTCAGCCTCTCGTTAAATTGCTTTTAACATAACACTGTATTTGGCCTACTTGTTTTGTTGGCCCTACCAATGGTGTCTGCCGCTTCTTGATGTTCTCCTACACTGAACAAACCAGTGCCACCTGTTTACTACTGTTACCAATTTTGAACTGCATTTAGCCTACTTACTGATTTGGGCCTACTCACTGTGTCAGCCTCTCATTACAGTTGTACTCCACTGAACAAAGCAATGCCCCCTGGTTAGTCCTGTTACCAATTTTGAACTGCATTTAGCCCACTTTATTCTTTGGGCCTATATCTTTGTTTCCTCCTCATCCTGCCCATTGCCCAGCCAGTGATAGATGAGTCTGCTGGTACATTGACCCAGAACGCTACATTCCCCGTGCACGCTACACAGCAAGAATGTGACCCTGCTGAAAGTCAGGTTCCCCTTCCCGCATACCATAACACCTTACACGGGGACAAAGAGGAAGGTGCAGATGAAAGTGCAGGTTCCTTCATCAGGTGGGGGGGATACTCGTTGGCGACGTCTCTGGCACAGGGCCCCTCATAGTACGCAAAAAGTGTCGCTGCCGGTGGGAGGCGCCTCCGCCGTGCAAACACACCGCCGTACTTTGAGGGGCCCTGTGCCAGTGCCAATGCCAACGAGTGGGCTCCCCCTGATTGCTCAGGATCACAGCACTTGCAAAGTTTAAATACTTGCCTCTTCCTGCTCCACTGCCCTGAGGTGGTCCAGATTACCTGGGCCCACTAAATACTTGAACTAGCCCTACCCCCCACAACTTTAGCCAAATGACCCCCAATTTCCAATGCCTAACTATTATTATAAGGTAAATTAAGATTGACAAGCTTCAGTAACAAGAATGGATGTTTTTGCCATTAAAATGGGCACTGTAGGTGTTTTCCTGGCCTCCACTCACTGCCGACTATGCTTCCCCATTGACTTGCATTGGGTTTCATGTTTCGGTCGATCCCCGACTTTTCGCGATAATCGGCCGATTCCACTCGACTCGACTTTTGAGATAGTCGGGCTTCGCGAAACCCGACTCGACCCTAAAAAACTAAAAGTTGCGCAACCCTAATCGTCAGTTCATCCCACACTTCTGAACTTTGGTAGCTCCCTTGGTTGCCCTCACCAAGAAGGGAGCAAATCCCAAGTTGTGGTCAGAGGATGTCTCCAACGCCTTCCTTTCGGTTAAATCACACTTTGCTAGCGCTCCCATTCTACATCGCCCCGATGTAGATAAGCCATTTATCATGGAGGTGGATTCCTCATCCGTTGGTGCTGGAGCAGTCCTTTTCCAAAAGGATGCTCAAGGTCGGAAGCATCCTTGCTGCTTCTTCTTCTCTAAGACCTTTACACCAGCGGAGAAGAATTATTCCATCGGGGACAGGGAGTTGCTAGCCATGAAGTTGGCTTTTTCAGAATGGAGACATCTCTTGGAGGGAGCTCGCTTTCCCTTCCAGGTTTTCACTGACCACAAAAACTTGGAATATTTACAGACGGCCCAGCGGCTGAATTCTTGCCAGGCTAGATGGTCCCTGTTCTTCTCCCAGTTTCATTTTACTCTTCATTTTCTCTCCGGGGAGAAGAACATTCGCGCCAACGCTCTCTCCCGCTCCGTAGTGTCATCTGAGGAGGAGAAGGAGGAGCCTCGGCTTATTGTCCCTTCTGAGAGCCTGAGAACTGTAGCTCCGGTTTTGCTAGAGTCTGTGCCCCCAGGCAAGACTTTCTTGCCAGCGAATTTACGACCTGAGGTTCTCTCTTGGGCTCACTCGTCCAGAGTGGGTGGGCATTTTGGGACCAAAAGGACATCAGAGCTTTTGGCGAGAACGTATTGGTGGCCGCATATGGCCCATGATGTCGGGGACTATATTCGGGCATGCGTTTCCTGCACCCAGAATCGGTCTCCTCGGCAACGGCCTGCTGGGTTGCTTTACCCTCTACCGGTGGCAGACAGGCCCTGGAAAATGGTTGGGTTGGACTTCGTGGTGGGCTTACCAAAGTCGCGTAGCTGCACCGTTATCTGGGTTGTCACCGACCATTTCTCTAAGATGGTGCACTTGGTGCCGCTTCCACGGTTACCTTCTGCACGGGCCTTGGCGGCGTTATTCACTAAGCACCTTTTCCGTTTACATGGTATGCCTGATAAAATTGTCAGCGATCGGGGTCCCCAGTTCGCGCTTTGGTTTTGGAGAGAGCTCTGCCGTTTAATCAGCATAGAATTGAACCTCTCCTCTGCATACCATCCCGAGACGAATGGGTTGGTGGAGAGGACTAGGGTTGAGCGACCTTTACTTTTATAGGATCGGGTCGGGTTTCACGAAACCCGACTTTTGAAAAAGTCGGGTCGAGTGAAATCGGCCGATCCTATAAAAAAGTCGGGGTCGGGGTCGGACGAAACCCGAAACCCAATGCAGTGCATTGGGTTTCCATGGTTCCCAGGGTCTGAAGGAGCGGAAACTCTCCTTCAGGCCCTGCGATCCATATTTTAGTGTAAAATAAAGAATTAAAGTAAAAAATATCGCAATACTTACCCTCTGACACGCCCTGGTACTAACCGGGAACCTTCCTTCCTTAGAATCAGCCTTCCAGGACCTTGCGGTGACGTCGCGGTGACGTCGCGGCTTGTGATTGGCCGCGCGGCTGCCCATGTGACCGCTCGCGCGGCCAATCACAAGCCGCGACGTCACCCGCGAGAAGCAGGGCGCGTCCGAGGGTGAGTATATACCTAATAGGAATATACTCACCCTCGGACGCGCCCTGCTTCTTTCCGGCAGCCTTCCTTCCTAAGAATCAGCCATTCCAGGAGCTTCGGTGACGTCGCGGGTGACGTCGCGGCTTGTGATTGGCCGCGCGAGCGGTCACATGGGCGGCCGCACGGCCAATCACAAGCCGCAACGTCACCGCGGCGTCACCACAGGTTCCTGGAAGGCTGATTCTAAGGAAGGAAGGTTCCCGGTTAGTACCAGGGCGCGTCAGAGGGTAAGTATTGCGATATTTTTTATTTTAATTCTTTATTTTACACTTAAATCTGAATTCCGATACCAATTCCCGATATCTTAAACATATCGGGAATCGGTATCGGAATTCCGATTCTAGATTCAAAAGCTCGCCGACTTCATGGCCGACCCCACACTGGGATCGGGTCGGGTTTCATGAAACCCGACCTTGCCAAAAGTCGGCGACTTTTGAAAAATTTCGACCCGTTTCGCTCAACCCTAGAGAGGACCAACCAGACTCTGGTGACATACTTGCGACATTTTGTCTCTGCTAGGCAGCATGACTGGGCATCTTTGCTACCTTGGGTGGAATTTGCCTTGAACAATGCCGTAGCCGATTCCTCTGGTCAAACTCCTTTTCTCCTTAATTACGGCCAGCATCTGGGTGTCCCTGTGCCCATGCCCGTGTCATCCACCGATTCTAGAGTGGCTGACTGGGCGGTGGAGGCACGTGACATCTGGGACCGCACACAGGATGCAATCCGGGCCTCCAAGGAGAGAATGAGGGTTTCGGCTGATACACACCGGCGCCCCGCTCCGATCTTTGCTCCTGGCGACTTAGTGTGGCTCTCCGCTCGTAACATCAGGCTGCGAGTTGAGTCCACTAAGTTTGCTCCTCGCTACATTTGCCCGTTCAAGGTTCTGGAACAGGTCAACCCTGTGGTCTACCGCTTGGCTATTCCTCCACGCCTTGGTATCACCGATACTTTTCACGTTTCCCTCTTAAACCCCGTTCATTTGTCCCAGTTTTCTGAGTCATCTGCTGGGACATCGGGTTCATCCACGGATGAGTTTGAGGTGAATGCTATCGTGGGGTGCAAGGTGGTATGTGGCAATAAATTTTATCTGGTGGACTGGAAGGGTCACGATCCAGAGGATAGAACCTGGGAGCCTGTAAAGCAAATTTGGACTCCGCTGCTCATTGCAGCTTTTGAGCATAGTGAGGCTCAAGGAGGGGGGGCCCTAGGAGGAGGGGTAATGTTAGGAGTCGAGATTCCTCTGCTGCACAGGGGGAATCTCGATCCGTGTCTGCTGCGGTCTCCCATTCTGCATCGGCCGTAGTGGAGCCTGCTCAGCGGAGACGACAGTCCCAACATCCCGCTGGGACTGACACTGTGCAAAGGGTTACTGCTGCCTCCCAGGCTCTGCTATTGTACCCTGCACTAATCTGCGGCGAGTAGACTTTTCTGGGACTAAGTCCTGCTTTGAACACACCAGGGCCGGACTGGGACTAAAATTCAGCCCTGGCATTTGAAGTTACACAGGCCCAGTTGTCACATGGTGACTGTATAATATCTTTGTACACTTGTAGGCAGGGCCGGTTTTAGGCAAAGTGGGGCCCTAGGCAAAGTTTAACCCCTTTCTGACCTCGTACGGGATAGTACGTCCGAGGTCAGAAGCCCCGCTTTGATGCAGGGCTCCGCGGTGAGCCCGCATCAAAGCCGGGACATGTCAGCTGTTTTGAACAGCTGACATGTGCCCGTAAGAGGCGCGGGCAGAATCGCAATCTGCCCGCACCTATTAACTAGTTAAATGCCGCTGTCAAACGCAGACAGCAGCATTTAACTACCGCTTCCGGCCGGGCGGCCAGAAATGACGTCATTGCCGACCCCTGTCACATGATCGGGGGTCGGCGATGCATCAGGATGGTAACCATAGAGGTCCTAGAGACCTCTATGGTTACTGATCACCGGTGGCTGTGAGCGCCACCCTGTGGTCGGCGCTCACAGCACACCTCCATTTCTGCTACATAGCAGCGATCAGCAGATCACTGCTATGTAGCAGAGGCGATCGAGTTGTGCCTGCTTCTAGCCTCCCATGGAGGCTATTGAAGCATGGCAAAAGTAAAAAAAAAAATTAAAAAAAAATGTGAAAAAAATAAAAAAAATATAAAAGTTTAAATCACCCCCCTTTCGCCCCAATCAAAATAAATCAATAAAAAAAAAAAATCAAATCTACACATATTTGGTATCGCCGCGCTCAGAATTGCCCGATCTATCAATTAAAAAAAAGCATTATCCTGATCGCTAAACGGCGTAGCGAGAAAAAAATTCGAAACGCCAGAATTACGTTTTTTAGGTCGCCGCGACATTGCATTAAAATGCAATAACGGGCGATCAAAAGAACATATCTGCACCAAAATCATTAAAAACGCCAGCTCGGAACGCAAAAAATAAGCCCTCAACTGACCCCAGATCACGAAAAATGGAGACGCTACGAGTATCGGAAAATGGCGCAATTTTTTTTTTTTTTTAGCAAAGTTTGGAATTTTTTTCACCACTTAGATAAAAAATAACCTAGTCATGTTAGGTGTCTATGAACTGGTACTGACCTGGAGAATCATAATGGCAGGTCAGATTTAGCATTTAGTGAACCTAGCAAAAAAGCCAAACAAAAAACAAGTGTGGGATTGCACTTTTTTTGCAATTTCACCGCACTTGGAATATTTTTCCTGTTTTCTAGTACACGACATGCTAAAACCAATGATGTCGT
This sequence comes from Ranitomeya imitator, assembly GCF_032444005.1. Lineage (NCBI taxonomy): Eukaryota > Metazoa > Chordata > Amphibia > Anura > Dendrobatidae > Ranitomeya > Ranitomeya imitator. The sequence goes on along the minus strand of NC_091290.1, from coordinate 72,125,510 downwards.
TCAAAAGTACAACTCGTCCCGCAAAAAATAAGCCCTCACATGGCCAAATTGACGGGAAAATAAAAAAGTTATGGCTCTGGGAAGGAGGGGAGTGAAAAACGAACCCGGAAAAGCGAAAAATCCCAAGGTCATGAAGGGGTTAAAATGGGGCCCAAATGCTAACATATTGCACATCACACAAAAGCATTTCGGTTGTATTTACAAGCGCTGAGGTCAGGCCGCTAAATGAGTTTGATCGACAATATTGAAGTTGTTCAACGCTTGTTTCCCGGCCTCTTTCCACTGTCTGAGACAGAATGATGGGACAGAACGATCACTAACAGATCACCATACAGTATCATGTTATCAGCAGCACATCTACAGTTTACGCTGGCGATGTGCTGCTGAGAACAATGATTTTTGTTCCGGCAAAAACAATCTGAATATGCAGCATTTTACTTGTTTAGTAAAATACACCCCATAGTCCTCCATATATTATAATGTGCACTACAGTCCTCCATATAGTATAATACACTCCCTATAGTCCTCCATATATTAAAATACACTGCTCAGTCCTCCATATAGCATAATACACTCCTCATAGTGCTCAATATAGTATAATGCACCTCCATAGTCATCCATGTAGTACAATTCACTTCCCATAGTATAATGCACCCCATAGTTCTTCATATAGTATAACATATTCCCCATAGTCCTCAATACAGTATAATGCAGCCCACATTCAGTATAATGCAGCCACCACCCTACAGAGTAAAATGCAGCCACCCAAGAGTATAATGTAACCCCCCATAGAATATAATGCAGCCACATCAGAGTATGATGCAATCATCCCTCATAAAATCTAATACAGCCCCCATAGAATATAATACAGCCCACCTCCCCATAATATATAATGTAGCCCCCCATAGTATATAAGACAGCCTCCCCCATAGAATATAATATACCCCCATAGTATATAACACAGCCTCCCCTACAGAATATAATATACCCCTGCAATAGTATATAACACAGCCACATAGTATATAACACGGCCTCCCCCATAGAATATAATATACCCCCTATAGTATATAGCACAACTTGCATAGTATATAGAGCACAGCCCACACAGGGGTATATAGAGCACAGCCCACACAGGGGTATATAGAGCACAGCCCACACAGGGGTATATAGAGCACAGCCCACACAGGGGTATATAGAGCACAGCCCACACAGGGGTATATAGAGCACAGCCCACACAGGGGTATATAGAGCACAGCCCACACAGGGATATATAGAGCACAGCCCACACAGGGGTATATATGGCACAGCCCACACAGGGGTATATAGAGCACAGCCCACACAGGGGTATATAGAGCACAGCCCACACAGTGGTATATAGAGCACAGCCCACACAGGGGTATATAGAGCACAGCCCACACAGGGGTATATAGAGCACAGCCCACACAGGGGTATATAGAGTACAGCCCACACAGGGGTATATAGAGCACAGCCCACACAGGGGTATATAGAGCACAGCCCACACAGTGGTATATAGAGCACAGCCCACACAGGGGTATATAGAGCACAGCCCACACAGGGGTATATAGAGCACAGCCCACACAGTGGTATATAGAGCACAGCCCACACAGGGGTATATAGAGCACAGCCCACATAGGGGTATATAGAGCACAGCCCAGAGCCCACATATGGGTATATACAGCACAGCCCAGAGCCCACACAGGGGTATATACAGCACAGCCCAGAGCCCACATAGGGGTATTTACAGCACAGCCCAGAGCCCACATAGGGGTATATACAGCACAGCCCAGAGCCCACATAGGGGTATATACAGCACAGCCCAGAGCCCACATAGGGGTATATACAGCACAGCCCAGAGCCCACATAGGGGTATATACAGCACAGCCCAGAGCCCACATAGGGGTATTAACAGCACAGCCCAGAGGCCACATAGGGGTATATACATCACAGCCCAGAGCCCACATAATGGTATATACAGCACAGCCCAGAGCCCACATAGGGGTATATACAGCACAGCCCAGAGCCCACATAGGGGTATATACAGCACAGCCATGAGCCCACATAGGGGTATATACAGCACAGCCCAGAGCCCACATAGGGGTATATACAGCACAGCCCAGAGCCCACATAGGGGTATATACAGCACAGCCCAGAGCCCACATAGGGGTATATACAGCACAGCCCAGAGCCCACATAGGGGTATATACAGCACAGCCCAGAGCCCACATAGGGGTATATACAGCACAGCCCAGAGCCCACATAGGGGTATATACAGCACAGCCCAGAGCCCACATAGGGGTATATACAGCACAGCCCAGAGCCCACATAGGGGTATATACAGCACAGCCCAGAGCCCACATAGGGGTATATACAGCACAGCCCAGAGCCCACATAGGGGCATATACAGCACAGCCCAGAACCCACATAGGGGTATATGTTGTGAATTCTGTTGTTAAGCTCCCTCCTGTGGTCATGAATGGTACTTCGGCTGGTTCTGTCCATGGGCTTCCTCTGGTGGTTGTGAGTGGGGCTGCGGCTTCTGAGGTTCCTTCCACAGGTGACGAGGTTAATTCGTTAGCTGGCTGCTCTATTTAACTCCACCTAGATCATTGCTCCATGCCACGTTTCAATGTTCCAGTATTGGTCTAGTTCGCTCCTGGATCGTTCTTGTGACCTGTCTTCCCAGCAGAAGCTAAGTTCCTGCTTGTTTTTCTCTGTTTGCTATTTTTTCTGTCCAGCTTGCTATTTTGATTTTTGTCTTGCTTGCTGGAAGCTCTGGGACGCAGAGGGAGCGCCTCCGCACCGTGAGTCGGTGCGGAGGGTCTTTTTGCGCCCTCTGCGTGGTCTTTTTGTAGTTTTTTGTGCTGACCGCAAAGTTACCTTTCCTATCCTCTGTCTGTTCAGTAAGTCGGGCCTCACTTTGCTAAATCTATTTCATCTTCGTGTTTGTAATTTTCATCTTAACTCACAGTCGTTATATGTGGGGGGCTGCCTGTTCCTTTGGGGAATTTCTCTGAGGCAAGGTAGGCTTTATTTTTCTATCTTTAGGGCTAGCTAGTTCCTTAGGCTGTGACGAGTTGCATAGGGAGCATTAGGAGCAATCCATGGCTATTTCTAGTTTGTGTGATAGGGTTAGGTTGCGGTCAGCAGAGTTCCCACGTCTCAGAGCTTGTCCTGTATTATTAGTAACTATCAGGTCATTCCGTGTGCTCTTAACCACCAGGTCCATTATTGTCCTCACCACCAGGTCATAACAGTACAGGTGGCCAAAAGTATTAATGCATCTCAATATAGGGATAAGAGAAGTTCTGAGACCATTTTTTTTTCTTTGCAGTGTGTTTTGTCTCTCTTTACCTCTGGGTGGTTCAGGATACAGGTGTAGATATGGACATTCAAGGTCTGTCCTCTTGTATGGATAACCTCACTGCAAGGGTACAAAACATTCAAGATTTTGTGGTTCAGAATCCGATGTTAGAGCCTAGGATTCCAATTCCTGATTTGTTTTGGGGGATAGATCTAAGTTTCTGAATTTCAAAAATAATTGTAAATTGTTTCTTGCTTTGAAACCTCGCTCCTTAGGTGACCCTTTTCAACAAGTGCAAATCATTATTTCTTTGTTACGTGGCGACCCTCAAGACTGGGCATTTTCCCTTGCGCCAGGAGATCCGGCATTGCGTGATGTTGATGCGTTTTTTTCTGGCGCTTGGATTGCTTTATGATGAACCAAATTCAGTGGATCAGGCAGAGAAAATCTTGCTGGCTCTGTGGCAGGGTCAGGATGAGGTAGAGATATATTGTCAGAGGTTTAGGAAGTGGTCTGTACTCACCCAGTGGAATGAATGTGCGCTGGCAGCAATTTTAAGAAAGGGTCTCTCTGAAGCCCTTAAGGATGTCATGGTGGGATTTCCCATGCCTGCTGGTCTGAATGAGTCTATGTCTTTGGCCATTCAGATCGATCGACGCTTGTGTGAGCGTAAAGTTGTGCACCATTTGTGCACCATTTCAAATTTCAGTACCCTTTGCCCTTTGCCGCTGCTGTCTGATTTATTTGCTCGGATTAAGGGGGCTAGTTGGTTCACCAAGATAGATCTTCGTGGTGCGTATAATCTTGTGCGTATTAAACAGGGCGATGAATGGAAAACAGCATTTAATACGCCCGAGGGCCATTTTGAGTACCTGGTTATGCCATTCGGGCTTTCCAATGCTCCATCAGTATTTCAGTCCTTTATGCATGACATCTTCCGAGAGTACCTGGATAAATTCCTGATTGTATATTTGGATGATATTTTGGTCTTCTCGGATGATTGGGAGTCTCACGTGAAGCAGGTCAGAATGGTGTTCCAGGTCCTTCGTGCTAATTCTTTGTTTGTGAAGGGGTCTAAGTGTCTTTTTGGAGTTCAGAAGGTTTCATTTTTGGGTTTCATTTTTTCCCCTTCTACTATCGAGATGGACCCTGTTAACCCCTTTACCCCCAAGGGTGGTTTGCACGTTAATGACCGGGCCAATTTTTACAATTCTGACCACTGTCCCTTTGTGAGGTTATAACTCTGGAACGCTTCAACGGATCCCAGTGATTCTGACAATGTTTTCTCGTGACATATTGTACTTCATGACAATGGTAAAAATTCTTTGATAGTACCTGCGTTTATTTGTGAAAAAAAAAGGAAATTTGGCGAAAATTATTAAAATTTCGCAATTTTCCAACTTTGAATTTTTATGCAATTGAATCACAGAGATATGTCACACAAAATACTTAATAAGTAACATTTCCCACATGTCTACTTTACATCAGCACAATTTTGGAACCACAATTTTTTTTGTTAGGGAGTTATAAGGGTTAAAAGTTGACCAGCAATTTCTCATTTCTACAACACCATTTTTTTTTAGGGACCACATCTCATTTGAAGTCATTTTGAGGGGTCTATATGATAGAAAATACCCAAGTATGACACCATTCTAAAAACTACACCCCTCAAGGTGCTCAAAACCATATTCAAGAAGTTTATTAACCCTTCTGGTGCTTCACAGGAATTCTTTGAATGTTTAAATAAAAATGAACATTTAACTTTTTTTCACAAAAAATTTAATTCAGCTCCAATTTGTTTAATTTTACCAAGGGTAACAGGAGAAAATAGACCCCAAACATTGTTGTACAATTTGTCCTGAGCACGACAATACCCGACATGTGGGGGTAAACCACTGTTTGGGCGCATGGCAGAGCTCGGAAGCGAAGGAGCGCCATTTGACTTTTCAATGCAAAATTGACTGGAATTGAGATGGGACGCCATGTTTCATTTGGAGAGCCCCTGATGTGCCTAAACATTGAAACACCCCACAAGTGACACCATTTTGGAAAGTAGACCCCTTAAGGAACTTATCTAGATGTGTGGTGAGCACTTTGACCCACCAAGTGCTTCACAGAAGTTTATAATGTAGAACCGTAAAAATAAAAAATCATATTTTTTCACAAAAATTAACTTTCCGCCCCCAATTTTTTATTTTCCCAAGGGTAAGAGAAGAAATTGGACCCCAAAAGTTGTTGTACAATTTGTCCTGAGTACGCTGATACCCCATATGTGGGGGTAAACCACAATTTGGGCGGATGGGAGAGCTCGGAAGTGAAGGAGCGCCGTTTGACTTTTCAATGCAAAATTGACAGGAATTGAGATGGGACGCCATGTTGCGTTTGGAGAGCCACTGATGTGCCTAAACATTGAAACCCCCCACAAGTGACACCATTTTGGAAAGTAGACCCCCTAAGGAACTTATCTAGAGGTGTGGTGAGTACTTTGACCCATCAAGTGCTTCACAGAAGTTTATAATGCAGAGCCGTAAAAATAAAACAAAAAAAGTTTCCCACAAAAATTATTTTTTTAGCCCCCAGTTTTGTATTTTCCCGAGGGTAACAGGAGAAAGTGGACCCCAAAAGTTGTTGTCCAATTTGTCCTGAGTATGCTGATACCCCATATGTTGGGGTAAACCCCTGTTTGAGCACACGGGAGAGCTCGGAAGGGAAGAAGCACTGTTTTACTTTTTCAACGCAGAATTGGCTGGAATTGAGATCGGACGCTATGTCGCGTTTGGAGAGCCCCTGATGTGCCTAAACAGTGGAAACCCCCCAATTATAACTGAAACCCTAATCCAAACACACCCCTAACCCTAATCCCAATAGTAACCCCAACCACACCTCTAACCCTGTCACACACCTAACCCTAATCCCAACCCTATTCCCAACTGTAAATGTAATCTAAACCCTAACCCTAACTTTAGCCCCAACCCAAACTGTAGCCCTAACCCTAACCCTAACCCTAACCCTAGCCCTAACCCTAACCCTAACTTTAGCCCCAACCCTAACTGTAGCCCTAACCCTAACCCTAGCCCTAACCCTAGCCCTAACCATAGCCCTAACCCTAACTTTAGCCCCAACCCTAACTGTAGCCTTAACCCTAGCCCTAACCATAGCCCTAACCCTAGCCCTAGCCATAACCCTAGCCCTAACCCTAGCCCTAACCCTAGCCCTAACCCTAGCCCTAACCCTAGCCCTAATGGAAAAATGGAAATAAATACATTTTTTTAATTTTTCCCTAACTAAGGGAGTGATGAAGGGGGGTTTGATTTACTTTTATAGCGGGTTTTTTAGCGGATTTTTATGATTGGCAGCCGTCACACACTGAAAGACGCTTTTTATTGCAAAAAATATTTTTTGCGTTACCACATTTTGAGAGCTATAATTTTTCCATATTTTGGTTCACAGAGTCATGTGAGGTCTTGTTTTTTGCGGGACGAGTTGACGTTTTTATTGGTAACATTTTTGGGCACATTACATTTTTTGATCGCTTTTTATTCCGTTTTTTGCGGGGCAGAATGACCAAAAACCAGCTATTCATGAATTTCTTTTGGGGGAGGCGTTTATACCGTTCCGCGTTAGGTAAAATTGATAAAGGAGTTATATTCTTCGGGTCAGTATGATTACAGCGACACCTCATTTATATCATTTTTTTATGTTTTGGCGCTTTTATACGATAAAAACTATTTTATAGAAAAAATAATTATTTTTGCATCGCTTTATTCTCAGGACTATAACTTTTTTATTTTTTTGCTGATGATAGTGTATGGTGGCACGTTTTTTGCGGGGCAAGATGACGTTTTCAGCGGTACCATGGTTATTTATATCAGTCTTTTTGATCGCGTGCTATTCCACTTTTTGTTCGGCGGTATGATAATAAAGCGTTGTTTTTTGCCTCGTTTTTTTTTTTTTTCTTACGGTGTTTACTGAAGGGGTTAACTAGTGGGCCAGTTTTATAGGTCGGGCCGTTACGGACACAGCGATACTAAATATGTGTACTTTTAATGTTTTTTTTTTATTTAGATAAAGAAATGTATTTAGGGGAATAATATATATTTTTTTTTCATTATTTAGGAATATTTTTTTTTATTTTTTTTTTACACATTTTGAAATTTTTTTTAAAAATTTTACATTGTCCCAGGGGGGGACATCACAGATCGGTGATCTGACAGTGTGCACAGCATTCTGTCAGATCACTGATCTGACATGCAGCGCTGCAGCCTTCACAGTGCCTGCTCTTAGCAGGCTCTGTGAAGCCACCTCCCTCCCTGCAGGACCCGGATGCCACGGCCATATTGGATCCGGGTCTGGAGCAGGGAGGGAGGTGAGCAGACCCTCGCAGCAACGCGATCACATCGCGTTGCTGCGGGGGGCTCAGGGAAGCCCGCAGGGAGCCCCCTCCCTGCGCGGTGCTTCCCTGCACCGCCAGCACATCGCGATCATCTTTGATCGTGGTGTGCCAGGGGTTAATGTGCCGGGGGCGGTCCGTGACCGCTCCTGGCACATAGTGCCGGATGTCAGCTGCGATAAACAGCTGACACCCGGCCGCGATCGGCGGTGCTCCCCCCGTGAGCGCCGTCGATCGCGCTGGACATACTATCCCGTCCGTGGTCATGTGGGCCCACCCCACCTCGACGGGATAGTACGTCCCATGTCAGAAAGGGGATAAAGTCCAGGCCATTTATGATTGGACTCAGCCGACATCTGTGAAGAGTCTGCAAAAGTTCCTGTGCTTTGCTAATTTTTATCATCGCTTCATCAGTAATTTTTCTAGTGTTGCTAAACCGTTGACTGATTTGACCAAGAAGGGTGCTGATGTGGTCAATTGGTCTTCTGCGGCTGTGGAAGCTTTTCAGGAGTTGAAGCGTCATTTTTCTTCTGCCCCTGTGGTGTGCCAGCCAGATGTTTCTCTCCCGTTTCAGGTCGAGGTTGATGCTTCTGAGATTGGAGCAGGAGCTGTTTTGTCGCAAAGAAGTTCTGATGGCTCGGTGATGAAACCATGTGCCTTCTTTTCTAGAAAGTTTTCGCCTGCTGAGCGCAATTATGATGTTGGCAATCGAGAGTTGTTGGCCATGAAGTGGGCATTCGAGGAGTGGCGTCATTGGCTTGAAGGAGCCAAGCATCAAGTGGTGGTCTTGACGGATCACAAGAATTTGACTTATCTCGAGTCTGCCAAATGGTTGAATCCTAGACAGGCTCGTTGGTCGCTATTTTTCTCCCGTTTTGATTTTGTGGTTTCGTACCTTCCGGGCTCTAAGAATGTGAAGGCTGATGCCCTGTCAAGGAGTTTTGTGCCCGACTCTCCGGGTGCTCCTGAGCCGGCGGGTATTCTCTTAGAGGGGGTAATTTTGTCTGCCATCTCCCCTGATTTACGGCGGGTGCTGCAAAAATTTCAGGCTGATAGACCTGACCGTTGCCCAGCGGAGAAACTGTTTGTCCCTGATAAATGGACTAGTAGAGTTATCTCTGAGGTTCATTGTTCGGTGTTGGCTGGTCATCCTGGAATCTTTGGTACCAGATATTTGGTGGCTAGATCCTTTTGGTGGCCGTCTTTGTCACGGGATGTGCGTTCTTTTGTGCAGTCCTGTGGGACTTGTGCTCGGGCTAAGCCCTGCTGTTCTCGTGCCAGTGGGTTGCTTTTGCCCTTGCCGGTCCCGAAGAGGCCCTGGACGCATATTTCTATGGATTTTATTTCGGATCTCCCTGTCTCTCAAAAGATGTCGGTCATTTGGGTGGTTTGTGATCGCTTCTCTAAGATGGTCCATTTGGTACAATTGTCTAAATTGCCTTCCTCCTCTGATTTGGTGCCGTTGTTTTTCCAGCATGTGGTTCGTTTACATGGCATTCCGGAGAACATCATTTCGGACAGAGGTTCCCAGTTTGTTTCGAGGTTTTGGCGATTCTTTTGTGCTAGGATGGGCATTGATTTGTCTTTTTCCTCGGCTTTCCATCCTCAGACAAATGGCCAAACCGAACGTACTAATCAGACTTTGGAAACATATCTGAAATGCTTTGCTTCTGCTGATCAGGATGATTGGGTGTCCTTTTTGCCTTTGGCTGAGTTTGCCCTTAATAATCGGGCCAGCTCGGCTACTTTGGTTTCGCCGTTTTTCTGCAATTCTGGTTTCCATCCTCGTTTATCTTCAGGGCAGGTTGAGTCTTCGGACTGTCCTGGTGTAGATACTGTGGTGGATAGGTTGCAGCAGATTTGGACTCATGTGGTGGACAATTTGACATTGTCCCAGGAGAAGGCTCAACGTTTCGCTAACCGCCGGCGCTGTGTGGGTCCCCGACTTCGTGTTGGGGATTTGGTTTGGTTGTCATCTCGTTATGTTCCTATGAAGGTTTCCCCTCCTAAGTTTAAGCCTCGTTTCATTGGTCCGTATAAGATTTCTGAGGTTCTCAATCCTGTATCATTTCGTTTGACCCTTCCAGCTTCTTTTGCCATCCATAATGTATTCCATGGTCGTTGTTGCGGAGATACGTGGCGCCTGTGGTTCCATCCGTTGATCCTCCTGCCCCGGTGTTGGTTGAGGGGGAGTTGAAGCATGTGGTGGAGAAGATTTTGGATTCTCGTATTTCGAAACGGAAACTCCAGTACCTGGTCAAGTGGAAGGGTTATGGTCAGGAAGATAATTCCTGGGTCTTTGCCTCTGATGTTCATGCTGCCGATCTGGTTCGTGCCTTTCATTTGGCTCGTCCTGGTCGGCCTGGGGGCTCTAGTGAGGGTTCGGTGACCCCTCCTCAAGGGGGGGTACTGTTGTGAATTCTGTTGTTAAGCTCCCTCCTGTGGTCATGAATGGTACTTCGGCTGGTTCTGTCCATGGGCTTCCTCTGGTGGTTGTGAGTGGGGCTGCGGCTTCTGAGGTTCCTTCCACAGGTGATGAGGTTAATTCGTTAGCTGGCTGCTCTATTTAACTCCACCTAGATCATTGCTCCATGCCACCTGTCAATGTTCCAGTATTGGTCTAGTTCGCTCCTGGATCGTTCTTGTGACCTGTCTTCCCAGCAGAAGCTAAGTTCCTGCTTGTTTTTCTCTGTTTGCTATTTTTTCTGTCCAGCTTGCTATTTTGATTTTTGTCTTGCTTGCTGGAAGCTCTGGGACGCAGAGGGAGCGCCTCCGCACCGTGAGTCGGTGCAGAGGGTCTTTTTGCGTCCTCTGCGTTGTCTTTTTGTAGTTTTTTGTGCTGACCGCAAAGTTACCTTTCCTATCCTCTGTCTGTTCAGTAAGTCGGGCCTCACTTTGCTAAATCTATTTCATCTCTGTGTTTGTAATTTTCATCTTAACTCACAGTCATTATATGTGGGGGGCTGCCAGTTCCTTTGGGGAATTTCTCTGAGGCAAGGTAGGCTTTATTTTTCTATCTTTAGGGCTAGCTAGTTCCTTAGGCTGTGACGAGTTGCATAGGGAGCGTTAGGAGCAATCCACGGCTATTTCTAGTGTGTGTGATAGGATTAGGGATTGCGGTCAGCAGAGTTCCCACGTCTCAGAGCTTGTCCTGTATTATTAGTAACTATCAGGTCATTCCGTGTGCTCTTAACCACCAGGTCCATTATTGTCCTCACCACCAGGTCATAACAGGTATATACAGCACAGCCCAGAGCCCACATAGGGGTATATACAGCACAGCCCAGAGCCCACATAGGGGTATATACAGCACAGCTCAGAGCCCACAAAGGGGTATATAAAGCACAGCCCAGAGCCCACATAGGGGTATATACAGCACAGTCCAGAGCCCACATAGGGGTATATACAGCACAGCCCAGAGCCCACATAGGGGTATATACAGCACAGCTCAGAGCCACATAGGGGTATATAAAGCACAGCCCAGAGCCCACATAGGGGTATATACAGCAAAGCCCAGAGCCCACATAGGGGTATATACAGCACAGCCCAGTGCCCACATAGGGGTATATACAGCAAAGCCCAGAGCCCACATAGGTGTATATACAGCACAGCCCAGAGCCCACATAGGGGTATATACAGCACAGCCCAGAGCCCACATATGGGTATATACAGCACAGCCCAGAGCCCACATAGGGGTATATACAACACAGCCCACATGTCATCTCTCCCCCACCAACCCCCCCGATATTGGCCCCACAGTCCAATTAAAAAAAAAAACACTCTCCTCACCTTTCCTCTTGCCCGCGCTGCTCCTGGCTCCTGTCTCCTGTCTCGGCAGCTGCAGTCTGCCCGAGACACAGTAGGTGCGCGATGATATGACGTCATCACGCACCCGCAGTGTCAGAGGCAGAGCGGGGAATAATGGGAGAGGGAGCGTCAGCAGACGCTCTCTCCTCCATCATTGCATTGAACTATACCGACGTCATAGACGCCGGTATAGTTAAATGCGGCAACGGCGGCACGGGAGGGGGAGGGGGAGGTGCAGTGCAGCGGCCCACTACTGGCACCGGCCCTTCTGGCATTTGCCAGAAGTGCCCGATGGCCAGTCCGGCCCTGGCACACACTGAGCATGCCCAGGGTAAGATCTCTCAGTTGAGATCAAGGGTCACATGCTCAGGTACTGCAGCAACTTCCATTGGTCCTTCTTGGAAGGTCCTGTAGGTGCTAGGACTAAGTCCTGCTTTGCAGACACTGAGCATACCCAGGGCAAGATCTCTCAGTGGAGATCTAGGGTCACATGCTCAGTACTGCACCAACTTCCATTGGTCCTTCTAGGAAGGTCCTGTACATGCTGCAACTATTTAAGGCTCGCATGGCCGCACGGCCATGTGCTAGTATCTTCCTATGTTATGTGCTTTGCGCCAGTGTGGTCATGTGTTTGTATGTGTTCATGGACCCGGCTGAAATAAGCCCCTAGAATGCTGGCACCTCCGGCGAGGAGATTGTGTTTGTGTGTATTCAGGGACCTGGCTGAAATAAGCCCCTAGAATGCTGGCATCTCCGGTGAGGAGTTTTGTGTGCATGCATGACCACTGACTGCTGTCGTTTGTGTAGCTAGCCTGTGCCTCTGTGAAAGTCTAACAAGGCACAGAGCTTTGCTTTCTTGGCTGCTCTGTGAAGCTAACAGAGCTTGTTGTTACCGCCATATAGTGCCGCCATTTACTTAGCAGCAGGTTCTTTCCTGCACGGTGGATCCCGGGTTGCGAACGCACCAATCCCATCTAATAAATATATTCGTTGCGTTCCGCCAACCCTAACACAGTCTAAGTTCATTAATCGTGGGACAGGATGGCAAAACTGATTCCTCTCAGCTAATACTGAGCTAATCAGGTAGTTGTGATGAGTGAGTAAATTTGTGCTGCTGGTTGTGCACTCACAATAAAGGTCTTAATGTGGTTTTAGACCATGCATGCTATATTTATTTCAATCTGTTTCAGTACAGGGTTAGCACTGCTGCAGCCAGGCATGTCCTCTGAAAGCTGGAGGAGTGTCTGCTCCTGTAAGGAGGGAAATAGGAGAGCAGGGCAGGCCAGACAGGATCTGGTAGTGGGAGAATCAATTATTAGGGGAATAGATAGGGCAATCTGTCATAAAGACAGGGATTGTCAAATAGTGTGCTGCCTACCTGGCGCTCGAGTCCGACACATCGCTGATCGGGTTGACAGATTACTGGGAGGGGCTGGTGAGGACTCAGTGGTCATGGTTCACATTGGCACAAATGACAAAGTTAGAGGTAGGTGGAAGGTCCTTAAAAACGATTTCAGGGAATTAGGCTGCAATCTAAAACCAAGGACCTCCACTCCAACGTGGTATTTTCCGAATTACTGCCTGTACCACGTGCCACGCCAGAGAGGCAACGGGAGATTAGGGAGGTTAATAAGTGGCTCAAGAATTGGTGTAAGAAGGAGGGGTTTGGGTTCCTGCAGAACTGGGCCGACTTCTCAGTTGGCTACAGGCTCTACGCTAGGGACGGGCTGCATCTCAATGGGGAAGGTGCAGCTGTGCTGGGGGAGAAAATGGCTAGAAGGTTGGATGTGTGTTTAGACTAGGGAATGGGGGGAGGGTATTCATTTTATAGGAGGGGAAGATAGTGCAGATAGAGACCTGGGCACAAATAGGGAAGTTGGGGGTGGCGGTGGCATGGGGGGTGGGGATAGAAATGTTAATTATTTAAGAATGAATAGAGCTACAGAGGGATACATAAAGTGCATGTATACTAATGCCAGAAGCCTCGCCAACAAAATGGCTGAATTAGAATTAATGTTGTTGGAGCATAATTATGACATGGTGGGGATATCTGAGACATGGCTGGACAAGAGCCATGATTGGGCTGTTAACTTGCAGGGCTATAGCCTGTTCAGAAATGACTGAATGGATAAGTGAAGGGGAGGGGTGTGTCTATATGTAAAATCATCCTTAAAACCCATCCTGCGTGATAATATAGGTCAACCTATTGAAAATGTAGAGTCCCTGTGGGTGGATATAAGAGGAGGGGGAAAAATAATAAATTACTGATAGGGGTTTGTTATAAGTCTCCAAAAATAATGGAAGCAATGGAGAATATCCTCGTAAAGCAAATAGATGAAGCTGTGACTCAAGGAGAAGTCATTATTATGGGGGACTTCAACTACCCTGAAATAGATTGGGGAACGGAAACCTGCAGTTCCAGCAAAGGTAATTGGTTTTTGACAACTATGAGAGACAATTACCTTTCACAACTGGTTCAGGACCCAACAAGAAGGGGGACACTGCTAGACCTAATAATAACCGACAGGTCAGACGACATAGCCTATTTAAGGGTTAGGGGTCACTTGGGGAAAAGTGATCACAAAATAATAAGTTTTCATGTATCCTTTAATAAGATGTGTAGTAGAGGGGTTACAAGGACACTAAACTTCAGGAGGGCAAATTTCTAACGGATGAGAGATTATCTTGGTGCAATTAACTGGGACGATATCCTGAGACATAAAAATACACAAAGATTGATAGACCCTTATTTTTAATCATTGACCTCTTCGTGCCATGCGATGTACTAGTATGGCGCTGCGGCAACTGCAATTGTGCCAGCCGCAGTATTAGTATGGCGCACCGATCACCGCGGTCTCGCGCTGAGTGCTGCAGTGATCAGGTGCAGGTGTCAGCTGTATGTGACAGCTGACAACCCACCGCATTGCCCGCGATTGGTGCTAACACTGATCGTGGGCATTTAACCCCTCTGATGCTGCTGTCAGTAGTGACAGCGGTATAGAGGGGGATCACGCAGGGACAGGGGCTCCCTGCACGCTCCCATGAGAATAATGCAATATGATCGCGTTATTCTCATAGTTTCCATGGAGATCCCTGGATCCAAAATGGCCGTGGGGGTCCTTCAGTGAGGTGGCTTGCGAGCGCCTGCATAGAGCAGGCGTCGGCAATAGGGTTGAGCGAAACGGGTCGGCCATTTTCAGAAGTCGCCGACTTTTGGCAAAGTCGGGTTTCATGAAACCCGACCCGACCCCTGTGTGGGGTCGGCCATGAAGTCGGCGATCTTCTGAATCTGGTATCGGAATTCCGATCCCGAGTTCCGATATGTTTGCAATATCGGAAATCGGTATCGGAATCCATATTTAAGTGTAAAATAAAGAATTAAAATAAAAAATATCGCTATACTCACCCTCGGACGCGTCCTGGTACTAACCGGGAACCTTCCTTCCTTCGAATCAGCGCTTGCAGGACCTTGCGGTGACGTCGCGGCTTGTGATTGGTCGCGCGACCGCCCATGTGACCGCTCGCGCGACCAATCACAAGCCGCGACGTCACCGCAAGGTCCTGCAAGCGCTGATTCTTGGGAAGGAAGGCTGCTGGAAAGAAGCAGGGCGCGTCCGAGGGTGAGTATATACCTAATAGGAATATACTCAGCCTCGGACGCGCCCTGCTTCTTTCCGGCAGCCTTCCTTCCTAAGAATCAGCGCTTACAGGACCTTGCGGTGACGTCGCGGCTTGTGATTGGTCGCGCGAGCGGTCACATGGGCTGTCGCGCGACCAATCACAAGCCGCGACGTCACCGCAAGGTCCTGCAAGCGCTGATTCGAAGGAAGGTTCCCGGTTAGTACCAGGACGCATCCGAGGGTGAGTATAGCGATATTTTTTATTTTAATTCTTTATTTTACACTTAAATATGGATCGCAGGGCCTGAAGGAGAGTTTCCTCTCCTTCAGACCCTGGGAACCATTGGAAACCCAATGCACTGCATTGGTTTTCGAGTTTCGGCCGACCCCGACCCCGACTTTTTTATAGGATCGGCCGATTTCACTCGACCCGACTTTTGAAAAAGTCGGGTTTCGTGAAACCCGACCCGATCCTATAAAAGTAAAAGTCGCTCAACCCTAGTCGGCAAGCTTCCTGCACTGTGTCAGATCGTTGATCTGACACAGTGCTATGCAACGTGTCAAATCTGCGTTCTGACATGATACAGTAATGTCCCACCCTGGGACAATATTCTAAAGTAAAAAAATAAAAATAGAATGTGTAAAAATATTTTTTTTTTAAATCCCCAAATAATAAAAAAAAATGAATATATTTTTCCAATAAATCCATGTATTTATGTAAATTAAAAAAACAATAAAAGTACACATATTTGGTATCGCCGTGTCCGTAACAACTCGCTCTATAAAACTGTCCCAATTAGTTAACCCCTTCAGTGGACACCGTAAAAAAAAAACGAGGCAAAAAACAATGCTTTATCATCATGCCACCGAACAAAAAGTGCAATAAAACGCGATCAAAAACACGGATGTAAATAAAAATAGTACCGCTGAAAATGTCATCTTGTACGGCAAAAAACAAGCCACCATACAGCTCCATCAGCAGAAAAATAAAAAAGTTATAGCTCTCAGAATAAAGCAATGCAAAAATAATTATTTTTTTCTATAAAATAGTTTTTAATGTGTAAAAGCGCCAAAACATGAAAAAAGATATAAGTGAGATATTGCTGTAATCGTACTGACCCGAAGAACAAAGCTGCCTTATCAATTTTACCACACGCGGAACGTTATATATATAAAAAAAAGCAATTTCTGAATTGCTGGTTTTTGTTCATTCTGCCTTCCAAAAATCGGAATAAACAGTGATCAAAAAACGTCATGTGCCTGAAAATGGTGCCAATAAAAACATCAATTCATCCCGCAAAAAATAAGACCTCACATACCTCTGTGGGTCAAAATCTGGAAAAATTATAGCTCTCAAAATGTGGAGATGCAAAAACTATTTTTTGCAATAAAAAGCGTCTTTTAGGCTAGTTTCACATTTGCGTCTGTGCGCAGCGTATCATCTGCTACCACTAGGGTTGAGCGAAACGGGTCGAGATTTTTCAAAAGTCGCCGACTTTTGGCAAGGTCGGGTTTTATGAAACCTGACCCGACCCCAGTGTGGGGTCGGCCATGAAGTCGGCGATCTTTTGAATCTGGAATCGGAATT
Source organism: Ranitomeya imitator (assembly GCF_032444005.1). Taxonomy (NCBI): domain Eukaryota; kingdom Metazoa; phylum Chordata; class Amphibia; order Anura; family Dendrobatidae; genus Ranitomeya; species Ranitomeya imitator. Next base: position 72,108,783 of record NC_091290.1, on the reverse strand, counting down.
CCGATACCGATTCCCGATATGTTTAAGATATCGGGAATTGGTATCGGAATTCAGATTAAAGTGTAAAATAAAGAATTAAAATAAAAAATATCGCAATACTTACCCTCTGACGCGCCCTGGTACTAACCGGCAGTCTTCCTTCCTTAGAATCAGCCTTCCAGGACCTGGCGGTGACGTCGCGGCTTGTTATTGGCCGCGCGGCCGCCCATGTGACCGCTCGCGCGACCAATCAGAAGCCGTGACGTCACCGAAGGTCCTTCAAGCGCTGATTCTTAGGAAGGAAGGCTGTCGGAAGGAAGCAGGGCGCTTCCGAGGGTGAGTATATTCCTATTAGGTATATACTCACCCTCGGAAGCGCCCTGCTTCCTTCCGACAGCCTTCCTTGCTAAGAATCAGCGTTTGAAGGACCTTCGGTGACGTCACGGCTTCTGATTGGTCGCGCGAGCGGTCACATGGGCGGCCGCGCGGCCAATCACAAGCCGCGACGTCACCGCGACGTCACCGCCAGGTCCTGGAAGGCTGATTCTAAGGAAGGAAGACTGCCGGTTAGTACCAGGGCGTGTCAGAGGGTAAGTATTGCGATATTTTTTATTTAATTCTTTATTTTACACTAAAATATGGATCGCAGGGCCTGAAGGAGAGTTTCCGCTCCTTCAGACCCTGGGAACCATGGAAACCCAATGCACTGCATTGGGTTTCGAGTTTCGGACGACCCCGACCCCGACTTTTTTATAGGATCGGCCGATTTCACTCGTCCCGGCTTTTGAAAAAGTCGGGTTTCGTGAAACCCGACCCGATCCTATAAAAGTAAAGGTCGCTCATCCCTAGCTACCACAAACGCATGCAAAAATGCAGGCAAACGCATGCTAATGCAGTGTTTTTTTTCCGCGCATGACAGCAAAAAAACACAGCGTTTGCATGCTTTTTTGCATGTGTTTGCGCTTTTTATGCGCATGCGTTCGATATTTCCAGATGGGCGTGTCTCAATGGGCGTGTTTCAAAACAGTTCCTGGATATGCACAGTCCGAAGTAAGCAAGCGCATCCAACACATGCATACGCAATCGTTCCCATAGACAGTAATGCATTTTTTGACGCACTCATCCACATGCACATGTCTACGCACATTTGACAGATTTTTGACGCATCCAAAAACGCAACATGGTGCGTTTGCCGTGCCCAGCTGCACACCGTGAAAAAACGCATGCGTACGTAAAAGCATGCGAACGCATATCCATGCGTACACCATGTTAAAGATAGGTATGCATGACGCATGTGGATCTCTGCGGATCATACGCTGTGCACACAGATGCAAATGTGAAATCAGCCTTAATGTGTGACAGCAGCCAAACATAAAAACCCACTATAAATAGTAAATCAACCCCCCCCTCCCCCCTTTAGCACCCCCTTAGTCAGGGGAAAATAATAAAATAAAAAAATATATTTATTTCCATTTTCCCATTAGGTTAGGGCTAAAGTTAGGGTTGGGGCTAAAGTTAGGGTTAGGGTGGGGGCTAAAGTTGAGGTTAGGGTTGGGGCTAAAGTTAGGGTTGGGGCTAAAGTTAGGGTTAGGGTTGAGGCTAGAGTTGGGATTAGGATTTGGATTACATTTATGGTTGGGATAAGGGTTAGGGGTGTGTCATGGTTAGGGGTGTGGTTAGGGTTGGGATTAGGGTTAGGGGCATGTTCAGGTTAGGGGTATGGTTAGGGTTGGGTTTTGGGGTGTGTTGGGGTTAGGGTTGGAGTTAGAATTTGGAGATTTCCACTGTTTAGGCACATCAGGGCCTCTCCAAATGCGACATGGTGTCCAATTTCAATTCCAGCCAATTTTGCATTGAAAAGTCAAATGGTGCTCCTTCCCTTCCGAGCTCTGCCATGCACCCAAACAGTGGTTAACCCCCACATATAGTGTATCAGCGTTCTCATGACAAATTGCATAACAACTTTTGGGGTCCAATTTCTCCAATTGCTTTTGGGAAAATAAAAAAATTGGGGGAAAACATCATTTTTGTGGAAAAAATATGATTTTTTATTATTTCTTCTTTACATTATAAACTTCTCTGGAGCACTTGGGGGTTAAAAGTGCTCACCTCACATCTAGATAAGTAACTTAGGGGGCCAAATTTTCAAAATGGTGTCACTTGTGGGGGGTTTCCACTCTTTAGGCACATCAGGGGCTCTCTAAACGCGACATGGTGTCCTATCTCAATTCCAGCCAATTTTGCATTGAAAAGTCAAAAGTCGCACCTTCCCTTCCGAGCTCTGCCATGCACCCAAACAGTGGTATCCCCCCATATGGGGTATCAGCATACTCTGAACAACGTGCACAACAACTTTTGGGGTCCAATTAATCCAGTTACCCTTGGAAAATAAAGAAATTGGGGGAAAAGTTCATTTTTGTGAAAAAAATATGATTTTTTTTTTGGCTCAATATTATAAACTTCTGCTGACCACTTGGGGGTTCAAAGTGCTCCCCACACATCTAGATAAGTTCCCTAGGGGGTATTCTTTCCAAAATGTTGTCACTTGTGGGGGGGGGTTTCCACTGTTTATGCACATCAGGGGCTCTCCAAACGCGACATCTTGTCCAATCTCAATTCCAGCCAATTTTGCATTGAAAAGTCAAACGGCGCTCCTTCCCTTCCGAGCTCTGCCATGCACCCAAACAGTGGTTTACCCCCACATATGGGGTATCAGCATACTCAGGACACATTACACAACAACTTTGTGGGTCCAATTTCACCTGATACCCTTAGTAAAAAAAAACAGATTAGATCTGAATTAAATTTTGTGTGAAAAAAAGTTAAATGTTCATTTTTTTTAACATTCCAAAAATTCCTGTGAAGCACCTGAAGGGTTAATAATCTTCTTGAACGTGGTTTTGAGCACCTTGAGGGGTGAAATTTTTAGAATGGTGTCACTTTTGGGAATTTTCTGTCATATAAGCCCCTCAAATTCACTTCAAATGTGAGGTGGTCCCTAAAAAAATTAGTTTTGCAAATTTTGTTGTAAAAATGAGAAATCGTGTGGTCAACTTTTAACCCTTATAACTCCCTAACAGAAATAAATTATGTTTCCAAAATTGTGCTGATGTAAAGTAGACATGTGGGAAATGTTACTTATTAAGTATTTTGTGTGACATATCTCTGTGATTTAATTGCATAAAAATTCAAAGTTTTGTTTATTAACTATATTGTGTGATATAACTCTCTAATTTAAGGGCATAAAAACAAAAAGTTTGAAAATTGCAAAATTTTCACAATTTTCGCCAAATTTCCATTTTTATCACAATTAAATGCAAGTCATATCAGTAAGCTTAACCTCTACTGTAGGTAAAATCCTGGAGGGTAAAAGGGATGGTATGCTGGAGTATCTCAAGAGGAATAACCTCATGACCCAATATCAGCATTGATTTACTAGGGACTGTTCCTGTCAGACTAATCTGATCAATTTCTATAAAGAGGTAAGTTCCGGACTGGACCAAGGGAATCCAGTGGACGTAGTGTATATGGACTTTTCAAAAACTTTTGATATGGTGCTACACAAAAGGTTGATACATAAAATGAGAATAATGGGGATAGGGGAAAATATGAGTAAGTGGGATAAGAACTGGCTCAGGGATAGGAAACAAAGGGTGGTAAATAATGGAGCACACTCGGACTGGGGCGCGGTTAGCAGTGGGGCACCACAGGGGTCAGTATTGGGCCCTCTTCTTTTTAACATATTTATTAATGACCTTGTAGGGGGCATACAGAGCAGAATTCCAATATTTGCAGATGACACTAAACTCTGCAGGGTAATTAATACAGAGGAGGGCAATTTTATATTACAGAATGATTTATGTAAACTAGAAGCTTGGCTGATAAATGGCAAATGAGCTTTAGTGAGGATAAATGTAACGTTGTGCACTTGGGTAGAAGTAATAAGATGTATAACTATGTGCTTAATTCTAAAACTCTGGGCAAAACCGTCAATGAAAAAGGCCTGGGTGTATGGGTGGATGACAAACTCACATTTAGTGGCCAGTGTCAGGCAGCTGCTACAAAGGCAAATAAAATAATGGAATGCATTAAAAGAGGCATATATGCTCATGAGGAGAACATGCCATATATACTCGAGTATAAACCGACCCGAGTATAAGCCGAACCCCCTAATTTTGCCACAAAAAACTGGGAAAACTTAATGACTCGAGTATAAGCCTAGGGTGGAAAATGCAGCTGCTACCGGTAAATTTAAAAAGTAAAAATAGATACCAATAAAAGTAAAATTAATTGAGACATCAGTAGTGTTGAGCATTCCGATACCGCAAGTATCGGGTATAGGCCGATACTTGCGGTATCGGAATTCCGATACCGAGATCCGATATTTTTGTGGTATCGGGTATCGGTATCGGAGGTGTAAAATAAAGAATTAAAATAAAAAATATTGTTATATTCACCTCTCCGGCGGCCCCTGGAACATCACCGCGAGTCACCGGCGTCCGGCAGGCTTCTTTGTTCAAAATGAGCGCCTTTAGGACCTGCGGAATGACGTCGCGGCTTCTGATTGGTCGCGTGCCGCCCATGTGACCGCCAATCAGAAGCCGCGACGTCATTCCTCAGATAAATTCCTAGAATGAGCGCCTTTAGGACCTGTGGAATGACGTCGCGGCTTCTGATTGGTCGCGTGGCGGTCACATGGGCGGCACGCGACCAATCAGAAGCCGTGACGTCATTCCGCAGGTCCTAAAGGCGCTCATTTTGAACAAAGAAGCCTGCCGGACGCCGGTTCCTCGCGGTGATGTTCCAGGGGCCGCCGGAGAGGTGAATATAACAATATTTTTTATTTTAATTCTTTATTTTACACCTCACTATGGATCCCAGGGCCTGAAGGAGAGTTTCCTCTCCTTCAGACCCTGGGATCCATCAGGATACCTTCCGATACTTGATGTCCCATTGACTTGTATTGGTATCGGATATCGGTATCGGCGATATCCGATACTTTTCGGGTATCGGCCGATACTATCCGATACCGATACTTTCAAGTATCGGACGGTATCGCTCAACACTAGACATCAGTAGATTAAGTGTTTTTGAATATCCATGATGGGCCTCATTAGATGCTCCATATTAAAATATTCCCCATATAATCCTGCATACAGGGTAATAAGGGCCCCATAAGATGCTCCATAGAGATATTTGCTCTACATAGTGCTGCACAAGCGTTATGGCCCCATAACATGCTCCGCACAGCCACTTGCCCCATATAGCACTGCACAAGTGTCATGGCCCCATAAGATGCTCCACACAGCCACTTGCCCCATATAGTGCTGCACAAGTGTTATGGCCCCATAAGATGCTCCACACAGCCACTTGCCCCATATAGTGCTGCACAAGTGTTATGGCCCCATAAGATTCTCTGCACAGCCACTTGCCCCATATAGTGCTGCACAAGTGTTATGGCCCCATAAGATGCTCCACACAGCCACTTGCCCCTTATAGTGCTGCACAAGTGTTATGGCCCTATACAGAAGCTCCGCACAGCCACTTGCCCCATATAGCACTGCACAAGTGTCATGGCCCCATAAGATGCTCCGCACAGCCACTTGCCCCATATAGTGCTGCACAAGTGTTATGGCCCCATAAGATGCTCCGCACAGCCACTTGCCCCATATAGTGCTGCACAAGTGTTATGGCCCCATAAGATGCTCCACACAGCCACTTGCCCCTTATAGTGCTGCACAAGTGTTATGGCCCTATACAGAAGCTCCGCACAGCCACTTGCCCCATATAGCACTGCACAAGTGTCATGGCCCCATAAGATGCTCCGCACAGCCACTTGCCCCATATAGTGCTGCACAAGTGTTATGGCCCCATAAGATGCTCCGCACAGCCACTTGCCCCATATAGTGCTGCACAAGTGTTATGGCCCCATAAGATGCTCCACACAGCCACTTGCCCCTTATAGTGCTGCACAAGTGTTATGGCCCTATACAGATGCTCCGCACAGCCACTTGCCCCATATAGTACAGCACAAGCGTTATGGCCCCATAAGATGCTCCGCACAGCCACTTGCCCCATATAGTGCTGCACAAGTGTTATGGCCCCATACAGATGCTCCACACAACCACTTGCCCCATATAGTGCTGCACAAGTGTTATGGCCCCATACAGATGCTCCGCACAGCCAATTGCCCCATATAGTGCTGCACAAGTGTTATGGCCCCATAAGATGCTCCGCACAGCCACTTGCCCCATATAGTGCTGCACAAGTGTTATGGCCCCATAAGATGCTCCGTACAGTCACTTGCCCCATATAGTGCTGCTCAAGTGTTATGGCCCCATACAGATGCTCCGCACAGCCACTTGCCCCATATAGTGCTGCACAAGTGTTATGGCCCCATACAGATGCTCCGCACAGCCACTTGCCCCATATAGTGCTGCACAAGTGTTATGACCCCATACAGATGCTCCGCACAGCCACTTGCCCCATATAGTGCTGCACAAGTGTTATGGCCCCATACAGATGCTCCGCACAGCCACTTGCCCCATACAGTGCTGCACAAGTGTTATGGCCCCATACAGATGCTCCGCACAGCCACTTGCCCCATTCGCTTTTGCTGCCATAAAAAAAAAAAAAATCACATACTCACCACTCTTCGCTCAGGACCACCGGCACTTTTACCTGCTCCTCGTGCGGCTCCGTCTTTGGCACTGACGTTCAGCAGAGGGCACGCACTGACTGCGTCACCATGCCCTCTGACCTGAGCGTCACTGCCAGAGGACGCTGATGACTGAGCCGCACCGGACCGAGGAGCAGGTTAATATCGCGCAGCGCTGCGCTCTCCCTCCCCGTATACTTACCTGCTCCTGGCGCTGTGTCCCGGCTTCTTCCCCGGCGCTGCATCTTCTTCCTGTATTGAGCGGTCACCGTTACCGCTCATACAGTAATGAATATGCGGCTCCGCCCCTATGGGAGGTGGAGCCGCATATTCATTTCTGTAATGAGTTGTACCGTGTGACCGCTCAGTACAGGAAGAAGCTGCAGCGCTGGAAGAAGCAGGGACTGCAGGGACTGCGCAGGGAGCAGGTAAGTATAATTACACAGCCCCCACTCCCCCTCCCCTGCCGACCCCTGGATATGACTCGAGTATAAGCCGAGAGGGGGACTTTCAGCCCAAAAAAATGGGCTGAAAATTTCGGTTTATACTCGAGTGTATACGGTAATTTTATCTCTATACAGTCACTAGTTCGACCACACTTAGAATACTGTGCACAGTTCTGGTCTCCGGTGTATAAGAAAGACATAGCTGAACTAGAGCGGGTGCAGAGAAGAGCGACCAAGGTTATTAGAGGACTGGGGGGTCTGCAATACCAAGATAGGTTATTACACTTGGGGCTATTTAGTTTGGAAAAATGAAGACTAAGAGGTGATCTTATGTTAATGTATAAATATATGAGGGGACAGTACAAAGACCTTTCTGATGATCTTTTTAATCATAGACCTGAAACAGGGACAAGGAGGCATCCACTACGTCTGGAGGAAGGAAGGTTTAGGCATAATAACAGACGCGGATTCTTTACTGTTAGAGCAGTGAGACTATGGAACTCTCTGCCGTATGATGTCATAATGAGAGATTCATTACTTAAATTTAAGAGGCGACTGGATACATTTCTGGAAAAGTAAAAAATTACAGGTTATATACACTAGATTCCTTGATAGGGCGTTGATCCAGGGAGCTAGTCTGATTGCCGTATGTTGAGTCAGGAAGGAATTTTTTTCCCCAATGTGGAGCTTACTCTTTGCCACATGGGTTTTTTTTGCCTTCCTCTGGATCAACATGTTAGGGCACGTTAGGTTAGGCTATGGGTTGAACTAGATGGACTTAAAGTCTTCCTTCAACCTTAACCCTGCTGTTTTGTTCGCATTTACTATACACTTGTAGTGTTCCGGGTCACTATGACCCGGCTTAGTAAACCTTGATTTTAGACACTCTAACTCCATTTTTTTTATACTTTCTGCTTACTAGACTGTTTGTGAACATGTTTGGTAGTAAAAAAAAAAAGAAAAATGAACTAGAAATCTTTTTTTTTGTTTTTATTCTGAAAAAACAGATCAATGAGCAAAACAAAAATAGAAAACTACACATATTTTGTAATTAAAAAAAACCTTTGTAAGTAAACAATAATAATAAAGTCTGAGAAAAAAACAGCTTCAAAAACAATAAGAGCTTCTATACTGCATCAAAGCATACCAGTGCTCAATATCCAGCAATCTATCATGCTAAGTGTAGAGCAGTGTATCACACAGTAATAACACTAATTACATGTAATAAAATAAAATAAAAGTATTCCTTTACAATATACAATCTATCAATAGAATTGATTAGTAAAAGGATAACAAGCAACATACCTGTAGAAAACAAAGATACTGCCTGGAACAGAGATATCCTGGAACAGAGGTATGTACACAGCTGATCTCCAAAGAAACTGAAAGGTAACATGTCTGGGCTAGCATATGTGTACTGATAAGAGCAGAGAAGATAAGAACCCTTCTGAAAACAAGCAGATAAGCCAGGAAGACAGACTTACTTTACAAAAAAAACGTCTTAGACAGCGCGCTCTGAGCAGTCCGTTCTGCGCATAATATACACGTGTAGTGTGCACACCTTGTGATCTCTCCGGATGCACTCTACATTTTAGAATAGACTGCGCACCAAAAATAATCAATATAAAGCCATTTTTATGGTGCGCAGATCTCAATGCATACCCCCGGTAGAGCGCGTGTACGACCCCATTGAAATAATTTAGGAAATAAATCAATTGATATACAATAGTAGATGCAATAAATAGACACAACTGAGGTTATAACTCCTTTATTTCACTGAAAATATGGCCTCACAGCTGTAAAAAACGATGTCACTATGACCCGAACACAACAAGTGTAACTTTTTGCGTGTAGCAAAAAGTAAACGAAAAAAAAAAAAATACTCATAGGTAGGTCCCCCCAAATGAGGAAAAGTCAAGGAGTCTCAAGTTTTAGAGACTTACAGAAAAAATCTACAGGGCCGCAAAAAGTCTGTTCGGGTCACTATGACCCGAACAGAACATCAGGGTTAATAACTATGTTACTTTGTTACTATGTTACTGGTTCATTGGTTAAGACTTTATTGGGTGAGTCAGGCAGACGCGGTCAGACAAAAGTGGTTAAATCAATTATACTACCTAAGATACTTTATGTTTTTAGATCTCTTCCCATAACCATATCCATGACTCATTTAACCAACATTCAATCGCTTCTAAATTATTTTATTTGGAAGAATAAAAGGGCTAGAATTGCCACAAATATCTTATATAAAATTAAAAGAAACTGTGGTGCCAGTCTTCCAAATATTATTGCATACTATAACACTAATTTAATAATTCAAAGTGTATATTGGTGGCCAGAACCACATAAACCTTCCCGGTCTGATATAGAAACTTCATATAATGGAGGAAAACCATTATATTTTCTAATATTACACAATTATCAAACCCAAAAAAAGATACTGCTAGTGACCCCTTTTTCAAAGCTCCAATAGAGGCATGGAAAAAACTTTCCATACTAAAAAAAGGTACAAAAAAAACAGGAATGATAAAAAATATTCCCCTTTCTTTAATCTGGTCATCATTAAATATAACTTCTGCAATTATGGGCAGAATTAAAACTCAAAACACTCCGGGATATTAGCGACAGATCAACTTGTTACTCGTTTAATTACTTAAAAAATAAATTTAAGGTGCCCCCTTCAGTCTTCATAAAATATACGGTTCTTAGAGATCATATCAGAGATTTTCTTAGTAAAAATCTGAGATTCACAGAAGCCTCCATTAATCTCTTAATAAATATTGGGCACAATATTTTCTGGAGCTTCAAATACATTTATAATTGGCTAAACAACGATAATGAATTCTTAGAAATACCATATATGAAAAACTGGGAATCTGCTCTTCATATCTCAATAGAAAAGGAGGAATGGGAAAGAGCATTAGATTTAACATATTCTTCTGCTATCTCGTTTTCGTTACATGAAACTTATTACAAAACAATTACAAGATAGTATTACACACCATCTAGATTGGCTCTAATAAATTCTGACACTTCATCTGCATGTTAGAGAGGATGTGGTCATTATGAAAACCTAATCCATATTTTTTTGAGTTGTCCCAAAATAAGACCTCTATGGAAAATAATTTCTTTCCTTATTAACCAAATTTTAATAACAAATGATTTTATCCTGAGTCCTCAATTGGCTCTTTTATCCTTAGATACAGATCAGATTGATTCCTCACAAAGACAAATCATAATCCACTTACTTTATTAGTCACCAAAAACTTTATTGCTTTTAAATGGAAAGGCCCTGACATCCCTTCTTTGAAATATATAATTGACAGAAAGAAGTTACACAAGTCATTCGAATTTAAATTAGCACAAATCAATTCCTTTTCAGATAATTTAAAAAAAAAATGGAATAGATGGTCAGAAAGGTTTCTGTAAGTTTCTAAGATGTTATATTAAGTTTGGAAATCTCGATAGACTTATTGTATTTTAAGTTTCCTCTATATTTTTCCCCTTCTTCCCCTCCCACCTTTTGTCACACCCATCCCATCCAACTCTTTCCTATATTCCTTGTTTGTTATATTGAAAAATGTTAATAAAATCTCTTTGAAAAAAAGTGGTTCCCATGCTGTCAAATGACAATGTGAGTCTGAAGCTGTAATTGGAGGTAAAATGTTTACCTCCAGTCACTGGTGTTGGCTGAATGGACTACTACTCCCATCAGCCTACACCTGCTGCCGTTAATAACAGTGAGAACAGGCAGCGGATGATAGGAGTATTCATCAGCCGGTGCCTGCTCTCTAAATAAATAATTAAAACAAAATAAAATGGTGTGGGTTTCCCTGTAGTTTTGATAACCAGCCAGGCAAAACTGTCAGCTGTGGGCTTAAATCCTCAGCTGTAAGCATTAGCAAGGCTGGTAATCAAGAATAGCGGGGTCCCCACGCATTTTTAAAAATCATTTAAATACATCATTTACAAAACATTCTGGTAGGTCCGCCCCATTTTTAACAAACCAGCCAAGCTAAAGCAGACAGCTGGGGGCTGGTATTCTCAGGCTGGTAAGGGGCCATGGATATTTGCCGCCTCAGCCTAAAATTAGCAGCTTGCAGCCGCCTAGAAAAGGTGCATCTAATAGATGCACCAATTCTGGTGCTTTGCCAGGCTCTTCCCTCTTGCTCTGTGGCAGTAGCAAGTGGGATTCATATTTGTGGGGTTTATGTCACCTTTGTATTGTCTGGTGACACCAAGCCCATGGCCTACTAATGGATAGGTGTCTATAAGATACCTATGAGTTACTAATCTTATAGTTGTATTGTAAATAAACACACAGCCAGAAAGAAAGTCATTTATTTGAAATAAAAAAAACTCACACTTTAATTTTTTTTTATTTAAAAATAACAAACACAGTTATACTCACCTAATACCCAATCCACTGAAGCCATCATCTCCTGTAAAAAAAAAAGTAAAAACAACCAAATCCCTCCCCTGTCCATTGTTCTGTACCACACAGTAAACCATGTCTGGGGATAAACAGTTTTCAACCTGGACAGTGCAAAATGCGACTGTCTAGGAATGAGCTACTGCAAGCTCAGCCTCAGTGACTCGTGGCGACAGCTCGCAGTTGTCAGTTTTGCCTGGCTTTTTATCAAAAATACAGGGGAACCTATGCCAGACTTTTTTTCTTAATTATTTATTTAAAATGCAGGTGTTAGCTGATGAATACTCCCGCTGTTATTAGCAGCAGCAGGCATAGGCTGTTGGAAGTAACAGTCCTATCAACCGAAGCCAGTGATCGGAGGTATACTTTTCATCTCCGATCATAGCTTTAGTCTTACACCGTGGGTTTCTGTATCGGCGCTAATAATTTTACCGCCGATCAGAGGCAGTGTTTGCCATGCTGTCATGCACATGACAGCGGGACAAACACTGGATGTTTGAGCCCCCCGTTCATGTGAATGGGGTCTGTGTTCAGGTTTGGGTATTGTTCTGGTAGCCGAACCCGAACTTTTTTTTAACCCACCGGTCCCAAACATCCAGTTGTCGACCCATCTCTAGTTAAGAGCCTATTGCTCTTGTATTGCCCCCTCACTTCTTCCAAAATTCAGCAAATAATACCTTACAGAGCTTAAACACTATCACTATACAGATCTAAAACATTTTTTCATGAAGTACCCAGATAAAGATGCCATATGCTGTATCTAATATCAAGGATGACTGACATATCCAACCAAATCTTTCTTTCATAATAAGAGAAAAGCAAATTGGAGTATGAACAGCCTCAAAAGGACAGAAATATACAGAATTCAGAACCGTATGCTGCTAGCTTAATCACTCTTACTAGAGCAAGATCCTTACATGTCTACTCTTATCCAACTATGCTACCATTTAGCAGCAATATTATACCCATTATGTTATTGTTTATACAGCAGTTCAGTAGTTAACGGTAATGTAATATATACAACTAACACTCACAACAAAATAATAATTAAAAAAAAGTGTGTTATATTAATTGTTCCAGTAAAATCTTTACAGACATTTGGAAGTATATATATGATTCGAAATCTGTAGTTGTCATAATAAGAAAGACAATCACAGCATGGAAGGGGAATGTCACAGATGCAAAACTCTAGTGGAAGTGTCACAATCAAAGTCTGGAAACAACATAGTTTATTTTGCAATACAATAAAAATGTTCAACATTGTGAGACTCCTACTGACTTCCAACTTGAGTTTCCTTGAGCTATGTCTGCTCTAGTAAAAAATGAGTTGGATACATTACTTTTTGGCACTTATTGATATTTAAATATTGCAGGATTCTTTCTTTGTGAAGGCTGCCAGTTTATTACTACAGATTTCTTTTGAGACTGCACAACATCTCTTTTCACAAAAAGTCAGTTTATGAAGGATAAAATGGTCCCGTCAGTCTTATCCAATTGAAAAATACTGCTCATTGAAAAGCTGTTTTTCAATTGAAGGCGGCTGATGGGCAGATCTGGTCACATGCTCCTTCTTTCATTGTTAGGTTGAGAACATGGAAACTGTGCAGTCTGAGAGGAAGGCCCCACAGAGAAGTGCAGAAGGAAAACAGATAATACTTATATATTAGTAAAACGCGAATTTTGACAGTTCACCACATCAGTTGAAACCAGAGTGCATAGCAGCATGAGCAGGCAATTGATTACATTAAAGTAGAAGAAAGTCAGCATTTCGTTCTTCTCGATTCAATTCATAATAATAATAATAATCTTTATTTTTATATAGCGCTAGATAGTGGAAATCCATACAAAAAAAAAAAATTCTAGCCACCTGACACATTTCAGAATATAATGCCTTATTTTTCCATCATTAAGGACTTGAATTCTGAAACGCATCAGTGGCTTACTTTTTTATTGTTGTTTTTGCACATGGATTTCCAAATAAGTATTGAATTGGTGAGAACGGAGTGCCAACTTTCTTCTACTTTAATATTCAGTATATCAGTAAGTGCCACAAAATAAGGTCCAAAACACATTTGTGAAATTAAAGGACAACCCCAATCTTTTGTCTACAAAAGCGATCAAAGGAAACAAAATGAATGTTGTCTAGATAGGGCTTAATCTTTACCCTCTGAATTATTCTTGTGCAATTTATATAAAGATCATTTCTTAGTGACAAGGTTAGAGAATGAACACTTTAACTAAACAAAATGTCACGGCATAAAGTAGCTTTGGATTATTTACTCACCTTATGTCAGACATGCAACATTTTCTTCAGTTCAATTATTTCTTCTTGCAGGGAAATGTTGAGGCTGAACTGAAAACATTTCATGGCTCTTATTATCTTTACCGTGTATTGATCTTCATGCAATAACTCAGCACGCTGTATGGCTTTTGCGTCTTGGCTAATTTTATTTGAATTGATTCAGTATACAATAGGTCATTGCCTGGTAAGATAGTGTTTTATAAATTCATTTTATAAATTCGTTGTTGATTTATATGTATCCCAGTGCCATACTACTAGTAAGGGAGCAATGGTTTTGTCAAAGGTGAATAATAGTAAAGTGGTTGCAATTCTGTACGTCCCTAATTGATTTTCCGATTCAAGGTTGTAGCTGCTACTTGCTTCGTTAGTTAGTAATAAATGGATTCAAAGGTGTACTGATACAAGATGTTATAGAAGATGGAGGTATGTTATTTCTTTGAAATTAGAAAGCTTTCTGACAACAAACTTCTCAGTGTGTTCCTCTGATAAGGATGACCATTAATTACCTGTAGAGATGAGCAAACTTGTTCAGAAAACGTTGGCCAATCTCAAATTCGGCACGAACATAGCACATTTAGATTCGTGTTTGGTTTCCCCAGCATTTTTCCTCAAAGTCGTCAAAATTCAGTCAAAGATTGATAAATGATCACGTTTACACTAATGCTTTTATTTTGACTTTGTCTAGGAAAGTGGTGCTGTATGATGAGCAAGGGGGACAAGTTTTATGAGGGGAGGAAATGTATCTAGGTCAGAGGAGCGGCGGAGCATAGTTTTTTTTAAATAACTTAATGTGTGTATATTCCGGCAGCCAATTAGGGCACAGAAATTATCCACAGCATCATGACCCAAGAGCTTCCAAAATCACATGTCCATATCCATAAAAAAAGCGGACATCTTGTTTTGCTGGTGCCATTTTCTCAGTATTACAGATCAGAAAGGCTGCTTCTGCTACTGCTACTGCTGAAAGTGAACTTGTCAGGTTGTCTGGTGTTCAATCGATCTTCTAGCATCTATCTAAATTGTGCTAAAACTGTGTTTTTGTTTCTGGAAGCCACATTTGCTAATCCAAATCATTTGGGCAAAAACTATGCTGCAGTGAGGAATCAAGAGGCCCTATGTACTCTTAAAAATCGATAAGCCTAATATAGGGGTTCAGCCAGGAGGTCCTATCTGCTAATCCAAATCATTTGTGTTAAAATAGTGTTTCAGTGAGGAATCAGGAGGCCGCATTTCCATTTAAAAATCAGTAGGCCTGATATAGGGGTTCAGCCATGAAGCCATATTTGCTAGTCCAAATAGTTTGTGATAAAACTGTGTTGCAGTGAGAAATCAAGTGGCTACATTTCCTCTAAAGAATCATTATGCCTAATATAGAGGTTCAGCCAGGAGGTACTATTTGTTTAGCAAAATCATTTGGGATAAAACTGTATTGCAGTCAGGAATTAAGGAAGACACATTTCTTCTCAAGAATTGTTAGGCCTAATATTGAGGTTCAGCCAGGAGGCCCTATTTGCTAATCCCAATAGCTTGGAATAAAACTGTGTTGCAATGAGGAATCAGGAGGCTACATTTCCTCTTAAATATTGTAAGACACAATATTGGGGTTCAGCCTCGAGGCCCTATTTGCTAATACAAATAGTTTGGGATAAAACTGTTTTGCAGTGAGGAATCAGCAGGTTCCATTTGCTCATCAAAATCGTTGGTGGAAAGAGTGTTTAACAGGCTCACTATCTAAAAAAAAATAGTGATTGTTCATTTAGTGACAGGTGACTGACACATGTGGGCCTAAGGTTGTGAAACAGCAGGTTAAAAGAGGGGAAGTGTACATAGTGTACATAGAACATGAGTTGGAAAAAGCGAGGTCATGGTGGAAAGGGGAATAAGCTTGATGTTCAACGTGTGCATGGGTTAGGTGTTAATGTTAATGAAAGCTCCATTGAACAAACACAATCTCATCCTATCCAAATACCACTGACAACATCTGTTACTGGATGGGCTAGTCCACTCCCTTTCTTTGGCAGCCTCATAGCGGTACACCATGTAGATGTGGCACAGAAAGAGCATGTGCTCCAGTGGTTGGCAAGAGCTGCATGAAGTGGCTTTTCCTCTTCTTTCACCACCTTAACATCACACACAGTACAATCCACAGAGGTGGCTCCCCAATCACCCCTGTTCCTCCCCACATCACAAATTTCCAAATGCCCAACTGACTGTGGGAAACAGCAGATGGGACATTCTGCAGAGCTGTTCACACATTCTATTGCATGGGCATCAGAGGTCTGCTCCAAAGATTCACAGAATCCATCCAGAGGAGGAAAGCATCTGCACAGATGCCCCTAACATGTTCCATGCTGGATACGGGGCCGGACGAAGTAAAGTCTGAGTAGAATCTAGACTCTATTCACCAGATGTTCACCACCGGGGGGGTGGAGGTGGTTCTGATGAGACTCAGATATCATAGGCACATGCGGAATATACTGTGGTGTCAGGGCAGGAAGGAGGAGGAGAGTGACTCTCAGGGTGAGGAGTGTGAGAACAGAGAGGATGACAATGAGATTGTAGGTACCACTCGTGTGAATCCAGAGGTAGAGCAGATGAGTAGCTCAGCAACGGAGGTGGTGGAGGAGGAAGGCGAGGAGGCTGAGATGTGACTTCCCGCACAGACACTGAGTGATGCAACGATGAGAAACACTGCATCTTCAGCAACAATGCTGGCAGACTTGTGGTCATGTAAAAAATGTTTCCTCCTACACATGACAAAGATAAGAGCTTAAACTCCACAATCTCCAATCTGTTGGCCACAGAAATGCTGCCTTTCCATTTGGTGGATACAGGCGTTTTCAAAAGGTTGATGGCATTTGCAGTCCCACAGTACCAGTTGCCGAGTCGGAATTACTTCTCTAAGAAATCTGTGACTGTGCTATACCAGACAACATCACCCGTTCCCTGAAAAAAATCTATGTTTGAAAGAGCAAAAATGAGCAAGGGCAATACATCTCGCTGACTGGTCACTGGGTGACTCTGGTGGCTGTGGGAGAAGGTGGTCAAGGGGCTGCTCTACATGTCTTGGAATCCCCAATGCTTGCAGGACAAACCTCTGTATCTAACATTTCCTTCACTGCTTCTTGCTCCTCCACCTCCTCGAGGGTCTCCACCTGTGCCCTCAACCTCTCCCTTAACGAGACACGTATTCAACCAGTGCAGAGGGAATTTCCCCCATCTTTGTAATGCGCAGCCAGGGCTCATCGCAATCAGGCAGTGGTAAAATTAATATTCATTGGAGATCGCAGTCACACAGCTCAAGCGTTGTGGACAGTTATCCAGGCCAAGTTCGAGCAATCTCTCTCTCGACAGAACCTAGAGCCAGGGAAGGCCGTGTGTGAAAATGGTGCAAACCTGATGGCGGCCCTAAGCAGTAGAAACCTCACACTCCTGCCTAGTATGGCACAAATCCTCCACCACTATCTTAGCCTAGATGAGCTGTTTCAGAAAGCATGGTCGCTATGTGCTAATTTCTGACAATCGCTCCACGCAGGTCGACTTTCATCACCAAAGAGGTACACTTTGATCAATCTACATGAGGAGGTGGTGGTCCCAGAGAAATAAATTAAGGCAGAGAAGGATGCAGAAAGGATAACGATATCTCTAAGTTATGGACTGTTGGCACACAGGCGGATGCCATGGGAGGGGGGAATTACAGCGATCGACAGGCACTAATGGTACCAGACAAAATGTTAGTGAAGGTGCAGGAGCCGAGAAATGGTGATAGATGGGTGTTGTGAATTCTGTTATCGAACTCCCTCCTGCGGTCATGAATGGTACTTCGGCGAGTTCTGTCCATGGACTCCCTGTGGTGGCTGTGAGTGGAGCTGCTGCTTCTGAGGTTCCTTCCACAGGTGACTTAGTTTATTCTTTGGCTGGCTGCTCTATTTAACTCCACTCAGATCGTTACTCCATGCCAGCTGTCAATGTTCTTGTACTGGTTCAGTTCGCTCTTGGATCCTTCTGGTGACCTTTCTACTCCAGCAGAAGCTAAGTCCCTACTAGTTAATTATTTGTTCATTGTTTTCTTGTCCAGCTTGCTATCATGATTTTGCCTTGCTAGCTGGAAGCTCTGGGATGCAGAGTGGCACCTCCGCACCGTGAGTCGGTGCGGAGGTCTTTTTGCACACTCTGCGTGGTCTTTTTGTAGTTTTTGTGCTGACCACAAAGATACCTTTCCTATCCTCTGTCTGTTTAGTTAGTCTGGCCTCCCTTTGCTGAATCCTGTTTCATTTCTGTGTTTGTGACTTCCATCTTAACTCACAGTCAATATATGTGGGGGCTGCCTTTTCCTTTTGGGGAATTTCTGTGAGGCAAGGTAGGCTTTATTTTCTATCTCTAGGGCTAGTTAGCTCTTAGGCTGTGAAGAGGCGTCTAGGCAGAGTTAGGTACGCTCCACGGCTATTTCTAGTGTGTGTGATAGGATTAGGGGTTGCGGTCAGCAGAGCTCCCACTTCCCAGAGCTTGCCCTGTGTTAGTTTAACCATAAGGTCGTTCCGGGTGCTCCTAACCACCAGGTCCATAACAGTACAGCTGGCCAATAGTGTTAATGCATCTCAATAGAGGGATAAGAGAAGTTCTGAGACCATTTTTTTTTCTCTGCAGTGTGATTTGTCTTTCTTTTCCCCTTAACCTCTGGGTGGTTCAGGACACAGGTGTAGATATGGACATAAGGTCTGTCCTCTTGTGTGGATCATCTCACTGCAAGGGTACAAAACATTCAAGATTTTGTGGTTCAGAATCCGATGTTAGAGCCTAGAATTCCAATTCCTGATATGTTTTCTGGGGATAGATCTAAGTTCCTGAATTTCAAAAATAATTGTAAACTGTTTCTTGCTTTGAAACCCCGCTCCTCTGGTGACCCCGTTCAACAAGTAAAAATCATTATTTCTTTGTTGCATGGTGACCCACAAGACTGGGCATTTTCCCTTGCACCAGGAGATCCTGCATTGCGTGATGTAGATGCATTTTTTCTGGCGCTTGGACTGCTTTATGATGAACCAAATTCAGTGGATCAGGCAGAGAAAATCTTGCTGGCTTTGTGTCAGGGTCAGGATGAAGCGGAGGTATATTGTCAGAAGTTTAGAAAGTGGTCTGTGTTTACTCAGTGGAATGAGTGTGCCCAGGCGGAAATTTTCAGAAAGGGTCTTTCTGAAGCCCTTAAGGATGTCATGGTGGGATTTCCCACACCTGCTGGTCTGAATGAGTCTTTGTCCTTGGCCATTCAGATCGATCGGCGCTTGCGTGAGCGCAAAGCTGTGCACCATTTGGCGGTATTCTCTGAGCATAGGCCTGAACCTATGCAATGTGATAGGACTTTGACCAGAGCTGAACGGCAAGAACACAGACGTCGGAATGGGCTGTGTTTTTACTGTGGTGATTCCACTCATGCTA
This sequence comes from Ranitomeya imitator, assembly GCF_032444005.1. Classification (NCBI taxonomy): domain Eukaryota; kingdom Metazoa; phylum Chordata; class Amphibia; order Anura; family Dendrobatidae; genus Ranitomeya; species Ranitomeya imitator. The sequence continues at coordinate 72,089,530 of NC_091290.1, read as the reverse complement.
TCTCCGATTGTCCTAAGCGCACTAAGCGGTTTGCTAGGTCTGCCACCATTGGTACGGTACAGTCTAAATTTCTTTTGTCCGTTACTCTGATTTGCTCTTTGTCGTCCTATTCTGTTATGGCATTTGTGGATTCAGGCGCTGCCCTGAATTTGATGGACTTGGAGTTTGCCAGGCGCTGTAGTTTTTTCTTGGAGCCCTTGCAATATCCTATTCCATTGAGAGGAATTGATGCTACGCCTTTGGCCAAGAATAAGCCTCAGTACTGGACTCAATTGACCATGTGCATGGCTCCTGCACATCAGGAGGATATTCGCTTTTTGGTGTTGCATAATCTGCATGATGTGGTCGTTTTGGGGTTGCCATGGCTACAGGTCCATAATCCAGTATTGGATTGGAAATCTATGTCTGTGTCCAGCTGGGGTTGTCAAGGGGTACATGGTGATGTTCCATTGCTGTCAATTTCATCTTCCACTCCTTCTGAAGTCCCTGAGTTTTTGTCGAATTACCGGGATGTATTTGATGAGCCCAAATCCAGTGCCCTACCTCCTCATAGGGATTGCGATTGTGCTATTAATTTGATTCCTGTTAGTAAGTTTCCTAAGGGCCGACTGTTCAATATATCTGTGCCAGAGCACGCCGCTATGCGGAGTTATGTAAAGGAATCCTTGGAAAAGGGTCATATTCGCCCGTCGTCATCACCATTGGGAGCAGGGTTCTTTTTTGTGGCCAAGAAGGATGGTTCTTTGAGACCTTGTATTGATTACCGCCTTCTTAATAAGATCACGGTCAAATTTCAGTACCCTTTGCGGCTGCTGTCTGATTTGTTTGCTCGGATTAAGGGGGCTAGTTGGTTAACCAAGATAGATCTTCGAGGGGCGTATAATCTTGTGCGTATTAAACAGGGCGATGAATGGAAAACAGCATTTAATATGCCCGAGGGCCATTTTGAGTACCTGGTGATGCCATTCTGGCTTTCTAATGCTCCATCTGTGTTTCAGTCCTTTATGCATGACATCTTCCGAGAGTACCTGGATAGATTCATGATTGTATATTTGGATGATATTTTGGTCTTTTCGGATGATTGGGAGTCTCATGTGAAGCAGGTCAGAATGGTGTTCCAGGTCCTTCGTGCGAATTCTTTGTTTGTGAAGGGGTCTAAATGTCTCTTTGGAGTTCAGAAGGTTTCATTTTTGGGTTTCATTTTTTCCCCTTCTACTATCGAGATGGACCCTGTTAAAGTTCAGGCTATTTATGATTGGACTCAGCCGACATCTGTGAAGAGCCTGCAGAAGTTCCTAGGCTTTGCTAATTTTTACCGTCGCTTCATCGCTAATTTTTCTAGTGTTGCTAAACTGTTGACTGATTTGACCAAGAAAGGTGCTGATGTGGTCAATTGGTCCTCTGTGGCTGTAGAGGCTTTTCAGGAGTTGAAGCGTCGTTTTTCTTCTGCCCCTGTGTTGTGCCAGCCAGATGTTTCGCTCCCGTTTCAGGTCGAGGTTGATGCTTCTGAGATTGGAGCAGGGGCTGTTTTGTCGCAAAGAAGTTCTGATGGCTCGGTGATGGAACCATGTGCCTTCTTTTCTAGAAAGTTCTCGCCTGCTGAGCTCAATTATGATGTTGGCAATCGAGAGTTGTTGGCCATGAAGTGGGCATTCGAGGAGTGGCGACATTGGCTTGAAGGAGCCAAGCATCGCGTGGTGGTCTTGACGGATCACAAGAATTTGACTTATCTCGAGTCTGCCAAACGGTTGAATCCTAGACAGGCTCGATGGTCGCTGTTTTTCTCCCGTTTTGATTTTGTGGTTTCATACCTTCCGGGCTCTAAGAATGTGAAGGCTGATGCCCTGTCAAGGAGTTTTGTGCCTGACTCTCCGGGTGTTCCTGAGCCGGCAGGTATTCTAAAAGAGGGGGTAATTTTGTCTGCCATCTTCCCTGATTTGCGGTGGGTGCTGCAGAAGTTTCAGGCTGATAGACCTGACCGTTGTCCAGCAGAGAAACTGTTCGTCCCTGATAGATGGACTAGTAGAGTTATCTCTGAGGTTCATTGTTCGGTGTTGGCTGGTCATCCTGGAATCTTTGGTACCAGAGATTTGGTGGCTAGATCCTTTTGGTGGCCTTCTTTGTCACGGGATGTGCGTTCTTTTGTGCAGTCCTGTGGGACTTGTGCTCGGGCTAAGCCCTGCTGTTCTCGTGCCAGTGGGTTGCTTTTGCCCTTGCCGGTCCCGAAGAGGCCCTGGACACATATTTCAATGGATTTTATTTCAGATCTCCCTGTCTCTCAAAGGATGTCGGTCATTTGGGTGGTTTGTGATCGCTTCTCTAAGATGGTCCATTTGGTACCCTTGTCTAAATTGCCTTCCTCCTCTGATTTGGTGCCATTGTTTTTCCAGCATGTGGTTCGTTTGCATAGCATTCCGGAGAACATCGTCTCGGACAGAGGTTCCCAGTTTGTTTCGAGGTTTTGGCGGTCCTTTTGTGCTAAGATGGGCATTGATTTGTCTTTTTCTTCGGCTTTCCATCCTCAGACAAATGGCCAAACCGAATGAACTAATCAGACTTTGGAAACATATCTGAGATGCTTTGTTTCTGCTGAACAGGATGATTGGGTGTCCTTTTTGCCTTTGGCTGAGTTCGCCCTTAATAATCGGGCCAGCTCGGCTACTTTGGTTTCGCCTTTTCTCTGTAATTCTGGTTTCCATCCTCGTTTCTCTTCAGGGCAGGTTGAGCCTTCGGACTGTCCTGGTGTGGATACTGTGGTGGACAGGTTGCAGCAGATTTGGACTCATGTGGTGGACAATTTGACATTGTCCCAGGAGATGGCTCAGCGTTTCGCTAACCGCCGGCGCTGTGTTGGTCCCCAACTTCGTGTTGGGGATTTGGTTTGGTTGTCGTCTCGTTATGTTCCTATGAAGGTTTCCTCTCCTAAGTTTAAGCCTCGTTTCATTGGTCCGTATAAGATTTCTGAAGTTCTCAATCCTGTGTCATTTCGTTTGGCCCTTCCAGCTTCTTTTGCCATCCATAATGTGTTCCATAGGTCGTTATTGCGGAGATACGTGGCGCTTATGGTTCCCTCCGTTGATCCTCCTGCCCCGGTGTTGGTCGAGGGGGAGTTGGAGTATGTTGTGGAGAAGATTTTGGATTCTCGTATTTCGAGACGGAAACTCCAGTACCTGGTCAAGTGCAAGGGTTATGGTCAGGAAGATAATTCCTGGGTTTTTGCCTCTGATGTTCATGCTGCCGATCTAGTTCGTGCCTTTCATTTGGCTCGTCCTGATCGGCCTGGGGGCTCTGGTGTGGGTTCGGTGACCCCTCCTCAAGGGGGAGGTACTGTTGTGAATTCTGTTATCGAACTCCCTCCTGTGGTCATGAATGGTACTTTGGCGAGTTCTGTCCATGGACTCCCTCTGGTGGCTGTGAGTGGAGCTGCTGCTTCTGAGTTTCCTTCCACAGGTGACTTAGTTTATTCTTTGGCTGGCTGCTCTATTTAACTCCACTCAGATCGTTACTCCATGCCAGCTGTCAATGTTCTTGTACTGGTTCAGTTCGCTCTTGGATCCTTCTGGTGACCTGTCTACTCCAGCAGAAGCTAAGTCCCTGCTAGTTAATTATTTGTTCATTGTTTTCTTGTCCAGCTTGCTATCATGATTTTGCCTTGCTAGCTGGAAGCTCTGGGATGCAGAGTGGCACCTCCGCACCGTGAGTCAGTGCGGAGGTCTTTTTGCACACTCTGCGTGGTCTTTTTGTAGTTTTTGTGCTGACCGCAAAGATACCTTTCCTATCCTCTGTCTGTTTAGTTAGTCTGGCCTCCCTTTGCTGAATCCTGTTTCATTTCTGTGTTTGTGACTTCCATCTTAACTCACAGTCAATATATGTGGAGGGCTGCCTTTTCCTTTGGGGAATTTCTCTGAGGCAAGGTAGGCTTTATTTTCTATCTCTAGGGCTAGTTAGCTCTTAGGCTGTGAAGAGGCGTCTAGGCAGAGTTAGGTACGCTCCACGGCTATTTCTAGTGTGTGTGATAGGATTAGGGGTTGCGGTCAGCAGAGCTCCCACTTCCCAGAGCTTGTCCTGTGTTAGTTTAACCATCAGGTCGTTCCGGGTGCTCCTAACCACCAGGTCCATAACAGATGGGCAAAAGTCAGGAGGTGAAGAGGATAATGATCCCCTCTCTGTTGTCTGTGGTTGACAGGAGTGGACAGAGGAAGCAACCTTGAGTGTTACCCTGCCACCAAGACACCATGGACATGGAACTCAGGGAAGCGCGCGATACATGTGCCTATCTTCAATATGATGCCTGTATTCTTATGGTTAGAAATAATGCTGACTATTGGGTTGCCACTCTGTTAGATCCATGGCACCAGAGAAAATGTAGCCATATTCTTTCACCCTGGGGTAAGGCGCTTGTAGACAACCCCTTCATGAGATGCGCCGTACTAGTACTGCTCTGCGGGAACTGAGTTCCCGCAAACCGCAGTACTAGTACGGCGGCATGATCACGCAGTCTCACGGTAAGCACCGTGGCAATTGCATGCAGGTGTCAGCTGTATGTGACAGCTGACACCCCGCAGTAATGCCCATGATCGGCGATTGCGTCGATCGCGAGTATTTAACCCCTCTGATGCCGCTATCAGTAGTGACAGCGACAGAGGGGCATCGCGCAGGGACGGGGGCTCCCTGCGCTCTCCCACCGGAACAACGTGATGCGATCGCGTTGTTCCGGTGTTCTCCATGGAGTCCCCGGATCCAAAATGGTCGCGGGGCTCCTTCTGGTGGCTTCCCGGCACCTGCTGAGAACAACTGCCGGAAAGCCTCCTGCAGTGCCTGTCAGAACGCTGATCTGACACAGTGCTATGCAAAGTGTCAGATCAGCGAAATGATGTAATATAGTGATGTCCAACCCTGGGGCAATGTTATAAAGTAAAAAAAAAATAAATAGAATGTATTTAAAGAAAAAAATCCCCAAATAAAGAAAAAAAAAATATTTTCCAATAAAATCCAATAAATCCATTTATTTATGTAAATAGAAAAATAACAACAAAAGTACACATATTTGGTATCGCCACATCTGTAACGACCCGCTCTATAAAACTATTCCACTAGTTAACCCCTTCAGTGAACACCGCAAAAAAAAAAAAAACAGGCAAAAAACAATGCTTTATCAGCATACTGCCGAACAAAAAGTGCAATAAAATGTGATCAAAAAGACGGATACAAATAACATGGTACCGCTGAAAACGTCATCTTGTCTCACAAAAAAAGCCGCCATACAGTGTCATCAGCAGAAAAACAAAAAAGTTATAGCTTTCAGAATAAAGCAATGCAAAACAATTATTTTTTATATAAAATAGTTTTTATTGTTTAAAAGCGCAAAAACATAAAAAAATGATATATATGAGGTATCGCTGTAATCGTACTAACCTGAAGAATAAAACCGCTTTATCAGTTTTACCACACGCTGAACGGTATAAACGCCCCCCCTTAAAGGGACTCTGTCACCTGAATTTGGAGGGAACAATTTTCAACCATAGAGGCGGGGTTTTCGGGTGTTTGATTCACCCTTTCCTTACCCGCTGGCTGCATGCTGGCTGCAATATTGGATTGAAGTTCATTCTCTGTCCTCCATAGTACACGCCTGCGCAAGGCAAGATTGCCTTGTGCAGGCATGTACTACGGATGTCAGAGAATGAACTTCAATCCAATATTGCAGCCAGCATGCAGCCAGCGGTTAAGGAAAGGGTGAATCAAACACCCGAAAACCCCGCCTCTATGGCTGAAAATTGTTCCCTCCAAATTCAGGTGACAGAGTCCCTTTAAAGAAATTCAGGAATTGCTGGTTTCTGCTCATTCCGCCTTCCCAAAATCGGAAGAAAAAGCAATCAAAAAATGTCATGTCCCCGAAAATGGTGACAATAAAAATGTCAACTCGTCCCGCAGAAATCAAGACCTCAAATGACTCTGTGCCTAAATATGGATAAATTATAGCTCTCAAAATGTGGTGATGCAAAAACTATTTTTTGCAATAAAAAGCATCTCTTAGCGTGTGACAGCTGCCAAACATAAATACCCGCTATAAAAACCCACTATAAATAGAAAATCAATCCCCCCTTTATCACCCCCTTAGTTAGGAAAAAATAATGAAATTAAAAAAATGTATTTATTTCCATTTTCCCATTAGGGTTAGGGTTAGGGTTGGGGCTAACGTTAGGGTTAGGGCTGGGGCTAAAGTTAGGGTTAGGTTCAAATATGAAGAAAAAGTAACACTGCACCACTATACCGCAAAGCCAATGTTCCCACAGCTATGTGCCGCTGCTATGCCATATATACCCAAGGAACAGGCACTCGGGTGCACTAAATCCAGCAATATGAAATAGTCCAAGTAAGAAAAAACAAAAGTGCACTCATCGGTCCTCAAAAACACCGATTCTTTATTTAGAACATATGCAGGTTACAATAAGGAGAACGTGGACAGAAAGGATGACAGCCGTTTTGCGCAGCCGCGCTTCTACGGGTCCTGCACATGTTCTAAATAAACGATCAGTGTTTTTCAGGACCGGTGAGTGCATTTTCGTTTTTTCTTACTTGGACTAAAGTTAGGGTTAGGGTTGGGGCTAGAGTTAGGGTTCGGGTTGGGGCTAAAGTTAGGGTTTGGATTGTTAACGGTTGGAGTTAGGTTTGGGATTAGGGTTAGGGGTGTGTTAGGGTTAGGGGTGTGGTTAGAGTTATGGTTAGGGTTGAGATCAGGGCTGGTATTAGGGTTAGGGGTGTGTTGGGGTTAGGGGTGTGGTCAGGGTTATGGTTAGGGTTGGGATTAGAGTTAGAGGTGTGTTTGGGTTAGGGGTGTGGTTAGGGTTATGATTGGGATTGGGCTTAGGGGTGCGTTGCGGTTAGGGTTAGAGTTAGAATTGGGGGGTTTCCACTGTTTAGGCACATAAGGGGCTCTCCAAACGAGACATGGCGTCCAATCTGAATTTCAGCCAATTCTGCATTGAAAAAGTAAAATGGCGCTCCTTCCCTTCCAAACTCTGCCGTGCGCCCAAACAGTGGTTCTTTCCCACATATGGGGTTTCAGCGTACTCAGGACCAATTGGTCAACAACTTTTGCAGTCCAATTGTTACCCTTGTAAAAATAAAAATTTGGGGGCAAAAATGTCATTTTTGAGGAAAAAAAAATTTTTTTATTTTCACGGCTTTGCATTATAAACTTTAGCGAAACACTTAGGGGTTCAAAGTTCTCACAACACATCTATATAAGTTCCTTGGGGAGTCTAGTTTCCAATATGGGGTCACTTGTGTGGGATTATACTGTTTAGGTACATCAGGGGCTCTGCAAATACAACGTGACGCCCGCAGACCAGTCTACAATCCAAAACAGCACTCCTTCCCTTCCGAGCTCTGCCATGCACCCAAATGGTGGTTCCCCCCACATACCGGGTATCAATGTCCTCAGGACAAATTGTACAACAACTTGTGGGGTCTGATTTCTCCTGTTACCCTTGGAAAAATAAAAAATTGTGAACTAAAAACCTTTTTATGAAAAAAATGATTTTTTAATTTTCACGGCTCTACATTCTAAACTTTAGTGAAACAATTAGGGGTTCAAAGTGCTCACCACACATCTAGATAGGTTCCTTAGGGGGTCTACTTTCCAAAATGGGGTCACTTGTGGGGGATTTCCACTGTTTAGGCACATCAGGGGCTCTCTAAACGTGACATGGCGTCCGATCTCAATTCCAGCCAATTTTGCATTGTAAAGTCAAACGGCACTCCTTCCTTCCGAGCTCTGCCATGCCCCCAAACAGTGGTTTACCCACACATATGGGGTGTCAACGTACTCAGGACAAATTGCGCAACTTCTGCAGTCCAATTTCTCCTGTTACCCTTGGGAAAATAAAAAATTTGGGGCGAAAAAATCATTTTTGTGAAAAAAATATTATTTTTTTACGGCTCTACATTATAAACTTCTGGGAAGCACTTGGGGGTTCAAAGTGCTCACCACACATCTAGATTAGTTCCTTAAGGGTCTACTTTTCAAAATGGTGTCACTTGTGGGGGGTTTCCACTGTTTAGGCATATCAGAGGCTCTCCAAACGCGACATGGTGTCCGATCTCAATTCCAGCAAATTTTGCATTGAAAAGTTAAATGGTGCTCCTTCCCTTCCGTGCTCTGCCATGTGCCAAAACAGAGGTTTACCCTCACACATGGGGTATCGGCGTACTCAGGACAAATTGTTCAATGACTTTTGTCATCTAATTTCACATGTTACCCTTGGTAAAATAAAACAAATTGGATCTGAAGTAAAAAAAAATTTTAAACATTCCAAAAATTCCTGTGAAGCATCTGAAGGCTTAATAACCTTCTTGAATGTGGTTTTGAGTACCGTGAGGGGTCCAGTTTTTAGAATGGTGTCACTTTTGGGCATTTTCTGTCTTATAGGCCCCTCAAAGTCTCTTCAAGTGTGAGGTGGTCCCTAAAAAAACTGGTTTTGCAAATTTTGTTGCAAAAATGAGAAATCACTGGTCAACTTTTAACCCTTATAACTTCCTAACAAAAAAATAAGGTTTCCAAAATTGTGCTAATGTAAAGAAAACATGTAGGTAATGTTATTTATTAACTATTTTGTATGATATGACTCTCTAATTTAAGGGCATAAAAACTAAAAATTTAAAAATTCCAAAATTTCCGCAAAATTTCTGTTTTTTTCACAAATAAACGCAATTCATATCGAAGAAATTTTACCAGTATCGTAAATTAGAATATGTCATGAGAAAAGAGTCTCAGAATCACCAGGATCCGTTAAAGTGTTTCAGAGTTATGACCTCATAAAGTGACAGTGGTCAGAATTGAAAAAAATGGCCTGGTCAGGAAGTTGAAAACAGGCTCCGGGGTGAAGGGGTTAAGAGTGGTTTTCCCCAAGGCAGCAGTGAAGCACACAGTGTGCAAATGCAGTTCTAGACTTCCAACCTTGGGAACATCAAGGCATCATTGCAAAAACATTAGCAGCAACAGTAGATGCAGCAATGTAGTTGGCAAAGGAATTTTTGTGAGTCATTTCACACATTTTTCATACCAGCCCATGCAACAGCAGAATAGAGTACAAGTTTAACACGTTGTAATCGACTGGAAAGGTTGGTGCAAGAGTATCTTAAGCTCAATATCAATTCCATCAGGGGGAATTTGGACCCTTTTGAATTCTGGTCTTCAAAAATGGAAGAGTGGCCTGAACTTGCCTGTCACACCTTGGAAGTTTTGTTATGCCCGACAGTCAGCATTCTTTCAGAACATGTGTTCAACGCTGCTGGTAGTGTCCTGACAGAAAAGCGCATTTGGCTATCCCCTGAAAGTGCTGACCATCTAACTTTCATCAAAATGAACAAGTCATGGCTCTCCAATGACTTTTGCACTCCAGGCGCAGACTAGGCAGACTAAGCGATGGTGTCTTTTTTTTGTGTCTTGTATTGATCTTACGTTACTGCTATCTGTGACACCTTTGTCATGTCTTCTGTGCCTGTTGTTGCTACTGCTGATGATGGTACTAAGATTTTTTGAAATGTGGAGACTCGAAGTTGAGTCTCCATATGGTGATTTGCCTGTAGTGGAAGGTGTGTTAGTGGTTTGTGTCTGTGTGACAATACATTTTTGAAATGTGGAGAATCCAAGTTGGGTCTCCTTCATGAGCGTTGCTTGCAGAATTGGGGTTCCCAGACAGGCCGGTCTGGATTTACTTTTGTTCAACTACATCTTTTACTATCCTTGCATTTTTCTACCAATATCACTTTAAGAAACTGATGTTTGTGTCATAAGAGTGTGGCTGGGAAAAAAAATACCTGTTGCATGAAGTATCAGGGTTCACAGCAAAGAAGGTTTACAATGCTTCCTTAACTATCAGGTCTTCATTGAAACATCAATTCCAAGCTGGCCCAGACCCTGACACCTCATGTATGTGTACAGAGTTAACGGTCCCTCTTGCATGTCTGGGCCGGAACTGTCGGGACTGTGAACAATATTCCAAGGGGAAGAAGTTCCTTACTGCCACAGTTCTGAACCCCTGACTGGTGGGGGCGGATCCGACTTAAATAGCGGTGTGAGTGGGAGCAGGGGACACTTGGCGGGGAACTAGCTTGTGAGCAGTGAGACGGTTGACTCCCTCTTGACTGACCCACACCAGCTAGCTGTGCCTGTTTTCCCAGCTAGCAAGACTGCTGACACGTGCTACCCTCAGCCCAAAGAAACATCTGCACCAGGTAGTGACCAGGATAGAGTTCATACCTTGGTTCCACTTACCACTATGGAGGCACTGCTTAGTCCCATTCTTGCGGGGCATGCTGAGGGCCGGACCGTGCCTATGGCTGTCTCCGCTGGACTGTGTGCTTCTACTGCGGCTTTCTCTACTGAGCATTCTGCTTCTTCCTCTGTGCCACCGACCTTCATCTCTACCCCAACGTGTGCCGAGATCAGGAGTTCACATGACGAAGGACTTGGAGGATTCATCACCACAAGGAGACAGTGCATTGCCGTTCTGCGGGACCAGATCGGAGACATCTCACGCTGCCTGCGGCACCACCAAGGGATCTTCCAGCCGCTTTTCTCCAGCGCACAGAGACTGATAAGTTAATCTATTATTATCTTCTGCATTTTTCTTTCCCCATCTGCAAGTTCATATCCTTTACCCCCTGCTTGTACCATCACTGTTTTATATAAAGAACCTGTTTACCCTTGCTCTGTCTCCTGTGTATCACTGCATCCTACGCACCTGCTAGCATTCTACACATGGTCCATGGCTGACTGCTGCTCTGCCATTAGCAAATTTCTACTGTGGGTCAATTGATGCCACTTTTCATCTTGTCTGCCCCTAATTTTAGGTGTTTGGGAAGCTTTTTTGTCACCCCCATTGTATTTAATGGGATTTGAGTATGTTCGACGAACATGCTCATAGAATATCAGGATGTTCGGTGAACTGAACTGAACCTTGAAAGGTTCGCTCATCTCTATTTATAATGCAAAATCCCTAACTCTGGAGGAATGCAATTAACATTTTCAGCTTTGATGAATTTCTGATTACAGAGCACCGTAAAAAATGTGTATCGGTCAATGAGATCATGGAAAAAGCAGCAGCAATGCTTAGAATTTTGAGGCCATGTGCACACGTACAGTATTTTTCGCGTTTTTTTCGCATTTTTTCGCTATAAAAACGTGATAAAAATGCGAAAAAAACGCTTACATATGCCTCCTATTATTTTCAATGTATTCCGCATTTTTTGTGCAAATGTTGCATTTTTTCCGCGAAAAAATCGCATCGCGGAAAAAAAAAAAACATGTTCATTAAATTTGCGGAATTGCGGTGACTCCGCACACCTAAGAATGCATTGATCTGCTTACTTTCCGCATGGGGCTGTGCACACCATGCGGGAAGTAAGCAGATTATGTGCGGTTGGTACCCAGGGTGGAGGAAAGGAGACTTTCCTCCACGGACTGGGCACCATATAATTGGTAAAAAAAAAAGAATTAAAATAAAGAATAGTGATATACTCACCCTCGATGTCTTCCCGCCTCTCAGCGGTGCACGCTGCCGGTTCCGTTCCTATAGATGCTCTGTGTGAAGGACCTGTGATGACGTCGCGGTCCTGTGATTGGTCGCGTGACCGCGACGTCATCGAAGGTCCTGCGCGCACCATCTATAGGAACGGACGCCGCTGAGGACATCGGCTGTCTGCAGAGGGTGAGTATAACCATTTTTTTTATTTTTTTTATTATTTTTAACATGATATCCTTTACTATTGATGCTGCTTAGGCAGCATCTATAGTAAAAAGTTGGTCACACTTGTCAAACACTATGTTTGACAAGTGTGACCAACCTGTCAGTCAGTTTTCCAAGCGATGCTACAGATCGCTTGGAAAACTTTTGCATTCTGCAAGCTAATTACGCTTGCAAAATGCTAAGAAAACCGCAAAAAAATGGGAAACCCCCCCCCAAAAAAAAATGCGGATTTCTTGCAGAAAATTTCCGGTTTTCTTCAGGAAATGTCTGCAAGAAATCCTGACGTGTGCACATACCCTGAAGGCTATATCTACTGAAACACCTCGCCGTGGATGAATTGCAGATAAGAGAGGTATTATTGTACAATATAGAAGGGATTTGAACCGACCCTGAAAAGATTTTTTTCTTGTACATGGCAGTAACAAACACTGGAGGAACACAATTAACACTGGCAGCTTTGATGAATTTCTGAGTACTAGAGTTGAGCGACCTTGACCTTTTTAGAGTCGAGCCGGGTTTTGCGAAACCCGACTATGTCCAAAGTCGGGTCGAGTGAAATCGGCCGATTATGACGTAAAGTCGGGATCGACCGAAACACGAAACCCAATGCAAGTCAATGGGGCAGCATAGTCGGCAGTGAGTGGGGGCCAGGAAAACACCTAGAGTGGCCATTTTAATGTCAAAACCATCCATTCTTCTTAATGAAGCTTGTCAAGCGTAATTTACCTTATAATAATTGGAAGGCATTTGAAATTGGGGGTCATTTGGCTAAAGTTGTGGGGGGTAGGGCTGGTTCAAGTAATTAGTGGGCCCAGGAAATCTGGACCACGTCACGGCAGTGGAGCAGGGAGAGGTAAGTATTTCAACTTTGCAAGTGCTGTGAACCTGAGCAAGCAGGGGGGGCCCACTCGTTGGCATTGGCACTGGCACAGGGCCCCTCAAAGTACAGCGGTGTGTTTGCACGGCGGGGGCGCCTCCCACCGGCAGCAACACTTTTGCGTACTATGAGAGGCCCTGTGCCAGTGACGTCGCCAACTAGTATTCCTCCCCCCACCTGATGAAGGAACCTGCACTTTCATCTGCACCTTCCTCTTTGTCCCCGTGTAAGGTGGTATGGTATGCGGGAAGAGCAACCTGACTTTCAGCAGGGTCACAATGTTGTTGTGTAGCGTGCACGGGGAATGTTGCGTTATGGGTCAATGTACCAGCAGACTCATCTATCACTGGCTGGGCAATGGGCACGATGAAGTGGAAACACAGATATAGGCCCAAAGAAGAAAGTGGGCTAAATGCAGTTCAAAATTGGTAACACAGGAATAACCAGGGGGCATTGCAGTGGAGGACAACTGGAATGAGAGGCTGACACAGAGAGTAGGGCCAAATCAGTAAGTAGTCGAAATGCAGTTCAAAATTGGCAACCGTAGTAAACAGGCGGCACAGCTTTGTTCAGTGGAGGAGAACAGCAAGGAGTGGCAGACACCGATAGTAGGCCCCAAACCAACTAGTACGCCAAATGCAGTTGTTCCATTTAACCACAATTTAATGAGAGCCTGAAGATAGAAGCTCAGGAAAGGCAACCTGGGGAACACCTTGGAGTGTAACACACCATCTCTCTCCACCCCATACCCATTTTGTATGGCCTAATGCAGTGTACTTTTCTACAACTACTAAACGAGAGTCGGAAGACCGAAGCAATGGCAAGGAAACCTGGGGAACACCTTAGAGTGTAACACACCCTCTCTCTACACCCCATACCCAATTTGAAGGCCTAATGCAGTGTAGTTTCCAAGAACTACTAAACGAGAGCCGGAAGATCGAAGCTCAGGAAAGGCAACCTGGGGAACACCTTGGAGTGTAACACACCCTCTCGCTACACCCCATACCCAATTTGAAGGCCTAATGCAGCGTAGTTTCCAACAACTACTAAACGAGAGCCGGAAGATCGAAGCTCAGGAAAGGCAACCTGGGGAACACCTTGGAGTGTAACACACCCTCTCTCTACACCCCATACCCAATTTGAAGGCCTAATGCAGTGTAGTTTCCAAGAACTACTAAACGAGAGCCGGAAGATCGAAGCTCAGGAAAGGCAACCTGGGGAACACCTTGGAGTGTAACACACCCTCTCGCTACACCCCATACCCAATTTGAAGGCCTAATGCAGCGTAGTTTCCAACAACTACTAAACGAGAGCCGGAAGATCGAAGCTCAGGAAAGGCAACCTGGGGAACACCTTGGAGTGGAACACACCATCTCTCTACACCCCATACCCAATTTGAAGGCCTAATGCAGAGTAGTTTCCAAGAACTACTAAACGAGAGCCGGAAGATCGAAGCTCAGGAAAGGCAACCTGGGGAACACCTTGGAGTGTAACACAACGTCTCTCTACACGACGGAAGGGCTGATTCTTAGGAAGGAAGGCTGTTGGAAATAAGCATTGCGCGTCCGAGGGTGATTATATTCTTATTAGGTATATACTCACCCTCGGACGCGCCCTGCTTCTTTATTTGGAATGAATGTTTATTTGCAATGTGGTGTTGACTTTCTCTATTATTTTGGTAATTAATGATTTTATTATTTTCATTATTTTGCATCTTCTCGGCAATAATATAAAGAAGACGCGACAGGACAACACTCGGTGGATGCCATATGTGTGTTTTCAATTTAAAAAAACTTTCAGTTAACTACTTGCAGGAGAAAGTAATTGTAGCTGGTGGCCATTTTTAGTACTGTACCAGATTAGAGTTGTGTGTTTGTTTTTAATGTTAAAATGTCTGCATTTGATATCTCACCAGTATTTTCTTTTTTATAAGCAAAATACTTATTTTTATATTTTCTGATGTTGGTTCCAGGGGTACACGGCCAGCAGTGCCCTGGTCAGTGTAGTAGTAGTTGAAAGAATGGACCGCAGACAGGCATCGAAGGCCTAAAATAATAACACATGGCTGTAGGCAATTTTAAATTGGTTCCAGGGGTACACGGACAGCAGTGGTGTGGTCAGTGGAGGCCTAGTGGAAGGAGTGACCGCAGACAGGCATCGAAGGCCTAAAATAATAACACATGGCTGTAGGCAATTTTAAATTGGTTCCAGGGGTACACGGACAGCAGTGGTGTGGTCAGTGGAGGCCTAGTGGAAGGAGTGACCGCAGACAGGCATCGAAGGCCTAAAATAATAACACATGGCTGTAGGCAATTTTAAATTGGTTCCAGGGGTACACGGGCAGCAGTGACCTGGTCAGTGTAGTAGTAGTTGAAAGAATGGACCGCAGACAGGCATCGAAGGCCTAAAATAAAAAAATTGGGCTGGCTGTAGGCAATTTTAAATTGGTTCCAGGGGTACACGGGCAGCAGTGACCTGGTCAGTGTAGTAGTAGTTGAAAGAATGGACCGCAGACAGGCATCGAAGGCCTAAAATAAAAAAATTGGGCTGGCTGTAGGCAATTTTAAATTGGTTCCAGGGGTACACGGGCAGCAGTGACCTGGTCAGTGTAGTAGTAGTTGAAAGAATGGACCGCAGACAGGCATCGAAGGCCTAAAATAAAAAAATTGGGCTGGCTGTAGGCAATTTTAAATTGGTTCCAGGGGTACACGGGCAGCAGTGGTGTGGTCAGTGGAGGCCTAGTGGAAGGAGTGACCGCAGACAGGCATCGAAGGCCTAAAATAATAACACATGGCTGTAGGCAATTTTAAATTGGTTCCAGGGGTACACGGGCAGCAGTGACCTGGTCAGTGTAGTAGTAGTTGAAAGAATGGACCGCAGACAGGCATCGAAGGCCTAAAATAAAAAAATTGGGCTGGCTGTAGGCAATTTTAAATTGGTTCCAGGGGTACACGGGCAGCAGTGGTGTGGTCAGTGGAGGCCTAGTGGAAGGAGTGACCGCAGACAGGCATCGAAGGCCTAAAATAATAACACATGGCTGTAGGCAATTTTAAATTGGTTCCAGGGGTACACGGGCAGCAGTGACCTGGTCAGTGTAGTAGTAGTTGAAAGAATGGACCGCAGACAGGCATCGAAGGCCTAAAATAAAAAAATTGGGCTGGCTGTAGGCAATTTTAAATTGGTTCCAGGGGTACACGGGCAGCAGTGACCTGGTCAGTGTAGTAGTAGTTGAAAGAATGGACCGCAGACAGGCATCGAAGGCCTAACATAACAAACTTGGGCTGGCTGTAGGCACTTTTAAATTGGTTCCAGGGGTACACGGGCAGCAGTGGTCTGGTCAGTGGAAGTCTAGTGGAAGGAGTGACCGCAGACAGGCATCGAAGGCCTAAAATAATAACACATGGCTGTAGGCAATTTTAAATTGGTTCCAGGGGTACACGGACAGCAGTGGTGTGGTCAGTGGAGGCCTAGTGGAAGGAGTGACCGCAGACAGGCATCGAAGGCCTAAAATAATAACACATGGCTGTAGGCAATTTTAAATTGGTTCCAGGGGTACACGGGCAGCAGTGACCTGGTCAGTGTAGTAGTAGTTGAAAGAATGGACCGCAGACAGGCATCGAAGGCCTAAAATAAAAAAATTGGGCTGGCTGTAGGCAATTTTAAATTGGTTCCAGGGGTACACGGGCAGCAGTGACCTGGTCAGTGTAGTAGTAGTTGAAAGAATGGACCGCAGACAGGCATCGAAGGCCTAAAATAAAAAAATTGGGCTGGCTGTAGGCAATTTTAAATTGGTTCCAGGGGTACACGGGCAGCAGTGACCTGGTCAGTGTAGTAGTAGTTGAAAGAATGGACCGCAGACAGGCATCGAAGGCCTAAAATAAAAAAATTGGGCTGGCTGTAGGCAATTTTAAATTGGTTCCAGGGGTACACGGGCAGCAGTGACCTGGTCAGTGTAGTAGTAGTTGAAAGAATGGACCGCAGACAGGCATCGAAGGCCTAAAATAAAAAAATTGGGCTGGCTGTAGGCAATTTTAAATTGGTTCCAGGGGTACACGGGCAGCAGTGGTGTGGTCAGTGGAGGCCTAGTGGAAGGAGTGACCGCAGACAGGCATCGAAGGCCTAAAATAATAACACATGGCTGTAGGCACTTTTAAATTGGTTCCAGGGGTACACGGGCAGCAGTGGTCTGGTCAGTGGAAGTCTAGTGGAAGGAGTGACCGCAGACAGGCTTCGAAGGCCTAACATAACAAAATTGGGCTGGCTGTAGGCACTTTAAATTGGTTCCAGGGGTACATGGGCAGCAGTGTATGGTCAGTGGAAGTCTAGTGGAAGGAGTGACGGCAGACAGTCTTCGAAGGCCTAACATAACAAAATTGGGCTGACTGTAGGCACTTTTAAATTGGTTCCAGGGTAACACGGCCAGCAGTGGCCTGGTCAGTGTAGTAGTTGTAGAAAGAAGGGACCGCAGACAGGCTTCGAAGGCCTAACATAACAAAAATGTCAAAACAATGGTATTGTCAGTGCCAGGCATTGAAGGATGTCAGCGGCTAGACTACACATTGGTGAAGCTGTGAGAGATAATTTTGCTAGTGGTAGAGCACTGTTTGAGCTGGGGGGGGGAACTGTCTTGTGGCCGGCGGTACAGGCACAGGGCCCCTCATATTACAACGGTGTGTCTGACGTTGGGTGCGCACCACCACCGCCAGAGACACTTTATTGTACTATGAGGGACCCAGTGGCAGTGCCGTCGACCAAAAGCGGCCACACCCACCTCTTCAGACAAACAGCACTCTCAAGGGTCCAAGCGCAAAGTGGCGATAGCACGGCCCCGTGTGGGGAGTTTGGCCATTTCGTGAGGTGGAAACATGTCGTATGCTGGACAATCAGGTGAAGAAAATTACGAGATTGGAAAAGTCATTCAGAATAGTCCACAGGCAAGACCTTTTCATAGGAAAGCTAGGTGTCAGCCGGGCAGGGTGGGGCAAAAGATTTTGAAATCCAGTTGTGGTTCATTTTAATGAAGGTTAGATCATCTACATTTTGGGTAGCCAGACGAGTCCTTTTTTCTGTTAGTATTGAACCTGCAGCACTGAATACTCTTTCTGATAGGACACTAGCTGCCGGGCAAGCAAGCTCCTGCAATGCATATTCTGCCAATTCTGGCCAGGTGTCTAATTTGGATGCCCAGTAATCAAATGGGAATGACGGTTGAGGGAGAACGTCGATAAGGGATGAAAAATAGTTTGTAACCATACTGGACAAATGTTGTCTCCTGTCACTTTGAATTGATGCTGCAGTACCTGTCCTGTCTGCGGTCATAGAAAAATCACTCCACAACCTGGTCAGAAAACCCCTCTGTCCAACGCCACTTCTGATTTCTGCCCCTCTAACACCTCTGGTCTGCTGGCCCCTGGAGCTCGTGTGAGAACGATCACGGGCGCTGTGTGCAGGGAATGCCAGAAGCAAACGGTCAACAAGAGTTGATTGTTTTGTTGCTAATATTAGTTCCAAGTTCTCATGTGGCATAATATTTTGCAATTTGCCTTTATAGCGAGGATCAAGGAGGCAGGCCAACCAGTAATCGTCATCGTTCATCATTTTTGTAATGCGTGTGTCCCTTTTGAGGATACGCAAGGCATAATCCGCCATGTGGGCCAAAGTTCCCGTTGTCAAATCTGCGGTTGTGCTTGGTTGAGGGGCAGTTGCAGGCAAATCTACGTCACTTGTGTCCCTCAAAAAACCAGAACCCGGCCTTGCCACGCCACCAATTTCCCGTGCCCCCGGGAAAGCTTCCTCATTAAAAATATACTCATCCCCATCATCCTCCTCATCCTCCACCTCCTCTTCGCCCGGTACCTCGTCATGTACACTGCCCTGACCAGACAATCGCTGACTGTCATCAAGGCTTTCCTCTTCCTCTGGTGCAGACGCCTGATCCTTTATGTGCGTCAAACTTTGCATCAGCAGACGCATTAGGGGGATGCTCATGCTTATTATGGCGTTGTCTGCACTAACCAGCCGTGTGCATTCCTCAAAACACTGAAGGACTTGACACATGTCTTGAATCTTCGACCACTGCACACCTGACAACTCCATGTCTGCCATCCTACTGCCTGCCCGTGTATGTGTATCCTCCCACAAAAACATAACAGCCCGCCTCTGTTCGCACAGTCTCTGAAGCATGTGCAGTGTTGAGTTCCACCTTGTTGCAACGTCTATGATTAGGCGATGCTGGGGAAGGTTCAAAGAACGCTGATAGGTCTGCATACGGCTGGAGTGTACAGGCGAACGGCGGATATGTGCGCAAAGTCCACGCACTTTGAGGAGCAGGTCGGATAACCCCGGATAACTTTTCAGGAAGCACTGCACCACCAGGTTTAAGGTGTGAGCCAGGCAAGGAATGTGTTTCAGTTGGGAAAGGGAGATGGCAGCCATGAAATTCCTTCCGTTATCACTCACTACCTTGCCTGCCTCAAGATCTACAGTGCCCAGCCACGACTGCGTTTCTTGCTGCAAGAACTCGGACAGAACTTCCGCGGTGTGTCTATTGTCGCCCAAACACTTCATAGCCAATACAGCCTGCTGACGTATGCCAGTAGCTGCCCCATAATGGGAGACCTGGTGTGCAACAGTGGCAGGTGCGGATGGAGTGTTTGTGCGACTGCGGTCTGTGGACGAGCTCTTGCTTCTGCAGGAGGACGAGGAGGAGGAGGAGGAGGGGGTGCGAACGGCTACAGACAACTGTTTACTAGACCGTGGGCTAGGCAGAACTGTCCCAAACTTGCTGTCCCCTGTGGACCCTGAATCCACCACATTTACCCAGTGTGCCGTGATGGACACGTAACGTCCCTGGCCATGCCTACTGGTCCATGCATCTGTTGTCAGGT
The DNA here is from genome assembly GCF_032444005.1 of Ranitomeya imitator. Taxonomy (NCBI): domain Eukaryota; kingdom Metazoa; phylum Chordata; class Amphibia; order Anura; family Dendrobatidae; genus Ranitomeya; species Ranitomeya imitator. Next base: position 72,070,013 of record NC_091290.1, on the reverse strand, counting down.
GCACCTTTGTGCTCACAGATTGCCTGAGTGCATGGACGATGCGCTCTTTAACATGCTGGTGGAGGGCTGGGATGGCTTTTCTGGAAAAAAAGTGTCGACTGGGTAGCTCGTAGCGTGGTACAGCGTAGTCCATCAGGTCTTTGAAAGCTTCGCTTTCAACTAACCGGTAGGGCATCATCTCTAACGAGATTAGTCTAGCTATGTGGGCGTTCAAACCCTGTGTACGCGGATGCGAGGCTAAGTATTTCCTTTTTCTAACCATAGTCTCATGTAGGGTGAGCTGGACTGGAGAGCTGGAGATCGTGGAACTAGCGGGGGTGCCGGTGGACATGGCAGACTGAGAGACGGTGGGAGATGGTATTGTTGCCGCCGGTGCCCTAGATGCAGTGTTTCCTACTACGAAACTGGTGATTCCCTGACCCTGACTGCTTTGGCCTGGCAAAGATACCTGCACAGATACAGCAGGTGGTGCGCTAAATGGTGGTCCTACACTGCCGGAAGGGATGTTGCGTTGATGACTAGCTTCATTGGCCGAGGGTGCAACAACCTTAAGGGACGTTTGGTAGTTAGTCCAAGCTTTCAAATGCATGGTGGTTAAATGTCTATGCATGCAACTAGTATTGAGACTTTTCAGATTCTGACCTCTGCTTAAGGAAGTAGAACATTTTTGACAGATGACTTTGCGCTGATCAATTGGATGTTGTTTAAAAAAATGCCAGACTGCACTCTTTCTAGCATCGGATACCTTTTCAGGCATTGCAGACTGAGCTTTAACCGGATGGCCACGCTGTCCTCCACCAGGTTTTGGCTTTGCCACGCGTTTTGGGCAAGATACGGGCCCGGCAGATGGAACCTGTGGCGATGTTGATGCCTGCTGCGGCCCCTCCTCCTCCTCTGCTTCAGAACTGCTGCCGCCTGCACCCTGTTCCCCCAATGGCTGCCAATCGGGGTCAAGAACTGGGTCATCTAATAACTCTTCTTGTACCTCCTGCGCAACTTCGTCTGTGTCACCGTGTCGTTCGGTGGTATAGCGTTCGTGATGGGGCAACATAGTCTCATCAGGGTCTGATTCTTGATCAGCACCCTGCGAGGGCAATGTTGTGGTCTGAGTCAAAGGACCAGCATAGTAGTCTGGCTGTGGCTGTGCGTCAGTGCACTCCATGTCAGATTCAATTTGTAATGGGCATGGACTGTTAACTGCTTCACTTTCTAAGCCAGGGACGGTATGTGTAAAGAGCTCCATGGAGTAACCCGTTGTGTCGCCTGCTGCATTCTTCTCTGTTGTTGTTTTTGCTGAAGAGGACAAGGAAGTGACTTGTCCCTGACCGTGAACATCCACTAACGACGCGCTGCTTTTACTTTTACCAGTTTCACGAGATGAGGCAAAAGAGCTAGAGGCTGAGTCAGCAAGATAAGCCAAAACTTGCTCTTGCTGCTCCGGCTTTAAAAGCGGTTTTCCTAATCCCAGAAAAGGGAGCGTTCGAGGCCTTGTGTAGCCGGACGACGAACCTGGCTCCACAGCTCCAGACTTAGGTGCAATATTTTTTCCCCCACGACCACCTGATGCTCCACCACTACCACTACCCTCATTACCAGCTGACAATGAACGCCCCCGGCCACGACCTCTTCCACTAGACTTCCTCATTGTTTTAAAAACGTAACCAAACTAACGTTATTTGTTGCAGTCACACAACTTACACGGTGAGCTATAACTTCTGTATGATTTAGCTACCCCTTTACAGGTTGGTGAGACCACAGCGAAAATCAGGCCCAATGTTACACACTCTTTTTTTGGTGGCTGCAAATTAGAGAGATGCCCCACACGCAGGACTGTCACTGAAGCACAAATGTTAATATTAATGTCACACTATTATTTTTTTTTTATTTTTATTTTTTTCAGGAACACTTTAGAAACCCCCCAAAAAAAAAAAAATAGATTTTTGCAGGGAGAATTTAGAAAACAAATGTAACAAACTATATGCTTTCTATGGGCCACTGAGTGAGAGATGACGCACACAGGAATCAGGAGTGGCACACAAGCCCAGAGGCCAATATTTTTCTACCAATGATTGATGGAGTTATTTTCTCTGGTAGATTTTGGAACCCAAATCAAGGAAAAAAAATGTAGGCTTTCTATGGACCACAATTGGAGAGAGAGAGAGAGAGAGATGGCACACCCAGGAGTCAAGACTGGCACACAAGCAGAAAGGCCAATATTAATCTCCCACTGTTTTTTTTGGTTGTTTTTTTTTTTTTTTTTTTCAGGGAGACTTTAGAAAAAAAAATAATAAAAAAAATATGATTTTATCAGGAAGAATTTAGAAACCAAATAAAATAAAATGATTTTTTCAGGGAGAATTTAGAAAACAAATAAAACCAAAAATAGGCGTTCTATGGCCCACTGACTGAGAGATGACGCACCCAGGAGTCAAGACTGGCACACAAGCAGAAAGGCCAATATTAATCTCCCACTGTTTTTTTTGGTTGTTTTTTTTTTTTTTTTTTCAGGGAGACTTTAGAAAAAAAAATAATAAAAAAAATATGATTTTATCAGGAAGAATTTAGAAACCAAATAAAATAAAATGATTTTTTCAGGGAGAATTTAGAAAACAAATAAAACCAAAAATAGGCGTTCTATGGCCCACTGACTGAGAGATGACGCACCCAGGAGTCAAGACTGGCACACAAGCAGAAAGGCCAATATTAATCTCCCACTGTTTTTTTTGGTTGTTTTTTTTTTTTTTTTTTTCAGGGAGACTTTAGAAAAAAAAATAATAAAAAAAATATGATTTTATCAGGAAGAATTTAGAAACCAAATAAAATAAAATGATTTTTTCAGGGAGAATTTAGAAAACAAATAAAACCAAAAATAGGCGTTCTATGGCCCACTGACTGAGAGATGACGCACCCAGGAGTCAAGACTGGCACACAAGCAGAAAGGCCAATATTAATCTCCCACTGTTTTTTTTGGTTGTTTTTTTTTTTTTTTTTTCAGGGAGACTTTAGAAAAAAAAATAATAAAAAAAATATGATTTTATCAGGAAGAATTTAGAAACCAAATAAAATAAAATGATTTTTTCAGGGAGAATTTAGAAAACAAATAAAACCAAAAATAGGCGTTCTATGGCCCACTGACTGAGAGATGACGCACCCAGGAGTCAAGACTGGCACACAAGCAGAAAGGCCAATATTAATCTCCCACTGTTTTTTTTGGTTGTTTTTTTTTTTTTTTTTTCAGGGAGACTTTAGAAAAAAAAATAATAAAAAAAATATGATTTTATCAGGAAGAATTTAGAAACCAAATAAAATAAAATGATTTTTTCAGGGAGAATTTATAAAACAAATAAAACCAAAAATAGGCGTTCTATGGCCCACTGACTGAGAGATGACGCACCCAGGAGTCAAGACTGGCACACAAGCAGAAAGGCCAATATTAATCTCCCACTGTTTTTTTTTTTTTTTTTCAGGGAGACTTTAGAAAAAAAAATAATAAAAAAAATATGATTTTATCAGGAAGAATTTAGAAACCAAATAAAATAAAATAATTTTTTCAGGGAGAATTTAGAAAACAAATAAAACCAAAAATAGGCGTTCTATGGCCCACTGACTGAGAGATGACGCACACAGGAGTCAGGAGTGGCACACAAACCCAGAGGCCAATATTTTTCTACCAATGATTGATGTAGTTATTTTCTCTGGTAGATTTTAGAACCCAAATCAAGGAAAAAAAATATAGGCTTTCTATGGACCACAATTGGAGAGAGAGAGAGAGAGAGAGAGAGAGAGAGAGAGAGAGAGAGAGATGGCACACCCAGGAGTCAAGACTGGCACACAAGCAGAAAGGCCAATATTAATCTCCCACTGTTTTTTTGGTTGTTTTTTTTTTTTTTTTTTTTCAGGGAGACTTTAGAAATAAAAATAATAAAAAAAATATGATTTTATCAGGAAGAATTTAGAAACCAAATAAAATAAAATGATTTTTTCAGGGAGAATTTAGAAAACAAATAAAACCAAAAATATGCGTTCTATGGCCCACTGACTGAGAGAGAGAGAGAGATGGAACGCTTAGTACTGGCACACAAGCCCAAAGGGCAATATTAATCTCCCTTTTTTTTTCCAGGGAGAATTTCTGAAACCCAAAAAAAAAATAAAATAGGCTTTCTATGGCCCACTATTTGTGAGAGAGATGGGACGCTCAGGACTGGCACAGATGGCACGCTCAGGACTGGCACAGAAGCCCAGAGGCCAATATTAATCTCCCTTTTTTTCTGGGAGAATTTATAAAACCAAAAAAATATTTAAATAGGCTTTCTATGGCCCACTATTTGTGAGAGAGATGGCACGCTCAGGACTGGCACAGATGGCACGCTCACAACTGGCACAGAAGCCCAGAGGCCAATATTAATCTCCCTTTTTTTCTGGGAGAATTTATAAAACCAAAAAAATATTTAAATAGGCTTTCTATGGCCCACTATTTGTGAGAGAGATGGCACGCTCAGGACTGGCACAGATGGCACGCTCACAACTGGCACACAAGCCCAGAGGCCAATATTAATCTCCCTTTTTTCAGGGAAAATTTATAAAACCAAAAAAAAAATTAAATAGGCTTTCTATGGCCCACTATTTGTGAGAGAGATGGCACGCTCAGGACTGGCACAGATGGCACGCTCACAACTGGCACACAAGCCCAGAGGCCAATATTAATCTCCCTTTTTTCAGGGAAAATTTATAAAACCAAAAAAAAAATTAAATAGGCTTTCTATGGCCCACTATTTGTGAGAGAGATGGGACGCTCAGGACTGGCACAGATGGCACGCTCAGGACTGGCACAGAAGCCCAGAGGCCAATATTAATCTCCCTTTTTTTCAGGGAGAATTTATAAAACCCAAAAAAAAATAAAATAGGCTTTCTATGGCCCACTATTTGTGAGAGAGATGGCACACTCAGGACTGGCACACAAGCCCAAAGGCCAATATTAATCTCCCACTGTATTTTTATCAGGGAGAATTTATACACCCCACAAAAAAAAATACAGAAAAATGAAAAGGCTTTCTATGGCCCACTATGTGAGAGAGATGGCACACACAGGGATGGCACTCTAGCAGAAATGCCAAATTGCCAATCTTAATCTCCCACCAAAAAAAAAAAAAAAAAAAAAACAGGGAATGTCCTACAATTACTATCTCCCTGCCTGCAGTAATCTCAGCCAGGTATGGCAGGCAGCTACTATCTCCCTGCCTGCAGTAATCTCAGCCAGGTATGGCAGGCAGCAATAAGGAGTGGACTGATGCACAAATGAAATAAAAAGTGTGGACAAACAAAAAAGATAGCTGTGCAGAAAGGAAGGAACAAGAGGATTTGTGCTTTGAAAAAAGCAGTTGGTTTGCACAGCGGCGTACACACAGCAATGCAGCTATCAGGGAGCCTTCTAGGGCAGCCCAATGAGCTACAGCGCTGAGGGGAAAAAAAAAAAAAAAAAAAATTCCACTGTCCCTGCACACCGAGGGTGGTGTTGGACAGTGCAAATCGCTGCAGCACAAGCGGTTTTGTGGTTAATGGACCCTGCCTAACGCTATCCCTGCTTCTGACAAAGCGGCAGCAACCTCTCCCTAAGCTCAGATCAGCAGCAGTAAGATGGCGGTCGGCGGGAACGCCTCTTTATAGCCCCTGTGACGTCGCAGACAGCAAGCCAATCACTGCAATGCCCTTCTCTAAGATGGTGGGGACCAGGACCTATGTCATCACGCTGCCCACACTCTGCGTTTACCTTCATTGGCTGAGAAATGGCGCTTTTCGCGTCATTGAAACGCGACTTTGGCGCGAAAGTCGCGTACCGCATGGCCGACCCCGCACAGGGGTCGGATCGGGTTTCATGAAACCCCGACTTAGCCAAAAGTCGGCGACTTTTGAAAATGTTCGACCCGTTTCGCTCAACCCTACTGAGTACATATCACCATAAAAAAACATGAATTATTCAATGAGTCCATGGAGAAAGACAACAGCAAGTCTTAGAATTTATAAAGCAATGATCTTTTACTAGATGCCTGTAATACGCTATCAGTACTGCCATACTTCATCTTAGATGAAGTGCAGATAAGAACAGTATTATTATAACAGAATAGAATCTATTTGAATTAGTTCTGAAAAAAGTGATCAGTTTAATGCAGCAGCAAAAAGGGCTATTTCATCAACCCTGCTGGGGAATACAGTGGAGTGTTTCGCATCTACTCAGCCTGATGTGGAGGATACCAGGATCATCTGCATTTATTGTACAAACTCTCCTGTTCTGGCTTTGAAATCATGTATCCAGTGTGAGGACTCCCTATATGATGAGTACCTGACAGCCCACATCAAGGATCATGTACTAATAGAACCCACTGGCTCTTTTGGTTTCAAAAAATGTTCCCTCAACTAGAAGGTCAGTCCTCTGAAAAGCATTTTTTTCCTTTATTAAGAAATGGGTATCCTAGACTGGTAATTCCCATTCACTAACTGCATGGGATGAAAAATATTTAGCTTTGGGGGGTATACATACAGTTCTGGCAAAAAGTAAGAGACAACCACATCAAAACCCTGTCATAATAGTAAAATATCCAGCACCAAGAAGTTGCACTCCAAAGAGCAGGGGTTCCAAACACCGGTTTACAAATTTCAGGGCCAAATATGCCCCTTAGTCATGAGGTTAGAGGTTATGACTAGAGTTGAGCAACTTTAACATTTTTAGGATCGAGTCAGGTTTCGCGAAACCCGACTTTGTCAAAAGTCGGGTTGGGTGAAGTCGGCCGATTATTGCGAAAAGTTGGGGGCCGACCGAAACACGAAACCCAATGCAAGTCAATGGGGAATCAAAGTCGGCAGTGAGTGGAGGACAGGACAACACCTACAGTGTCCATTTTAATGCCCAAAACATCAATTCTTATTTCTTAAGCTTGTCAATCTTAATTTACTTTATAATAATAGTTAGGCATTGAAAACAGGGGGTCATTTGGCTAAAGTTGTGGGGGGGTAGGCCTGGCTCAAGATTTTCCTGGGCCCAGGAAACACGGAATATGTCACGGCGGTGGAGCAGGGAGAGGTAAGTATTTCAATTTTGCAAGTGCTGTGATCCTGAGCAAGCAGGGGGTCCACTCATTGGCACTTGGCACTGGCACAGGGCCCCTCATAGTACAGTGGTATGTTTGACGGGCGTGGTGCCTCCCACTGCCAGAGACACTTTTGCGTACTATGAGGGACCCTGTGCCAGTGACATCGCCAACGAGTATGCCCCCCCACCTGAAGAAGGAACCTGCACTTTCATCTGCACCTTCCTCTTTGTCCCCGTGTAAGGTGTTATAGTATGCGGGTAGGGGAACCTAACTTTCAGCAGGGTCAGATTCTGGCTGTGTAGAGTGCAAGGGGAATGTAGTGGTGTGGGTCAATGTACCAGCAGACTCATCTAGCAGTGGCTGGGCAATGGGCAGGATGCGGAGGAAACACAGATATAGGCCCAAATAATAAAGTAGGCTAAATGCAATTCAAAATTGGTAACAGGACTAAACAGGTGGCATTGCTTTGTTCAGTGGAGCACAACTGTAATGAGTGGCGCAGACACAGTTTACAGGCCCACAATAAAAAGTAGGCTAAATGCAGTTCAAAATTGGTAACAGGACTAAACAGGCGGCATAGCTTTGTTCAGTGGAGGACAACTGTAATGAGTGGCGCAGACACAGTTAGTAGGCCTAAATACAAAAGTAGGCTAAATGCAGTTCAAAATTGAAATGATGTCAGAGCTCCCAGGGTCACTACTTCATCTGTGGATGCATGCAGAGAGAAGAGGTAATGACAAGCATAGGGAGATAACCAAGAACTGTCCATATAGTCCATACAAGGTCCAAAGCCAGTTGACACGATGTCAGAGCTCCCAGGGTCGCTACTTCATCTGTGGATGCACGCACAGAGAAGAGGTAACGACAAGCATAGGGAGATGACCAAGAACTGTCCATAAAGCCCATACAAGGTCCAAAGCCAGTTGACACGAGAGTCACCACCTGGCTTTTCTGACCATCTCCATGGAACCAGGCGACCAGCGGGTCCCAAACCTGGCTTTCTCCAAACATATCCATGGTTCAGAGATGGTCACTGGATAAGTTGTTTCCTATAGAATAATAGATCAGTGTCCCTCGTGATGTTGCCATGATGAATTGACTGCAGTCCTTTCTCTTGTCTGTTGGGTGGTTTGCAGAATGTCTGGCTGGTAGCTCTGTGTTACTTCTGTCTCCCAGGATATGATCTCTGAGTCTTTTTATACTTAAGGCATGTAAGCTATTTTTACAATTACCCAGGGTCCTTCAGTCCAACATCAAGATAAGGTAAACAATGGTGATGGGATTTAGTAGCACTATTAGCATATAAGCACACATCAATAAACCAAGCTTAACACACCCTATTTAGAGTCACTATTACAGACTTAGGGTACCGTCACACTATAACATTTCGATCGCTACGACGGTACGATTCGTGACGTTCCAGCGATATCGTTACGATATCGCTGTGTCTGACACGCAGCAGCGATCAGGGATCCTGCTGAGAATCGTACGTCGTAGCAGATCGTATGGAACTTTCTTTCATCGCTGGATCTCCCGCTGTCATCGCTAGATCGGTGTGTGTGACACCGATCTAGCGATCTAGCGATGCGATCCAGCGATGCGTTCGCTTGTAACCAGGGTAAACATCGGGTAACTAAGCGCAGGACCGCGCTTAGTTACCCGATGTTTACCCTGGTTACAAGCGTTAAACTAAAAAAAAAAAAACAGCACATACTTACATTCTGGTGTCCGTCAGGTCCCTTGCCGTCTGCTTCCCGCACTGTGACTGCCGGCCGTAAAGTGAAAGCAGAGCACAGCGGCTGTGCTTTCACTTTCACTTTACGGCCGGCAGTCTGTGAGTGCGGGAAGCAGAGGGAAGCAGACTGCAAGGGACCTGACGGACACCAGAATGTAAGTATGTGCTGTTTGTTTTTTTTTAGTTTAACGCTTGTAACCAGGGTAAACATCGGGTAACTAAGCGCGGTCCTGCGCTTAGTTACCCGATGTTTACCCTGGTTACCCAGGGACCTCGGCATCGTTGGTCGCTGGAGAGCTGTCTGTGTGACAGCTCCCCAGCGACCACACTACGATTTACCTACGATCACGGCCAGGTCATATCGCTGGTCGTGATCGTAGGTAAATCGTATAGTGTGACGGTACCCTTACACAGTGTGTTAGATAGTACATCAGTTGGCAAGTCTGTCTTCTTGACCCACCAGACATAAACACTTAAATTCACAAGCCAATAAACAGATAAAAAGTTAGTTCTTTTGGTTTGCAAAAAAACATGGTTGTCTGGGAAATTAAGATACAATCTGGTTTCTTCACAGGCCAGTTATGGCAAGTGTTTGAGGTTGCCAATCTTCAATGCCACCACCAGATTACATCCATTGTCACAAAAAAACATGCCTTGTTGAAGATTTAGGGGTGAGAGCCACAGATTTGTTTAGTCTGTTAGACCTTTCAACAACTGCGGTTTGTCACAGAAGCAGATTAGCACAAGAGAGTTTATTGTCGCTGGGCCAAGGCAGTGCTGCACTGCTTCCAGCTTGCAACTAATGTTGATGTTTCTGAGATGGAAGGTGATGAGGTGGAGGAGGTGCAGGGACTTCTGTAGAAGGAGGGACATCTCTGTTTGAATAAGGGCTTTCAAACCTCAGTGCCTGTAGCATGTGTTCTCTCCAAGTTTCCGACTGGGTCCCGGCTTCCGCAATATTCCCCAAATGTGCCATCAGGGAAATGTGCTGTCCCTGGTTACAACCACTTGTCCAGGTATCCATGGTTAAGTGGACATTCCCAGTCACAGCGTTGGTCAATGCATGGCTGAAGTTATGGGACATGTGCTTATGTAAGGTGGTATTGCACTCGGGGAGAAATACTGGCGACTGGGGAACAAATACGAAGGTACGGCCACTGACATCAGGTTGTGAAAAAGATTCTCTCTTCTCAAGCCTAAACAGACACATTTCCAGGGCAAGCAGCCTCGAAATGTGCTGTTTATTATTGTAGCTTGTGGGTGGGTCGCTGCATATTTACGCTTGTGTTCTAAGAACTGGGGTAGGGATAACTGAGCAATATGCAGCGACAAGGATGTGGATGTGGTTGCTGTGCAAGTGTGCAACAACAGGTACAAAGTGGGAGTCATGTTTGCCTACATCACAGACAGGAAACTGTGGTGCATGTAGAACAATGAAAGCAATGGTGTCACCCGCATGCACTGTTTCTGGACCTTCGCATTCAGACCAAATAGTCTCATGCTTCGCCTGCATGTGCCTGAGAATGCTGGTGGTGGTCAGGCTGGTAATTGTACTGCCCCTAATGATGCTGGCATGGCAGATGTTGCAAATGGCCTTTTTTGGGTTAACTGGACTGTCTTTTAAAAAGTGGCAGAACACCTAACCTTTGGCTCTGGGTACTTTGTATGGTGGGAGGAAGGAGGTTCAGCATGACAATTATGTGCTTCAGAATCACAGCTACTGAGACTGGACAAGGTGGAATACAGGGTGGTGCTGGCAAAATGACTGGAAGTATTATTTGCTATCCATACAATAACCTTTTCACACTGGTCTGGCTTTAAGAGTGATGTTTGCTCCACCATACAAAGTGGGATAGGAAGCTAGATCAACATGATGTGTGTGTTTCTTGAGCTTCCATGGCAGACACAGTTTCACATTGCCCACAGCCTCAGCCTCTGCACTCAACATCAGCATCAAGTCCACTTCCCCTTCCCTTATAACGCACCTTGTCCATTTTATCCCCTTTACCCCCAAGGGTGGTTTGCACGTTAATGACCAGGCCAATTTTTACAATTCTGACCACTGTCCCTTTATGAGGTTATAACTCTTAAACGCTTCAATGGATCCCGGTGATTCTGACAATATTTTCTCATGACATATTGTACTTCATGATAGTGGTAAAATTTCTTTGATATTACCTGCTTTTATCTGTGAAAAAATGGAAATTTGGCAAAAATTTTGTAATTTTTGCAATTTTCCAACTTTGAATTTTTATGCAATTAAATCACAGAGATATGTCACAAAAAAATACTTAATAAGTAACATTTCCCACATGTCTACCTTACATCAGCAAAATTTTGGAACCAAATTTTTCTTTTGTTAGGGAGTTATAAGGGTTAAAATTGACCAGCAATTTCTCATTTTTACAACACCATTTTTTTTAGGGACCACATCTCATTTGAAGTCATTTTAAGGGGTCTACATTATAGAAAATAACCAAGTGTGACACCATTCTAAAAACTGCACCCCTCAAGGTGCTCAAAACCACATTCAAGACGTTTATTAACCCTTTAGGTGTTTCACAGGAACTTTTGTAATGTTTTAAAAAAATGAACATTTAACTTTTTTTCACAAAAAAATTCAGCTCCAATTTGTTTTATTTTACCAAGGGTAACAGGAGAAAATGGACCCCAAAAGTTGTTGTCCAATTTCTGCTGAGTACGCTGATACCCCATATGTGGGGGGACCACCGTTTGGGTGCATAGGAGGGCTCGGAAGGGAAGGAGCGCCATTTGGAATGCAGACTTAGATGGAAAGGTCTGCAGGCGTCACATTGCATTTGCAGAGCCCCTAATGTACCTAAACAGTAGAAATCCCCCACAAGTGACCACATATTGAAACCTAGACCCCCCAAGGAACTTATCTAGATGTATTGTGAGAACTTTGAACCCCCAAGTATTTCACTACAGTTTATAACGCACAGCAGTGAAAACTAAAAAAAGTTTTTTTAGCCCCCCAAATTTGTATTTTTCCAAAAGTAACAGTTGAAATTGGACCCCAAAAGTTGTTGTCCAATTTGTCCTGAGTACGCTGATACCCCATATGTTGGGGTAAACCCCTGTTTGGGTGCACGGAAGAGCTCAGAAGGGAAGGAGCACCGTTTTACTTTTCCAACGCAGAATTGGCTGGAATTGAGATCGGATGCCATGTCACGTTTGGAGAGCCCCTGATGTGCCTAAACAGTGGAAACCCCCCAATTATAACTGAAACCCTAATCCAAACACAACCCTAACCCTAATCCCAATGGTAACCTTAACCACACCCCCCTTAACCACGCCCCGGGGGGCATCATGTTAGAGTGTAAGATCGCTGATCTGACACTTTGCTGTGCACAGTGTCAGATCAGCGATCTGACGTGCACTCCTGGAGGCTTCCCGGCGCCTGCTCTGAGCAGGCGCTGTGAAGCCACCTCCCTGCAGGACCCAGATGCAGCCCTGTGGCCATTTTGGATCCAGGCCTGCTGCAGGGAGGAGGTAAGCGACCCTTGCAGCAACTCGATCCTCCCTGCGCAATGCTTCCCTGTACTGCCTGGAACACTGTGATCATGTTTGATCGCGGCGTGTCGGGGGTTAATGTGCTGGGGGCGGTCTGTGACCGCTCCTGGCACATAGTGCCGGATGTCAGCTGCGATAGTCAGCTGACACCCGGCCGCGATCAGCCGCGCTCCCCCCGTGAGCACGGCTGATCGCATATGACGTACTATCCTGTTGGTGGTCATACGGCCCCACCCCACCTCGACGGGATAGTACATCTAATGTCAGAAAGGGGTTAAATTACTTATGATTAGTGTTGAGCATTCCGATACCGCAAGTATCGGGTATCGGCCGATATTTGCGGTATCGGAATTCCGATACCGAATTCCGATACTTCCCGCGTATCGGATACCGGAATCGGAAGTTCCCAGAATTCAAATTGAACGCAGCAGCCAATGAGGAATGAATGAAAGTGTGGGCACATCCTGTTTAGCATGGTGGGCATGTAAGTACTGGCAAGGCTGGGATTGGCTGCTGAAATGATGTCACTCTGCACTATAAAAAAGCGCTGCCGCCATTTTGCGCTCACTCTGCTGTGATTTCAGTTAGGGACAGGACGCTGTGTTCTAACTGAGGGCCAGTTGAGCTTGCTAATTGCTTTATTTTCCTTTCCAAAGGCTAATTTAGCAAAATGCTGTGTGTTCTTCACTGTTCACCTTGCTCTTGCCTTGCAGCGCTGTTTTAACAGCGTTCTGCAAGGTCTCTGTGTGTGTGTGTGTGTGTGTGCAGCTCACTCTGTAGTCTGTGTGCAGCCATATACCCGGTTGTATTCAGCTCAGGGGGGGTTCACACTGCCTCACACAGTTGTTCTTTTTTGCTCTTAGTGCAGCCTGCTGCACATTTTTTCTCAAATTTCCTATTAGTGTTTTTCCACCAGTCTCCAGCTCTATTGTGGAAAAACACTACATAGGATAACCTAGAGGGGGGTTTTAGGGCCTTGCAGCGCCGTTTACGGCTGTCTGCACGGTCTCCGTGTGAGCCCAGCTCGCCCTGCAGTCTGTGTGCAGCCATAGCCGGTTGGATTCAGCTCAGGGTTCGTTACTGGCTCATACCTTGAGAAAAATTTTCCTTTTTTTCAAATAGTGCAGCCTGTTTAAAATTTGAAAAAAAAAATTCCTATTAGTGTCTTTCCACTCGTATCCAGCTAAATAGTGGAAAAACACTATATAGGATAACCTAGAGGAGGGTTTTTTGGCCTTGCAGCGCCGTTTACGACTGTCTGCACGGTCTCCGTGTGAGCCCAGCTCGCCCTGTAGTCTGTGTGCAGCCATAGCCGGTTGGATTCAGCTCAGGGTTCGTTACTGGCTCATACCTTGAGAAAAATTTTCCTTTTTTTTCAAATAGTGCAGCCTGTTTAAAATTTGAAAAAAAAAAAATCCTATTAGTGTCTTTCCACTCGTATCCAGCTAAATAGTGGAAAAACACTATATAGGATAACCTAGAGGAGGGTTTTTTGGCCTTGCAGCGCCGTTTACGGCTGTCTGCACGGTCTCCGTGTGAGCCCAGCTCGCCCTGTAGTCTGTGTGCAGCCATAGCCGGTTGGATTCAGCTCAGGGTTCGTTACTGGCTCATACCTTGAGAAAAATTTTCCTTTTTTTGAAATAGTGCAGCCTGTTTAAAATTTGAAAAAAAAAAATTCCTATTAGTGTCTTTCCACCAGTCTCCAGCTCAATTGTGGAAAAACACTACATAGGATAACCTAGAGGGTTTTTTTTGGGCCTTGCAGCGCCGTTTACGGCTGTCTGCACGGTCTCTGTGTGAGCGCAGCTCGCCCTGTAGTCTGTGTGCAGCCATAGCCGGTTGGATTCAGCTCAGGGTGCGTTACTGCCTCATACCTTGAAAAACAATTTCCTTTTTTTCAAATAGTGCAGCCAGTTTAAAATTTGAAAAAAAAAATTCCTATTAGTGTCTTTCCACTTGTATCCAGCTAAATAGTGGAAAAACACTATATAGGATAACCTAGAGGAGGGTTTTTTGGCCTTGCAGCGCCGTTTACGGCTGTCTGCACGGTCTCCGTGTGATTTAAACTAGCTCTGTAGCCCGATCTGCACCAAAAAAAAAGTTAAGTTCACCAAACACAACTTAACACTTGTGTAGGCCACATTTGAAAAATAATAAAGTTTAGTCCACAATTTACAACATTAGTGTTTCTTACACCTGTTAGGAGGAGCATTACAGGAATAAGCACACTAAGGCCTTAGTACTTTTCTGCTTATCTTTATCTGTCAACCAAGATGAAGAGGGCAGGGAGTAAGGCACGTGGGCATGGGCGCGGAGCAGGGAGAGGAGCAGGGAGAGGACGTGGTGATTCTGTGCCTGCTGCGGGCGCCGGTGACTCGTCGTCACTCAGTTTCAGCAGGGAACAGTCCTTCATGCGCAGCTTTGTCGGAGAGCGCCGTGCACCGCTGCTGCGTGAAGACCAAATTGAAGCCGTTGTCGGGTGGATGGCAGCTAACGCCTCGGCATCGACTTCAGTTAGTGCCACATCCTCTCAGGCACAGAGCACTGGAGAGCAGCCATCTGTCTCTTCACCACCTGCCAAATTGGCCAGGCAGTCAGAGAGCCCAGGACAGGAGCCATCTCTACTTCTGTTCTCTGAATCTCTTGGCTTGGAAACAGGGGGCCAGCCAAGCAGCATTGGAGAAATGGAAGAAGAGGCAGTGTGCAGTGATGCCCAACACCTTTTTCTCTCTGACTCTGAAGAGGCAGGTGGGCCAGTGCCTCCGGTGACCACAGAGCAGTACGCATCTGATGATGAAACTCAGGTGCCGCTTTCTCGTGCGTACTGTGCTGCTGAGACTACCCAGGAGGAGCAGTTGGTGGCAGAGGGTAGTGGAGATGATGAGGTCCTTGACCCATCGTGGCGTGAGGAACAGGAAGGTAGTGGGAGCAGCTCAGAGGAAGAGCTTCCTCTTACGGGCCAAAGAGGGAGAGGGAGGGGGAAGACTGCGGAGCCTGTAGCCTCCACTTTGGCACCCGTTAGGAGCCTGTCTCTTTCCAAAGCCAAAAAGGGCGCTCCCAAGACTTGCAGTGCCTGGTCCTTTTTTGACACAGTTGCAGATGACATTTGTTTTGTCAAATGCAAGCTGTGTCATCAGAAAGTAAAAAGAGGGAAAAATGTCAGCAACCTCAATACCACAAATATGTGGAAACATGTGCGGACCAGGCACGCGGTGGAGTTACAGAAACACACTGAAGATGTAGGCCAACCAACAGCGGCAGCTACCACCTCTTCAGCTCGTGTTGCCTCTTCCTCCAGCTCACGCACAGCTGGTTTGGCTTCCTCCCAGAGACCTTGTGTAATTCCACCCACAGCACCACCTTCCCAGTCATCCTCACACTCCCAGTCTACTCTACAGCCATCGGTAGTACAGGCATGGGAGAAAAGGCGGGCATTCTCGGCCAACCACCCCCGAGCACAGGCTCTGAATGCAGGCATTGCCAAACTGTTGTCCCTGGAAATGCTCTCGTTCAGGCTGGTGGAGACTGACAGCTTCCGTGACTTGATGGCATTGGCAGTCCCACAGTACAAGGTGCCCAGCCGCTTTTACTTCAGCAGGCAGGCTGTCCCTGCCCTGCACAGGCATGTTGAGGCAAACATAAAACATGCGCTACTGAACGCCGTCAGTAGCAAGGTCCACCTCACCACCGATGCGTGGACCAGTCAGCATGGACAGGGGCGATATGTTTCCCTCACTGCCCATTGGGTTAATGTTGTTGAGCCAGGTACAGATCGTGCGAGTGGCGCAGGACGTGTCCTGCCCACTCCAAGGATTGCAGGAATCCAGTCTGTACGCATCAACTCCTCCTCTTACACCAGTTCCTCTGGTTCCTCTCTGCAGGATCCGTCACAGTCCACCCCCACATGGACCCGTGAACGTTTACCTATGACCGACATGAGCACAGCCGTGGCCAAACGTCAGCAGGCCGTCTTGAAACTAGTTTCATTGGGGCATCGAAGCCACACAGCGCAGGAGCTCTGGAATGCCATCAAGCAGGAGAGCGATGTGTGGTTACTGCCAGCGAATCTCCAGCCAGGCATGGTAGTGTGTGACAATGGCCGAAATCTGGTGGCAGCTTTGGCCCTTGGCAACCTCACTCACATCCCATGTCTGGCACATGTGCTCAATTTGGTTGTGCAGAGTTTTCTGAGGGACTATCCGGATCTTGATGCCCTGCTGCACAAGGTCCGCCTAGAGTGTGCTCACTTGCGTCGTTCCAGCTTGGCCAGATCCCGCATTGCTGCTCTGCAGCGCAGATTCCGCCTTCCGGAACACCGCATCATATGTGACCTACCTACCCGGTGGAATTCCACGTTACATATGTTGGAGCGGTTGTGTGAGCAGCAGCAAGCAGTTATGGAGTACCAGCTGCATCAGGCGCAAAGAAGTCGCAGTCAGCGCCGATCAGACTTCACAACCACAGAGTGGGCCACTCTGAAGGACGTCTGCCAGGTTTTGCGTCCTTTTGATTATTCCACGCGGATGGCAAGTGCAGATGATGCACTAGTCAGCATGACTGTCCCCCTTATCTGCCTGCTTCAGCAAACTTTGCAAGGGTTAAGGGATGATGTGGTGGAAGAGGTGGAGGATGAGGAGTCACCTTTTCCATCAGCTTCTGGAGAGTCAGCGCCATGTGGTTCCTCACAAAGGGGTATGCAGGGGCCAATTTGTGAGGAGGATGAGGAGGAGTCAATGGACGAGGAAGAGCTCCGTCCAGAGGAGGGAGCGACACAATTGTCCAGTGGTCAGTGTGTACAGCGAGGGTGGGGTGATGACGAGCGGGCAGAGATCATGTCTCAAGCAGGGGACAGCGTTTCTGGGCCGGTTGGCACTCTGCAGCACATGGTGGATTTTATGCTGCAGTGCCTGAGAAACGACCGCCGCATCGACCACATTCTCAACATGCCTGATTATTGGGTGTTCACCCTCCTCGATCCTCGCTACCGGGACAACGTCCAAAACCTCATCCCTGCGTTGACCCGGGAGCGTAAATTGCGGGAGTACCACGACACACTGGTGAATTCCATCATCTTCTCCTGTCCAACTGAGAGGAGTGCTGCTAGTGCTTTACAAAGCAGCTCAGTGCGTCGAGGCAGTGGGGGAGGCTCTGCCCAAAGAGGGAGCAGAAGCAGTGCCTCTGCCCAAGGCAAGCCGAGTATGGCACAACTCTGGCACACTTTTGTGTGCCCGCCCCAAATGTCTACACCATCACCGGTGGCTCCAGTCAGCAGGAGGCAACGGTTCCGTCAGATGGTGACAGACTACATGGCTTGCCCTCTTACTGTACTCCCCGACGGCTCTTCCCCGTTCAAGTTTTGGGTCTCTAAGCTGGATACATGGCCAGAGCTAAGCCAGTATGCATTGTAGGTGCTGGCTTGCCCTGCGGCTAGTGTCTTATCGGAACGTGTCTTTAGTGCCGCAGGTGGTGTACTAACAGACCGTCGCATGCGACTATCCTCCGATAACGTTGACCGGCTTACTTTCC
Source organism: Ranitomeya imitator (assembly GCF_032444005.1). Classification (NCBI taxonomy): domain Eukaryota; kingdom Metazoa; phylum Chordata; class Amphibia; order Anura; family Dendrobatidae; genus Ranitomeya; species Ranitomeya imitator. The sequence goes on along the minus strand of NC_091290.1, from coordinate 72,052,133 downwards.
TGAAAATGAACCAGGCCTGGATCTCGCAGGAATTTGCCACTCCTCTGCCTGATTAATTAATTGGGTGTCATCCAGGTCTTCTGCTGTGTTCATCTTTCTACCACCTGAACTGCTATTCCTGGGCTCCAACACCGCCAGTTGCGGCTCAGAAGTGCAGGCTGCACAGTCAAAACATACGACCCAGTGTTATTGGGTTTCAGTAACGTCAGCTGATCCCCAGCTGTGTAGCCGGCAATGTGTCCTGCGACCGCTACGCTGGCACAACAACCTGAATGTAAGGGAACCTGCTCCCCCCCCCCCGTCGTTTGTTACTGAAAGAGCCATCTTGTGCAGCAGTAATGCTGCACAAGGAAAAGGTAGCTATTTTTTTTTGGCTCCTTGCACACGCAGAACTTAACACTTATAAAATGTGTTCACTGATACCGTTATACCGTCCCGGAGCTGGGACTTTCCTTCGTAATGTGACGCAGCACAGCCGTCATTCCTACCCCCTTGGTGCCATGCCTACCCCCTTGGTGCCATTGTTTTAAGCTGTCACGGAGCCTGCGCTGTTCTGTTATCCCTTGGCCATGCCCTATTTGCGCTGCCTGTCTTCTGACATAATTTGGTGTCAGGCTGGCTGCGCCTGTGCGGCCGCGCTGCCATAGATCCCGCCTCGCAGTGTCTTCTGATTGAGTCACACTGCGGGCCTGGGATCCATGGGCATGCGCAGTGCATATCTTCCCCTCGGGCTCTCGCTCATTTCCCTCCGCCTTCTTTAGACTGTGCGCCGTCAGCTGATCCCTAATAGCATGCCACGGCCGTGACAACGCACAGTCTGAAGAAGAGGGAAGGAGGGGAGTGAGAGTCGAGGATATGCACTGTGCATGCCCATGGATCCAAGGCCCGCAGTGGGATTACGTTAGACGAGACTGCGAGGTGGGATCTGGAGCAGCGTGGACGCACAGGCACTGACAGCCTGACACCAAATTATGTCAGAAGACAGGCAGCGCTAATTGGGCATGGCCAAGGGCTAACAGAACAGCGCAGGCTCCGTGACAGCTTAAAACAACGCTGAGGAGGCAGCACACGGCACCAAGGGGATAGGAATGACAGCTGTGCTGTGTCCCATTACGAAGGAAATTCGCACCTCCGTGACGGTTTAACGGTATAAGGGGACACATTTTTAGTGTTTACTTCTGTGTTTGCAAGGAGCATAATTAAAAGAGCAACCTTTTCCTTTTGCATCCTTAGCGCTGCACAAGATGGCTCTTTCAGCTACAAACGTCTTGGGGGGGGGTTAAAGGTTCCCTTTCAACTTGCTCCAATCAGGCTTCGGCCTACACTCTGTTCCTCTGCTCCTCCTGCTGTCCCTGGGCTCTAACACCGCCAGTTGGTGCCTGGAAGTGCTGTGTGCACAGTCAACAGTCGCTCCTCTGTTATTGGGGTTCAGTAACGTCAGCTGATCCCCAGCTGTGTGTGCGGTAATACCTCCACTCTGCTCCTCCTGCTGTCCCTGGGCTCTAACACCGCCAGTTGGTGCCTGGAAGTGCTGTGTGCACAGTCAACAGTCGCTCCTCTGTTATTGGGGTTCAGTAACGTCAGCTGATCCCCAGCTGTGTGTGCGGTAATACCTCCAATCTGCTCCTCCTGCTGTCCCTGGGCTCTAACACCGCCAGTTGGTGCCTGGAAGTGCTGTGTGCACAGTCAACAGTCGCTTCTCTGTTATTGGGGTTCAGTAACGTCAGCTGATCCCCAGCTGTGTGTGCGGTAATACCTCCAATCTGCTCCTCCTGCTGTCCCTGGGCTCTAACACCGCCAGTTGGTGCCTGGAAGTGCTGTGTGCACAGTCAACAGTCGCTCCTCTGTTATTGGGGTTCAGTAACGTCAGCTGATCCCCAGCTGTGTATCCGGCAACGTGTCATGCGACCGCCACGCTGGCACAACTAAAATGTAAGGGGACCTGTCCCCCCCCCCCTAGGCGTTTGTTACTGAAAGAGCCACCATGTGCAGCACTAATACTGCACAAGGGAAAGGTCGCTCTTGAAATTATGCTCCTTGGAAACGCTGAACTACACACTCATGTAATGTGTCCCCTCACACCGTCCAACCGTCCCAGAGGTGGGACTTTCCTTTGTAATGTGACGCAGCACAGCCGTCATTGCTACCCCCTTGGCACCGTGCGCTGCCTCCTTAGCGTTGTTTGATTCCGTCATGGACCCTGCACTGTTATGTTATCCCTTGGCCATGCACAGTTTGCGCTGCCCGTCCTCTGACATCATTTGTTGTCGTCCTGGCTGCGCCTGTGCGTCCACGCTGCCCGAAATCCCACCTCGCAGTGTCGTCTAATGTGATCCCACAGTGGGCCTGGTATCCATGGCCATGCGCAGTGCATATACTAGCCTCTCATTCCCCTTCTTCATGCATCTTCAGACTAGGCGGCGTCAGCTGATCCCTAATAGCATGCCACGGCCGTGACGCCGCACAGTCTGAAGAAGCATGAAGGAGGTGAGTGAGAGGCGATGATATGCACTGCGCATGCCCATGGATCCCTGGCCCGCAGTGGGATTACATTTGATGACACTGCAAGGTTGGATCTCGGGCAGCTTTGACGCACAGGCACTGCCAGCCTGACACCTAAATGATGTCAGAAGACGGGCACCGCTAACTGTGCATGGCCAAGGGATAACATTACAGTGCGGGCTCCGTGACAGAACCAAATAACGTTGAGGAGGTGGCGCACGGCACCAAGGGGGTTGGAATGACGGCTGTGCTGTGTCACATTACAAAGGAAAGTCCCACTTCCGGGATGGTTTGACGGTGTGAGGGGACACATTATATGAGTGTGTACTTCAGCGTTTGCAAGGAGCATTATTTTCGGAGCCACCATTTTCCATGTGCAGTATTACTGCTGTACAAGATGGCTCTTTCAGCAACAAATGCCTGGGGGGGGATGCCTGGGGGGGGGGGGGGTTAAAGGTTCCCTTTACACTTGCTCCACTGCAGGCTTCGGCCTACACTCTGCTCCTCTTTGATTCCCTGGGTTTCAACACTGTCAGTTGACACCTGGAAGTGTTGTCTACACAGAAAAAACACTAGGTGATGTGTCAGTGGGGTTCAGCACCGCCAGCTGTTCCCCTGCTGTGTAGTCGGCATCGTGTCCAGCACAAGCCACGCTGGCACAACCGACCAAAAGCTTCCACCAGTGCAGGCTTCGGCCTACACTTTGCTCCTCTCCTCCTCCTGCTGACCCTGGGCTCAAACACCGCTAGTTTTTGCCCGGAACTGCTAGCTGCACAGAGAAAAACACCAGCCAATGTGTTAGTGGGGTTCAGCAACGCCAGCTGTTCCCCTGCTGTGTAGCTGGCAACGTGTCCTGCAAACGCCACGCAGGCACATGAACTGAAATTGAAGGGAGCCTGGCCCCCTCTCCCCCAGGTGTTTCTATGTATAACAGCCACCTTGTACAGCAGTACTGCTGCATTTGTACAAGGTGGCTGACTTTTTATCCTTGCCCACGTGGAACTCAACACGTACAAACTGTGTCTCTTTGAGACCATTCCACTGTCCCTGAGGTGTGACTTTCCTTTCTAATGATACGCAGCACCCCCCTTGGTAGCGCTTCCCGTCTTCTGACATCATCGGTTGGCTAGTTGCACCTGTGCGTCCGCCCTGCCTGAATAAAATGCTCCTCGTTGTCTTAATTATTTTGACTGCGAGGGTGTGATTGATGGGCACGAGCAGTGCATATCTTCGCCTGTCTTAACTCATCTCCTTCCGCCTTCTTCAGACTGTGCAGCCTCATGGCCGCGGCATACGAGAAGGGATCAGATGAGGCCGCCCAGTCTGAAGCAGGTGTAAGGACATGTGTGAGCGGCAAACATATTTAGTGCACCAGGGCACGAATCCCAGCACCGCAGTGTGATTTTTTAAAAACACACTGTGGGTCTGGGATTCATGTCCACCGCTAACCGCAACGGCCAACATGAAATGAGGTCATAAGACAGGAAGCGCTCACAGCGCATGGCCAAAGGATCACGAGAGCGCAGACTCCTGTTCAGCAACTAACAACGCTCAGGAAGCTGCGCCCATGCAAAAAGGTGTTGTTTTCGACACCTGTGCTGCTTTTCTTTAAAAAGACAAGTCACGCCTCCACTACTGTTTAACAGTATAATGGGCTAAATAGTGTAGGTGTTGCATTCAGCGTGTGCAAGCAGACAAATTAATAGAGCAACCTTTTACTTGTGCAGCATTAATGCTGCAGAAGGAGTGGCTCTTGTACTTTGTAACACCTGAGGGGGGGTTAAAGGTAACCTTTGAAATTGGTTCAACTAGGCTTCGGCCTACACTCTGCTCCTCTCCTCCTCCTGCTGACCCTGGGCTCTAACAACGCTAGTTTTTGCCCGGAAATGCTAGCTGCACAGAGAAAAACACCAGCCAATGTGTTAGTGGGGTTCAGCAACGCCAGCTGTTTCCCTGCTGTGTAGCTTGCATCGTGTCCAGCACAAGCCACGCTGGCACAACCGACCAAAAGCTGCCACCAGTGCAGGCTTCGGCCTACACTTTGCTCCTCTCCTCCTCCTGCTGACCCTGGGCTCTAACACCGCTGGTTTTTGCCCGGAAATGCTAGCTGCACAGAGAAAAACACCAGCCAATGTGTTAGTGGGGTTCAGCAACGCCAGCTGTTTCCCTGCTGTGTAGCCGGCATCGTGTCCAGCAAAAGCCACGCTGGCACAACCGACCAAAAGCTGCCACCAGTGCAGGCTTCGGCCTACACTTTGCTCCTCTCCTCCTCCTGCTGACCCTGGGCTCTAACACCGCCAGTTTTTGCCCGGACATGCGATCTGCACAGAGAAAAACACCAGCCAATGTGTCAGTGGGGTTCAGCAACGCCAGCTGTTCCCCTGCTATGTAGCTTGCAACGTGACCTGCAAACGCCACGCAGGCACATGAACTGAAATTGAAGGGAGCCTGCCCCCCACCCCCAGGTGTTTCTATGTATAACAGCCACCTTGTACAGCAGTACTGCTGCATTTGTACAAGGTGGCTGACTTTTTCTCCTTGCCCACGTGGAACTCAACACGTACAAAATGTGTCTCATTAGAGACCATTACAATGTCCCTGAGATGTGACTTTCCTTTGTAATGACACGCAGCACCACCCTTGTTAGCGCTGCCCGTCTTTTGACATCATTGGTTAGCTGGCTGCGCCTGTGCATCTCCCCTGCTCGAAACAACGCCCCTCGGTGTCTTATTTTTTTGGACAGCGAGGGTGTGATTGATGGGCATGTGCAGTGCATATGTTTGCCTGTGTTCACTCATCTCCTTCCGCCTTCTTCAGACTGGGTGTCCTCATGGCCGCGGCAGGCGATAAGGGATCAGATGAGGCCGCCCAGTCTGAAGCAGGTGTAAGGACATGTGTGAGCGTCAAACATATTTACTGCACAAGGCCACGAATCCCAGCCACGCAGTGTGATTTTTTGAAAACACACTGTGGGTCTGGGATTCATGTCCATCGCTAACCGCAACGGCCAACATAAAATGAGGTCAGAAGACAGTAAGCGCTCACAGCGCATGGCCAAGGGATCACACAATAGCGCAGACTCCTGTACAGCAAATAACAACGCTCAGGAATCTGCGCACAGCAGCTATGTGTTAATTTTGACACCTGTGCTGCATCTCCGTAAAAAGGAAAGTCACGCCTCCACTACTGTTTGACAGTATAATGGGCTAAATAGTGTACGTGTTTTATTCATCGTGTGCAAGGAGCAAATTAAATAGAGCAACCTTTTACTTGTGCAGCATTAATGCTGCACAAGGTGTGGCTCTTGTACCTTGCAACACCTGAGGGGGGGGTTAAAGGTAACCTTTGAAATAGGTTCAACTAGGCTTCGGCCTACACTCTGCTCCTCTCCTCCTCCTGCTGACCCTGGGCTCTAACAACGCTAGTTTTTGCCCGGAAATGCTAGCTGCACAGAGAAAAACACTAGCCAATGTGTTAGTGGGGTTCAGCAACGCCCGCTGTTCCCCCGCTGTGTAGCCGGCATCGTGTCCAGCAAAAGCCACGCTGGCACAACCGACCAAAAGCTGCCACCAGTGCAGGCTTCGGCCTACACTTTGCTCCTCTCCTCCTCCTGCTGACCCTGGGCTCAAACACCGCTAGTTTTTGCCCGGAAATGCTAGCTGCACAGAGAAAAACACCAGCCAATGTGTTAGTGGGGTTCAGCACCGCCAGCTGTTCCCCCGCTGTGTAGCCGGCATCGTGTCCAGCACAAGCCACGCTGGCACAACCGACCAAAAGCTGCCACCAGTGCAGGCTTCGGCCTACACTTTGCTCCTCTCCTCCTCCTGCTGACCCTGGGCTCTAACACCGCCAGTTTTTGCCCGGACATGCGATCTGCACAGAGAAAAACACCAGTCAATGTGTCAGTGGGGTTCAGCAACGCCAGCTGTTCCCCTGCTGTGTAGCTTGCAACGTGACCTGCAAACGCCACGCAGGCACATGAACTGAAATTGAAGGGAGCCTGCCCCCCACCCCCAGGTGTTTCTATGTATAACAGCCACCTTGTACAGCAGTACTGCTGCATTTGTACAAGGTGGCTGACTTTTTCTCCTTGCCCACGTGGAACTCAACACGTACAAAATGTGTCTCATTAGAGACCATTACAATGTCCCTGAGGTGTGACTTTCCTTTGTAATGACACGCAGCACCACCCTTGTTAGCGCTGCCCGTCTTTTGACATCATTGGTTAGCTGGCTGCGCCTGTGCATCTCCCCTGCTCGAAACAACGCCCCTCGGTGTCTTATTTTTTTGGACAGCGAGGGTGTGATTGATGGGCATGTGCAGTGCATATGTTTGCCTGTGTTCACTCATCTCCTTCCGCCTTCTTCAGACTGGGTGTCCTCATGGCCGCGGCAGGCGATAAGGGATCAGATGAGGCTGCCCAGTCTGAAGCAGGTGTAAGGACATGTGTGAGCGTCAAACATATTTACTGCACAAGGCCACGAATCCCAGCCACGCAGTGTGATTTTTTGAAAACACACTGTGGGTCTGGGATTCATGTCCATCGCTAACCGCAACGGCCAACATAAAATGAGGTCAGAAGACAGTAAGCGCTCACAGCGCATGACCAAGGGATCACACAATAGCGCAGACTCCTGTACAGCAAATAACAACTCTCAGGAATCTGCGCACAGCAGCTATGTGTTAATTTTGACACCTGTGCTGCATCTCCGTAAAAAGGAAAGTCACGCCTCCACTACTGTTTGACAGTATAATGGGCTAAATAGTGTACATGTTTTATTCATCGTGTGCAAGGAGCAAATTAAATAGAGCAATCTTTTACTTGTGCAGCATTAATGCTGCACAAGGTGTGGCTCTTGTACCTTGCAACACCTGAGGGGGGGGTTAAAGGTAACCTTTGAAATAGGTTCAACTAGGCTTCGGCCTACACTCTGCTCCTCTCCTCCTCCTGCTGACCCTGGGCTCTAACAACGCTAGTTTTTGCCCGGAAATGCTAGCTGCACAGAGAAAAACACCAGCCAATGTGTTAGTGGGGTTCAGCAACGCCCGCTGTTCCCCCGCTGTGTAGCCGGCATCGTGTCCAGCACAAGCCACGCTGGCACAACCGACCAAAAGCTGCCACCAGTGCAGGCTTCGGCCTACACTTTGCTCCTCTCCTCCTCCTGCTGACCCTGGGCTCTAACACCGCCAGTTTTTGCCCGGACATGCGATCTGCACAGAGAAAAACACCAGTCAATGTGTCAGTGGGGTTTAGCAACGCCAGCTGTTCCCCTGCTGTGTAGCTTGCAACGTGACCTGCAAACGCCACGCAGGCGCATGAACTGAAATTGAAGGGAGCCTGGCCCCCACCCCCAGGTGTTTCTATGTATAACAGCCACCTTGTACAGCAGTACTGCTGCATTTGTACAAGGTGGCTGATGTTTTCTCCTTGCCCACGTGGAACTCAACACGTACAAAATTTGTCTCATTAGAGACCAATGCTAATGTCCCTGAGGTGTGACTTTCCTTTTTAATGACACGCAGCACCCCCATTGTTAGCGCTGCCCGTCTTCTGACATCATTGGTTGGCTGCCTGTGCCTGTGCGTCCGCCCTGCCCGACACAACGCCCCTCGTTGTCTCATATTTTGGATGCGAGGGTGTTATTGATGGGCATGTGCAGTGCATATGTTCGCCTGTTTTAAGTCACCTCCTTCCGCCTTCTTCAGACTGGGTGTCCTCATGGCCGCGGGATGCGATAAGGGATCAGATGAGGCCGCCCAGTCTGAAGCAGGTGTAAGGACATGTGTGAGCGGCAAACATATTTAGTGCACAAGGGCAAGAATCCCAGCACCGCAGTGTGATTTTTTAAAAAAACACTGTGGGTCTGGGATTCATGTCCACCGCTAACCGCAACGGCCAACATGAAATGAGGTCATAAGACAGGAAGCGCTCACAGCGCATAGCCAAGGGATCACAAGAGAGCAGACTCCTGTACAGCAACTAACAACGCTCAGGAAGCTGCGCCCATGCAAAAAGGTGTTATTTTCGACACCTGTGCTGCTTTTCTTTAAAAAGACAAGTCACGCCTCCACTACTGTTTAACAGTATAATGGGCTAAATAGTGTACGTGTTGCATTCAGCGTGTGCAAGTAGACAAATTAATAGAGCAACCTTTTACTTGTGCAGCATTAATGCTGCAGAAGGAGTGGCTCTTGTACTTTGTAACACCTGAGGGGGGGTTAAAGGTAACCTTTGAAATTGGTTCAACTAGGCTTCGGCCTACACTCTGCTCCTCTCCTCCTCCTGCTGACCCTGGACTCTAACAACGCTAGTTTTTGCCCGGAAATGCTAGCTGCACAGAGAAAAACACCAGCCAATGTGTTAGTGGGGTTCAGCACCGCCAGCTGTTCCCCCGCTGTGTAGCCGGCATCGTGTCCAGCACAAGCCACGCTGGCACAACCGACCAAAAGCTGCCACCAGTGCAGGCTTCGGCCTACACTTTGCTCCTCTCCTCCTCCTGCTGACCCTGGGCTCTAACACCGCCAGTTTTTGCCCGGACATGCGATCTGCACAGAGAAAAACACCAGTCAATGTGTCAGTGGGGTTCAGCAACGCCAGCTGTTCCCCTGCTGTGTAGCTTGCAACGTGACCTGCAAACGCCACGCAGGCACATGAACTGAAATTGAAGGGAGCCTGGTCCCCACCCCCAGGTGTTTCTATGTATAACAGCCACCTTGTACAGCAGTACTGCTGCATTTGTACAAGGTGGCTGATGTTTTCTCCTTGCCCACGTGGAACTCAACACGTACAAAATTTGTCTCTTTGAGGCCATTCCACTGTCCCTGAGGTGTGACTTTCCTTTCTAATGATACGCAGCACCCCCCTTGGTAGCGCTTCCCGTCTTCTGACATCATTGGTTGGCTAGTTGCGCCTGTTCGTCCGCCCTGCCTGAATAAAATGCTCCTCGTTGTCTTACTTATTTTGACTGCGAGGGTGTGATTGATGGGCACGAGCAGTGCATATCTTCGCCTGTCTTAACTCATCTCCTTCCGCCTTCTTCAGACTGTGCAGCCTCATGGCCGCGGCATGCGAGAAGGGATCAGCAGAGGCCGCCCAGTCTGAAGCAGGTGTAAGGACGTGTGTGAGCGGCCAAAATATTTACTGCTCAAGGCCACGAATCCCAGCACCGCAGTGTGGCTTTATGAAAAGACACTGTGGGTCTGGGATTTATGGCCATCGTTAACCGCACTGGCCAACATGAAATGATGTCATAAGATGGGCAGCGCTAACAGGGCATTGCCAAGGGATAACACAAGAGCCCAGACTCCTGTACAGCAAATAACAACGCTCAGGAAGCTGCGCCAAGCACCAAGGCGTTATTTTGGACACCTGTGCTGCGTCTCATCAAAAAACCAAGTCACGCATCCACTACAGTTTGACTGTAGAATGGGGTAAATTGTGTACGTCTTTCATTCAGCGTGTGCAAGTAGACAAATTAATAGAGCAACCTTTCACTTGTGCAGCATTAATACTGCACAAGGTGTGTCTCTTGTACTTTGTAACACCTGAGGGGGGGGTTAAAGGTTTCCTTTGAAATTGGTTCAACTAGGCTTCGGCCTACACTCTGCTCCTCTCCTCCTCCTCCTGCTTCAACACGGGCTCTAACATCGCTAGTTTTTGCCCGCAAGTGCTAGCTGCACAGAGAAAAACACACGCCATTGTGTTAGTGGGGTTCAGCAACGCCAGCTGTTCCCCCAGTGTGTAGCCGGCAAAGTGTCCTGCAAACGCAACGCAGACACAAAGCTGCCTCCAGTGCAGGCTTCGGCCTACACTCATCTCCCCCTGCTTACCCTTTGCTCCAACACCGCTAGTTGGGGCTCTAGGAAGACAATCTTTAATAGGCAAGGCAACGCATCTGGGTTCCAGCACCGCCAGCTGGTTCTCGGCAGTGTTCTTGTCACAGGTACTCCCTCGTGCCAAGCCTGGTTTCAGCACCGTCAGCTGTTTCCGGGTTGTGTCAAGCTCACTGAGACGCCTATGCTTGCCCCGTCGTGTTGCGGTCGAGTTAGCCAACTCCAGGGTGCCTCCAGTTTAGGAGCTTCCTATGTGGGCTGCGTGAACTGGTAGTCAAGGCTGGTTCTGTAGTGCCAGTAGGCCCAGCTCCCCCTGTAGGACTGTTGGGGTTCGGTAACTGCGGCTGCCTCGTGGCCTAGCTGTTCTCTCCTCTCCAGTGGACCTTCGGGTCCACCACCTGGTTCCAGCACTGTCAGCTGGTTCCGGGCCGAGCCTTTGGCTTAGGTGCCTCCTCCTGGGTATCCGAGTTCCGCCAACGCCAGGCGGTCCTTGGTAGTGCTTTTAAGCGCGGGCACCTACAGCTTAGTAACCGGGTTCCAGCACCGTCAGCTGGTCCTCGGTCGTGCCATTGGCTCTTGCACACTGGGGCAACGCATCTGGGTTCCAGCACCGCCAGCTGGTTCTCGGCAGTGTTCTTGTCACAGGTACTCCCTCGTGCCAAGCCTGGTTTCTGCACCGTCAGCTGTTTCTGGGTTGTGTCAACTTCACTGAGACGCCTATGCTTGCCCCGTCGTGGTGCGGTCGGGTTAGCCAACTCCAGGGTGCCTCCAGTTTAGGAGCTTCCTATGTGGGCTGCGTGAACTGGTAGTCAAGGCTGGTTCTGTAGTGCCAGTAGGCCCAGCTCCCCCTGTAGGACTGTTGGGGTTCGGTAACTGTGGCTGCCTCGCGGCCTAGCTGTTCTCTCCTCTCCAGTGGACCTTCGGGTCCACCACCTGGTTCCAGCACCGTCAGCTGGTTCCGGGCCGAGCCTTTGGCTTAGGTGCCTCCTCCTGGGTATCCGAGTTCCGCCAACGCCAGGCGGTCCTTGGTAGTGCTTTTAAGCGCGGGCACCTACAGCTTAGTAACCGGGTTCCAGCACCGTCAGCTGGTCCTCGGTCGTGCCATTGGCTCTTGCACACTGGGGCAACGCATCCGGGTTCCAGCACCGCCAGCTGGTTCTCGGCAGTGTTCTTGTCACAGGTACTCCCTCGTGCCAAGCCTGGTTTCAGCACCGTCAGCTGTTTCTGGGTTGTGTCAACTTCACTGAGACGCCTATGCTTGCCCCGTCGTGGTGCGGTCGGGTTAGCCAACTCCAGGGTGCCTCCAGTTTAGGAGCTTCCTATGTGGGCTGCGTGAACTGGTAGTCAAGGCTGGTTCTGTAGTGCCAGTAGGCCCAGCTCCCCCTGTAGGACTGTTGGGGTTCGGTAACTGTGGCTGCCTCGCGGCCTAGCTGTTCTCTCCTCTCCAGTGGACCTTCGGGTCCACCACCTGGTTCCAGCACCGTCAGCTGGTTCCGGGCCGAGCCTTTGGCTTAGGTGCCTCCTCCTGGGTATCCGAGTTCCGCCAACGCCAGGCGGTCCTTGGTAGTGCTTTTAAGCGCGGGCACCTACAGCTTAGTAACCGGGTTCCAGCACCGTCAGCTGGTCCTCGGTCGTGCCATTGGCTCTTGCACACTGGGGCAACGCATCCGGGTTCCAGCACCGCCAGCTGGTTCTCGGCAGTGTTCTTGTCACAGGTACTCCCTCGTGCCAAGCCTGGTTTCAGCACCGTCAGCTGTTTCTGGGTTGTGTCAACTTCACTGAGACGCCTATGCTTGCCCCGTCGTGGTGCGGTCGGGTTAGCCAACTCCAGGGTGCCTCCAGTTTAGGAGCTTCCTATGTGGGCTGCATGAATTGGTAGTCAAGGCTGGTTCTGTAGTGCCAGTAGGCCCAGCTCCCCCTGTAGGACTGTTGGGGTTCGGTAACTGCGGCTGCCTCGCGGCCTAGCTGTTCTCTCCTCTCCTGTGGACCTTCGGGTCCACCACCTGGTTCCAGCACCGTCAGCTGGTTCCGGGCCGAGCCTTTGGCTTAGGTGCCTCCTCCTGGGTATCCGAGTTCCGCCAACGCCAGGCGGTCCTTGGTAGTGCTATTAAGCGCGGGCACCTACAGCTTAGTAACCGGGTTCCAGCACCGTCAGCTGGTCCTCGGTCGTGCCATTGGCTCTTGCACACTGGGGCAACGCATCCGGGTTCCAGCACCGCCAGCTGGTTCTCGGCAGTGTTCTTGTCACAGGTACTCCCTCGTGCCAAGCCTGGTTTCAGCACCGTCAGCTGTTTCTGGGTTGTGTCAACTTCACTGAGACGCCTATGCTTGCCCCGTCGTGGTGCGGTCGGGTTAGCCAACTCCAGGGTGCCTCCAGTTTAAGAGCTTCCTATGTGGGCTGCGTGAACTGCTAGTCAAGGCTGGTTCTGTAGTGCCAGTAGGCCCAGCTCCCCCTGTAGGACTGTTGGGGTTCGGTAACTGCGGCTGCCTCGCGGCCTAGCTGTTCTCTCCTCTCCTGTGGGCCTTCGGGTCCACCACCTGGTTCCAGCACCGTCAGCTGGTTCTAGGCAGTGTCTTTTGCTCTTGTACCTTCTGCTCCCCATCCTGGTTCCAGTAACGTCAGCTGGTTCCGGGCAGAGCCTTTGGCTTAGGTGCCTCCTTCTGGGTATCCAAGTTCCACCAACGTCAGGTGGTCCTTGGTAGTGCTTTCAGGCACGGGTACCTCCTGCTTAGTAACCGGGTTCCAGTAACGTCAGCTGGTCCTCGGTAGTTCCATTGGCTCTTGGACCTTCGGCTACCCATCCGGGTTCCAGTACCGTCAGCTGGTTCTCGGCAGTGTCTTTTGCTCCTGTACCTTCTGCTCCCCATCCTGGTTCCAGTAACGTCAGCTGGTTCCGGGCAGAGCCTTTGGCTTAGGTGCCTCCTTCTGGGTATCCGAGTTCTGCCAACGTCAGGCGGTCCTTGGTAGTGCTTTTTAGCACGGGTACCTCCTGCTTAGTAACCGGGTTCCAGTAACGTCAGCTGGTCCTCGGTAGTTCCATAGGCTCTTGAACCTTCGGGTAGCCATCCGAGTTCCAGTTCCATCAGCTGGTTCTTGGCATTTTCTCAGCCTTCTTGTACCTTCTGCTACATTTCCAAGTTTAAGACCCTAAAGTCGACGACCCGGGAGACCACCCCGATGACGACGACGACGATGACCCGGAAGACCACCCCGATGACAACGACGACGACGACGGCGGAGACGACGACGGCGGAGACGACGACGGCGGAGACGACGACGGCGGAGATGACGACACTGAAGACGACGACCCTGGAGACGACGACATGGAAGACCGAGAAGCAGAAGAACAAGAGGCTGCAGAACAAAGAGCAGAAGAACATTAAGCATAACACTTAATATCAGAGCAAAAGATATTATCTAAATTATATGCAGAAGAAGACTAAGCAGTGTATGGGGGTGAGTCCGTTCCTCCTCGTGGTGCCCCTGGATAAAGCCTGATGCTGCAGGCCAAACTGAACGCGGACAAATGTAACTTTTGTGACTGGCAGAACGGAAGGTGTAATCTTCCAACTTTTATAGATAACAACTACGGGAATGCCTGTCACAAATGAGAATATGATGAAGAAGTAGAATAGGAAGAATAATAACAGTGGAATAAAAAGAATATGTAGAATAGGAAGAATAATAATAGTTGAAGAAAATGAATATGAAGAATGTAATAAAAAAAAAAAAATAGGTAGAAGATGAAGAAGATGAATAAGGTGAAGAAGTTGATGTCAAAGATGCTGATGATGATGAAGATGAAAGTGTGGGAAAAGGAAAAAAAAGAAGGGGAAGGTCGTGGAATAGTGAAACATCAATATCTGACAAAATAAAAAAAAATTTACATAGTCAATATCTTTTTCAATCCGAACGTCTTTAAAAAAAAAAAATCATGCTATTCTATTTGATTGGGCTAATCCTCATTGCCTTTAATGTCTCCGCCACCTCCCCCAATACATCCTACATTATTCTTAGTTGTTTTCCTTCATGTAGAATGAACCTACAAGGAAAGAAAGGGTTTATTTTAATTCCGATATTTTGGTCCCATTGACTTGCATTGGGATCGGGTATCGGTATCGGCGATATCCGATATTTTTTGAATATCGGCCGATCCAAACCGATACTGATACTTTCCGATATCGGAAGGTATCGCTCAACACTACTTATGATATATCCCTGTTGAGAAAACATTACAGTATTACAATGTCAGAAAAATTTGTCCACTTCAGATGGACGACTTACACTGCAGCATCATTATTGCAATGCTATTTCTTGTTTTGGAGGCACTTTTTCATCGCTGAAAAGAAATTGCTGTATTATAATGCCAGCAAAATTTGCCCACTTCAGATGGATGTCTTAGACTGACATATAGCAATATATATATATAGCAATGCAATTTGTATCCAAACAATGTTTTTTTCTTTTGGAATAATAACTCTAGCGTAGTGAGTGCGTAGTGTGAACATAGGGAGAGTGAAAGGAGCGTAGGGACAGTGATAGAAAATTATAGTGAGCGGTATTTATTCCACAGAGCTCTTTTAAGAGCTGAAGACTGTCAAAAGATTACTTATTTATTAGGTAGGGATGTCAGTAGGGAGAGATTTAATAGGAGGAAGGGTGAAAGGTAGGCAACCGGGTGTTCTCATCATTGCAAGTACATGCTGCATCCCTCTGCTATTTTCCATTTAAAATACCTAATATTTGTCTAGCGGTTGTGCGACTGGCACAATCTGGGTAGAGTTATCTTATGTAATAATTTAGTAGGGGCAATAATTAGTGATGAGTGAGTTTCTTCGGAAAACGACCTCCAAACATAAATTCGGCACGAATATGGCACATTTGGATTTGTGATCGGAAACACGAGCAAAATGTTATAAAACTGGTAAAAATCTGTAACATTTGGTATAAGTGCGGGAAAAATATTTTAATTGCCACAAAAGTATTTTCAGCACTTTAGCCACGATAATGGTAGTGTATCATGAGCGTTTGGCACGTGTTTGATGAGGGCAGTGTGTTTGCAGAGCTCAGAGGCACGGCGCTCTTGTAAACATTCTTTTTTTTTCTCTGTTCCTAACTTTATGTGTGCACATTGCGGCTAGCCAATCAGGGAGCAGGAAACACCCACAATGTCCTGACACAACGGTTTGTGTAATTGGCTGCTGAAATCAAATGTCTTTTTCCATATAAATAGCGAACATCTTGGTTTAGCGCCATTTTGACACTAACAGCGCAGAGGCTGCTCCTGACACTGTTACTGTTAGAAGCAAGATTTTAGCTAGTTAGTTACTCAGTTGTATGGCAGTCAGATAGTGTAGCTAGCTACTGTCCAGTGTGACTGTTAAATTTACCTTCCAGCACTTCTTTTTTGGACATTACTGATTTCCACAAAAAAAAGGCAGTAGGACACATGTCCTACAAGTGTGTTGTGCACTGCTGGTATTGTGCTCCGTGCATGAGTGTAGCATTCTAATTAAAATTTTTACACTAGCTAAATGTGAAAATGCCTGCTGTATCCCACATTTTAGCTAGATAGCTAGGTGGTTGTATATCAGATAGTGAAGATAGCTAGTGTCCATTGTGGCTGCTAAATTTACCTTCTTCCTTTTTTTGTCATTTCTGATATCAACCGACAAAGCCAGCAGGGCACATGTCCTACAAGTGCACTGCTTCTATTGTGCTCCATGCACGAGTATACCATTCTAATTAATAATTTTTCATTAGCTAAATGTTAAATAACCCTCTGTATCCCACCCTGTCATTTAGTGCTGTGGTGATATAAAACTGTCTGCAGACCTAACGCGCATTAAAAAAAATAATAATGTTTTCTGTTGCTAAATGTGATACAGCCCGCCGTATCCCACATTGTCATGTTGTGGCGGTGATATGAACCTGTCTGTAGACCTCTCTTGCATTAATAAAAATTCAATTTATTTCTGTTGCTGAATGTGATATAGGCCGCCGCATCAAACATTGCCATGATGTGAACTTGTGTGCAGACCTAACACAAAATATATATTTTTTTCTGTTGCTGAATGTGATACAGCCTGCTGTATCCCACATTGTCATTTTGTGGTGGTAATATGAAGCTGTATGCAGACGTCAAGCACATTAAAATATGCATTCATTTTTCTGTTGATAAACGTGATACAACCTGCTATTTCCAACCTTTTCATTTAGTGGCATTGAAATTGTTCTGTGTGTAGAGCTGTTGCACATTAAAATTAATTTATTTTATTTTTTAACGAATGTGATACAGCAGCAGAGATCTGAGTTTGAAATTGTTTTGAGCCTATCTTCTAGATTATATGCATCTTTTGCATTCAAGTTCTCAAGGGCTTCTTTTATATCTAGCTTGAGTCGTGCATCTATTACACCTATTTTTTGATGAGCATTAAGCGATCTCTGGTAATTGGTGTTGGGTAAATGAGTAATCGTTGTATACTGGTCCTGCATCTCGTACTTCTCATAGCCACCCTGTTATTGATTCTGTTGTACGTTCCCATTCCCGCCGTCGTCATGGCCCTTTTCCTGATCAGCTCACATAATGAGATGTTGGCCACATTTCTCCAGCAAACATGCACCTTACCTGCACTATATAAAAGAGGGCGTTCCAACTCCACGGACAATCTTCTAGATTATACAGGCATCATCCACACTAAAAAAATATATGTTTTATGTTATGCTGCCTCACCAACACCGGAGCTACTGCCTCACCAACACCGGAGCTACCACCTCACCAACACCGGAGCTACCGCCTCACCAACACCGGAGCTACCGCCTCACCAACACCGGAGCTCCTGCAACCCTCAACCTACTGTCTCCTTCCCCATACTCCTGTAGAATGTAAGCCCGCAAGGGCAGGGTCCTCGCCCCGCTGTATCAGTCCGTCATTGTTAGTTTGTTTACTGTATGTGATATTTGTAACTTGTATGTAACCCCTTCTCATGTACAGCACCATGGAATCAATGGTGCTATATAAATAAATAATAATAATAATAATAATAATGTTACTAGCTGAATACAGAAGAGGAGATCTCAGTTTGAAATTGTTTTCAGCATCTAGTTATTGTTATGCAGGCCTTATTAACAGGCCCCCCAAAATTCTTCTGTTACTTATGTCATAGAGTAGGGGACATCTTACTTTGAAATTGTTTGGAGCATCTGCTCAATGTTATACAAGCATCATCCTCACCCAAAAAAAAACAAAAATCTGTAAGTAATGTCATACAGTAGGGGACATCTCACTTTGAAATTTTTTGGGAGCAGATCTTCTTTGTCATACAGGCCTCATCGACACTGAAACAATTCTTTGTGCTGTGAGTAACATGATTAATCACGCCATATTTCAACTTCTGATTTTGTGCCGCTGAAATTCAGCTGTGTGCAGAGATTGTGCAGAGTAAAAAAAATCTATTTTTTGTTGATAATTGTGTGCTCCTATCGCACTATCTGAGCAACATGACTGGAAAAAGTGAGATAGTGGAGGCAGAGGGATTAGGCTTGGTGTTTGAGGTGTATGTGGTGTAGGTGTTAATGTTTCTGAAAGCACTAGTGAACCACTAGCATGACATCCTATCCAAAGACAACTGACAACTTCTGTTATTAAATGTTGTAGTTTTTAGTGTGCTGCATTGTTCTTGCATAATTGCAGTCTCTGATATTTTCAGTGAGGCTTATATGCCTGCTGTTACTGCTGCTAGAGATGTTAACAATAATTTGTAGAAATGTGAACAGTCCTGCTTGCGTGTCTACCTGCTGGGTTGGGTGTAGTGGAAGACATGTTGGTCTCTATTATAATATTTCTACTGTGGTAAAATTGATGTCACTTTGTTAGTGTCTAACACTAATTTTTGTAAATGTGTAGATTCTGCGTTGAGTCCCCTTCATATATGTTTGCCTGTATCAGTAGGCCTCCGATACTGGCAGTACTCCACTGTCTTTGAGTCAACTACCTGTGTTACTATACTTACATTTTTCTGACAATAGTTATCTACGAAACTGATATGTGTGTCACCTGACTGTGGCTGAGCATCATTTTCAATTTTGGGGGGGTTTATCACTTACATAGTGCCAATAATTCAACATTCACTTTACAGACATTAATGGCACTGTCATCAGTGGGATTCACAATCTAAATTTACTATCTGTATGTCTTTGTAGTGTGTTTAGAAAAATAATTACTGGCAGCAAACCCTCGCAAACATGCAAACACAGGTAGAACATACAAAGTCTTTGCAGCTGCTGTCTTTGGTGGGGTTGCAACACAGTACTACAGCGCTGCAAGACTGCTAATGTTTTTGAGTTGACAACTGAACGTATCTGTGGTTGGAAGGCTATCACAGTGATTCAAACTGTGTGCCTCACTGCTGTGTTGGGGAAAACCACTATCAAGATTGTCTTCCAGCATGTTTTGATACTGCAGCATGGGCATGTCCCTTTCTAGGGGGGAAGCAACTGGCAAAAATTACTTTTGTATTGTGAATAAAACACAGTGGCAAGCCAGTACTCAGCACTATTTGGAATAATAACTATACGGGTAACAATAATGTTGAAGATAGTGCTGCAAGATGGTGCTCATGGGTCGGTCTCTTTCATGATGTCCAGCTCCACAGTGTGTTGGTGGTGAGATAACACTCAAGCTTTCTTACTCCATCCCCTCCTGACAACATAGAGGGAATCATTATCGTCTTCAACTCCTAACTGTTGCGTGTCCATCATCTCTTCCTTTTTGTCCTTTTCATGGTCTAGCTCCATTTGTTCCTCCCATTGCAGTAATCTGTGAGACAACAGACCTGAACTTATATCTATTGCTAGCCCTAAAGGTATCCTCCTCTGCTTCCTCCTCTTCCCCCGGGACCACCACCACCTCCTCCTCACCCAAACTATTTAAAGTTTGCTCCAGAATGTTGATGACAGTAATAGGGATGCTGATGACAGCATCCTCACTGCTAATCATCTTAGTAGCCATTAAGGAAATGTGCAGAAGGGTGCAGAGTTCCTTCATCTGTATCCACTACGCAAGTGTGAATTGCACTGCGTCTGTACTGTGTTGTGTCAAGCTATGAAAAACGTCATACTGCACCAGGTCTCGGGCTGCTGACAGTTTCTGCAACATGAGCAGAGTATAATTCCATGGTGTGGTTATATCGCATATTAACCGGTTAACCGGTAGCCCGAAAGATCTCTATACCAACTGAAGTGTAATGGTGGAATTCAGCATGACAGTGGTATATGCAGCAGCTCATCCAGGCTAGGACAGTGGCGGAGGAATTGATGAACCATCAGGTTGAGGATGCGAGCTGTACAAGGCACGTGTGTAAGGTTGGCCTGGCATAGTGCCACCACCACATTTGCACAATTGCCACACAACGGCCTCACCTAGCTCCAGGTTGAGTGTAAACAGCCATTGCTCAAACTCGGCATGGATAGCTGTCCACAGCTGTTGATCTGTATGACTGTGATCTCCAAAGTATATTAATATAAATACTGTCTGATTACGGTGAGCACTGGCTGCACAGTAAGGAAGTGGGGGGGAGATTCTCTCTGCAGGTGGATGCACTAGTGGAGGTTGAGAAGGCAAAAGCACTGCAGGAACTGTTACATACAGGGGTTTTGTTTTGCAATCCCTGGGAATTCCAAGACTTGATGTCTAGTGACACCTTGGTGTTTACTGTTTTACTTCTCCATCCTTTGGTATGTACTAGTTTAGTTCTCCAACCCAAGATGTTTAGTAGTTTAGTTCTCCAACCCCTGCTGTCTACTACTTTAGTTCTCCATGTTTTGGTGTGTATTTCTTTCCTTATGTCCTTCTGCAATCATAGCTGTTTAGTAGTTTAGATATCCAAACACTTTTGACTATTTGGTTAATTCTCCATGTTCTGGTGTTAATTTGTTTTGTTATGCAATCGTAGCTGTTTAGTAGTTTACTTCTCCAACCCCTGTTGTTTATTAGTTTAGTTATCCATCTTATAGTGTTTAGTGGTTTAGTTCTACAACCCTAGCTGTTTAGTAGTTTATTTCTTCATCCCCTGTTGTCTAGTAGTATAGTTATCCACCTTATAGTGTGTAGTGGTTTATTTCTCCATCCCCTTTCCTGACTGCCCCCACAGCCACCAGTGTCACCCAGTCATCCAGACTGCTCATGCAGGTGTCATTGCTGAAATGCACTCTGGCAGACATACAATTTTTAAGGGAATGGGTGAGGTTGTCTGCAACTTATTGCTGTAGCTCAAGCACATCTTTCTTAGAGAAGTAATGGTGACTGGGCAACTGGTACTGAGGGACTGCGACGACAATCAGCTTTCGGAAACCATCTGTATCTACAAGGTGGAAAGGTTGCATTTCCATGGCAAACTTATTGGAAATGCAATAATCACAGAGATCACAGGCCATGAGTCATGCAGAATTAAGTGCTGTGATCCTTGTAGCGAATAACTCTCAGCTGCCTCCTATTGTCCACACAATGACACGATTGGGCGATGAATAATCCAAGGAGGCCGCAGGCTGTTCACAATAATAAATTCTCAGAAAAGTAATAGTGAGCATACGGCTTATCAATGTCCAGATTAGAACACATGGAATATGTGTATATGCCACCGTATGATCACTGCTAACTCCACAATAACCCTACACTCCTTGCTGCCAACAACAATCCTATTTTTAAACAAATAAATAAATACAGGCAAATTGGACGCCATCCTTCTTTTGAGGTTCACACCATCAGGGTGTTCCATCCCCTCTTCTTCAGAGTAGCAGTCATGTTCTGGCCCTCAGGCTCACCCACCCACTTCCTTGACCACTTTTATACGTTGCTGCTATACTTCATGTCCTCAGAAATGACAACCCTTATCCTGGGAGACTTCAACAGCCCCACCTCCCCAACTGCATCACAGTTTCTATCTCTAGTCAATTCTCATGGCCTCTCACAACTTTCAAACTCTGAGACACACAAAGACGGTAACACCCCTTATCTGGACTTTGTCTTGCTCAGTTCAAACTCATACATAGATTACTCATCTTGTACTCTATTTCCCCCACAAAATTAGGAGAATAACCACAACTTAGACAATTTTAGGTGCTCCCTAAAAACACATCTATTTAGAGCAGATTATCATGCTCCCTAATTAAAGTCCTTTTTATATATAGTGTGACGCCCGAGAGACCGGGGTACCCAGCACCGGACCAATGGGGTCTGTCTCTTGAGGGGGATGTCACGGGTGGCTTGACCCGGTGCTGTGGCCTCAGGCAATGCACAGTGTAAAGGGTATCGTGAGGGAACAGGCACTTACTTGATCAGCAGCAGGTTCTTCCAGCGGTGATGATCCCAATCCTGGATAGACGGCTGTTGTCCAAATGAAAGACTGAGGCACTGAAACGCTTAACCAGTTTACTTTAACAAGAAAGGATTTACAACCAGTCCTGTCACCGGAGTCTGTATGGGAACTCTGAGTTACTTTGACCCTGCCGGGGTCTTCGCCTCTTATTGTACGCAATATCTGTGTGGCCCTGCTGCTGTATGTGAACTGGCTGCCGGCCCAATCTGTCCCCTCCGGGTCCTGGTTCGACGGGCAACCCGAGTCCTTTTATCAGCTTACCCCCTCCGGGAGTACCGCTGAACTCTGTGTCTGTTGCTACGTCCGGCCCTAGTGAAGCTGATATCACCTCATGTTTTTCCGGTTGCTGTATTATATATAATGAATACAGCCACGGATCCGGTATCCGTCTTTGCGCCTGTTCTGGGTAGTGATTAATGCTACCCGGTTCTCACAATGTCCTTTTTCTCTGTCCCTCTTCTCCTCAGGCCGGTGATTTGGGCCTGGAAACCGTCATAGGGCTGTTAGAAATTCAGCTGTATGACCTCTCACTTCAGCTCCTTAGCCCAACTGCCATTTCTTCTCTCAGACCAGAATGGATCAAGGGGAGTCTCTGGAGCTCCCCCTTCTGGCCGGAGGTGGTAGTGCAGTCTTGCTATTTTAGTATTTGTATTTACTGTCAGTAACTATTTTTGTGGCAAATACCCCTAGGGGTGCCACATTCCCCCTTAGTTAAGAACAGTACTTCGGGACTGTGGGACGATAACATTTTGAAATAACAATTAATATGTACAGAGTCTTAAAAATGAAAAGTTACAAAAACCACTCAAGGAAACAAAAATAGAGTTCTGTAAAAAGTCACTTCAAATAGCGTCCATTAATACAGTCCTATCCTTGAAGGTACTAGGAAAGGCACTGCACTTTGTGTCCAGGAATTTAGTTCCATTTTTCCAACGAAGTTGTCAATATAAAGTCTAAAGAAAGTTCAAATAGAGCAAAAAGCAAAGTTCAAAAAGCAGTCTTTCCGGAGCTTTGATTTAGTGCCTCCGGGCTGATAACAAGTTCAAGAATATGCAAGAAGTTCATACAGACAAGTCTCTGTAGGTACTGGGCTTAAACGTTGCAGAATGATAACAATGACTATAGTTTTATAATTGGTAATCTGCATACCTGGCCGGTAATTGACCTTGGGTACTACGCTGTGATCTACGTAATAGCGGTGTCTCTTCATGTGGTGTACTACTGTCTACTGCGGATGTAGTATCTGCCCACTCTGCTAAAGATAATTCCATGACTATGGAGTTGGCAAGTCCACCGTGAATGGGATTACTCTGATCAGGAATCTGTTCTTCCTGGCCTGGAACCTCCTGTAGTACGGGGTCAGCCTCTTCCTGTCTTGGGACTTCTGGTATTGGGTTCGGTGTTGGGTAAAAGGCCACCATGGGAACCACTACTGCACCATGGTATGTTAGTAGGGTTTTGGGAAAGTCTCCTGTACAGGTGTGATACATTTCCTCTTCTTTTTCCTTTACTGGTTGAACCTGTATGGGTTGAATAACTTCTGATTCTGGCTGGACAACTTCTGGCTCTATCAATGCTTCCGGACACAATTTAAGATTGTCTCTTGACACTAATACAGATGTTAAGCCTCAGTTTTTGCTAATGAGACACATTTTAGGATTATCCATTCTTGTTGGTAAAACTGTGTAGGGTACGGCTTCCCACTGATTGTCTAGTTTATTGGTTCGACGGTTTCTCTTGAGCACTTGATCACCCGGTCTTAATGGGGTCGCTAGAGCATTCTGGTTGAAAGTTCGCTCTTGTCTTTCTCTAGTTTGCTGAAGGCTTCTTTCCACACTCTCTTGCACTTGGCGATACTGCTTTTGCCGTATGATATCCCAATTGGAGTCTTGGACTTCTGCGTCTGGTTTCAGAATTCCCATTTCTAGATCGATTGGTAATTGGCCGGGTCTTGCACGCATAAGGTAAGCTGGGGTGCAATTGGTGGAACTCACCGGGACATGATTATACAGATCCACCAAGTCAGGCAATTTCTCTGGCCATTGATTCCTTTTTGCCTCAGGTAAAGTCTTTAGTAGTTCTATTACAATATGGTTCATCTTCTCGCATAAGCCGTTTGTTTGTGGATGATAGGCCGCCGTCCGGATCTTTTTGCAACCATACATATTACAGAATTCTCTGAAGATCTCTGATTCAAAGGCAGTACCTTGGTCGGTGAGAACCTGTTCCGGATATCCATGGGGTCTACAAAAGTACGTTTGGAACGCTTTGGCTGCTGTTTTTGCTGTCAGATCTTTTACGGGTACTACTACCAAGAAGCGTGAATAATGGTCCACGATGGTCAAGGCATAGACATAGCCGGACCGGCTTGGTGTCAACTTCACGTGGTCCATGGCTACAAGTTCAAGTGGTTGTTTGGTGATTATGGGCTGCAGTGGTGCTCTTTGGTTCTTTTGATCGTTTCTTCTGAGGTTGCACGGGCCACAATTTCTGCACCACTGTTCGATTGATTTTCTCATCCCGACCCAATAAAATCTTTCTCTTAGAAGTATTTCTAACTTTTTCCAACCGAAGTGACCAGCACCATTATGGTAAGCTTCGAGGACCATCTTGACATCTTGTTTAGGCACGATAATCTGCCAAACCAATTCATGTGTTTTCGGATTGGTGTACCTTCTACAGAGCTTCCCTTGATACAGGAACATTTTGCCTCTCTCTTTCTAGAGTTGATGCGTCTCTTCTGGGGCATCCTCATCGGGATATGCACTTTGCTCAGTTAACAGTTCCTTCACCAACTTCACAGCCGGATTGCTGTCTTGGGTGTCAGCCCATCTATGGTGTGGTAACGGATAAAAATTCACCTCTTGTTGTTTCTGATAGGTACTTGACTGATGATGTTTCGCCTTGGGATGATGGAAGGCTGGTAGTTCAATTTCTTCAAGCTCCCCCGTTTCTTCTTCTACATCTCTCAAGTGTGGCATCCGGGATAGGGCATCGGCATTTCCATTCTTGCGACCTGCTCGATACTTGATCTTGAAGTTGTAATTAGATAACCGGGCTATCCATCGCTGTTCTAACGCACCTAATTTGGCTGTGTCCAGGTGGGTCAACGGATTGTTGTCAGTATAGACAATAAATTCTGCAGCGGCCAGATAGTGTTTGAAACGTTCAGTCACAGCCCAAACTACTGCCAGTAATTCCAATTTGAAGGAGCTATAATTTTCTGGATTTCTTTCAGTAGGCCGGAGCTTTCTACTTGCAAAGGCGATGACTTTCTCCCGACCTTCTTGCTTTTGTGACAGCACCGCTCCTAGACCCACATTACTGGCATCGGTGTAGAGGATGAAAGTTTGATGGTAATCTGGGTATGCCAGAACCTCTTCTCCGGTTAGTGCCTTCTTTAGTTGTTCAAAGGAGTCTTCCCTTTCATCGTTCCACTGAAAAGGAGGGTTTCGGTTTGAAGGTTTCTTCGTCTGCCCTACCAAGGCGTCTTGCAAGGGTGCTGCCAATTTGGTAAATCCTTTTATAAATCTGCGATAGTAACCCACCAATCCCAGGAATTGCCTCACTTCTTTTGCGTTGGTAGGTCTTGGCCAATCCCTTATGGCGCTTATTTTCTCGGGATCCGGTGCTACTCCCTCCGAACTCACGATGTGTCCCAGGTACTGTACCTTTGGCTTGAGAAGGTGACATTTGGATGGCTTGATTTTCATGCCATACCTGGATAAGGCTTCGAACACTTCTGCCAGGCCTATTAAGTGTTGTTCGTAAGTCTTTGAGTAGAAGATCACATCATCTAGGTACAGGAGGACGGTCTCGAAGTTCTTGTGTCCGAGGCAGCATTCCATCAGCCGCTGGAAGGTACCGGATGCATTGCAGAGTCCGAACGGCATGCGATTAAATTCACATAGACCCATTGGTGTGGTGAATGCCGTCTTTTCCTTATCTTTCTCAGCCACAGGGACTTGCCAATACCCGCTTGTTAAGTCTAAGGTGGAAAAATAATTAGCAGATTTCAAAGCAGTCAAGGACTCTTCTATCCTAAGCAAGGGGTAGGCGTCTTTATGGGTGATGTTATTAATCCGCCGGTAGTCTACGCACATTCTCATGGTTCCGTCCTTTTTTTTGACAAGCACTAGAGGGGCCGCCCAGGGGCTACAGCTGTCTCTTATTACCCCGGCCTGTTTCATCTCCCTCAGCATATCTTTTGCACATTGATAGTGAGCGGGCGGTATGGGTCTATATCTTTCTTTTATTGGGGGATGGTCACTGGTGGGGATTGTGTGTTCTACCCCTTCTATCCGTCCGAAGTCCAATGGGTGTTTACTGAAGACTTGTTCATATTCCGTCACTAGCCTATACACCCCTTGTTTTTGATGGGTAGGTGTTGAATTTATGCCCACGTGTAGCTGTTGACACCAATCCTCCAATTCTCCGTCTGAGCCGTTGCCTTCCACCTGACAGGTTGGTTCTAAGGGCTCAATGGTTGTGATGGCATTGTTGTCAACAGTATATAGCTTTGCCACTGTAGCATACCTTGGCAAAGTGACCTCTTCCTCTCCACAGTTCAAAAGTCGTACCGGCACTCGTCCCCGGTGTACCTCGACTACCCCTCGTGCTGTGAGTATAGTGGGCCTGCTGTCGGTGTTCACTGGTTCTATTAAGGCTTGATAATCTTGTCCCTTAGTACCAATGGCTGATCTACACCATACCAGCATTTCTGTTTTTGGTGGGAATACAATAGATGTTGGATCACTTACCCTCACACTGCCGATTTCTCCACCTGCAACTTCTACCTGTTGCCTTAACATCAATACTTTTATTTCCCTCCGGAGAACTCTCTGCTGGCAGGATTGGGCAGTTTCAGCAATTTGCTGTAAGACAGAAATGACTTCGGAAAAGCAGTTCTCTAACACATTCATTCCTATCAATACAGTTGGTTCACAGTTCCGCCGGTCAACATCAACAACAATTATACCCTGTTTCTTCAATTCTACTTTACCAATCTTTATGGTCATCTCCCTGAAACCTAGTTTCGGTACCAACTTACCATTACTGGCCCATATATCTAGTTCAACATCAGAGGGCCCTTTATCATTATCTGCTTCAGCCCAGTACCTCTTATAAAGGATATACGGTATAGATGAAATCTGGGAACCTGTGTCCAGCAAAGCGTTGAGGGGCATTCCGTCCAGCAAGATAGGGATAATGGGTCGTCCTCCGATGTACCTGTCATGCCAGGGTGTTGGGCCTTGAAAGTTCATTCCTGCGAAGCGGCCCGCATTCCCAGGGGATTCCCGTTTAAATCACAATCTCGTGCAAAGTGGCCTGGCTGCTGGCAACGGCGGCAAATGGGCTGTCCATCCGGTTGGTAGCGGTCGCGGGGTCGTCCTCTCCATGTCGGGTATCTCTGGGGTCTCATCCATGGAACATCTTCTCTACGGTTTGCAACTCCATCTTGGGTCCTCTCATCTCCTGCATGGTTTTAGCCATTGAAACAACAACATCAGTTAAAGAGTCAAGCTTTTGTTGAAGAGCCTCATTAGTACTGGGCCCCAGGGGCTTAGCAATGGCCCCGGACATAGCTGATGTCACTGGCACTCTCTGTTGTTGAGGAGCCTCTGCCATGGGTTGCGCAGGCTCCTGATCCCGAGGTGCCTCTGCCAGCTGGAGACGTATAGCGCTCTCCTTTAATTGGGCAAATGTCAATTCAGGGTTCTTAAAAACAAGCATGCTCACATGCCCCCGGTGAGAAGGGGTGTAGAGTCCCTCAATAAATTGATCTCTTAGCAGTTTATCCGCTCCGGTGTTAAAAATGGGTTCAGCCAGTGTAAGTGATTTAAGGGCTTCCTGCAGGTTTAAGGCCAAGTCTCTAACGCCCTCATTAACTTTTTGTTTGCAATTAAAGAATCGTACTTTAGCTTTGCTGCTGGCAGTGGTTTCAAATGTAGCTTTTAATCCAGCAAATATGCGTTCAACAGTGCCTTTTAGATCAGATCAGCTGCCCATGCTGTGACTTCTCGCTTAGCATGGCCACTTAACTGCATCATCAGGAGACTAACACGCTGAACTTCACCCACGGGGAACATGTCAAAATGGGCCAGCATCTTTTCTCTGAAATCGTCAAGGGTATTAGGCTCACCTTCATACATTGGAAGCCATGGGCCACCCTGGGTATATGGCATCAGCACCGGCATGATGGGCGCCACTCCTTGCACCGCTGCGCTACCGGACTCTCTATCGACACTCTGTCTTTCAGCTGCATTAGCGTCGCCGGGTGCTGCGGCGTCTCCGTGCTGCGACATACTGTGCCCCCTTAGTTAATCCGGACCCTTCCGGTCCTCCGCTTCCGTCAGGATAGTGTAGATTCGTTCCGCTGTGCAGCAGGATCGGTTTTCCCCTTGCTCTGACGTCAGAGCGCTCAGCTTGGTGCCGCCCACAATGACACGCCCCCTGCTGCTCCCGCCCGCCGCGCGCTCTGTAATGGCGGATTCTGAAGTTTTTCAGTCAGACTGGGGTTCAGGTGATGGCGTAGCTCAATTAACAGTCTTGTGCCTAACGGTTATGAGGTGATTACCTCAGGGGATGGCGGCCATCTTTACTCCATTATAACCAATGGGGAAAAGTCACTTTCAATAGTTTTCAATGGGGAATGGATTTTTCTTTAATAAAGTCAATTTTCAAGAATTTTCATCCAAGTTTTCACAGTTTTGGGCTCCAATAACGGCACACAATAACCGGTATACGGGCTGGCTAGATCCTGTTCGTGACGCCAATTGTGACGCCCGAGAGACCGGGGTACCCAGCACCGGACCAATGGGGTCTGTCTCTTGAGGGGGATGTCACGGGTGGCTTGACCCGGTGCTGTGGCCTCAGGCAATGCACAGTGTAAAGGGTATCGTGAGGGAACAGGCACTTACTTGATCAGCAGCAGGTTCTCCCAGCGGTGATGATCCCAATCCTGGATAGATGGCTATTGTCCAAATGAAAGACTGAGGCACTGAAACGTTTAACCAGTTTACTTTAACAAAAAAGGATTTACAACCAGTCCTGTCACCGGAGTCTGTATGGGAACTCTGAGTTACTTTGACCCTGCCGGGGTCTTCGCCTCTTATTGTACGCAATATCTGTGTTGCCCTGCTGCTGTATGTGAACTGGCTGCCGGCCCAATCTGTCCCCTCCGGGTCCTGGTTCGACGGGCAACCCGAGTCCTTTTATCAGCTTACCCCCTCCGGGAGTACCGCTGAACTCTGTGTCTGTTGCTGTGTCCGGCCCTAGTGAAGCTGATATCACCTCATGTTTTTCCGGTTGCTGTATTATATATAATGAATACAGCCACGGATCCGGTATCCGTCTTTGCGCCTGTTCTGGGTAGTGATTAATGCTACCCGGTTCTCACAATGTCCTTTTTCTCTGTCCCTCTTCTCCTCAAGCCGGTGATTTGGGCCTGGAAACCGTCATAGGGCTGTTAGAAATTCAGCTGTATGACCTCTCACTTTCAGCTCCTTAGCCCAACTGCCATTTCTTCTCTCAGACCAGAATGGATCAAGGGGAGTCTCTGGAGCTCCCCCTTCTGGCCGGAGGTGGTAGTGCAGTCTTGCTATTTTAGTATTTGTATTTACTGTCAGTAACTATTTTTGTGGCAAATACCCCTAGGGGTGCCACATTTAGCTTATTCTCTACTTCTCTGAACATAATTTGCCATCAAACTCAACCGTACCCAAAAGAATCATGCAGCCCTTTTCTACTCCCCATTTCCTCAAGATGGTTATACCATCATTGTAAATAAGCACCTGTAATTTATGTCACCCCCACCTCACTGTAGATTGTAAGCTCTGAAGAGCAGGATCCGCATTATTTTTGACTGTTTTATATGAACTGCTGACTTGTTAAGCTATGTGGAATGCATTTGCCATATATAAATAAAGGTTAATGGTCACAAAACTTGGCACTCATGAAGCAAATGAAGTGAAGAAGAAAGGTTCCATTTATTGTGCATCCAACATATGTTAAACGTTTTCGGTCCACAAGAGGGCCTTCATCAGAACTAACTGGTTTAGTTGATTAGATGCAGAGTTTCAATATTCCACATATAGGAATCCTATATATAGTGCATGCCCCCAGCAAGGTCGGCCGCATAGCACATATGCACTGCTGCATGCATGCTCCACTCCGGCATTCAGTCATCTTTATCCTCTTCGGGAATACCTACAAAGCGTACTGCTGGGCAACAACTTCTATTTTAGCTTCTCCTCCAATTTTTAGGTGCCTTAGTTACTTTGTTAGCTTTCCTTGCATTCTTGCTAGTTGCTAGGTAAACCAGGTCCTCCCATCTGCTTGTCTACCCTGTAGCCATCTGCTCTTACTTGGCTGTGCTCTTATGTCCATCAGCCGGCCCAGATCGCGCCTGTCAATGCCCATTTGTCTAACACCTGGTCCAGCCCACACCTGCCAGTGCTTTACTGTTCCTCAGCCTATCCAGTGTCCCTACAGTGCCTGTCTGCATTCTTCATCCCTCCTTCAGGCCATAGCAGCCTACCCGATGTAGGGGGTCAGCTGTCACCTTCTGTAGGTGAGCCCTGGAATAGCACCTGGTGCCACCTGCTTGTCCCTCCTTGGGTTGCAGTTTTTACCTGCTGCCACTTATCCAAGTTGGGATTTGGTATGCCACCTAGTTACACCCCTTCAGGGTTTCCGAGGGATGCATCACAGTTGTTCCACCATTTTGCCTGTTACAGGCTATATCTGCTGGGTTGGCTCTAGTGGAAGAGGTGTCAGTCCCTGCTATACTATTTATACTCTATTGCAATTGATGCCACTTTGTTGGTGTCTGCCACTTATTTTTGTAAATGTGTAGACCCCTAGCTGAATCTCCTTCATGTGTGTTGACTGTAGCAGTAGGTACTCTAAAGGTACTGTCACACTTAGCGACGCTGCAGCGATACCGACAACGATCCGGATCGCTGCAGCGTCGCTGTTTGGTCGCTGGAGAGCTGTCACACAGACCGCTTTCCAGCGACCAACGATGCCGGTAACCAGGGTAAACATCGGGTAACTAAGCGCAGAGCCGCGCTTAGTAACCCGATGTTTACCCTGGTTACCATCCTAAAAGTAAAAAAAACAACCACTACATACTTACCTACCGCTGTCTGTCCTCCAGCGCTGTGCTCTGCACTCCTCCTGTACTGTCTGTGTGAGCACAGCGGCCGGAAAGCAGAGCGGTGACGTCACCGCTCTGCTTTCCGGCTGACCGACGCTCACAGCCAGTACAGGAGGAGTGCAGAGCACAGCGCTGGAGGACAGACAGCGGTAGGTAAGTATGTACTGTTTGTTTTTCTTACTTTTAGGATGGTAACCAGGGCAAACATCGGGTTACTAAGCGCGGCCCTGCGCTTAGTTACCCGATGTTTACCCTGGTTACCAGTGAAGACATCGCTGAATCGGTGTCACACACGCCGATTCAGCGATGTCTGCGGGGAGTCCAGCGACCAAATAAAGTTCTGGACTTTCTTCCCCGACCAGCGACAGCACAGCAGGAGCCTGATCGCTGCTGCCTGTCACACTGGACGATATCGCTAGCGAGGACACTGCAACGTCATGGATCGCTAGCGATATCGTCTAGTGTGACGGTACCTTTAGACCATAAGGCCTCCCTTTCCTTGGAGTCAACTACTCGTGTTACTATACTTATATTTTTCTGGCAATAGTAGTTTACGAATCTGATATTTGTGCCACCTGAGTGTGGTTGCGCATGAAAGCAGGTTGAGCTGTTGCATGTGGTATCAGGGCTTCCAGCACAGCAGGCCTACACCAATCCCTCACCCACCTCGTCTAACTGTGACGTTGAATTGAAAGCTGTAAATGCTGTAACAGACCCTGAAACCTTATGCCTGGCTGATTACTGCAGTGACATGCAACAATGTGTACTGTGGGTGAATTGAGGCCACTTTCCTGGTGTTTGCTCCTCATTTGATGTGTTTTGGCAGCTTTTGGGCCCATTTTAATGTGTTGTGTATGAATTTGTTTTTGCCTCCCATTGACTGTAATGGTGTTCAGTTATGTTTGGAAAATATTTGACAAATAAATCAGCGAATATTGCAAATTTTATTCTGAAACAAACATTGAAATATTTGCTCATCTCTAGTCAATATGCAGGAAAGAATGTTTCTTAACATTTTATTTCCTGTAAACTCCAATTTCTCATCGATTTTTAATGCTTTATTGTCAGTCCTTAAAACTGAGTTAAAGTGTGACACCATTGTTCTCAGCAGAGATCTGGAGTCAGATATGTTTCCGGGGGTCTTCCCCATGCTGTTCTCCTTCCATTCAGCACTTTTTTCATCCATTTGAATATTTATACTGCCCCACAGACCTCCTTGAAGGGTCTGCCTGGAAAATGCTTGGATTTCCTATTGACTCCCATTATTCTTGAAATGAGCATTAGAGCATTAGGAATTATTTGCTTCCAGTAATTAGCATCTGAACATTTTAGTTTTCTTTTATACCTAATTATTAACCTTACTTTCATTTTGTGGATTTAAAACATGTTTTATGAAACTCAGTCTTCTCAAAATTGTGGAAATTGTTTTTCTGTTATGTAAAATTTTGATCAAAGTATTACTTTTCACAGGTGCTATATTCATTTATCTTTAGCAATGTATATATAAATTTATATATATATATATATATATACATATTTAGTATCATAACATCTTACACAACAAAGTCTCTATGTTAATTATACTGCACTGTAAATGACGTAGAACAAAACTGCATGCTGAATTACTTTTTTTATTTCCCCCATGTAAAAAAATAATAGCTGTAAAATGCATTAGATATACTCTCAAAAAAATTGAACTTGTCCTGAATAAAACAGCACTTCTTATGTGAATAGAAAAAAACATAATTATGGCTCGTCAAATGCAATAATAAAAAAAGCTGTCATTGAGGCCGAAAATACGGTAGAATTATAACAAAAGGTTAAATAGCACTATTTATCTGAAAATGTTACATTCATTTTATCTGAACACATGCTACATTTAAATCCTTTTAAAGGGAACCTGTTACCCCGTTTTTTGAGATTGAGCTATAAATACTGTTAAATAGGGCCTGCGCTGTGTGTTCCTATAGTGTATGTAGTGTACCCTGATTCCCCACCTATGCTGAGATATAACTTACCAAAGTCGCCGTTTTCGCCTGTCAATCAGGCTGGTCAGGTCGGGAGGGCGTGGTGACATCGCTGGTTCTTCCTCAGCTTTACGTTGGTGGCGTAGTGGCGTAGTGGTGAACAAGCAGCGCGCGATCTGCGCTGTAATCCCTTGCATCGGTGGGGGCGGCCATCTTCCTGGGGCCGCGCGTGCGCAGATCGAGTGCTCTGCTGCACGGGGCTTCAGGAAAATGGCCGCGGGATGCCGCGCATGCGCATTAGAGATAGCGGCGGCCATTTTCCCAAAGCCGAGTTTGCATGCTTTACAGTAGGTATGGTGTTTGATGGATGCAACTCAGTATTCTTTTTCCTCCAAACATGACAAGTTGTGTTTCTACCAAACAGTTCCAGTTTGGTTTCATCAGACCATAGGACATTCTCCCAAAACTCCTCTGGATCATCCAAATGCTCTCTAGCAAACTTCAGATGGGCCCGGACGTGTACTGGCTTAAGCAGTGGGACACGTCTGGCACTGCAGGATCTGAGTCCATGGTGGCGTAGTGTGTTACTTATGGTAGGCCTTGTTACATTGGTCCCAGCTCTCTGCAGTTCGTTCACTAGGTCCCTCCGCGTGGTTCTGGGATTTTTGCTCACCGTTCTTGTGATCATTCTGACCCCACGGGGTGGGATTTTGCGTGGAGCCCCAGATCGAGGGAGATTATCAGTGGTCTTGTATGTCTTCCATTTTCTAATTATTGCTTCCACTGTTGATTTCTTCACTCCAAGCTGGTTGGCTATTGCAGATTCAGTCTTCCCAGCCTGGTGCAGGGCTACAATTTTGTTTCTGGTGTCCTTTGACAGCTCTTTGGTCTTCACCATAGTGGAGTTTGGAGTCAGACTGTTTGAGGGTGTGCACAGGTGTCTTTTTATACTGATAACAAGTTTAAACAGGTGCCATTACTACAGGTAATGAGTGGAGGAAAGAGGAGACTCTTAAAGAAGAAGTTACAGGTCTGTGAGAGCCAGAAATCTTGATTGTTTGTTTCTGACCAAATACTTATTTTCCACCATAATATGCAAATAAAATGATAAAAAAACAGACAATGTGATTTTCTGGATTTTTTTTTCTCAGTTTGTCTCCCATAGTTGAGGTCTACCTATGATGTAAATTACAGACGCCTCTCATCTTTTTAAGTGGTGGAACTTGCACTATTGCTGACTGACTAAATACTTTTTTGCCCCACTGTACATCGACGATATGTTCCTCATCAGGAGCGGAGATGAATCTGCCATCCCAAAATTTATTCAGCATGTTAATACAAAAGAATTGAATCTGAAATTTAGATTTTGTCATAATTCATCTAACATTTATTTCTTAGATTTGAGACTTATAGGTGTTAGGGGTCGAGTTCCCGCCTCTGCACAGGGGGAATCTTGAGCCATCTCCTCTGCAGTCTTCCATTCTTCTCCAGCCGCAGTGGAGCCTGCTCAGTGGAGACGTCAGGGACCCGGCTGAAATAAGCTCCTAGAATACCGGCACCTCCGGTGAGGCGTTTGTATGATTGTATTCAGTGACCCGGCTGAAATAAGCCCCTAGAATACCTCCGGTGTGGAGTTTTTGTGTGATTCTCTGTGTGCGTGACCACTGACTGCCATCAGCTCAGCAGTTAGCTCTGTTCCCCTGTAACGCTAACAGGGCACAGCATGTTCTTTTCTGTGTGACTCAGTGAAGTAACTGAGTTCACTTATACCGCCAAATAGTGCCATCATTTTCTAGCAGCAGGTTGTCACCTGCACGGTGGACCCCAGGCTGCGAACGCACCAATTATTACATCCATATTAACTCGGCGCGTTCCACCAGTCCTTACAATAGGTATCTCTGATATTGTTATTTATAATTCCATGTTCTGTAAAGCACATCCTGGAAATACCATTATGCATGTTTATAGCAGTTATTGAAAATATGTTGCCAAGTCAATTCCTATAGGAGAATTCATCAGAGTACAAAGGAATTGCAGTGATCCTCTTTATTGTATTAAAAAACTGATCAACTAAGTGCAAGACTCCAAAACGGTGATTATCCTTCTTAAATGCTTCACAAAGCCCGTAATATAGTTAAACATAAAAAATCTTATTGACCTCATTAATTATAATAGATCTCATGACCATGCTAACAAACTTTACAAACCAATACCATTAACTCAATATAGTCCACGGTTCAGCAATATCAAGCACATTATTTATAAATACTAACCAGTATTATTGGAAGATGAGATTCTTACTTCCAGGCTGCAGTCCGGCTGCATAATGGTCGCAGAGAATGCACCCTCGCTGGTAACATCATTTCTCCCAGATATTTTAGTTCTCGCCACTTGAATAGAACTTGGTTTAGTTTCATATGTTTTTTTCTGTTACGGTGCTGAATGATGCAAGCCGTGCAAATCTGCATTTCAATGCGCCACGTTTTCAAATCATACTAACACTCAGACTTGGCAGTGTGGGTGACCACATCACCTATGTCAAATTGACTCTACAGATTTTCGGTCTTGAAAAGGTTAATAGACCAACTCTCAGGAGAGACATGAGGAGAGGCCTCCTGATAAAGGAAGCCTTCTGGATCTTTAACCTTCACCCTAGATTCCCTGAAGGTTTGAGCCTTCTAGTGAAATTATGTATGATTATTCAATTTCCTCATTATGTTTTTCTACATGCATATTTTCTTTTCCTTGTCCACATTTTAAAATCCTTTGGATTCAATATTGTGATTTTATCCCCATTATTATTTTCCTTATGTTTCTTCTTTTTCTCCTTGATCACATGGCTTGTCCCATTTGATTTGTCTGCCTGATTAAAAAAGCCTGTTTGGTAATTTTTACGATAAGCTTTAACAAAGACGTTGGCTTACGTTCGAAACGTGTTGCTTTCTGTCTCACCATTATGGCTGATATTTTGACATTTGACATTTGAATAAATGTGATATTTTACCACGGGCTGGAATTGTTTTTTACCTTTTTCTCTTCTAGACGCATCAACAATCCTGCAGAGTTTTTCAAAACCATCTGAATTAGGTTGTGTTAGACCTCACTCGTTATATAGTTCAATATTTTTTTGCTTCTTTTTAATCCGTATTGCACACCAAAAATATGTAACAAATCTGCCGCATCTGAACAGGGTTGAATATCCTATATACTCAAGTCATACGCACATTCATTCAGAAGGCTTAGAGATAGCAATTTGTTTGACAGAATCATCACTCTGAAGACTGGTCTGTCATTTTATTCCCTAGAGTCTCTACGGGATTCAGTAAAGCTGTTATTTTCTTGTGGCAAAAATTATATATATTATTGACATCAACCAGATCTCTAGGGTGAGCGTCCTGATTGTCATATGCCGGAATTGAGATACTGGGGTTAAATGCAGCTACTTGTACATTTTCAGAAATTGAGTGAAATTATGCTGAAACACTGCTATAATAATTCTCAATATTATCATTATGCCTCTAAGAGTAGGGTCACAAGACCATTTTCTCCACATCCAAGAAAAAATGTCAAATTATTCTGATCATAGTGTTGTCAGGATACAATCAGTTCCTCGGATGTGAAGAGAAAGAAATAAAATAAAAAAATCTCCACCTTCTCCATTCTGTCCATCCATCAAAATTGGATCGCACTTGGATGTCATATGAGAGCAATCCGATTTTTTACCACAGACTTGAATTGCTAGCTTTAATCCAACACTCAGATCAAAATAAATTATGTCTACATTTTTTTCCGTGAACCACTTTGGCTTTGGAAAAAAGTAGGACATTTGCACAGACCCATAAACTATCATAGGTATGAGTGCTATCCGTGAAAACCAGAGATAGCACTCTTGTGAAAAAATCAGTAGTGTGCACAAGCCCATAAATTCATAAGGCAGTATCTGTATTTCCTGGTGTACTCTCCTTTAATTTTGATTCCAGAGACTGTAACACTTTTTAACTTGCTACTTTAATCATATCATTTGTAACCTATTGACAAGGCACTAGAGAAATATTTATGAACACGGGCAAGGATCAGTCTAAGAGTTTGCTAAATATGCCATCTGCTTACAACATACTCTTGGATATTTTAAGATGTAATATTTAATTGGGAAAGAAATTTTGATTTTTGAAAATATTGTAGATTAATAATTAGAATACTAACTGGAGACTGTGTCTTCTGCAAGATTCAAACTTCAGTGTTCCCAATGAACCAGCGTTTAAATGCATCACTCTGAATTAATTCTGTTCAAAACTTTGAAGGGCTTCTCCTATTAAGCACTTTATAGCACTTATTAATGTGGTTGGGGGGGTCTAATCACTTAATTGGTGACTGTCTAGAAACATGGAAAAGTAAAGTGTCAGTTTATGTTTCTTTAGCCCAGCAGAGGATTTAATTCTGGGCATAACTTACATGAAAATGGAAATTGGTCATATCCACTTTTAATTGCATCTGGACAGAAACACTTGAAGGTACCTGTGCAAGAAGATTATATAGACCTTTTGATCTCTAATAGTTTAAAGAGCACCCAATTAAT
Organism: Ranitomeya imitator; assembly: GCF_032444005.1. Classification (NCBI taxonomy): domain Eukaryota; kingdom Metazoa; phylum Chordata; class Amphibia; order Anura; family Dendrobatidae; genus Ranitomeya; species Ranitomeya imitator. The sequence continues at coordinate 72,014,719 of NC_091290.1, read as the reverse complement.
GTAATTAACCAGTCAATTTGAGACATAAAATGTATTTAAAATGTATTTAATTAATTCCACCCCTGACATAAAATAACTCAAAATTACTACATTGTTGCATTGAGCCTCTACTGTATTATTAACTAGGTTACATGCACCTGCTGCACATATGGTACGGATGCCCATGTATTGCTCATTCAGGACATACTGTGTCATCATTCAGATTGAGAGTGATCTTTGTGCATCAACACATAGAGATAGGCCCTAGTAACAAGTGACTGATAGCATAAATTTATTGTGGCAGATACATACCATACAAAAAAATTCCAATTAACCAGAAAAATATGTAAAAAGTGTAGCACAAGAATCAGAGCCAGTTTTAGGCAAAGTGGGGCCCTAGGCAAAAGTTTAAAATGGAGCTCCAAATGCTAACATATTGCACATCACACAGAAGCATTTTTGTTGTATTTTCAAACATGCCACCATCACACCCATCCTCAAAAAAGCTAACCTTGACCCAACTGGATCATGTTCCTTCCTCTGAATCAACATGTTAGGGCATGTTAGGTTAGGCTATGGGTTGAACTAGATGGACTTAAAGTCTTCCTTCAACCTTAATAACTATGTAACTATGTAACTGCTATGCCCAGCTATCGCCCCATATCACTGCTCCTGTTTGCTTCCAAACTCCTTGAGCAGTATGTCCATGGTCAACTTTCCTCCCACCTCTCATCTAACTCTCTCCTTGACAACCTCCAATCTGGCTTCCACCCCCACCACTCCACCGAAACTGCTCTGACCAAAATTACTAATGACTTACAGCCAAAGCTAACAGAAAGTTCTCCATCCTCCTCCTTCTCGATCTGTCCTCTGCTTTCGACACAGTCAACCACCTCCTACAGATTCTTTCTTCCCTCGGCATCAAAGGCCTTGCCCTGTCCTGGATTGCCTCATACCTTTCCGACTGCACATTTAGCATTTCCCACTCCCACACTACCTCCTCACCCCGCCCCCTCTCTGTTGGAGTCCATCAAGGCTCTGTCCTAGGGCCTCTACTTTTTACCATCTATCTTGGCCTAGGACAACTCATAAACTCCCATAGCTTCCAGTACCACCTATATGCGGACGACACTCAGATCTACCTCTCTGGCTCACATGTCGCCTCTCTTCTGTCCAGAATCCCGGAGTGTCTGTCAGACATATCCTCCCTCTTCAACTCTCGCTTCCTAAAACTCAATGTAGACAAAACCGAATTCATCATCTTTCCCCCATCTCGCGTATCCCCCCTACCTGATCTATCTATTATAGTAAACGGCATCATGCTCTCTCCCGCACCTGAAATCTGCTGCCTCGGCTAACTCTCGATACTGCCCTGTCCTTCTAACCGCACGTCCAAACTCTTGCCACCTCCTGTCGCCTCCAACTCAAAAATATTGACAGAATCTGTCCCTTCCTCAGCCAACAATCTACTAAAACTCTTGTGCATGCCCTCATCATTTCCTGCCTCGATTACTGCAACACCCTCCTCTGTGGCCTCCCTGCTAACTCCCTTGCACCACTCCAGTCTGTCCTCAACTCTGCTGCTCGGCTAATCCACCTTTCTCCTCGATACTCCCCTGCTTCTCCTTTCTGAAAATCCCTCCACTGGCTCCCAATTCCCCAACAAATCCAGTTCAAACTACTAACACTGATCTACAAAGCCATCCACAACCTGTCCCCTCCCTATATCTCTGAACTAATCTCCCACAATCATCCCTCACATAATCTTTGATCCTCTCAAGACCTCCTACTCTCCTCCACACTTATTCGTTCCTCACACAACCGCCTCCAAGATTTATCCCGAATATCCCCCATCCTCTGGAATTCCACGCCTCAACACGTCCGATTATCCACCACCCTCGGATCCTTTAGATGGAACCTGAAAACCCATCTCTTCAGGAAAGCCTACAACCTGCAATAACCATTCTGCTGCCTCACCAACCGCCCGAGCTGCCGCCATGTCACCGACCACCCGATCTGCTGCCATGTCACCGGCCACTCGAGCTGCCGCCACGACCACCCAAGCTGCTGCCACGACCACCCAAGCTGCCGCCTCACCACCACCAGTGCTGCAGCACACCAACCTCCTGTCTCTTCCCCATTATCTTGAAGACTGTAAGTCCGCAAGGACAGGGTCCTCTCCCCTCTGTACCAGTCTGTCACTGTAAATTTGTTTACTGTTAACGATATCTATAACCTTGTATGTAACCTCTTTTCACATGTACAGCACCATGGAATTAATGGTGCTATATAAGTAAATAATAATAATGATCTGAGTTCAGGTCGCTAAACTAGTCTGATCAACAATAGTGAAGTTGTTCGACGCTTGTTTCCTGGCCTCTTTACACCAACTGAAAAAGAATGATGGGAACAGAACACTCACTATTAGATCAATCTGTCCCCATACAGCATCATGTTATCAGCAGCACATCTACAGTTTACACTGACGATGTGCTGCTTAGAACAAGGATTTTATGTTCCGGCATAAACAATCCAATCACTCGATGAATATGCAGCATTTTGCTTGTTTAGTATAGTACACCCCAAAGTCCTCCATATATTATAATGTGCACCACAGTCCTTCATATTGTAAAATGCACACCCCGTAGTCCTCCATATAATATAATGTGCCCCATAGTCCTCCATATAGTAAAATACACTCCCCATAGTCCTCCATATAGTATAATACACTCCCTATAATCCTCCATATATTAAAAAACACTCCAAAGTCCTTCATATAGTATTATACACTTCCCATAGTCCTCCATATAGTATAGTACACCTCTCATAGTCCTCCATATATTAAAATACACTGCTCAGTCCTCCATGTAGTATAATACACTCCTCAGTCCTCCATATAGTATAATACACTCCTCATAGTCCTTCATATATTGAAATACACTGCTCAGTCCTCTATATAGTATAATACACTCCTCATAGTGTTCCATATAGAATAATGCACCACCATAGTCATACATGTAGTACAATTCACTTCTCATAGCATAATGCACCCCATAGTTCTTCATATAGTATAATGTATTCCCCATAGTCATCAATACAGTGTAATGTAGCCTACATATAGTTTAATGCAGCCACCCCATAGAGCAAAATGCAGCCACCCCACAGAGTATAATGCAGCCACCCCACAGAATATAATGTAGTTCCCTCAGAGTACAATGCAGCACCACCATACAATATAATGTAACCCCCATAGAATATAATGCAGCCCCCCTCATAGTATAATGCAGCCCCACCATAGAATATATGGTAGCCCCACAGAATACATTGCAGCCCCTCCATAGAAGCAGGCCCAATATATAGTGTAATGAAGCCCCCATACAATATAGTCTAGTCCCCCATAGAATATAATGCAGCCCCCATAAAATACAATGTAGCCCCCTCATATAGTATAATGTAGCCCCCTCATAGAGTATGAGTATAAAATATAATATAGCCCCCATAGAATAAAATATAGCCCACCTCCCCAAAAAATACAATGTAGCCCCATCAAAGAGTATGATGCAATTCTCCCTCATAGAATATAATACAGCCCTCCATAGAATATAATATAGTCCACCTCCCCATAAAATATTATGTAGCCCTCCATAGAATATAATACAGCCCACCTCCCCATAGAATATAATGTAGCCAAATCAATGAGTATGATGCAATTACCCTTGATAGAATATAATAAATATAACAAAGCCCCCATAGAATATAATGTAGCCCCCATAGAATATAATACAGCCCACCTCCCCATAGAATATAATGTAGCCCCCATAGAATAAAATACAGCCCAACTCCCCAAAGAATATAATGCAGCCCCATCAAAGAGTATGATGCAATCCTCCCTCATAGAATATAATACAGACCCCCCAGAGAATATAATATAGCCCCAAAGAGAATAGAATACAGCCCACCTCCCCATAGAATATAATGTAGCCCCAAAGAGTATGGGTGGTTTCACATTTGCGTTTTTTTTTTGTGTTTTTGTGGTAAAAAACGCAAAAAAAGCATGCTTTTTTTCCTATACTTTACATTAAAAACGCATGCGTTTTTTTTGCATGCATTTGGACGCGTTTTTGCAGCACATGCGTTTTTTATCTGCATGCGTTTTGTTGCAGAAATGCAACATGTAGTAATTTTAGCGGCGTTTTTTTTTGCCGCGAAAAAAAGCATGCGTTTTTTCGTGGAAAAAAAACGTATTGATGTCTATGTAAACGCATGCGTTCTTAAGCACATGCGTTTGCATGCGTTTTTATAGAAAAACACAAGAATACACACTTATAAGCCACCCCACAACCCTAACCCTAAAACACAAACTCTAACACAAACTCTAACACAAACTGTAACACAAACTCTAACACAAATCCTAACACAAACCCTAACCCTAACCCTAGGGATCCTAACCCTAACCCTAACACAAACCCTAATCCTAACACTAACCCTAAAACACAAACTCTAACCCAAACTGTAACACAAACTCTAACACAAACTCTAACACAAACTCTAACACAAACTGTGACACAAACTCTAACACAAACTCTAACACAAACTGTAACACAAACTCTAACACAAACCCTAAAACAAACCCTAAACCTAACCCTTACCCTAGGGATCCTAACCCTAACACAAACCCTAACCCTAAAACACAAACTCTAACCCAAACTGTAACACAAACTGTAACACAAACTGTAACACAAACTGTAACACAAACTGTAACACAAACTGTAACACAAACCCTAACCCTAACCCTAGGGATCCTAACCCTAACCCTAACACAAACCCTAACCCTAACCCTAAAACACAAACTCTAACACAAACTCTAACACAAACTCTAACAAAAACTCTAACACAAACTCTAACACAAACTCTAGCACAAACTCTAGCACAAACTCTAACACAAACTGTAACACAAACTCTAACACAAACCCTAACCCTAACCCTAAAACACAAACTCTAACACAACCTCTAACACAAACTGTAACACAAACTCTAACACAAACCCTAAACCTAACCCTAACCCTAACCCTAGGGATTCTAAGCCTAACCCTAACACAAACCCTAACCCTAACACTAACCCTAAAACACAAACTCTAACCCAAACTGTAACCCAAACTGTAACACAAACTCTAACACAAACCCTAAAACAAACCATAAAACCTAACCCTAACCCTAGGGATCCTAACCCTAACCCTAACACAAACCCTAACCCTAACCCTAAAACACAAACTCTAACCCAAACTGTAACACAAACTGTAACACAAACTGTAACACAAACTGTAACACAAACTCTAACACAAACCCTAACCCTAACCCTAGGGATCCTAACCCTAACCCTAACACAAACCCTAACCCTAACCCTAAAACACAAACTCTAACACAAACTCTAACACAAACTCTAACACAAACTCTAGCACAAACTCTAGCACAAACTCTAACACAAACTCTAACACAAACCCTAAACCTAACCCTAACCCTAACCCTAGGGATCCTAAGCCTAACCCTAACACAAACCCTAACCCTAACCCTAAAACACAAACTCTAACACAAACTCTAACACAAACTCTAACACAAACTGTAACACAAACTCTAACACAAACTGTAACACAAACTGTAACACAAACTGTAACACAAACTCTAACACAAACCCTAAAACAAACCCTAAACCTAACCCTTACCCTAGGGATCCTAACCCTAACACAAACCCTAACCCTAAAACACAAACTCTAACCCAAACTGTAACACAAACTGTAACACAAACTGTAACACAAACTGTAACACAAACTCTAACACAAACTGTAACACAAACTGTAACACAAACTGTAACACAAACTCTAACACAAACTCTAACACAAACTGTAACACAAACTCTAACACAAACTGTAACACAAACTGTAACACAAACTGTAACACAAACTCTAACACAAACCCTAAAACAAACCCTAAACCTAACCCTTACCCTAGGGATCCTAACCCTAACACAAACCCTAACCCTAAAACACAAACTCTAACCCAAACTGTAACACAAACTGTAACACAAACTGTAACACAAACTGTAACACAAATTCTAGCACAAACTGTAACACAAACTGTAACACAAACTGTAACACAAACTGTAACACAAACTCTAACACAAACCCTAACCCTAACCCTAGGGATCCTAACCCTAACCCTAACACAAACCCTAACCCTAACCCTAAAACACAAACTCTAACACAAACTCTAACACAAACTCTAACAAAAACTCTAACACAAACTCTAACACAAACTCTAGCACAAACTCTAGCACAAACTCTAACACAAACTGTAACACAAACTCTAACACAAACCCTAACCCTAACCCTAAAACACAAACTCTAACACAACCTCTAACACAAACTGTAACACAAACTCTAACACAAACCCTAAACCTAACCCTAACCCTAACCCTAGGGATTCTAAGCCTAACCCTAACACAAACCCTAACCCTAACACTAACCCTAAAACACAAACTCTAACCCAAACTGTAACCCAAACTGTAACACAAACTCTAACACAAACCCTAAAACAAACCATAAAACCTAACCCTAACCCTAGGGATCCTAACCCTAACCCTAACACAAACCCTAACCCTAACCCTAAAACACAAACTCTAACCCAAACTGTAACACAAACTGTAACACAAACTGTAACACAAACTGTAACACAAACTCTAACACAAACCCTAACCCTAACCCTAGGGATCCTAACCCTAACCCTAACACAAACCCTAACCCTAAAACACAAACTCTAACACAAACTCTAACACAAACTCTAACACAAACTCTAGCACAAACTCTAGCACAAACTCTAACACAAACTCTAACACAAACTGTAACACAAACTCAAACACAAACCCTAAACCTAACCCTAACCCTAACCCTAGGGATCCTAAGCCTAACCCTAACACAAACCCTAACCCTAACCCTAAAACACAAACTCTAACACAAACTGTAACACAAACTCTAACACAAACTGTAACACAAACTGTAACACAAACTGTAACACAAACTCTAACACAAACCCTAAAACAAACCCTAAACCTAATCCTTACCCTAGGGATCCTAACCCTAACACAAACCCTAACCCTAAAACACAAACTCTAACCCAAACTGTAACACAAACTGTAACACAAACTGTAACACAAACTGTAACACAAACTCTAACACAAACTGTAACACAAACTGTAACACAAACTGTAACACAAACTCTAACACAAACTCTAACACAAACTGTAACACAAACTCTAACACAAACTGTAACACAAACTGTAACACAAACTGTAACACAAACTCTAACACAAACCCTAAAACAAACCCTAAACCTAACCCTTACCCTAGGGATCCTAACCCTAACACAAACCCTAACCCTAAAACACAAACTCTAACCCAAACTGTAACACAAACTGTAACACAAACTGTAACACAAACTGTAACACAAACTCTAGCACAAACTGTAACACAAACTGTAACACAAACTGTAACACAAACTCTAACACAAACCCTAACCCTAACCCTAGGGATCCTAACCCTAACCCTAACACAAACCCTAACCCTAACCCTAAAACACAAACTCTAACACAAACTCTAACACAAACTCTAACAAAAACTCTAACACAAACTCTAACACAAACTCTAGCACAAACTCTAGCACAAACTCTAACACAAACTGTAACACAAACTCTAACACAAACCCTAACCCTAAAACACAAACTCTAACACAACCTCTAACACAAACTGTAACACAAACTCTAACACAAACCCTAAACCTAACCCTAACCCTAACCCTAGGGATTCTAAGCCTAACCCTAACACAAACCCTAACCCTAACACTAACCCTAAAACACAAACTCTAACCCAAACTGTAACCCAAACTGTAACACAAACTCTAACACAAACCCTAAAACAAACCATAAAACCTAACCCTAACCCTAGGGATCCTAACCCTAACCCTAACACAAATCCTAACCCTAACCCTAAAACACAAACTCTAACCCAAACTGTAACACAAACTGTAACACAAACTGTAACACAAACTATAACACAAACTCTAACACAAACCCTAACCCTAACCCTAGGGATCCTAACCCTAACCCTAACACAAACCCTAACCCTAAAACACAAACTCTAACACAAACTCTAACACAAACTCTAACACAAACTCTAGCACAAACTCTAGCACAAACTCTAACACAAACTCTAACACAAACTGTAACACAAACTCTAACACAAACCCTAAACCTAACCCTAACCCTAACCCTAGGGATCCTAAGCCTAACCCTAACACAAACCCTAACCCTAACCCTAAAACACAAACTCTAACACAAACTCTAACACAAACTCTAACACAAACTGTAACACAAACTCTAACACAAACTGTAACACAAACTGTAACACAAACTGTAACACAAATTCTAACACAAACCCTAACCCTAGGGATCCTAACCCTAACCCTAACACAAACCCTAACCCTAACCCTAAAACACAAACTCTAACACAAACTCTAGCACAAACTCTAACACAAACTCTAACACAAACTGTAACACAAACTCTAACACAAACCCTAAACCTAACCCTAACCCTAACCCTAGGGATCCTAAGCCTAACCCTAACACAAACCCTAACCCTAACCCTAAAACACAAACTGTAACACAAACTGTAACACAAACTGTAACACAAACTGTAACACAAATTCTAACACAAACCCTAACCCTAGGCATCCTAACCCTAACCCTAACACAAACCCTAACCCTAACCCTAAAACACAAACTCTAACACAAACTGTAACACAAACTCTAACACAACTCTAACACAAACTGTAACAAAAACTCTAACACAAACCCTAAACCTAACCCTAACCCTAACCCTAGGGATCCTAAGCCTAACCCTAACACAAACCCTAACCCTAACCCTAAAACACAAACTCTAACACAAACTCTAACACAAACTGTAACACAAACTCTAACACAAACTCTAACACAAACTCTAACACAAACTCTAACGCAAACCCTAAACCTAACCCTATGGATGCTAAGCCTAACCCTAAAACAAACCCTAACCCTATTCCTAACCGTAAAACACGAACTCTAACACAAACTCTAACTGTAACACAAACTCTAACACAAACTCTAACACAAACTGTAACACAAACTCTAACACAAACCCTAACCCTATGGATCCTAACCCTAACACAAACCCTAACCCTAACACACAAACTCTAACCCAAACTGTAACACAAACTCTAACACAATCTCTAACACAAACTCTAACACAAACTGTAACACAAACTCTAACACAAACTCTAACACAAACTGTAACACAAACTCTAACACAAATCCTAACACAAACCCTAACCCTAACCCTTACCCTAGGGATCCTAACCCTAACCCTAACACAAACCCTAACCCTAACCCTAACCCTAAAACACAAACTGTAACCCAAACTGTAACACAAACTCTAACACAAACTCTAACACAAACTGTAACACAAACTCTAACACAAACTCTAACACAAACTCTAACACAAACTGTAACACAAACTCTAACACAAACTGTAACACAAACTCTAACACAAACCCTAACCCTAACCCTAACCATAACCCTAGCCCAAACCCTAACCGTAAACCTAGCCCTAACCCTAACCCTAACCCTAGAGATCCTAACCCTAACCCTAGAGTTAGGGTTAGGGTTAGGATCCCTTGGGGTTAGGGTTAGGGTTACGGTTAGGGTTAGGGTTTGTGTTAAAGTTAGGGTTAGGATCCCTAGGGTTAGGGTTAGGGTTTGTGTTAGGGTTAGGATTCCTAGGGTTACTAGGGATCCTAACCCTAACCCTAGGTATTTATGTTTATAGTGGGTTTTCTAGTTGATTTTGATGATTGGCAGCTGTCACACACTTCTCATCATGCGTTTCAAAAACGCAAACGCAGGAAAAAATGCGTTTAAACGTGTTTTTGCACCAAATGCGTTTGCGTTTAAAACGCTGCGTTTTAAAACGCAAGTGTGAAACCAGCCTATGATGCAATGCTCCCTCATAGAATATAATACAGTGCCCCATAGAATAGAATATAGCCCCCCATAGAATATAATACAGTCCACCTCCCCATAAAATATTATGTAGTCCTCCATAGAATATAATACAGCCCACCATCCCATAGAATATAATGTAGCCCCATCAAAGAGTATGATGCAATCACCCCTGATAGAATATAATAAATATAATGAAGCCCCCATAGAATATAATGTAGCTCCCAAAGAATATAATCTAGCTCACATCCCCATAGAATATAATGTACCCCCATAGAATATAATACAGCCCAACTCCCCACAGAATATAATGTAGCCCCCATAGAATAAAATACAGCCCACCTCCCCAAAGAATATAATGTAGCCCCATCAAAGAGTATGATGCAATCCTCCCTCACAGAATATAATACAGCCCCCCCTTAGAATATAATGTAGCCTCACATAGAATATAATACAGCCTACATTCCCATAGAATATAATGTAGCCCCCCATAGAATATAATACAGCCCACCTCCCCACAGAATATAATGTAGCCCTCCATAGAATATAAGACAGCCCATCTCCCCATAGAATATAATGTAGCCCCATCAAATAGTATAATGCAATGTTCCTTCATAAAATATAATTCAGCCCCCAATAGAATATAATGTACCCCCATAGAATATAATACAGCCCAACTCCCCATAGAATATAATGTAGCCCCCATAGAATAAAATACAGCCCACCTCCCCAAAGAATATAATGTAGCCCCATCAAAGAGAATGATGCAATCCTCCCTCATAGAATATAATACAGCCCCCCTTAGAATTTAATGTAGCCTCACGTAGAATATAATACAGCCCACATTCCCATAGAATATAATGTAGCCCCCCATAGAATATAATACAGCCCACCTCCCCACCGAATATAATGTTGCCCCATCAAATAGTATGATGCAATGTTCCTTCATAAAATATAATTCAGCCCCCAATAGAATATAATGTATCCCCATAGAATATAATACAGTCCAACTCCCCATAGAATATAATGTAGCCCCCATAGAATAAAATACAGCCCACCTCCACAAAGAATATAATGTAGCCCCATCAAAGAGTATGATGCAATCCTCCCTCATAGAATATAATACAGCCCCCCCTTAGAATATAATGTAGCCTCACGTAGAATATAATACAGCCCACCTCCCCATAGAATATAATGTAGCCCCATCAAATAGTATGATGCAATGTTCCCTCATAAAATATAATTCAGCCCCCAATAGAATATAATGTAGCCCCCATAGAATATAATACAGCTCACCTTCCCATAGAATATAATGTAGCCCCCCATAGAATATAATACAGCACATATCCCCATAGAATATAATGTAGCTCCCCATAGAGTATAATACAGCCCATGTCCCCATAGAATATACAGTACACCCCCCGAGAATGGCCCCACTGTCCAGCACTCAAAGATATATTTAAAAAAAAAAAAACACAATCTTCACCTCAACTCATGCCCTGCACTGCTCCAGGCTTTCCTCCGGTCTCAGCGGCTGCACTGCCCAGATCCGGCACACTGCAGGTGTGCGATGAAGTGTCGTTATTGCGCACCCACAGTGTCAGAGGCAGAGGGGAGTGATGAGAGAGGGAGCATCACCTAATGCTCTCTCCTCCATCATTGCTTGGAACTGTACCAGCGTCATTATGATGCCTCTATAATTAAATGCAGTGGGGTAATCGACGCTGGTGGCAGGTGGGCCCCCCAAACTAATGGGCCCTATAGCGGCTGCATGATGTGCCACTATTAGTGGCATGCCGCTGGGGGGGTCACTGGGAAAGCGGGAGTCCTAGGCAGATGCCTGTTCTGCCTGCCGCTAACGCTGGCCCTGACAAGAATATATATCTATATATATATATATATATATATATATATATATATATATATATCTGGTATAGTCTTAAGTTCAACCACCAAATTTTTCCATCTGCATCTTGCTTCTTGAATATTGTCTTTTTGAGCCAGTTCTTCAATTTCTAATGATTAATGTGTTTGTCTTCTACCCTGACTCAATTACTGGTTGTACCATAAAAGCATAAGTGTAATGCCTCAAAAGAACCCCATAAACCTTTTCCACCAAGTTTCATATTTTGTGCCTTTCTGCCTCGTTTCCGGTGCTCTGGCATCAGCTCTGCTGTCATAGTAATCAAGTCCTGTTCAGATTCCTCTTCTCAATTCAGACAAAATTTCCCATCATTCCTTGTGTTGGGCTGCAAGCCAGCAGTGAGCACACTCTCTGTGACTCTGCCGAAACCCCTCCTACTTCCCCACTAGTGTGTCACACACAGCCAGAGCTTATGACACTGTTACAGGGAATAGAAGTAATGCACAAAGCACCAGAACACCAGTCCTAGAAATAATAATTATTAGCCCTTACCGTCCCTCACTGATGGATGGATAGATAATTGTGATTGAATGGTTATACAAAGATTCTATAGATAGGATGGATGGATTGAATCGGGAAAGAGATATGAAAGTGCTTATATGACAGAGGGAAGATAGCAGGGTGTATATACATTTCACAGGGTGTACAGTAATGTGTGTACATATATTTAAACTCTGCCATATACAGACAGATAGATACAAGGTCTCATGTGGCTGCAGTGGGAGCTGTGTCTGCAGCAGCTGCATGCACAGGAACAGTGTGAGCGCCACTAAATAGAGACACACCCACTCACATGGCAAGCTCCACCCTCCCACTCACAAGTGACGGTAACAAGTCAGTTCCAGAGTCCAGAATGAAGGGACATTTCTATGTGACATCACAGAAAGCAGGAGATTCTCAGCTAGAGATAATGTGACCAGAACAGCAGCTCAGATAACAGCTCAGGTTACAGAAGGATTTGGAAGCCAGATATGTAGTAAAGTGCTTATATAATGCAGTTAGTCAACATGAAAGGGACTTGTAAAGTAGCGGGCAACCCTTTAATAAAACACTTCTCTTTTGTTGTGTTTGATATTGGTCTAGTACTGCATACTTAAATTGGTATTTATATTGTGATGTGTGGAGATTAGTGATGAATGAACATTAAAATGCTTGTTACTTGAATTGAGCAGTTCGGATGCTCGGAAGGGTTCGACTCGAGTAACGAGTATAATGGAAGTCAATAGGTAACTTTAACTTTTTTTCCAGAATCCCTTAACAGGATTGCAAGGGAGGCAGGAAAATCAATTAATTGGATAAAATGGAATGTGGACAGCATAGGGAAGATGCATGGACGCATTTCTGACTTTCAGGTCGTTGCTGCTAAAAATGTTGTAAGAGAATTACTCCACTTTTATGGGCTGACAATAAAACATACAGATTTCTGAGGGTGACAGCACCACCGTAGAACACGGCAAGGTGCCAGGAGTTCGCTCTGCTGGTTCTGTGTTAACTCAAACAAGCTGAGCTTTGCAGAGCCGACTGCTCCGCAAGTTGTAAACTCAAAACTGACACACCCAACTCTCTGCTGTAGGGGATTTAACTTGTCCGTAGGCCACAAGGAAAATCCAGCCAGAAGAGGAAACTGACCTCCTCGCTACCTTTCTGTAGTACGTTTCAAAAATAAAAGCCCATGGCAGGTTTTTCTAACTCTGCCCTGAATAAATAGCTTGTCCAAGACTACATTTACTTTTATTCTGCATTGCAATCACAGCTACGCCTGTGACTGCAATGCACTCCAGCAGCCTCAACTCGCTTCTGAGCGCATCTTAGGGGACACATTGCAACCCTCGCAAATAACTCCAGTCTCTGCTTCACATACCCCCTTTATTCAAACTTGGGGGTTAAACATTTGTCACCATACAGGGGGGCATCTGCATTTCCCTGATGTCTTCCCTGCCCAATGTTCCACGGTAAAAGAGAAATTTTACAAAGACAAGAACTATCGGGTGAGCTGCGCATTTCAGTCCTTGGCATTCGTCATCCAGACCAAGGGTGAATGAACTGTCACCAAGCAAATCGGTTGACCGAGCAAATAATAGCATAGGGACTCCAAGGCCCACTTAATGGCCAGGCACTCCTTCTCCACTATACTATATTTTTTCTCAGCCAGGGTGAGTTTCCTACTTAGGTAGGTGACCAGATGCTTCTCTCCATCCACGTCGTGTGGTAGGACTGCTCCTAGGCCCACGTTAGAGGCATCTGTCTGCACAATGAAGCATTTCTGAAAGTTGGAGCTAATGAGGACAGGCTGTCTGCACAGTGCCACTTTCATGGATTAGTATGCTTCCTCTGCCTGGGGGTTCCACCCAACCATGACCGACTTCTTTCCCATGAGGAGATCGGTAAGGGATGTTGTTCTTCCCAAAAATTAGGTATAAACCTCCGGTAATACCCAATGATTCTGAGAAATACTCTTGCCTGTTTGGTGGTAACAGGTCAGTTCTGAATGGCCTCGATTTTGTTTATTTGGGGTTTCATAACCCCATGGCCGATCACGTAACCCAAGTACCGGGCATCATTGAGCCCTATCGCACATTTCTTGGGATTCACTGTCAAGCCCGCAGCTCTGAGCGAATCTACTACCGCTTGTTCCTGGGACAAGTGGGTATGCCATTCAGTACTAAAGATGATGACGTAATTTAAGTAAGCTGATGCATATTTCTGATAAGGTCACAGCACTATATTCATCAACCTTTGGAACGTGGCAGGGGCCCCATGTAGTCCAAAGGACAAAACTACATAGTGGTAAAGACACTCCAGTGTTATGAAGGTGGTCTTCTCCTTTGCAGACTCTGTAAGAGGCATCTGCCAATAACTCTTGGTCAGATTGAGCATGGTGAAGTACTGGGCCTGACCAGGTGCTCAATCAGCTCATCCATCCTGGGCATAGGGTAAAAGTCAAACTTTGACACCTCATTTAACTTACGGAAATCATTACAAAACCGTAATGACCCATCCGGCTTCGGGATTAGCACAATCGGGTTAACCCAGTCACTCCAGGATTCCTCAATTACTCCCAGCTGAAGCATTTGTTTCACCTCACTCGCGATTGCTTGTCTCCGGGAATCGTGCACATGGTACAGTTTCATTCGTACCCTCACGTGAGGCTTGGTGACAATGTCATGCTGGATGATAAAAGTACGACAGGGGAAACACAAGAATACATTGGTATTCCCTTCTACCAATTTCAGCACCTCTCGCAGCTGCAGTTTCGAGAGGATGTCTCCTATCTTTACCTCTCTCTTGGCCTCCATCTGGTTTGATATCAGAGGGTCCCCAGATGATATGTCGGAAATCACCTCTGTAAGCATACACTCACGGTCCTTCCATGCTTTCAACAGATTAAAGTGATACAACGGTTTGGGTTTTCTTTTCCCGGGCTGGTAAACTCAGTAGTTTACTTCGGCCAATTTTTCCCGAACGTCATACGGCCCTTACCATTTGTCCATAAGCTTGCTTTAAGTAGAGGGCACCAAAACTAACACCCAATCTCCCGTGTTAAAGGAACGGACCATGACCTTTTTGTTATATATATGGCTCTGCGCTGCCTGAACATCCACCAAATGCTCCTTTAATAATCTTTTTTTATTTTTTTTATTTTATATAGCGCTATATAAAATAAAAAAATTAAAAAAAGAATATTAAAAAAAAAAAAGATAGCTAACATATTCCGCAGAGCTTTACAGTTTGCACACATTATCATCACTCGTTGGGGCTCACAATCTAAATTCCCTATCAGTATGTCTTTGGAATGTGGGAGGAAACCAAGAGTGGGGCTTGAACCCAGGACTCCAGCGCTGCAAGGCTGCTGTGCTATCCACTGCGCCACCGTGCTGCCCTTTACCACTTCATCACGGTTTTTGTCAACCCTATACAATAGGTCTTGGTTGATGGCCATGTGGGGAAAAACCATTTCTGGACCTGGTTGCTGAGCCACTCCATTAAAGGGACTCTGTCACCTGAATTTGGAGGGAACAATTTTCAGCCATAGAGGCGGGGTTTTCGGGTGTTTGATTCACCCTTTCCTTATCCGCTGGCTGCATGCTGGCTGCAATATTTTATTGAAGTTCATTCTCTGTCCTCCATAGTACACGCCTGCGCAAGGCAAGATTGCCTTGTGCAGGCGTGTACTATGGAGGACAGAGAATGAACTTCAATAAAATATTGCAGCCAGCATGCAGCCAGCGGGTAAGTAAAGGGTGAATCAAACACTCGAAAACCCCGCCTCTATGGCTGAAAATTGTTCCCTCCAAATTCAGGTGACAGAGTCCCTTTAACCTCTATCACCCTTTCTTCTGCCAGAGCAAGGGTGGGATCCTGGAGCTGAGCTGTCCCAAACTTACCAGGGGACACTTCCAGCTTGGGGATCGGTGGAGTCTCCTCGATCTCTCCAGCCAATACCTCTAGGGAAAGCCTATCGAGGCAGGTATCCCTGACTCGGGATCTTCGGGTTCCACGCCTGGAAAAATATTTACCTTGAGAGAACTAACCCTGGTCTCCTACGGGGACCAGAACAGGGTTAAGTTTCTTCCCAATACAGTCCCATATGGAAGAGACTTTACCACTCCCACCACATGTCTTATTTCTGCACACGGGGTGAAAAACGTAACCTCCACAGTTGGGTACTCTCGGAGTTCCCCATGTATGCATCCAACTTCCACCTACTATCCATTAGGGTTGTCCCCAGCAACCAGGGACCCATGTACCAGAGTCACTAAGCTTCCCAAGTCAGAGAGAGTGTCCATCTTGTACCTGTTAAAGAGTACTTTGCACAGTTGGGGTTTGGTACCGGCAGTGCCTGTAGTGGCGGTGCAGACTGACTGGGCATATATAGATAATGGCGAGTATACCTGCAGTCCATGGGTACTTTGGTCAGGGGGCAGTTGAGACAGGGGTCTGCTGTCACGCTCCCTTTGGGATACCCCTTTGGTATAGGCTCAGTGGTGATTGGCCCCAGTAAAAGGACATGGATTTTTCCCTGGCTCCTGGGTTGGTGGGACCTGATGTGGCAGCTGTAGTGTAGCCGTGTCCCTTATAAAGTCCTGAGTGGCTGTGTACCACTCAATCAGTCTCACCACCTGGTCCAGAGTGCACGAGTCCCCTTGCCCCACCCAACGCTGTATGGCTGCTGGAAGGGCTCTCACCAGCTGGTCGGCCACCACTCTCTCCACAATCTGGGTTGGTGTCAAAGTCTTAGGTTGGAGTAACCTTTTCACAAGCTGCAGCAAGTCATAAACATGAGACTGAGCAGGCTGGGCTTCCGCAAAAGTCCATGAAAACACCCGTTGGGCTTTTTATGTAGGTATTAACCTCCAGTCAGGAAAGGATCTAACCTTTTAGCTTGGCGTAGTCCTGGACATCCTCCTGACTCAGGTCAAAGTACGCCTTTAGCACATCACCCCTTAGGAACAGAGCCACCACTACAGCCCACTGGGACGTTGACAGGTTCTCCCGCTCTGCTCTCATAAATGGTGAGGAAAGCTTCCACATCATCTTCCAGACTTAGTTTCCTCAAAGCGGAGCAGACCTTGTCTCGGGCCCCACGACATTCTGGGGTCAGTGCTGGAGTTGCCTCCGACAGAGCTGCAATTTGCTGCAGCAACACACTGTGCAAGATCACTGAGAACCATTGTAAGAAGTCTGTGACATCAATCTGACTACATTCTTCACTAACTGTAGTGCAGCGGAGTTGGTTCAGTGTGACAGACAGTAACCACAGTAAAACTTCAGAGCAAACGTGCTTAATGTCCACACTCACACAGTGTACAGCATAAGTTATTCTCGCAGCCGGGAGACAAAATTGTTCGTAGGAGTCCAGTTGCCGAGTGTGTCGTTGTTAGGACTGGCGGAACGCACCAAGTTTAAGATGAAATAGTATAGGTGCGTTCGCAGTCCAAGGTCCACAGTGCAGGTGAAAACCCTGCTGCTAGTAGAGACGGACGATATGGCGATACAATGTGAATACACACATGGGTTAACTTCACCCTGTGTGAAGGAAGCGAATCCTGTTGCATCACAGGGCCGCGGTACCGCACCAAGAGCGCAAGCAAGGAGTCACAGAACTCAATTTTGAGGTGTGAGTGGGGCCATGTTTTGTTTGCGCCATGATTGGGAACAGGGACCTTGGTAAGCACAATTTATCCTTATTCTCCCATACTTCATTTGAGTTCAGCTCAGCTCCCATTCTCCCCCTCAATGAGTGCCTTCAACTCTGCCTCCTACACCGACATGTGAGGATGGAGTGGTTCAGCTCGGATTACCTCATGTGTGGATACTACTGCATATTCAGTGTAGAATAGCCCATTTTGGTGGTATCTGGAGTAGGGTTGAGTGAAACGGATAGGACAAATTCAAAAATCGCCGACTTTCGGCAAAGTCGGGTTTCATGAAACCCAACCCTATCCTAGTGTGGGATTGGCCATGAGGTCGGCGATCTTCGCGCCAAAGTCGCGTTTCGTATGACGCTTTTGGCGCCATTTTTCAGCCAATGAAGGAGGACGCAGAGTGTGGGCAGCATGGTGACATAGGTCTCGGTCCCCACCATCTTAGAGAAGGGCATGACAGTGATTGGCTTGCTTTCTGCGGCGTCACAGGGGCTATAAAGGGGCGTGCATGTCGACCGCCATCTTACTTCTACCGATAGCATAGGAAGAGGTTGCCACATCTTCATCAGAAGAAGGGATATAGTTAGGGAGGGAAGATTAAGCCCCGAAACTGCTTGTGCTGTAGCGATTTCCACTGTCCAACACCACCATTTGTTTGCAGGAACAGTGGAGGCTATATTTTTGTGCATCAGCTCTGTAGCTTATTAGGCTGCCTTATAAGGCTCCCTCATAGCTGCATTGCTGTTTGCACGCCGCTGTGCAATCCAACTGCTTTTTTAAAGGCAAGAATCCTGTTGCTCCTTTCTGCACAGTTATCTTGTTTATTTGTCCACACTTTTGTGTGCAGCAGTCCTTTTTATTACTGCCATACTTTTCCTGAGATCATTGTAGAGAGATTGAAATTGTACTACAGTCCTTGTATTTTTTCATATATCTTCCAGCCACTTTCTGCCACTTACATTGTGTTGCTTTATATACTGGGCCTGAGTTTTGGTTCAGTCTCCCCCCAAAAAAGTGAGATTCAAATTATCACAAAGTGGATATACTTCTGTCCTTTTAGTTTGTCGTATATCAGCCAGCCACTTTCTGCCACTTAGATTGCATTGTTATATACACTGGGCCTAAGTTGTGGTTCAGTCTCCCAAAAAAAAAATGGGAGATTCAAATTCTCACAAAGTGGATATACTTCTGTCCTGTTAGTTTGTCGTATATTAGCCAGCCAAGGTCTGATTTTTTGTTCAGTCTCCCCCCAAAAAAGGGAGATTTAAAATCTCAACAGGTTTATATACACCTTCTACCTTGTTTTACAGTACCATATAATGGTTGTTATTTTGATTAGATTTTCCAAAAAATTAGGAAGTCAGGTGGAAGAGGACGTGGGCGGTGGTTGCGAGCTGGTACTGATGATGGTGGTGGTGCATCTGGTGGTAGTGGCAAAAGCACAATAGCACCTAAGGCTGGAGGTGTTGAGCCAGCGTCATCGTCTGGCTGCACAAGGCCTCGAAGGCTCCCTTATCTGGGAGTAGGAAAACGGCTTTTAAAGCCGGAGCAGCAGGAAAAAGTTTTGGCTTTATTGCTTACTCAGCCTCTAGCTCTTTCGCCTCCTCTATAGAAAGATCCAAATATAAAAGCAGCGAGTCATCAGTGGATGCTCCCAGTAAGGAACAGGACGTTTCCTTGTGTCATTCACCCAAACCAAAAGTGAAGGATGCATCAGGCGACACTACAGGTTACTCCATGGAGCTCTTTACACATACTGTGCCTGGGTTAAACAGGAAATTGTTAACTGCCCATTACAAGATGAATCGGACATGGAGTGCACTGACGCACAGCCACAACTAGATTATAATGCTGTTCCATTGACTCAGATCACTACATTGCCCACGCAGTGTACTGAGCCAGAATCTGACCCTGATGAGACTATCGTGCCCCGTCCCGAACGCTGTAGCACCTTACACGGTGACACAGAGGAAGGTGCACATGACATTGAAGAGGAGGTGATAGGTGACCCAGTTGTTGACCCAGATTGGCAGCCATTGAGGGAAGAGGGTGCCGCTGCCAGTAGCTCTGAAGCGGAGGAGTATGATCCGCAGCAGCCATCTACATCGCAACAGCTGTCATTGGCAAACGTTTGTCAAAAACAAAAACAGTTTTAGGACAGCGTGGCCATCCGGTGAAAGTAGCACAATGTGCAATGCCTGAAGAGATATTCCATAGTAGGAAGAGTGCAGTGTGGCAATTTTTTAACCAAGATCCGAATGATCAGTCAAAATTTATCTGGAAGAAATGCTCAAAGACCTTTAGCAGAGGGGAGAATCTTCAAAATTGAAATACAACGTGCATGCTTAGACATTTAACCAGCATGCACTTGCAAGCCTGGACTAACAACCCAATGTCCCATACCGTTGGTGCACCTGCTCAGAATGAAGGTAGTCAGCAACGCTACATTACTTCCCTCAATGTAAGCCCACCAGTTAGGACACCACCAGCAGCATATGTGGACGTATCGTCGCAAGGCCAAAGCAGTCAGGGAATCACAAGGTTTTTGGTAGGAAACACTGTATGTAGGCCAACATTGAGAATACATCACCAACCCTCTCTCAATCTGCCATGTCCACCACCACCACCACCGCTAGTTCCACCATATGCACCTCTCCAGTCCAGCTCACCCTACAAGAGACTCTCGTTAGGAAAATAAAGTACTCATCCTCTCATCCGCGTACACAGGGTTTGAACGCCCACATTGGTAGACTAATCACGTTAGAGATTATGCCCTACTGGTTGGTTGAAAGCGAAGCTTTCAAAGCCCTGATGGCCTACGCAGTACCACGCTATGACCTACCCAGTCGACACTTCTTTGCGAGAAAAGTCATCCCAGCCCTCCACCAGCATGTCAAAGACCGCATTGTCCATGCACTGAGGCAATCAGTCAGTAGAAAGGTGCACCTCACAACAGATGCATGGACCAGTAGGCATGGCCAGGGACATTACATGTCCATCACGGCACACTGGGTTAATGTGGTGGATGCAGGGTCCACAGTGGACAGCCATAATGGGACAGTTCTGCCTAGCCCACTGTCTAGAAAACAGTTGGCTGTAGGCATTTGCCACCCCACCTCCTCCTCCTCCAGAAGCAAAAGCTCATCCACAGACCACAGTAGCACGACCACTCCATCCGCAGCTGCCAGTGTTACACATGAGGTTTCCCATTATCGAACAGCTAGTTGTAAGCGTCAGCAGGCTGTGTTAGAAATGAAGTGTTTGGGTGACAACAGACACACCGCGCAAGTACTGGCCGAGTACTTGCAGCAACAAACTCAGTCATGGCTGGGCAGTGTACATCTTGAGGCAGGCAAGGTAGTCAGTAAAAACGGAGGGAATTTTATGGCTGCCATAGCCCTATCAGAACTTAAACACATACCTTGCCTGGCTCACACCTTGAACCTGGTGGTGCAGTGCTTCCTCAAAAATTATCCGGAGTTACCAGCCCTGCTCCTGAAGGTGTGAAGACTTTGCTCGCACATCCGCTGGTCGTCCGTACACTCCAGCCGTATGCTGAACCATCAGCAATCGCTGAATCTTCCCCAGCACCACCTAATAATCGACGTTGCAACAAGGTGGAACTCTACACTGCACATGGTTCAGAGGCTGTGTAAACAGAGGCATGCTGTAATTAATTTGTGGGAGGATACACATACACGGGCAGGCAGTTGGATGGCAGACATGAAGTTGTCTGGTGTGCAGTGGTCGAAGCTCCAAGACCTCTGTCAAGTCCTTCAGTGTTTTGAGGAATGCACATGGCTGGTAAGTGCAGACGACGCCATCATAAGCATGAGTATCCCACTAATGCTTCTGCTGATGCAAAGTATGACGCACATTAAGAAGCTGGCGTCTGCAGCCGAGGAGGAGGGAAGCCTTAATGACAGTCAGCCATTGTCTGCTCAGGGAACTCTCCTGGACAAGGTGGCAGACGAAGAGGAGGAGGAGGAGGAGGATGATGGGGATGAATATTTATGGGAAGAGGATGCTTCACAGGGGGCAATAGAAACTGGTGGCATTGCAAGGTCAGGTACAGGGTTCTTGCGGGACAAAAGTGATGTTGATTTGCAAGAAAGTGCTCCTCAACCCAGCACAAGTAGTGAATTGACACCTGGAACATTGGCCCACATGGCTGAGTATGCCTTGCGTATCCTAAAAAGAGACCCCCGCATTATCAAAATGATGACCGATGACGATTACTGGTTGGCCTGCCTCCTAGATCCACGATATAAAGGAAAATTATAAAATATCATGCCACATGAGAACCTAGAGCAAATATTGGCTACCAAACAAGCAACTCTTGTAGACCGTTTGGTTCAGGCATTCCCAGCACACAGCGGCGGTGATGGTTCTCACACGAGCCGTAGGGGGCAACATGTGTCAAACAGAAATCAGTCCCAGGAGCGCTGAAGGAAACTCAGACAACATATGTAGTTTACCACAGGTGGGAAGAAGATGGTGTTTACCGTCGAAATGCGTTGTGGTAAACTACATATGTTGTCTGAGTTTCCTTCAGCGCTCCTGGGACTGATTTCTGTTTGACACACTCCCTTATCCTCCTTTGGAGGTATTCAGCTGGAGCTGCAGTGGTGCTTGACAACTCCCTTTTATCTCCCCTTCCCTGGGTCGATTCCTCTGCACTCCCCTCTGACTGCTTTCACTTATCTTGTAGGGGGCAACATGGCAGAGGTGTTAGTGGTGCACAAATTCAAAGTGGCATTGGACAGAGGGGTTTTATGACCAGGTTGTGGAGTAATTTTGCAATGACCGCTGACACGACAGGTACTGCTGCATCGATTCAAAGTAACAGGAGACAGCATTTGTCCAGTATGGTTACGAACTACTTTTCGTCCCTTATCGATGTTCTCCCTCACAGGTCATTCCCCTTTGATTACTGGGCGTCTAAAATAGACACCTGGCTTGAATTGGCAGAATATGCATTACAAGAGCTTGCTTGCCCTGCTTCTAGTGTGCTATCAGAGAGTCTTCAGTGCTGCTGGTTCAATACTGACCAAAAAAACGACACGTCTGGCTATCCAGAACCATGGATTTCAAATTATTTTGCCCCACCTTCTCCTGCTGACACGTAGATTGCCTGAAAAATGTCTTGCTTTTGGCCTCCTCTTACTGACTTCTCCAATTCCGCCATTTGCAGCTGCTGAATGTCCACCATAGGCCATTTTTATACCTCGCTAAATGGGCTGACTCCCCCCACAGGGCCGTGGTCACCACCTGGCGCAAGTACCCGTGTGAGTGCCATTTGCCTGGACAGGTGGGTGCGCCCACTCTTGGGCGATGGCACAGGGTCCCTCATAGTACAATGAAGTGTCTCTGACGGTGGTGGTGCACAACCAACGTCAGACACACCATCATAATATGATGGGCCCTGTTCCCGTACCGCCACCCACGAGAGAGTATCCCCCCAAGCTCGAATAGTGCTCTACCACTTGCAATACTTACCTCTCCTTGCTCTACCACTGTGTAGTCTGTGCTGTTAAATCCTTCAATGGCACTGCCAATACAAATTTGTTGAAATCATAGATGATAGTTAAAATATACAGGGGCCCTGGCCTCCATTTAGACCAGTTAATACTTTGCGCCTACTACCACTGTCTGCTACTCAGCAGAGGAGCCCACCCCAGTACATAGCTATGCCATCTGTTTAGTCCTGTTACCAATCTTGAACTGCTTTTAGCCTACTTTTGTATTTGGACCTACTAACTCTGTCTGCACCACTCATTACAGTTGTCCTCCACTGAACAAAGCTAGGCCGCTTGTTTAGTCCTGTTACCAATTTTGAACTGCATTTAGCCTACTTTTGTATTTGGACCTACTAACTCTGTCTGCACCACTCATTACAGTTGTCCTCCACTGTGCAAAGCTAGGCCACCTGTTTAGTCCGATTACCAATTTTGAACTGCATTTAGCCTACTTTTTTTTATTTTGGGCCTACTAACTGTGTCTGTGCCACTCATTACAATTGTCCTCCACTGAACAAAGCAATGCCACCTGTTTAGTCCCGTTACCAATTTTGAACTGCTTTTAGCCTACTTTTTTATTTTGAGCCTAATAACTGTGTCTGCGCCACTCATCACAGTTGTCCTCCACTGCACAAAGCTATGCCGCCTGTTTAGTCCTGTTACCAATTTTGAACTGCATTTAGCCTACTTTATTATTTGGGCCTATATCTGTGTTTCTTCCTCATCCTGCCCATTGCCCTGCCTCTGCTAGATAAGTCTGCTGGCACATTGACCCAGACCACTACATTCCCCTTGCACTCTACACAGCCTGAATCTGACCATGCTGAAAGTCAGGTTCACCTTCCCGCATACTATACCACCTTACACGGGGACAAAGAGGAAGGTGAAGATGAAAGTGCAGGTTCCTTCATCAGGTGGGGGGGCATTCTCGTTGGCGACATCACTGGCACAGGGCCCCTCATAGTACACAAAAGTGTCTCTGGCAGTGGGAGGCGCCACCCGCCGTCAAACACACCGCTGTACTATGAGCACCCTGTGCCAGTGCCAAGTGCCAACGAGTGGTACCCCCTGCTTGCTCAGGATCACAGCACTTGCAAAGTTGAAATACTTACCTCTCCCTGCTCCACCGCCGTGACGTATTCCGCATTTCCTGGGCCCACGAAAATCTTGAGCCAGCCCTATCCCCCCACAATTTTGGCCAAATGATTCCCTGTTTTCAATGCCTAACTATTATTATAAAGTAAATTAAGATTGACAAGCTTAAGAAATAATAATTGATGTTTTTGGCATTAAAATGGGCACTTTAGGTGTTTTCCTGTCCTCCACTCACTGCCGACTTTGATTCCCCATTGACTTGCATTGGGTTTCGTGTTTCGGTCGGCCCCCGACTTTTCGAAATAATCGGCCGATTTCACACCCGACCCGACTTTTGAAAAAGTCGGGTTTCGCGAAACCCGACTCGATCCTAAAAAAGTAAAAATCGCTCAACTCTAATCTGGAGCCATCTACTAAAAAAAACTCAAAATCTGCATTCGGAACAGGTTTTTCATGAACATATGTAAAACCCACTGTTTCCTGACTCATTAGTTCTATGCAGTCATGTTCGTGCATCATGTCAAAGTACTCTTCCTCACTTGCTAATATGGTCACCAATTCCCCCTTTTCTGAATCCACAGGCAGAAGGGTAGCTGGATTCAAAACATTACATCTTTTGAGGGTGACGTATTCAGGAATTAGTAGAGCACATTCAAGTCTGAACTGCCTGGCCATAGACAGGTGTTTTGGTTATACTTATACAGTACAAGTATGGCATGGATGTCATGTGGGGAGTAAATTGTCAAAGGAAAAGTCAGTGTGATCTCATATTCCTTTCCTAGCAGTAGTGCAGCAGTCCCTGCAGCACGGACACATGTAGGAGACCCTCTGATCACTGGGTCTAATTGTGCTGAGAAGTAAGCTATCGGTCTCTGTTTCCCTCCATGCTGTTGTGTCAGCACTGCCTGTTTTCTCTCTTCAGTTAGGTATCTTGTATCTTCAGCAATAGAGTGGCCTAGAAATGTCACCTTTTCTTTCCAATACTGTAATTTGCCATGTGAGACTTTGCAACCCTTTTCTGCTAGAAAGCATAGCAAGGAAACTGTAGCTTCCTTGCAGGACATCTGGTTGGGGCAGCAGAGCGATAGGTCAACAATGTACTGTAATAGTACAATCTGTGGATGAGGTAGTTGCCATTGTTCCAGGATTTGTCACTTGGGATCTGTGACAGGAAGGTGTCTGGGTTAGGAACATTTGAAATCACACTCTCTGTAACATCATTAATAACCCTTAAATCATGAACCATTCTGTAAGTGTCGGGGGAACCATTGGGTCCTTTTTCTCTTACTGGGATACAAAGGGATGTTGCAGGGGATGATCTCTGCACCAGAGCCCCTGCCTTGACAAACTCTTTAATATCCCTGCTCAGGGCCATTGATTTGGCTAGGCTTAAGGGTTATTGTTTTAATTTAATCATGTTCAGAGGTACGGGCAGCCGTCCCACATCCGCTTTTCCCTTTACCCAAATGGTGTCTGGTACCTGACTCATTTCCCTATTCTCACTCATTCCGGTGTCATGTGTCACTTTCACTGCTTTTGTCATATACACCATTGCTGCCATCTTACACAAGTGTTTATTAGGGATGAGTAGTGATAACTAAGTGAGCACTAAAATGATCGGGTACCCGTTGCTCGGTCGAGCAAATTAGAATACAAGCAACAAGCCCAATGTAAGTCTATGGGAAACCCGAGTATTTTTACCGTGATCTCCCCGGGTGTCCTTTTAAGGTCTAAAAACGTCTGAAAATGATGGAAAATCTGCTCAAATGACACAGGAACATCATGGCGATCGCCCCTGGAAGCATATCTGACTCCTAGGTCACAGCTGTAAGCAATGTAAGCAATGTTGTCAGAGTTTCATGCCATTTTAACAGGTGCACCAAAAAACATACAAAAACAAAATCAAAACGGATTTTGCTGGGAAATATGTTAAGGTACATCTTTTCCAGGATTATCACTTGAACATAAGGAAGAATAATTAACCCCTAACCAAAATGTTTCTCCACCAATTTGGCTATGAAACTGAACAAAAAAGAGGAGCCACTTATATAAATGCACACCACAGACAAATAAAATGATAATAACCAAAATATAAAGACAGGAATTTTTATTGACAAACCATAACTTCAAAAAACATAAAACATAATTAAAAACAGTAGTACATAAGAAACTTGGTCCATATATAGATGTTACATGTAGTATACAAATACATATTGTTTAAGCCTGCACACACTTATTTATAATAGGAAACCAACCCTCTGGCTCATGGGACTAAAAACACGCACAATAGGTCAAACCCAGACCCTTATAGCGCATGTGAACCCCTGGTAATGGTAAGTATGCGCAGGGAAGAAAAACAATGCCCTAGTTATAATATCCAAGGTCAGACCACCTGGGTGTAATCGATAACAAAAAGTTTCCACACCAGTGGATAGAATACCAGCATGGTTTGTGACCTAAGTGAAGCAGATGCCCATAATAAATCCAAAAAAGCATGAAGTTACCTACATGAAGAGAGAGAGGAGGAAACGCCGTCCTCGTGTGCAGGCCGGTACGGACAAGAGACGTGGCACAACGCGTATCGCCCTACAGAAAGGGCTTCGTCAGGGGAAGATACAGTTTGTGCAATGAGCCCTGTATAAGTAGCAACCATATGGCCAACCTGATGCGGAACCGGTGAGCAGTAGGGTTGAGCGACTTTTACTTTTATAGGATCGAGTCGGGTTTCACGAAATCGGCCGATCCTATAAAAAAGTCGGGGTCGGGGTTGGCCGAAACACGAAACCCAATGCAGTGCATTGGGTTTCCAATGGTTCCCAGGGTCTGAAGGAGAGGAAACTCTCCTTCAGGCCCTGGGATCCATATTTAAGTGTAAAATAAAGAATTAAAATAAAAAATATTGCTATATTCACCCTCTGACGCGCCCTGTTACTAACCGGCAGCTTTCCTTCCTTAGAATCAGCGTGTGAAGGGCCTTAGATGACGTCGCTGCTTGTGATTGGTCGCGCGACTGCCCATGTGACAGCTCGCGCTGATTCTAAGGAAGGAAGACTGCCGGTTAGTACCAGGGCGCATCAGAGGGTAAGTATAGCAATATTTTTTATTTTAATTATTTATTTTACACTTAAATATGGATTCCGATACCGATTTCCGATATTGCAAACATATCGGAACTCGGTATCGGAATTCCGATACCAGATTCAGAAGATCGCCGACCTCATGGCCAACCCCACACAGGGTTCAGGTCGGGTTTCATGAAACCCGACTTTGCCAAAAGTCAGCGACTTCTGAAAATGGCCGACCCCTTTCGCTCAACCCTAGTGAGCAGGACTCCAGACAGACCGGAAGTGCGGCGCCTGATTCAGTGCGCCTGCGGCAGTGATGAGACAGAGAATGGTACGTCCCCCAGCAAGCAGAGGAAGCGCCGAACAAAGTTGCGCAAGCGCAGTCAGCCCAAAAAAATATATGTCATATGTCAACAGCCAGCAGGCACTGTAGTGCCTAGTATAAACTGCGCAGGCGCCGCTGCAATAGACCGATAACCGGAGTGCTTTCCAAAGCACCGATGTAAGAGGCACCATTAGTAGAAAAAATGCGCCGATATGCACCGATGTGAGCAACAGAAGGGGGGAGAAACAGTATGATAGGGAACCTGAACAGAATATAGGAAACCATATAAGCTGGACCCAGATGCCATGAGCCAGCAATATACCCACCCGAACATATTAAAGTTAATATGACCTTCTCCCAAATAGTATTTAAAGGGCCTGAGCGGCTAAGAGCTAGCCGTAGAAAGAATGGTATTAATATTGGCCACACAAATAAGGCCTCAAGATAGGGTGGAGACCACCACCAATTTGGCTATGTTCACACCCAGCATTTTTGATGCGTTTTTCAACTTTAACATTGCTTTCAACCATTGCAAATGCATTCACTGGGAAATCTCATTGTAACATTTAACAACCCTACCTGGCCATGTGGTGTGTGACACATAAGGCCGGAGTCACACTAGCGAGTTTTATGGACGTATGAGAGGTGCAGAAAATACAGATTGCATACGGTACAATGCTTCTCTATGGCCCAGCTCTTATCTGCTGTATTTTACTGATCCGTATTATACGGTCTTCTGCGGCTGTAGAAAATCGCAGCATGCTGCGTTTGTCACCGTATTGCACAAATTTTTTTTTTACAGAACGGGGGTCTTCAGGTGGATCAAGAGTATAATAAAATATTACAACAACCTGTGTATTTATTTCATTAAAATACTTTGTAATAATGTGTGTGTGTTTTTTTAACCATTTCATACTATTGGATTAATAATGGATAGTTGTCATAATTGACGCCTCTCCATTATTAATCTGGCTTAATGTCACCTTACAATGGCAAGGTGACATTAACCCTTCATTACCCCATATCCCACTGCTACACGGGAATGGGAAGAGAGTGGCCAAGTGCCAGAATAGGCGCATCTTCCAGATGTGCCTTTTCTGGGGTGGCTGGGGGAGATGTTTTTAGCCAGAGGGGGCCAATAACCATGGACCCTCTCCAGGCTATTAATATCTGCCCTCAGTCACTGGCTTTACCACTCTGGCGGAGAAAATTGCACGGGAGCCCACGCCAATTTTTCCCCGCAAATTAACCCTTTAATTTAATAGCTAGAGCACCCAATTTTGGACATACACACTACTAACATTAGTAGTGTGTAATGTGCAAAAAAGAAAGGGATATGAGATGGTTTACTGTATGTAAACTATGTCTCATATCATGTCGGGTTTGGGAAGGAGATAGGAAAAGCCGGTAATTGAATTACCGGCTTTTAAGCTATCTAGCGCTGTATGATATATTAATATATATATATATATATATATATATATATGTGTGTCTCACTCAGTATATATGTTTTTATGATTATTTGAGCCCATGGATCCATTGTATGTCCGTATTGCAAGCCTGCGAGAAAATCTCGCAGTACGGATGCCATACGGATTACATATGGAGGATGCAATGCGCAAAATACGCTGACACATCTGCCTACGGATGACATACGGATCACTATTTTGGGGACTTTTCTGCGTATCACGGCTGTAAATAACGGACCGTATTTTCATACGCTGAGTGTGACGCCGGCCTTAGGAGACACATCTTATTTCATTTATGAAGGAGGGAATGTGCACACATTCAGGAATTTTCGGGGTTTTTTTTGCGAGTTTTTCACGATAAAAATGCTATAAAAGCGCATACATATGCATCCGATCATTTAGAATACATTCCGCATATTTTGTGCACATGAAAAAAATGCATTCCGGAAAAAGAAGCATCATGTTCATTATTTTTGCGGATTTCCCATTATATTGGAGTGTCCGGAAAAAAACGCAAACAATCTGCATAAAATCCGCAAAAAAAATGCCCAAAAAATACGCAAAAAAACACGAAAAAAAAATGCATTCAGAATTCCTGAGGAAAACCTCAGGTTTATCTCAGGAAAATTCTGCATGCATTCCGGACGCGTGCACATACCCTTAACCCCTTCATGACCTTGGGATTTTTCGTTTTTCCGTGTTCGTTTTTCACTCCCGTCCTTCCCAGAGCCATAACTTTTTTATTTTTACGTCAATATGGCCATGTGAGGGCTTATTTTTTGCGGGACGAGTTGTACTTTTGAACGACATCATTGGTTTTAGCATGTCGTGTACTAGAAAATGGGAAAAAAATTCCAAGTGCGGTGAAATTGCAAAAAAAGTGCAGTCCCACACTTGTTTTTTGTTTGGCTTTTTTGCTAGGTTCGCTAAATGCTAAAACTGACCTGAAATTATGATTCTCCAGGTCAGTACGAGTGCATTGACACCTAAAATGACTAGGTTATTTTTTACCTAAGTGGTGAAAAAAAATTCCAAAGTTTGCTAAAAAAAAAAAAAATTGCACCATTTTCCGATACTCGTAGCGTCTCCATTTTTCAGGATCTGGGGTCGGTTGAGGGCTTATTTTTTGCATGCCGAGATGACGTTTTTAATGATAGCATTTGGGTGCAGATACGTTCTTTTGATCGCCCGTTATTGCATTTTAATGCAATGTTGCGGCGACCAAAAAAACGTAATTCTGGCATTTCGAATTTTTTTCTTGCTACGCTGTTTAGTGATCAGGTTAATGCTTTCTTTTAATTGATAGATCGGGTGATTCTGAACGCGGCGATACCAAATATGTGTAGATTTGATTTTTTTTTTATTAATTTATTTTGATTGGGGCGAAAGGGGATGATTTAAACTTTTATATTTTTTTATGTTTTTCACATTTTTTTAACTTTTTTTTTAACTTTTGCCATGCTTCAATAGCCTCCATGGGAGGCTAGAAGCAGGCACATCACGATCGGCTCTGCAACATAGCAGCGATCTGCTGTTCGCTGCTATGTAGCAGAAAATCAGGTGTGCTGTGAGCGCCGACCACAGGGTGGCGCTCACAGCTACCGGCGATCAGTAACCATAGAGGTCTCAATACTGAAGCATCGCCGACCTCCAATCATGTGACGGGGTCGGTGATGCCGTCATTTCCGGCCGCCCGGCCGGATGCGGTAGTTAAATGCCGCTGTCTGCGTTTGACAGCGGCATTTAACTAGTTAATAGGCGTGGGCAGATCGCGATTCTGCCCGCGCCTAATACGGGCACATGTCAGCTGTTCAAAACAGCTGACATGTCCCGGCTTTGATGCGGGCTCACCGCCGGAGAGGTAAAGGAGGGCCTCCTGAAAAAATGTTGCATTGAATGCAAGGCCTGCCGTGCTATCAAGTCATATGCACCCAAATAAGCCTTTGAACCCAGGTACTGGATGGCCACAGGAAAACCCACTTTACCGTCTTCAGTTGGACCTGCCATACAGTTTTCTTATGCATTGAATGAAAGGGCAGCCTTGACCCAAATTTGCATGCACCCCAATCCCCTCTTACAAAAATAGGGAAAAAGGAAAAAAGGGGAGAAAATAAGTCAGCTCACCAATCCCTCAGCAGTGCAATAATGTCCACGCATGGAGCCGCGTTGGTCAAGGGCATAGTCCAGAGCCAGCAATGAAAGAGGAAAAATAATCTTCAGCATGGATCTTCTAAAAAGTCATGGCATGCCATGACTAAGACCTGACGGTCGAAACGCAGCGGCGTTGACCACTTGGGACCCCATCTCTTTTTTGCAAATGTTGGCATTTTAAAATGTTTCCAATAAATTGACTTTTTAGAAAATCCATGCTGGAGATTATTTTTCCTCTTCCAATCCCCTCTTGCAAGAATCAGGAGGGCCTCCTATAAAAAACTGTCCCATTACAAAGGGGCAGGTCTCCTAGACTCATAATGCCCATACACTAAGTTTATGGGCTGACAAACATTTTCCATGGGGGGGTACATTTTTTAAAGATTTTTTTATGGGGATCATAGACACCCTTGCCAAAAAATTGACTGGCTGTAGCAGCACGGAACACATTATCCCTGGTGATCAAGTGGCCATGGATGATGAGATGTGGAGGAAGGCCTCATTAAAAACTAGGCCCAATTTAAAAGAGTGGGTCTCCTAGACTTGAAATGGCTATACACTAAGTGCATGGGCTGACAAAAATTTCCCCATGGGGGTAAATTAAAAAAAAAACAACCTGTATACACCGAGGGTAGCTGACCACAAACTGGAATGTATGCCTGAAAAGACAAGATTTGAAGACCACAGATAGACCAGATGTGTGACTGAGATAACAGACTGTTTCAATATGTGGGCTGTATTTTTTTACAATTTTAAAAACAATAAAATACTGTATACCTAGGGTAGCAGACCAAAAACTGGAATGTATGGATGAAAAGCCAATATTTGCAGACCACAGATAGATCAGCCGTGTGACTGAGATAACAGACTGTTTCAATATGTGGCCTGTATTTTAAAAAAATTGTAAAACCACAAAATACTGTATACACCAAGAGTATCAGTCCAAAAACTGGAATGTATGGCTTAAAGGCCAAGATTTGAAAACCACAGATAGATCAGATGTGTGACTGAGATAAAAGACTGTTTCAATATGTGCCCTGTATTTTTAAACATTTAAAAAACTAAAAATCTGTATACAGCAAGGGTAGCAGACCAAAAAATGCAATGCATACCTGCAAAGCAAGGATTTGGACACCACAGATACACCTTGCGTCTGACGGAGATAACACAGTGTTCAAAATGTGGCCTTCATTTTTTGGGAGCAACAAAATTGAGTCAATAAGTAGGATGGTGTCTCCGCGGTGTTGGATGTTTTGGTCTCTACGAGGCCAATCATCCGTGCCTTTATAGACTTTCTACTAGGCACTGCTCCTGATAGCCAGTTTCCTACTCCACACTGATGAGGGGCAAAAACCCCGAAACTGCTGTCTGTGGATGGACACCATGCTTGGCATAGGTGGTTTTCCTTTATTGGATGTTTTCCTTTATTGGATGCTGCCCTTCCCTTGGTTGTTCCTTCCCGGGGAAAGGCCTGGCTATTCACTGCTTGCGTTGAGAAACACATGATGGTGTCTCCGCAGCTCCTCTACATGCATTTGCATATTTGGGGGCAGTGTTCTGGATCACTGCGTTGAGAAACACGTGATGGTGTCTCCGCGGTGTTGGATGTTTTGGTCTCAACGAGGCCAATCATCCTTGCCTTTATAGACTTTCTACTAGGCACTGCTCCTGATAGCCAGTTAACTACTCCACACTGATGAGGGGCAAAAACCCCGAAACAGCTGTCTGTGGATGGATACCATGCTTGGCATAGGTGGTTTTCCTTTATTGGATGTTTTCCTTTATTGGATGCTGCCCTTCCCCTGGTTGTTCCTTCCCGGGGAAAGGCCTGGCTATTCACTGCTTGCATTGAGAAACACGTGATGGTGTCTCCGCAGCTCCTCTACATGCATTTGCATATTTGGGGGCAGTGTTCTGGATCACTGCGTTGAGAAACATGTGATGGTGTCTCCGCGGTGTTGGATGTTTTGGTCTCCACGAGGCCAATCATCCGTGCCTTTATATAATAAGTAGGCTATGACACTAAAATAAAACTTTTGGAAAACTAAAATTGTACAATATTTAGTGCAATGCTACACGATGCATATGACGTACAATTCACAACGCTAAATATTAGAACTGTAGCTAAAAAGATTCTGGTCAGCTAAATATTTTTTGTAAAATCAATTTTACAATTGGGTTTTTTCTGTGAACAATTAGTTTAATATACTCCCAAGTTTATACCTTCTGTTTCTGTGAATGTAAATATTTTTTTGGTCACCAAAATGTTGTACAAAAATGTTGTAAGACACTCCAAAAAAAATATAGTGCACCAAAAAAAAGGCCAGAATTTTATGCGCACTCGCATCTGATGCCTGGGACAAAAACAACCATTTTAAATTATTAGATTTTAATGCTCTTGTATTAACCCCTTCACCCCCGAAACTTTTTCCGTTTTTTCATTTTCGTTTTTCGCTCCCCTCCTTCTCAGAGCCATAACTTTTTTATTTTTCCATCAATATGGCCATGTGAGGGGTTATTTTTTGCGGGACGAGATGTAATTTTGAACAACATCATTGGTTTTACCATGCTGTGTAACAGAAAACGGGAAAAAAATTCCAAGTGTGATGAAATTGCAAAAAAAGTGCAATATCACACTTGTTTTTTGTTTGGCTTTTTTGCTAGGTTCACCAAATGCTAAAACTGACCTGCCACTATGATTCTCCAGGTCATTATGAGTTCATAGACACCGAACATGACTAAGTTATTTTTTATCTGAGTGGTGAAAAAAAATTCCAAAGTTTGCTAAAAAAAAAAAAAAATTGCGCGATTTTCTGATACCCGTAGTGTCTCCAATTTTCGTGATCTGGGGTCAGGTGAGGGCTTATTATTTGCATGCCGAGCTGCCATTTTTAATGATTCCATATTGGTGCAGATACGTTCTTTTGATCGCCCGTTATTGCATTTTAATGCAATGTTGCAGCGACCAAAAAAACGTAATTTTGCCGTTTTGATTTTTTTTCGCTATGCCATTTAGCAATCAGGTTAATCTTTTGTTTTTTTGATAGATCGGGCGATTCTGAACGCGGCGATACCAAATATGTGTATTTTTGATTTTTTTATTGTTTTATTTTGATTGGGGCGAAAGGGGGGTGATTTGAACTTTTATATATTTTTTATTTTTTTATATTTTTAAACACTTTTTTTTTTAATTTTGGCATGCTTCAATAGCCTTCATAGGAGGCTAGAAGCATGCACTACACAATCGGCTCTGCTACATAGAGGTGAAGTACTGATCACCTCTATGTAGCAGAAAGGCAGGTGTACTTTGAACGCCGACCACAGGGTGGCGATCAAAGCAATTGGCCATCAACAACCATAGAGGTCTCAAGGAGACCTCTGGTTGTTATGGCAATGCACCGATGACCCCAGATCATGTGACGGAGGTCAGCAGTGGGAGGACCACCGGCCACGCGGCCGGGAGCGCTAGTTAAATGCAGCTGTCAGCGCTTGACGGCGGCATTTAACTAGTTAATGGGCGCGAGCGGATCGCGATTCCACTCGCGCTCATTGCACGCACATGTCAGATGTACAAATTAGCTGACATGTCGCGGCTTTGAGGTGGGCTCACCACCGGAGCCCACCTCAAAGCCGGGGATCTGCCAGCTGACGTACTATTCCGTCAGCTGGCAGAAAGGGGTTAAAATTACCTGGCTGTAGTCTGCCGTGTGACCAAGCCAATAAATGTTGTAAAAAATGGGGCTCTGTATTGCTTTGTACTTAAATTTGCAGGTATAAGGTGCCCCCCCCAACACGGATACCTGCAGCTAGCTATATTTAAAATATGAAGCAACAGACAGTAATGGAGCCTTTTGATGTATGCAGGGACACCTATAGACTCACATACAGTGCCTGCATGCCTGTGGATATGTGCACATAGACTCTCTGCCTACCTAGCACAATTAAAAACTAGGCCCAATGTAAAGGAGTGGGTCTTCTATACTTGTAATGCCCATACAAGAAGTTGATGGGCTGAGAAACATTTCGCCATGGGGGTACGTTTTTAAAAAATATTGTATGGGCATTATAGAAACTCTTGCCAAAAATTGTATTGGCTGTAGCAGCACAGAACATGTTCACCCTGGTGTTCTAGTGGTGGAGAATGAGGAGACATTGATGAAGGCCTCATTGAAAGCTAGGCCCAATGTAAAGGAGCGGGTCTCCTAGATTGTAATGCTCATACATGAAGTGCATGGGCTGACAAAAATTTCCCCATTGGGGGTACATTTTTAAAAAATAATGTTTGGGCATCATAGACACTCTTGTCAAAAAATGGACTGGCTGTAGCAGCACAGTATACATTAACCCTGATGCTCTAGTGCCAGAGAATGATAACACGTAGAGGAAGGCCTCATAAAAAACTAGGCCCAATGTTAAGGAGCGGGTCTCCTATACTTGTAATGCCCATACACGAATTGCATGGACTAACAAACATTTCCCCATGGGGGGTACATTTTTTAATAAGCTTGCATGTGCATCATAGACACCCCTGCCAAAAATTGGACTGGCTGTAGCAGCACAGAACACGTTAACCCTGGTGATCTAGTAGCGGAGAATCAGGAGACATAATGTGATCAATTATACTGAAATCAAACAAATGAATAAAGGATGTGAATCCACCTATGAAAGAAAATAACAAAAGGGAAGGGCGAACACAGGTTAATAGATATGAAGCAACAGCTCAGAGCTAGGGATATAGATAAAAATATAATAGAATAATATTTCAATATTTTTAAATTGGAGAGGTATACACTAGGTCATAAGAGGATGGTCCAGAGATAGGAAAAATGGAAAATATAAGAATAAATGGGAAGAATATACGTATATCTTATTTTTATGACATTTCCCCCTGGGGGAGGAACCTTTGTTTTGGTGTCAAATTAGTAACGGGCATCATAAAAACACTCTTGCACAAAAATTGAGTGACTTTTGCATCACGGAATACGCTCACCCTGATGTTCTAGTGTTTGTGGATGATGAGGATGAGGATAAGGAGGAGTATAACATCAAACAAACCAAATCAGGAAGCGTCTACCCATGTGTGGTTGTGAAGAGGTTCATGAGAATACACCTCTACAAAAAAGACAATGTATTTGAGGTTATGTTTCGCTGTTTTCATTCGGTGGTGTACAGAAGTCTTGCCCAATCCAGCTCGTGTTAATTTTTATAGAAGTCAGCCTGTCAGCATTTTCAGGTGACAGGTCAATGCGCTTATCTGTTATAATTCCACCATTAGCACTAAAAACCTGCTCTTTGGCTACGTTCAGACTAGCGTTGTGCGCCGCTGCGTCGGCGACGCAATGCACGACGCACGCAAAAACGCGGCAAAACGCACGCAAAAACGCTGCGTTTTGCGACGCGTACGTCGTTTTTTGCCGAAAATCGGACGCAAGAAAAATGCAACTTGTTGCGTTTTCTTGGTCCGACGCTTGCGGCAAAAAAGACGCATGCGTCGCAAAACGCAACAAACAAAAACGCATGCGTCCCCCATGTTAAACATAGGGGTGCATGACGCGTGCGTCGCCGCTGCGTCACCCGACGCTAACCCGACGCACACTAGCACAACGCTAGTCTGAACGTAGCCTTACAGAATGCTAGCAGCAGGGCAGGCCATGACCTTCAAGGCATAGAGAGCCAGTTCATGCCACGTGTCCAGCTTGGATACCCAATAATTAAAAGGCACAGAGGAATCCCGGAGGACATTTGTATGATCTGCAAGGTACTCCCTCAGCATCTTCCCAAACATTGCGTTCTTAGATGGGAATTTTTTAAGTAATTCCGCTACAAGGGCCCTCTGGTACTGCAACATTTTAGTACATCTGTCTGCCTCTGGAAGAAGAGATTGAAGTGTCACCAACCAGTAATGAGTGTTACCAAAAATATTAATAATGCGAGGGTCACCGGAAATGAAGTGCAACATAAAGTCAGCCATGCGTGCCAGACTGCTAACAGGCAAGACTTCCGTGTCCTCACCAACAGGATGACTAACCATGCTGTCCTCCTCATCCTCCTCCTCCTCCCTGTCCTCAGGCCATCCTTGCTGAACAGACGACATGACAGCAGTGCTTGCAGTACCGTCTATAGCACATGAAATTAGCTCCTGTTCTTCCTCCTTCTCCTCCTCCTTCTCATTGTCTGCCAATCCACATTGGGATGACATGAGGCTGGGCTAAGTGTATTCACTCTATATAGTATCTTGCTCCATGTCCTCGTGCTCTGCCTGCAATGCATCCTCTTTAATTGAGAGCAGAGAGGTTTTCAGAATGCAGAGAAGCAGGATGGTCTCCCTAATTATGATGTCATCTCCGCTCACCATCTTGGTGCAGTCCTCAAAGTTTTGGAGGATGGTACATATGTCTGACATCCATGTCCACTTCAGAGGTCTTATGTGTGGAGTCTGAACTGAATATCAACGGCCGTGTTGATGCTGATAGTCAACCACTGCCCTCTTCTGCTCACAAATCCTTTCCAACATGTGCAGTGTAGAGTTCCAATGCATGGGGACATCACACACCAGTCGGAGAGCCGGAAGCTGTAAACGCTGCTGAAGCACTGCAAGGGTGGCTGAAGTTGTAGCTGACTTTCTAAAATGGGCAGACAGATGGCACACTTTCACTAGCAGATCTGGAAGATCCGGATAGCTTTTCAGAAAACGTTGAACCATGAGGTTAAGCACATGGGCCAGGCAAGGTACATGTGTGAGCTCACCTTGCCTCAGAGCCACCACCAGGTTCCGGCCATTGTCACACACTACCATGCCTGGCTGTAGGTTCAGCGGTGTCATCCAAATATCTGACTGCTCTTTCAGCACTGCCCACAACTCTTCAGCATTGTGCTGTTTATCACCTAAGCAGATTAGCTTCAGCAAAGCCTGTTGCCACTTGGCTGAGTCATTGCTGCAGTGCTCCCAGCTTCTGACTGATGTGTACATTTCAGAAATGGAGGCTGAAGAGGAGGTAGAGGAGGAGGTGCAGGAGCTGTACAGCATGGGGACAACCCTGATTGATGTAGGGCTCAGCATGGGGAGGATGTGTTCCATCCTAAAGTCCGACTGAGTCTCGGCTTCCACTATGTTAACTCAGTATGCTGTCAGTGAGATGTAATGTCCCTGCCAACAAGCACTTGTCCACGTGTCCATGGTTAGGTGGACTTTCCCAGTAACAGCATTGTTGAGGGCATGGGTAATGTTGTGGGACACATTCTGATGTAATGCCGGTACTGCACACCGGGAGAAATAGTGGTGACTGGGGACCGAGTAGCTTAAGATGGCCACCGCCATAAGGTTGTGGAAAGTTTCCGTCTCAACGAGCCTAAAAGGCATCATTTTGAGCGCAAGCAGATGAGAAATTTTAGAAATTAGTACTGTGGCCTGTGGGGCATTGGCTGGGTATTTCCGCTTCCGTTCCAATAACTGTGGTATCAGCAACTGAGGGCTGGGATGGAACAGGGACGTGGACAGGCTTGATGATGGTGCTGCTTGACTGTTGGCAACAGCAGGTGCAGGGCCCAAGGCATCTTCACAGGCACGGTGAGCTGGGGATTGGCTTGCATGCAAAACAGTGGAAGATGCAGTGGAGTCCCCTGCAGACAGTGTTCTTGGAGCCTGGGGTTTGGCCCACAAAGTCATGGGCTTTGCTGCCATGTGCCTAATCATGCTGGTGGTGGTCAGACTGGTAGTTTTGCTACCCCTGCTGATGCGAGCATGGTATGTGCTGAAAATGACCTATTTAGTGTTATGGCAGAGTCTTTAAAAAATAACCAGACTCTGGAAGATCTTACAGTTGGAATGGCACCTTCCAACATGTTGGTGTTACAGGGAACAGATGCACGACTCTGTCCATGGCCACCACTTTGCTTCTGCCTCCCTGTTGGGGTGATATGCCTCCTTCCCTATGTGTGCTGCTGTCCTCACTCTGCATGTCATCCTGACAGGTTGGGTCAGTCACTATATCATCCACCACCTCGTCTTACACATCCTGACCCTGCTTCTCCTCCTGACTTTCTGGCAATTGTGTCTCATCATCGTCCACCTCTTGTGACACTTTCCCACCATCGCCTTTGTGTGACCGTGGCTGTTCAAAGTTTTGGGCATCCCTACATGCGATCTCATCTTGACCCACTTCAAGCTGACTGGCTGAGAGTCCAGAATCTTTAAAGGGAAAAATGAACAGCTCTTCCGAGTATCCAAGTGTGGTAACAGTTGTCTCAGGGCACTCAGCATGGTGGGAGGAAGGAGGATTAGGGTGAATAATATCCGTTCCACACTCATGGCTACTCAGATTTGACCATATGGAAGACATGGTGGTGGTGGCTAAGTGACTAGAATCATTATCCGCTATCCAACCAACAACCGTTTCACACTGCTTTGACTTCAATAGTGGTGTCTGGCAGTCCACTAGAAACTGGGACAGGAAGGTCAAGCGCAAAGATGTGGGTCTTTCTTGTGGCCCACTTTTAGTTTGGCCACAGCCTCGTCCTCTGCATGCACCATCAGCATCACGTCCACTTCCTCTTCCCTTGCTCCTTGCCTTGCCCATTTCAAAAGGACTACTGAAATATTTGAAAAGTTCAATACAAATGGGTTTATTTGGAGAAAAATGATATGTGATCAGTATGCCAGAAAAGCAAGTATTTGGAGACCACAGATTCACCAAACGTCTGACTGAGATAACAGACAGTTAAAATATTTTTGTTTTTTTTATATATATATTTTAAACAGAAAATAATGAGTAGATCAAGGCTAGCAGACAGAACAATGCAAAGCATTCCTGCGAAGCGAAGATTTTTACACCACAGATATACCTGGCGTCTGACTGAGATAACAGACTGTATAAATATTTGCAAATGTTTTTTGTAATTTTTGAAAAAAATCAATACTGAGTAGGCCAAGGCTAGCAGACAGAACAATGCAAAGTATGCCTGCGAAGCGAATATTTTTACACCACAGATACACCAGGCGTCTGAGTCACCCATGGGCCAGGGGGTACTCTGTACCGGGTCCAGTGTTCACAGGGGGATGTCACGGTGGCTGCAACCCGGTCCATGGCCCAGGGCATCCATGTAAAAGGGAAAGGTCTTTAAAGGGATAGAGTTTATGTTCGTGACGCCACCTGTGGTAATTGGTCAGGATGACCGACGCTGCTTTAGGGGGTCCGCTAGGGGATGTTATGGCAGCTAGATGGTATATATTCCCACAGGTGAAGTATATCTACAGGACTCCCGGTGTGTAGATGGTGATATAGTGAGAGGTGCAGAGAGGAACGAGGACACAAGGTTGCAGTTTCTTTATCTTTGCTGAAGACCTCAGCATCCACAGTCCAGGGCACCAGACCACAGGGCAGGCAGAGCAGTCCGGCAGTCCAGATACAAGCACGTTCCCCTGGGTAAGTCGCGTGGGAGCCTACCACTCTGCGCTTTCTGTCTCTAAGTCCCTGCTGCCACTAAGTGTCTCAACAAGGTCTTTAATCATTCTGCTGTCCTAGGACAGGTACCTACACACAGGTTCTACTAGCGCCTGGTAGTCTTTACCTCTGATACCTATTGGTGCCCGACACCATATCAACATTTCACTTCTGAGGGGTATTGCAATGGGGATTGGATCATTCACTGTGACTCTGCCAATTTCTCCACCAGACAGTTCTACTTGTTGTCTTTGTACCAGAGCCCTGATTTCTTTCTGTAGGACTCTCTGTTTACCTGAACCAGCTGTTTCGGCCGCCTGCTGTAACAAGACAATAACCTCGGACAGACAATTTTCAATAACATTAGTGCCAATGGTCATCATGGGGTTACATTCACGTCGATCAATATCAACAATCACAATTCTTTGGGACTTTAACTCTACCCATCCCACTTTAATGGTGACCTCTTTGTATCCCACTTGTGGTAATAATAATAATCTTTATTTTTATGTAGCGCTAACATATTCTGCAGCGCTTTACAGGTTGCACACATTATCATCACTGTCCCCGTTGGGGCTCACAATCTAGGTTCCCTATCAATATGTCTTTGGAATGTGGGAGGAAACCCACACAAACACGGAGAGAACATACAAACTCTTTGCAGATGTTGTCCTTGGTGGGGTTTGAACCCAGGACTTCAGCGCTGCAAGGCTGCTGTGCTAACAACTGCGCCACCGTGTTGCCCTGTAACAGCTGGTAATAGCTGACCATTTCTGGCTACTATGGTGAAATTATCATCAGAGCCACGGGTATTGTCTGTATCAGCCCAATAACGTTTATATAGAATGTAAGGCATAGTTGTTACCTGA
This sequence comes from Ranitomeya imitator, assembly GCF_032444005.1. Classification (NCBI taxonomy): domain Eukaryota; kingdom Metazoa; phylum Chordata; class Amphibia; order Anura; family Dendrobatidae; genus Ranitomeya; species Ranitomeya imitator. Next base: position 71,972,656 of record NC_091290.1, on the reverse strand, counting down.
GAACCAGTGTCCAACAAAGCATTCATGGGGATACCATCGATCACAATAGGGAGAACAGGTCGTCCTCCAATGTTTTGGCTCGCCAGTTGTTTGGGCCTGGTCATCCTACTTCTAGGGACTGGCCCTCTGCCCCAGGGGTTGCTCGTTTAAATGACAGTCCCTTGCAATGTGGCCTGTCTGGTTGCAGCGGCGGCAGATGGGTCGTCCGTCCTGATGATAGCAATCATTGTCTCTCCCTCTGGTCGGTGGGATCCTCTTCTGTCGTCGCCAGGGAACATCCTCCGGTATAGAAGCCAGCTTGATCTTCTCCTTGGGGGCCTCCTGTAGGGACTGCACGGTCCGGGCTAATGCAGCAACATTCTTGTCAGCTCCTGCTTTTGGAGGCGTAGTCCTGTGGGAGAATCATCTTCGAGGACCTGGGCATTGGTCCCAGCAGAGACTTGAGGATATGGCACCACTCCTGGTTGTACGTGAGGGCTGGACGCCTAGAAGGTACTGCACGGCTGGCTGGAGGTTTGTACAACACCCGGATAGCGTTGTCCTTAAATTGCGCAAAGTCTAGGTTAGAGTTCTGCAAAGCCAGGATACGTAATTGAGCCCTGTGGTGATGAGATAGGAGCCCCTCAATTAACTGCTCCTTCAAAAGTTTATCTGCATCCGGTATGCTGTTAGGATCTACTTGACTAACAGCCCAGAGTGCCTCCTGCAAATTAAGAGCATAGTCCCATATACTGTCCTGGGCTTTTTGCTTACACCTGAAAACTTAATTTTTATCTCTGCAGCGGTGCGGGTGTCAAAGGTGACTTTAAGCTTAGCAAAGATCCTTTGCACAGTCCCTTTATTCACAGCTGGCCAGGATTTCACCTCCTTTAGGGCCGCTCCAGACAGTTGGCCGGTTAGCCTATGAATCTTCTGATGCTTTGTCAGGGGATACACTTCCAACAGGCTACAGAGTCTTCTTTAAAGTCATCTAATGTATGCGATTCTCCAGAATATTGTGGGAGCCATGCTGCTCCAGGTATATACGTCATGGAGAGGGGCATGATGGCTGCCGTAGTTGTGGTGGTGTCCGGCTGGCTTATGGGAGCTGCGGGCTCTGCACAGCCTGGTGGCAGTAAGGGGCCTGCGGCTGCGTCTACCATGGGGCCCGGGGATATCACTGGGCCTGCATGTGCGTCCGCTGCTAGGCCTGGGGTGCTATGAGGTCTGTGGCTGCGACCGCTGCCAACTCCCCTCCCGGACTGAACATGGCTCTTCCCCTAGCTAACCTGGTAGCAGTCGTATCTCCTCTCCAGAATCTGGGATGGTCTCTTCAGTGCTCCATCCGGCACTTTGCAGCGTCTTTTCTTGCAGCTCCACTTTACGACGTCTTCACTTCCAGTGTTCTTCTAAGCAGCGTGGCACCTGTTTTCCTGCTTCGCGCTCTTTTTGGTTGGCTCCGCCCATGTAGGTATGTCTCCTCCTCCATGCGCTCCACACGGCGCGGCAATGGTGGATTTTGGCGGCAATTCACAATACGCAGTCTCTGGCACAAAACAGTTAGGCACAGTCTTTTAGGCGCACTTGACCTGATTTGCTGCGTCAGTCCATCATGTTTGCGACGCCAAGATGAGTCGCCCCATGGGCCAGGGGTTACTCGGTACTGCCAATACCGCCAGTTAGTGGCCAGAAGTGCTGTCTGCACAGTCAACAGTTGCTCCTCTGTTATGGGGGTTCAGTAACGCCAGCTGTTCCCCTGCTCTGTGTGCGGCAAAAACTAAAGTCTGCTCCTCCTGCTTTCCCTAAGGGTACCGTCACACAGTGAAATTTTGATCGCTACGACGGCACGATTCGTGACGTTCGAGCGATATATCTGTGACGTTCGAGCGATATCGCAATGTCTGACACGCTCCTGCGATCAGGGACCCCGCTGAGAATCGTACGTCGTAGCAGATCGTTTGAAACTTTCTTTCGTCGTCTAGTGTCCCGCTGTGGCGGCATGATCGCATGGTGTAACATATATCGTATACGATGTGCGCATAGTAACCAACGGCTTCTACATCGCACATACGTCATGAAATTATCGCTCCAGCGTCGTACATTGCAAAGTGTGACAGCAGTCTACGACGCTGGAGCGATATTGTTACGACGCTGGAGCGTCACGAATCGTGCCGTCGTAGCGATCAAAATTGCACTGTGTGACGGTACCCTTAGCTTCAACACCGCCAGTTGTTGCCCGGAAGGGCTGTCTGCACAGAGAAAAACACTTGCTCCTGTGTTAGTGGGTTTCAGTAACGCCAGCTGCTCCCCTTCTGTGTAGCCGGAAACGTGTCCTGCGACCGCCACGCAGACACAACAACAGATATTAAACTGCCTCCAGTGCAGGCCTCGGCCTACACTCTGCAACTCCTGGATTCCCTGGGCTCCAATACGGCCAGTTGGTGCTCAGAAGTGATGGCTGCAGAGAAAAACACACACCACTGTGTCAGTGGGGTTCAGTAACGCAAGCTGTTCCCCTGCTGTGCAGCCAGCAACGTGTCCTGCGACCGCCACGCAAACACAACAACAGATATTAAACTGCCTCCAGTGCAGGCCTCAGCCTAGACTCTGCTTCTCCTGGATGCCCTGAGCTTCAATACCGCCAGTTGGTGCTTGGAAGTGCTGGCTGCACAGAGAAAAACACTCGCTCATGTGTCAGTGAGGTTCAGTAATGCCAGCTGTTCCCCTGCTGTGTACCCGGCAATGTGTCCTGCGACCGCCATGCAGACACAACAACAGACATTAAACTGCCTCCAGTGCAGGCCTCGGCCTACACACTGCTCCTCCTGGATTCCCTGGGCTCCAATACCGCCAGTTGGTGCACGGAAGTGCTGGCTGCACACAGAAAAACAGTCACCACTCTGTCAGTGGGGTTCAGTAATGCCAGCTGTTCCCCTGCTGTGTAGCCGGCAACGTGTCCTGCGACCGCCACGCAGGCACAACAACAGATATTAAACTGCCTCCAGTGCAGGCCTCGGCCTACACTCTGCTTCTCCTGAATGCCCTGGGCTCCAATACTGGCAGTTGGTGCTTGGAAGTGCTGGCTGCACAGAGAAAAACACTCGCTCATGTGTCAGTGGGGTTCAGTAATGCCAGCTGTTCCCCTGCTGTGTATCTGGCAATGTGTCCTGCGACTGCCATGCAGACACAACAACCGACATTAAACTGCCTCCAGTGCTGGCCTCGGCCTACACTCTGCTCCTCCTGGATTCAGTTGGTGCTCGGAAGTGCTGGCTGCACAGAGCAAAACACTCACCACTGTGTCAGTGGGGTTCAGTAACGCCAGCTGTTCCCCTGCTGTGTAGCCGGCAACGTGTCCTGCAACCGCCATGCAGACACAACAACAGACATTAAACTGCCTCCGGTGCAGGCCTCGGCCTACACTCTGCTCCTCCTCGATTCCCTGGGCTCCAATACCGCCAGTTGGTGCTCAGAAGAGCTGGCTGCACAGAGAAAAACCACTCACCACTGTGTCAGTGGGGTTCAGTAACACCAGCTGTTCCCCTGCTGTGTAGCCGGCAACTTGTCCTGTGACCGCCACGCAGACACAACAGATATTAAACTGCCTCCAGTGCAGGCCTCGGCCTACACTATGCTCCTCCTGGATTCCCTGGGCTCCAATACCGCCATTTGGTGCTCGGAAGTGCTGGCTGCACAGAGAAAACCACTCGCCACTGTGTCAGTGGGGTTCAGTAACATCAGCTGTTCCACTGCTGTGTAGCCGGCAACGTGTCCTGCGACCGCCATGCAGACACAACAACAGACATTAAACTGCCTCCAGTGCAGGCCTTGGCCTACACTCTGCTCGTCCTGTATACCCTGGGCTCCAATATCGCCAGTTGGTGCTCGGAAGTGCTGGCTGCACAGAGAAAAACACTCACCACTGTGTCAGTGGGGTTCAGTAACGTCAGCTGTTCCCCTGCTGTGTAGCCGGCAATGTGTCCTGCGACCACAACGCTGACACAACAACAGATATTAAAGGGAACCTGTCCCCCCCAAGGCATTTGTAACTAAAAGAGCCACCTTTTGTGGCACTAATGCTGCACAAGGAAAAGGTGCATCTTTTCATTATGCTTCTTGTACACGCTGAAGTTAACACTTATAAAATGTGTCCCCTCATACCCTGAAACCATCCCGAAGGCTGGACTTTCCTTCTTAATGAGATGCATCACAGCTGTCATTCACACCCTCTTGGCGCCGTGTGCCGCCTCCTCAGCATTGTTTGAATCTGTCCCGGAGCCTGCGCTGTTATGTTGTCCCTTGGCCCTGCGCAGTTAGCGCTGCCCGTCTTCAGACATCATTTATTGTCAGGCTGGCTACGCCAAGATCACACCCTGCAGTGTCTTCAGATTTATTGACACTGCGGAGCTGTGATTCATGGGCATGCGCAGTGCATATCTTCGCCTCTCACTCATCTCCTTCTGCCTTCTTTTGACTGTGCCGCATCACGGCCGTGACATGCAATTTGGGATCAGCTGGCACGGCACAGTCTGAAGAAGGCGGAAGGAGATGAGTGAGAGGCGCAGATATGCATTGCGGATGCCCATGAATCCCAGGCCCGCAGTGTCTTCAGATTTATTCACATTGCGGGCCTGTGATTCATGGGCATGTACAGTGCATTTATTCGCCTCTCACTCATCTAACCTGTAAAGCGCTGCGGAATATGTTAGCGCTATATAAAAATAAAAGATTATTATTATTATCTTCCACCTTCTTCTGACTGTGCCGCATCACAGCCGTGGCATGCAATTTGGGATCAGCTGACGCGGCACAGTCTGAAGAAGGCAGAAGGAGATGAGTGAGAGGCGAAGATATGCACTGCAGATGCCCATGAATCCCAGGCCCACAGTGTGAATAAATCAGAAGACACGGCGGGATCTCTGGCAGGGCAGTCGCACAGCCTCAGCCAGCCTGACAACAAATGATGTCTGAAGACGGGCAGCGCTAACTGCGCATGGCCAAGCAATAACATAACAGCACAGACTCCGGGACAGATTCAAACAATGCTGAGGAGGCGGCGCACGGCACCAAGGGGGTGTGAATGACAGCTGTGCTGCGTCTCATTAAGAAGGAAAGTCTCGCCTCCGGGACGGTTTCAGGGTATGAGGGGACACATTTTATAAGTGTTAACTTCAGCATGTACAAGGAGCATAATGAAAAGAGGCATTTTTTCCATGTGCAGCATTAGTGCCGCACAAGGAGGCTCTTTTAGTTGCAAACACCTTTGGGGTCAACTGGATTCCCTGGGCTCCAACACCGCCAGTTGCTGCTCAGAAGTGTGTTTGTCACGGGTAGTCCCTCCTGCCCATCCTGGTTCCAGTACTGTCAGCTGGTTCTGGGCAGAGCCTTTGGCTTAGGTGCCTCCTTCTGGGTATCCGAGTTCCACCAATGTTAGGTGGTCCTTGGTAGTGCTTTCTGGCATGGATACCTCCTGCTTAGTAATCGGGTTCCAGTACCGTCAGCTGGTCCTCGGTAGTTCCATTGGCTCTTGTACCTTCGGCTAGCCATCCGGGTTCCAGTACCATCAGCTAGTTCTCGGCAGGGTCTTTTGCTCTTGTACCTTCTGCTTCCCATCCTGGTTCCAGTACAATCAGCTGGTTCCAGGCAGAGCCTTTGGTTTAGGTGCCTCCTTCCTGGTATCCGAGTTCCAGCAACGTCAGGGGGTCCTTGGTAGTGCTTTCTGGCACGGGTACCTCCTGCTTAGTAACCGGGTTCCAGTAACATCAGCTGGTCCTCGGTAGTTCCATTGGCTCTTGTACCTTCGGCTAGCCATCCGGGATCCAGTACCGTCAGCTGGTTCTCGGCAGTGTCTTTTGTTCTTGTACCTTCTGCTCCCCATCCTGGCTCCAGTACCGTCAGCTGGTTCCCGGCAGAGCCTTTGGCTTAGGTGCCTCCTTCTGGGTATCCAAGTTCCACCAACGTCAGTTGGTCTTTGGTAGTGCTTTCTGGCACAGGTACCTCCTGCTTAGTAACTGGGTTCCAGTAACGTCAGCTGGATCTCGGTAGTTCCATTGGCTCTTGTACCTTCGGCTAGCCATCCGGGTTCCAGTACGGTCTCCTGGTTCTTGGCAGTTTCTTTTGCTCTTTTACCTTCTGCTACATTTCCAAATTCAAGACCCTAAAGATGACGACCCTGAAGACCGAGAAGCAGAAAAACAAGAAGCTGCAGGTCAAAAAGCAGAAGAACATTAAGCATAAGACTAAAAATCAGAGCAAAAAATATCTAAATTATAAGCAGAAGAAGACTAAGCAGTGTATAGGGGTGAGTCCCTTCCTCCTCGTGGTGCCCCTGGAAAAAACCTGCTGCTGCAGGCCAAACTGAATGCGGACAAATCCTGTTGTATATCTTTTGTGACAGGCAGAACAGAAGGTGTAATCTTCAAACTTTAATAGAGAACAACTACAGGAAGGCCTGGCTGTTACAAATAAGAATATGATGAAGAAGAAGAATATGAAGAAGATGAAGAAGTTGATTATGAAGAAGAATAATAGTTGAATAAAATGAATATGAAGAATGTAAAAAAAAAATAATACGAAGAAGGTGAAGAAGAAGAAGATGAATAAGGTGAACAAGTTGATGGAAAAGATAATGCTGCTGAGGATGATGAAGAAGGAAGTGTGGGAGAAGTTAAAAAGAAGGTGAACAGCATGGAAGTAGTGAAACATAAATATCTGACTAAATATAAAAAATCGTAACATAGTCAATAGCTTTGTAACTCCGAATGTCTTAAAAAAAATTAATTCCTGATATTCCATTTCATTGGGCTAAACCTCTATGCCTTTAATGTCTCCCCACCTTCCCCAATACATCCTACATTATTCTTAGTTGTTTTCCTTCATGTAGAATTAACCTACAAGGAAAGAAAGGGTTTATTTTAATTCTGATATTTTGGTCCCATTGACTTGCATTGGTATCGGGTATCGGTATCGGCGATATCCGATATTTTTTTAATATCGGCCGATCCAATCCGATACCGATACTTTTGGATATCGGAAGGTATTGCTCAACACTATTTATAACACATCAAGTTACATTTCTGTGTACAACTGTTTACCCCAAAATGCAAATAAATTCTATATTGCTAAAATGTGACTTTCTTTTTATTTAAATGGCAATATGTTGTCTGTAACTGAAAGTAAAATTACTATTTTAAAAGTAATCTCATTGCTTGCAACCATTATCTTTGAACATCACCTTCTAGTGCATATTTCCTTGGGCTCAGGTATTTACGCTGTATCTCTGCGTACAATAAAAGCTGTCTCTTTAACCTTTTTTAATATTTGCTTGGCATTCTCACCATGATGTGCTCAAGAACTTGTCATGAACAAATGTCGATTTAACATTTCCACCACTAACCTTTGTAATGAACATACAACTTAAACATTTTCACAATCCACAGTTTAGGAAGTTGAGATGTTTGTACTTAAAGTTTGCATTAAAACTTTAGAAAATTGGCACAACAGCTGATGGTCATTATTTTTTTTTTATTTTAGTTTGTAAGCTTGCGAGCAGGGTTCTCACTCCTCCTGTAACTGTGGAACTATATATTACTTTTCATTGTCTAGATTGTATGTACATGTCCCCGCTTAATTGTAAAGTGCTGCGGAATATGCTGACGCTATAAAAATAAAAGTATTATTATTATTAATAAATTCCATATTTCTATGATGATGATGAGGGGGAAATTAATGAGCTTAGGTTCTTAAAGCAACTTTATACAGAGACGTAGGTCTATGCTACTCAAAATCATTGTGTTTTTTTTTATATCACCAACATGTTATCCTGTATATTCTTTGCTACCTTTATTGGTGCATTTTCTAAACTCTAGAGGCAGGTTGAACATGATAAATTCCACATTATTGATGTGATTTACTACAAAAATCCAGGAAATCTTGTTTAGAAAATTTCATGCATTACATTAACATGTTTTTCTTTCTTCTTTTTTTTTCACACATTTAAACAGTTTTGTGTTCAATTTTATATTATGGATTCCATATTTTAGTGATAATTATAATATCTATAATATAACGCTGGGAGCGTCACTCTGTCCGAAGCCTTTATAGACTGCGCAGGCGCAAGCGCCGGCGCAGTCTGGCCCCCACAGAGTGACGCTCCCAGGAGATCGCGGTATGCGTAAGCACTGAACGCATACCGCGATCTCCACCGGAGAGTCAGGGACCGTGGACGCGCCAGGAGGGAGGGTAAGTATATTCACCTGTCCTCCGTTCCAGCGCTGCATGCGGCTCCGTCTTCCGGCTCCTCTGCAGTGACAGAGTCCAGTCACAGGCAGAGGAGCCGGAGTGTGTGTTCAAGAAAATGGCGCCGGAAAGCGCGGACTGCGCAGGCGCCGATTCCTGCTGCCGGAATCGGCGCCTGCGCAGTCCGCGCTTTCCGGCGCCATTTTCTTGAAGACACACTCCAGCTCCACTGCAGGTGTGTCTTCAAGAAAATGGCGCCGGAGAGCGCGGATTGCGCAGGCGCCAATTCCTGCTGTCGGAATCGGCGCCTGCGCAGTCCGCGCTTTCCATTTTCTTGAAGACACACCTGCAGTGGAGCCGGACGATAGGTGAGTATGGTATTTTTTTTTTTTTTATATGGCAGCAGCATACGGGGGCATATAATACAATAGTGGCGCAGGATGGGAGCAGCACATGACAGAACGGGCGCAGGATGGCAGCAGCGCATGACAGAACGGGCGCAGGATGGCAGCAGCACATGACAGAACGGGCGCAGGATGGCAGCAGCTCATGACAGAACGGGCGCAGGATGGCAGCAGCGCATGACAGAACGGGCGCAGGATGGCAGCAGCGCATGACATAACGGGCGCAGGATGGGAGCAGCGCATGACAGAACGGGCGCAGGATGGCAGCAGCACATGACAGAACGGGCGCAGGATGGCAGCAGCACATGACAGAACGGGCGCAGGATGGCAGCAGCACATGACAGAACGGGCGCAGGATGGCAGCAGCGCATGACATAACGGGCGCAGGATGGCAGCAGGATGGGAGCAGCACATGACAGAAAGGGCGCAGGATGGCAGCAGCGCATGACAGAACGGGTGCAGGATGGCAGCAGCACATGACAGAATGGGCGCAGGATGGCAGCAGCACATGACAGAACGGGCGCAGGATGGCAGCAGCGCATGACATAACGGGCGCAGGATGGCAGCAGGATGGGAGCAGCACATAACAGAACGGGCGCAGGATGGCAGCAGCGCATGACAGAACGGGCGCAGGATGGCAGGAGCGCATGACAGAACGGGCGCAGGATGGCAGCAGCACATGACAGAATGGGCGCAGGATGGCAGTAGCACATGACAGAACGGGCGCAGGATGGCAGCAGCACATGACAGAACGGGCGCAGGATGGCAGCAGCACATGACAGAACGGGCGCAGGATGGCAGCAGCGCATGACATAACGGGCGCAGGATGGCAGCAGGATGGGAGCAGCACATGACAGAACGGGCGCAGGATGGCAGCAGCGCATGACAGAACGGGGGCGCAGGATGGGAGCAGCACATGACAGAATGGGCGCAGGATGGGAGCAGCACATGACAGAACGGGCGCAGGATGGCAGCAGCGCATGACAGAACGGGCGCAGGATGGCAGCAGCACATGACAGAACGGGCGCAGGATGGCAGCAGCTCATGACAGAACGGGCGCAGGATGGCAGCAGCGCATGACAGAACGGGCGCAGGATGGCAGCAGCGCATGACATAACGGGCGCAGGATGGGAGCAGCGCATGACAGAACGGGCGCAGGATGGCAGCAGCACATGACAGAACGGGCGCAGGATGGCAGCAGCACATGACAGAACGGGCGCAGGATGGCAGCAGCACATGACAGAACGGGCGCAGGATGGCAGCAGCGCATGACATAACGGGCGCAGGATGGCAGCAGGATGGGAGCAGCACATGACAGAAAGGGCGCAGGATGGCAGCAGCGCATGACAGAACGGGTGCAGGATGGCAGCAGCACATGACAGAATGGGCGCAGGATGGCAGCAGCACATGACAGAACGGGCGCAGGATGGCAGCAGCGCATGACATAACGGGCGCAGGATGGCAGCAGGATGGGAGCAGTACATAACAGAACGGGCGCAGGATGGCAGCAGCGCATGACAGAACGGGCGCAGGATGGCAGGAGCGCATGACAGAACGGGCGCAGGATGGCAGCAGCACATGACAGAATGGGCGCAGGATGGCAGTAGCACATGACAGAACGGGCGCAGGATGGCAGCAGCACATGACAGAACGGGCGCAGGATGGCAGCAGCACATGACAGAACGGGCGCAGGATGGCAGCAGCGCATGACATAACGGGCGCAGGATGGCAGCAGGATGGGAGCAGCACATGACAGAACGGGCGCAGGATGGCAGCAGCGCATGACAGAACGGGGGCGCAGGATGGGAGCAGCACATGACAGAATGGGCGCAGGATGGGAGCAGCACATGACAGAACGGGTGCAGGATGGGGGCAGCACATGACAGAACGGGCGCAGGATGGCAGCAGCGCATGACAGAACGGGCGCAGGATGGCAGCAGCACATGATGGAGACCATATACCAATATAAATGCTCGCCACCCGGGCGTAGAACGGGTTCAATAGCTAGTTTTACTATGACATACATTTTCATGTGCTATATCAGGTTCCACCATATGTTACTTCCCATACATGGTTAATATTTGGAATACTAAAAGGGGTTTCCAACCTGTTTTATTTCTTATGCACATCTTATCAAAAATGTCAACGGACATGTGGACACAAGAGGAGAAATGATCCAGCTGAAGGCGGAGGCGGTTTAAACTTTGTGAAACTTTATTGGACAACTGAAACAATATAGCGTTCTTCAAAAAAATCTTTGCATAGCGAACACCTGGCACACCAGTGAGGACGATCAGGACATGTGGACAGACATTTTCTGAGAGTTACATTATGTCTTGAGTTTAGAGAACAGATAGGAGCACATTAGCAGTAGCATCTGCTGTGAATTGTAAGGTGGTTAAAGAAGCACTCCCATCAATCTCAATATACTGCAGCCATCATTTTATATAGCACTGTGTACTTACAATTGCTCATTTTGCCTTTCTACCCAGTTAGTTCTTCTATGTTCCATGAGGTCTATGACATCACATGATTTAGAATCAGGAAGTCACTTTTCAAGGCATGAGTAACCATTAGAATTACACTGCAAAGTCCAAGGCAGAGACTAGGAGCAAAGCTGCTGGATTAGATGTTGAACAGGAGGTGCAGCTTAGCTGCTAGAGACTTTGCAGTGATGTAGAGTTATAGTTCTAATACTGACTTATGTAGGGAAAAGAGACATCCTGTTTCCACATAGGGGTTAGAAGGATTCAGCTAGTCACAATTTCACCAATCACTGTGTCCCGGATGCAGTGAGTGACAGCTCAGCCACTCTTTGGAATCAGGGTCGGGCTGAGCTGTTAGTTCTGTGAGTGATAGCTCAGCTGTCCGTTCTGGGACAGGGGCATGCTGAGTTGCCAGTATTGTGAGTGCCTTCTCAAACATCCAATCAGAGGCAGGGGAATGCTGAGCTGTCAGTATTGTGATTGACAGTCCAGGCGCCAATTAAGACTGGGGTGTGCAGAGTTTCTTACAGGTGTCACCTATTCTGGATATTTTTCTGGCTATTAACCCCTTCCCGACCTTTGACGCATACGCTGCGTCATGAAAGTCGGTGCCATTCCGACCCATGACGCAGCATATGCGTCATGGAAAGATCGCGTCCCTGCAGGCCGGGTGAAAGGGTTAACTCCCATTTCACCCGATCTGCAGGGACAGGGGGAGTGGTAGTTTAGCCCAGGGGGGGTGGCTTCACCCCCTCGTGGCTACGATCGCTCTGATTGGCTGTTGAAAGTGAAACTGCCAATCAGAGCGATTTGTAATATTTCACCTAAAAAACTGGTGAAATATTACAATCCAGCCATGGCCGATGCTGCAATATCATCGGCCATGGCTGGAAACACTTATGTGCACCCACCCCACTCCTCCGATCGCCCCCCCAGCCCCCCGATCTGTGGTCCGCTCCCCTCAGTCCTGTGCTCCGCTCCCCCGTCCTCCTGTCCGCTTCCCCGTGCACCAATCACACCCCCTGTGCTGCAATCAAACCCCCCCGCACTCCGATCCCCCCCCCCCGCACACAGCGACCCCCCCCGTGCTCCGATCCACCCCCCCCGCACAGCGATCCCTCACCCCGTGCTCCAATCCTTCCCCGTGCTCCAATCCTCCCTCCCGTGTTCCGATCCACCCCCCCCCATGATCCGATCCACCCCCCCCGTGCTCCGACGCCCCCCCCGTGCCCTGATCTCCCCCCCCGTGCCCTGATCTCCCCCCCCTTATACTTACCTGGCCGCCCGAGGTCCGTCCGTCTTCTTTCCTGGGCGCCGCCATCTTCCAAAATGGCGGGCGCATGTGCAGTGCGCCCGCCGAATCTGCCGGCCGGCAGATTCGTTCCAGAGTGAATTTTGATCACTGAGATATAATCTATCTCAGTGATCAAAATAAAAAAAATAGTAAATGACCCCCCCCTTTGTCACCCCCATAGGTAGGGACAATAAAAAAAATAAAGAATTTTTTTTTTTTCACTAAGGTTGGGGTAAGAACTAGGGTTAGGGTTAGGGGTAGGGTTAGGGGTAGGGTTAGGGTTAGGGGTAGGGTTAGGGTTAGGGGTAGGGGTAGGGTTAGGGCTAGGGTTAGGGGTAGGGGTAGGGTTAGGGCTAGGGTTAGGGTTAGGGTTAGGGGTAGGGTTAGGGCTAGGGTTAGGGTTTCGGTATGTGCACACGTATTCTGGTCCTATGCGGATTTTTCCGCAGCGGATTTGAAAAATCCACAGTGCTAAACCGCTGCCGATTTATCGTGGATTTACCGCGGTTTTTCTGCGCATTTCACTGCGGTTTTACAACTGCGATTTTCTATTGGAGCAGTTCTAAAACCGCTGCGGAATCCGCAGAAAGAAGTGACATGCTGCGGAATGTAAACCGCTGCGTTTTCGTGCAGTTTTTCCGCAGCATGTGTACAGCGATTTTTGGTTCCCATAGGTTCACATTGAACTGTACACTCATGGGAAACTGCTGCGGATCCGCAGCGTTTTCCGCAGCGTGTGCACATACCTTTAGAATTAGGCTATGTGCACACGGTGCGGATTGGCCGCTGCGGATTCGCAGCAGTGTTCCATCGGGTTTACAGTACCATGTAAACATATGGAAAACCAAATCCGCTGTGCCCATGGTGCAGAAAATACCGCGCGGGAACGCTGCGTTGTATTTTCCGCAGCATGCCAATTCTTTGTGCGGATTCCGCAGCATTTTACACCTGTTCCTCAATAGGAATCCACAGGTGAAATCCGCACAAAAAACACTGGCAATCCACGGTAAATCCGCAGGTAAAACGCAGTGCCTTTTACCCGCGGATTTTTCAAAAATGATGCTGAAAAATCTCATACGAATCCGCAACGTTGGCACATAGCCTTAGAGTTGGGTTGGAATTAGGGTTGTGGTTAGGGTTAGGGGTGTGTTGGGGTTAGGGTTGTGGTTAGGGGAGTGTTGGGGTTAGGGTTGTGATTAGGGTTACGGCTACAGTTGGGATAAGGGTTAGGGGTGTGTTGGAGGTAGAATTGAGGGGTTTCCACTGTTTAGGCACTTCAGGGGGTCTCCAAACGCAACATGGCGCCACCATTGATTCCAGCCAATCTTGTATTCAAAAATTCAAATGGTGCTCCCTCACTTCCGAACCCCGACGTGTGCCCAAACAGTGGTTTACCCCCACATATGGGGTACCAGCATACTCAGGACAAACTGCGCAACAATTACTGGGGTCCAATTTCTCCTGTTACCCTTGAGAAAATAAAAAATTGCTTGCTAAAACATCATTTTTGAGGAAAGAAAAATGATTTTTTATTTTCACGGCTCTGCGTTGTAAACGTCTGTGAAGCACTTGGGGGTTCAAAGTGCTCACCACATATCTAGATAAGTTCCTTGGGGGGTCTAGTTTCCAAAATGGGGTCACTTGTGGGGGGTTTCTACTGTTTAGGCACACCAGGGGCTCTGCAAACGCAACGTGACGCCCGCAGACCATTCCATCAAAGTCTGCATTTCAAAAGTCACTACTTCCCTTCTGAGCCCCCACGTGTGCCCAAACAGTGGTTTACCCCCACACATGGGGCATCAGCGTACTCAGGAGAAACTGGACAACAACTTTTGTGGTCCAATTTCTCCTGTAACCCTTGGGAAAATAAAAAATTCTGGGCTAAAAAATTATTTTTGAGGAAAGAAAACGTATTTATTATTTTCACGGCTCTGCGTTATAAACTTCTGTAAAGCACTTGGGGGTTGAAAGTGCTCACCACACATCTAGATAAGTTCCTTTGGGGGTCTAGTTTCCAAAATGGGGTCACTTGTGGGGGGTTTCTACTGTTTAGGCACACCAGGGGCTCTGCAAACGCAATGTGACGCCCGGAGACCATTCCATCAAAGTCTGCATTTCAAAAGTCACTACTTCCCTTCTGAGCCCCCACGTGTGCCCAAACAGTGGTTTACCCCCACACATGGGGTATCAGCGTACTCAGGAGAAACTGGACAACAACTTTTGTGGTCCAATTTCTCCTGTAACCCTTGGGAAAATAAAAAATTCTGGGCTAAAAAATTATTTTTGAGGAAAGAAAACGTATTTATTATTTTCACTGCTCTGTGTTATGAACTTCTGTGAAGCACTTGGGGGTTCAAAGTGCTCACCTCACATCTAGATAAGTTCCTTTCGGGGTCTAGTTTCCAAAATGGGGTCACTTGTGGGGGGTTTCTACTGTTTAGCCACATCAGGGGCTCTGCAAACGCAACGTGACGCCCGCAGAGCATTCCATCAAAGTCTGCATTTCAAAACGTCACTACTTCACTTCCGAGCCCCAGCATGTGCCTAAACAGTGGTTTACCCCCACATATGGGGTATCAGCGTACTCAGGAGAAACTGGACAACAACTTTTGGGGTCAAATTTCTCCTGTTACCCTTGGGAAAATAAAAAATTGCGGGCTAAAATTCATTTTTGAGAAAATAATTTTTTTTTTTTATTTTCATGGCTCTGCGTTATAAACTTCTGTGAAGCACTTGAGGGTTCAAAGTGCTCACTACACATCTAGATTAGTTCCTTTGGGGGTCTAGTTTCCAAAATGGGGTAATTTGTGGGGGATCTCCAATGTTTAGGCACACAGGGGCTCTCCAAACGCGACATGGTGTCCGCTAATGATTGGAGATAATTTTCCATTTAAAAAGCCAAATGGCGTGCCTTCCCTTCTGAGCCCTGCCGTGCGCCCAAACAGTGGTTTACCCCCACATATGGGGTATCTGCATACTCAGGACAAACTGGACAACAACATTTGTGGTCCAATTTCTCCTATTACCATTGGCAAAATAGGAAATTCCAGGCTAAAAAATCATTTTTGAGAAAAGAAAAATTATTTTTTATTTTCATGGCTCTGCATTATAAACTTCTGTGAAGCACCTGGGGGTTTAAAGTGCTCAGTATGCATCTAGATAAGTTCCTTGGGGGGTCTAGTTTCCAAAATGGGGTCACTTGTGGGGGAGCTCCATTGCATAGGCACACAGGGGCTCTCCAAATGCGACATGGTGTCCGCTAACAATTGGAGCTAATTTTCCATTCAAAAAGTTAAAAGGCGCGCCTTCCCTTCCGAGCCCTGCCGTGTGCCCAAACAGTGGTTTACCCCCACATATGAGGTATCTACGTACTCGGGAGAAATTGCTCAACAAATTTTAGGATCCATTTTATCCTATTGCCCATGTGAAAATGAAAAAATTGAGGCGAAAATAAATTTTTTGTGAAAAAAAAGTACTTTTTCATTTTTACGGATCAATTTGTGAAGCACCTGAGGGTTTAAAGTGCTCACTAGGCATCTAGATAAGTTCCTTGGGGGGTCCAGTTTCCAAAATGGGGTCACTTGTGGGGGAGCTCCAATGTTTAAGCACACAGGGTCTCTCCAAACGCGACATGGTGTCCGCTATCGATGGAGATAATTTTTCATTCAAAAAGTCAAATGGCGCTCCTTCCCTTCCGAGCCTTACCATGTGCCCAAACAGTGGTTTACCCCCACATGTGAAGTATCGGTGTACTCAGGAGAAATTGCCAAACAAATTTTAGGATCCATTTTATCCTGTTGTCCATGTGAAAATGAAAAAATTGAGGCTAAAAGAATTTTTTTGTGAAAAAAAAGTACTTTTTCATTTTTACGGATCAATTTGTGAAGCACCTGGGGGTTTAAAGGGCTCACTATGCATCTAGATAAGTTCCTTGGGGCGTCTAGTTTCCAAAATGGGGTCACTTGTGGGGGAGCTCCAATTTTTAGGCACACGGGGGCTCTCCAAATGTGACATGGTGTCCGCTAAAGAGTGCAGCCAATTTTTCATTCAAAAAGTCAAATGGCGCTCCTTCCCTTCCAAGCCCTGCCGTGCGCCCAAACAGTGGTTTACCCCCACATATGAGGTATCAGCGTACTCAGGACAAATTGGACAACAACGTACGTGGTTCAGTTTCTCCTTTTACCATTGGGAAAATAAAAAAATTGTTGCTGAAAAATCATTTTTGTGACTAAAAAGTTAAATGTTCATTTTTTCCTTCCATGTTGCTTCTGCTGCTGTGAAGCACCTGAAGGGTTAATAAACTTCTTGAATGTGGTTTTGTGCACCTTGAGGGGTGCAGTTTTTAGAATGGTGTCACTTTTGGGTATTTTCAGCCATATAGACCCCTCAAACTGACTTCAAATGTGAGGTGGTCCCTAAAAAAAATGGTTTTGTAAATTTCGTTGTAAAAATGAGAAATCGCTGGTCAAATTTTAACCCTTATAACTTCCTAGCAAAAAAAAATTTTGTTTCCAAAATTGTGCTGATGTAAAGTAGACGTGTGGGAAATGTTATTTATTAACTATTTTGTGTCACATAACTCTCTGGTTTAACAGAATAAAAATTCAAAATGTGAAAATTGCGAAATTTTCAAAATTTTCGCCAAATTTCCGTTTTTATCACAAATAAACACAGAATTTATTGACCTAAATTTACCACTAACATGAAGCCCAATATGTCACGAAAAAACAATCTCAGAACCGCTAGGATCCATTGAAGCGTTCCTGAGTTATTACCTCATGAAGGGACACTGGTCAGAATTGCAAAAAACGGCAAGGTCTTTAAGGTCAAAATAGGCTGGGTCATGAAGGGGTTAAGCTGGCTGACAGCATCTGATTATTGCCAGTCATAACCTTAGCTTGGTCATGTGTGTGTGCCTTTTTTTTTACCAGTGCTCTGTTTCTGATCTTTTGCTACCTGACCTAGGACCTTGCCTTTGACCATCCCTTTGCATAGCTCCTTTGGAATTCTGACCTCAGATTTTGACCTGTCTACATCTTTGTCTTATTCCTCTGCTTATGACAAGTTCTCTTGGTATCTGACTTCGGACCACTTAACTACTCCGTCTCACAGCTTGTCCGTAAGAAGTGACTCAGCCTCACATTTGTGAGACAATGTCCAAGTTCCAGGTGAAAGCATCAAAATGCAATTTATTCCACCAAAAACATCAGTTACAACATTTTGACCTGTGGTATGTTTTTATAAAGTACAAAAAGTAAGATGAAGAGCAAGTTTTAATAATGTGGTCCACAATGTTAGACTAATAACTGTTAATGATGCCCGATACACAATTCTAAATATGAAATCACATCATAATTACAACCACATATACAATAACATAATCAGAAACATATAGTGAATAGACATGAGCCCTTTATAAAAGTACCAAGGATCACATACAAATACAATACATTTTTAAATTATACCATTCATCATCCAATGATTTATGAGCACTAGTTATGGGTGAGCACTAAAATGCTCGGGTGCTCGTTGCTCGGGTTGAGCAAATTGGAACACTCGGGTACTCGACCCGAGCAGCAAGCCCAATGTAAGTCTATGGGAAACCCGAGCATTTTTGCCACGATCCCCCTGGAGGTCCTTTTAGGGTCTAAAAACATCAGAAATCGATGGGATCAGTTCTCAAACGACATGGGAACATAATGGGGATCGCCCCTCAAAACATTTCTGACTCCTAGGTCACAGCTGTGACCAATGTTGTCAGAGTGTGACGCCACTTTTATAGGCGCACACTAAAACATACAAAAACAAAACCAAAATGAATTTTCCTGGGAAATATGTTAAGGAACATCCTTTCCAGGGTAATAATTTGTATGTAAAATAAAGACCCCCCAAAAAAATGTACCTCCACCACTTGGGCTATGTTCACACGTAGCGTTTTTGATGCGTTTTTCAACTTTAGCATTGCTTTCAACCAATACAAAATGCATTCCCTGGGAAATGTCATTGCAACATTTAACCCCTTTCTGGCATTGGATGTAACATTCTGTCCATGTGACCTGGGACTTAATTCCCATGGATGGAAAAGTACATCATAGGCGATCAGCCGCTTTCAAGGGAGAGTGCAGCTGATCGCGGCCGGGTGTCAGCTGATTCTCACAGCTGCCACCCGGAACTGAGTGCTAGGAGTGGTCACGGACCACTCCCATCACTTTAACCCCTGGAACACTGCGGTCAAACATGATCGCAGCATTCCAGAGTCGGCAGAGGGGCTGACAGCCCCTCTGCCTTTGGATCGGCAACTCCACAGCATGATTAATAAGTGTAAAAATATTTTTAAAAAATAATAAAAAATAATTAAAACACAATATTTATTCCACCGATAACTAAATATTTGAAGTAAAAAAATCTAAACAATAAAAGTACACATATTTAGTATTGACACGTCTGTAACGACCCAACCTATAAAACTGTACCACTATTTAACCCCTTTAGTGAACACTAATAAAAAAAAATGAAAAAAAAAGGCAAAAAAATGCTTTATCATCATACCACCGAACAAAAAGTGGAATAACACACGATCAAAAAAAGGATATAAATAAATGTGGTACCACTGAAAACATCATCTTGTCCCACAAAAAACAAGCCACCATAGAGCTCCATCACCAGAAAAATATAAAAGTTATAGCTCTCAGAATAAAGCGATGCAAAAATAACTATTTTTTTATATAAAATAGTTTTTATTGTATAAAAGCACCAAAGCATAAAAAATGATATAGTTAAGGTATTGCTGTCATTGAATTGACCCGAAGAATAAAATTGCTTTATAAATTTTACACGCGGAACGGTATAAACACCCCCCAAAAAATACTCATGAATTGCTGTTTTTTGTGAATTCTGCCTCACAAAAATCAGAATAAAAAGCGATCAAAAAATGTCATGTGCCCGAAAATTGTACCAATAAAAATGTCAACTCGTCCCGCAAAAAAGAAGACCTCAAATGACTCTGTGGACCAATACATGGAAAAATTGTAGCTCTCAAAATGTGGTGATGCAAAAGCTATTTTTTGCAATGAAAAGTGTCTTTTAGTGTGTCACAGCTGCCAAACATAAAATCCCGCTATAAAAACCTGCTATAAATAGTATATCAAACCCCCTTTATCACCCCCTTAGTTAGGGAAAAATAATAAAATAAAAAAAAGTATTAATTTCCATTTTCCCATTAAGGATAAGGTTAGGGTTGGGATAAAATTTGGGTTAGGGTTGGGGCTAAAGTTAGGATTACAGTTATGATTGGGATTAGGGTTAAGGTTAGGATTAGGGTTAACGAGTGTTAGGGTTAGGTTTGTGGTTAGTGTTGGGATTAGGGTTAGTGGTGTGTTGGGGATAGGATTGAAGTTAGAATTGGGGTTTCCACTGTTTAGGCACATCAAGGGCTCTACAAATGCAACATGGCATCTGATCTAAATTCCAGCTAATTCTGCATTGAAAAAGTCAACCGGTGCTCATTCCCTTCCGAGCTCTGCCATGTGCCAAACAGTGGTTTACCTGAAAATATGAGATATCAGCATACTCAGGACAAATTACACAACAACCTTTGGGGTCCAACATCTCCTGTTACGCTTGGGAAAATGAAAAAATTGGGGACTAAAAGATCATGTTTGTGGAAGAAATACGTTTTTTTTTATTTTCATACCCGGGCGTTATAAACGTTAGTGAAACACCTGGGGGTTAAAAGTTCTCATCACACATCTAGATAAGTTCCTTGGGGGGGGGTCTAGTTTCCAAAATTGGGTCACTTGTGGTGAGTTTCCACTGTTTAGGCACATCAGGGGATCTCCAAACGTGACGTGGCGTCTTAATTCCAGCCAATTTTGCGTTGAAAAAGTCAAACGGCACTCCTTCTCTTCCGAGCTCTGCCATGCACCCAAGCAGTGGTCCTCCCCCACATATGGGGTATGAGCGTACTCATAACAAATTGCACAATAACTTTAGGGGTCCAATTTCTCCTATTACCCTTGGGAAAATAAAAAAAAATTGAATTTGAAATTTTTTTTTGTGAAAAAAAGTTAAATGTTCAGTTTTTTTTAAAATTCCAAAATTTCCAGAAGGATTAATAAACTTATTAAATGTGGTTTTGCACACCTTGATGGGTGCAGTTTTTAGAATGGTGTCACGTTTTGGTATTTTCTATCATATAGACCCCTCAAAGTGACTTTAAATGTGATGTTGTCCCTAAAAAAAATTGTGTTGTAAAAATGAGAATTCGCTGGTCAAATTTTATCCCTTATAACTCCCTAACAAAAAAAATTGGTTCCAAAAGTGTGCTGAAGTAAAGTAGACTTATGGGAAATGTTACTTATTAAGCATTTTGTGTGACATATCTGTGTGATATAAGGGCATGAAAATTCAAATTTGGAAAATTGCAAAATGTTCAAAATTTTTGCCAAATTTCAGTTTTTTTTCACAAATAAACGCAAGTCATATCAAAGGAATGTTACCACTATCATGAAATACAACATGTCAGGAGAAAACAAGGGACAGAGGTCAGAATACTAAAAACTGGCCTGTTCATTAACATGCAAACCACCCTTAGGGGTTAACAATCTTAGCTGGTCATGTTGTGTGTGACACATCATCAGACACATCTTGTTTCATTTATGAAGGAGGGACTTTTAAAGTCACAAAGCCTATTTTTATAGGCGCATCAGGCGGCATTAATATTCTTAAAGGGCCATTACTAAACAGTGGGAGTTCTACAGTATACTGTTATTACCTATGCAGTGAGTAGCAGGGCTGCCAAAAATTAGTATGCACCACAATACCCATTTCACAAGACGTACAGGAGGGCCTCCTGAAAAAATGTTCCCATTATAAGAAAGTGGGTCTCCCATAGTGTTTGCCTATGCATTGATTGCAAGGCCTGTGCTGCCCCAAAGTTACAGGCACCCCAATAAGCCGTTGAACCCAGGTACTGGATGGCCACAGGACAACCTAGTTCACATTATTCATTTGGTACTGCTGTACTGTTTGCCTATGCATTGAATGCAAGGCCTGCCTTGCCCCAGAGTTACAGGCACCACAATAAGCCTTTGAACCCACGTACTGGATTTCCACAGGAAACCTAGTTCACATTATTCATTTGGTAGTGCCGTACTTGTTTGCCTAGGCACTGAATGCAAGGGCTGCCCTGCACCAAAGTTACAGGCACCCCAATAAGCCTTTGAAACCACGTGCTGGATGGCCACAGGAAAACCTTTTTTCACAATATTCATTTGGTACTGCCATACTGTTTGCCTATGCATTGAATGCAAGGCCTGCCATGCCCCAAAGTTACATGTACCCCAATAAGCCTTTGAACCAACATACTGGATGGCCACAGGAAAACCAAGATCACATTATTAATTTGGTACTGCCATACTCTTTGCTTATGCATTAAATGCAAGGCCTGCCCTGCACAAATTCATGTGCACCCAAATAAGCCTTGGAAGAGACGTAAAGGAGGGTCTCCTGAAAACAATGTTCTCATTATTAGGAAGTGGTTCTCCCATAATGTTTGCCTATGCAGTGAATGCAAGGCCTGCAAAAAATTAGGAGACACTCCAATGCCCCTTGAAAGAGATGTGGAGAAGGACCTAATAAAAAAAAATGGTCCTATTATAAAGGAGCGGGTCTTCTATACTTGTAATGCCCATACACGAAGTATATGGGCTGACAAACATTTCCCCCTGGGGGATACACATGAGGTTTTTTTTTTTTTTACGGGCATCATAAACACCCGTGACAAAATATAGAGTGGCTGTTGTATCATGGAATATGTTCACCTTGATGTTCTAGTGGTGGTATCTGAAGTGATGTTGAGGATGTCCTCCTATGAATCTTTTCCCAATTTAAAGAAGCGGGTCTCATATACTTGGAATGCCCATACACTAAGCATATGGGCTGGCAAACATTTCCCTCTGGGGGAAAACACATGATTTTTTTTTAAATAAAATATTAAAGAGCATCAAAAACACCCTTGCTAAAAAATAGAGTGGCTATTGTAGCACGAAATACGTTAATCCTGGTGTTCTAGTGGTGGTGTCTGAAGAGATCTGGAGGATGTCCTCCAATGATCTTTTCCCATTGTAAAGGAACTGGTCTCCTATACTTGGAATGCCCTTACACTAACAGGGGCTGACAAACATTTCCCCTGGGGTGTGAACATGAGGTTTGTTTTTAACCCCTTTACCCCAAGGGTGGTTTGCACGTTAATGGCCAAGCCAATTATTACAATTCTGACCACTGTCCCTTTATGAGGTTATAACTCTGGAACGCTTCAACGGATCCCGGTGATTCTGACAATGTTTTCTCGTGACATACTGTACTTCATGATAGTCATAAAATTTCTATGATATTACCTGCGTTTATTTGTGAAAAAAATGGAAATTTGGCGAAAATTTTGAAAATTTCGCAATTTTTCAACTTTTAAATTGTAGGCAATTAAATCACAGAGATATGTCACATAAAATACTTAAAAGTAACATTTCACACATGTCTACCTTACATCAGCACAATTTTGGAACCAAAATTTTTTTTGTTAGGGAGTTATAAGGGTTAAAACTTGACCAGCAATTTCTCATTTTTACAACACCATTCTTTTTAGGGGCCATATCTCATTTGAAGTCATTTTGAGGGGTCTATATGATAGAAAATAACCAAGTGTGACACCATTCTAAAAACTGAACCCACAAGGTGCTAAAAACCACATTCAAGAAGTTTAATAACTCTTCAGGTGTTTCACAGGAATTTTTGGAAAGTTTAAATCAAAATGAACATTTAACTTTTTTACATAAAAATAATAATTCAGCTCCAATTTGTTTTATTTTACCAAAGGTAACGAGAGAAAATGGACCCCAAAAGTTGTTGTACAATTTGTCCTGAGTACGCCAATGCCCCATATGTGGGCGTAAACCACTGTTTGGGTGCATGGCAGAGCTTGGAAGCGAAGGAGCGCCATTTGACTTTTCAATGCAAAATTGACTGGAATTGAGATGGGACTCCATGTTGCGTTTGAAGAGCCACTGATGTGTCTAAACATTGAAACCCCCCACAAGTTACACCATTTTGGAAAGTAGACCCCCTAAGGAAGTTATCTAGATGTGTGGTGAGCACTTTGACCCATTAAGTGATTGTTAGGGTTGGCGGAACGCACCAAATACATATATTTATTTAGAAGAAATTGGTGCGTTCACAACCCGGGATCCACCGTGCAGGAAAGCACCTGCTGCTAGATATGGCGGTACAAAAAGCAGTATAAACAGACTCTGTTACTTCACAGAGTCTGTTAGCAAATATAATGCTGTGCCCTGTTTGGCTCACAGAGGAACACAGCTACTTAGTAGAGCAGATGGTGGTCATGCAGTCAAATGCAAACATGAAACTCCTCGCCGGAGGTGCCAGCATTCTAGGGGCTTATTTCAGCCAGGTTCCTGACTGCATAGAAACATGACCACACTGGCGCTGAGTTCATACATAAATTGATATTAGCTCATGGCCGTGCGGCCATGCAAACCTTATATAGCTGCAGCACATACAGGACCTTCCTAGGAGGACCAATGAGATGCTGCCACAGAGCCTGAGGAACTTCAGGACCTTCCTGGAGAACCAATGGGTCTTGCTGCAGTATCTGAGCATGTAACCCTCGATCTCCAATGAGAGATCTTACCCAGAGCATGCTCAGAAGGGGAAAAGCAGGACTTAGTCCCAAAAGCGTCTGCTCGCCGCTGCCCAACACTGGCTTCAATCGCGGAAGCTGGAAAAGCAGCAGTAACCCTTTGCACAGAGTCAGACTGAGCGAGATGCTGGGACCGACATCTCCACTGAGCAGGCTCCACTGCGGCAGGAGAAGAATGGGAGATCGCAGCGGAGATGGCCCGAGATTCCCCCTGTGCACAGGCAGGAACTCGACCCCTAACATTACCCCCCCAGGACACCTCTCCTTGGACCTCGCTACGCTCGAAGGCAGCAATGATCTGTGGAGCCTGAATGTGCTCAGCAGGCTCCCAGGACCTGTCCTCAGGACCATTACCCTTCCAGTCCACCAAATAAATTTTTTTACCATGTACCACCTTGCACCCCAAAATAGCATTCACCTCGTAATCGTCCATAGACAAACCCGATGTCCCAGCAGATGACTCGGAAAACCGGGACATGTATACGGGTTTCAAGAGGGACACATGAAAGGTGTCGGTGATACCCTGGCATGGCGGAAGGGCTAAACGATAGACCACAGGGTTAACCTGTTTGAGGACCTTGAAAGGATCCAAGTAGCGAACAGAGCTCTCCAGAACCGAGATTCAAATTGGTGACCCCGGTCATTGAAAATTTTGTCCGGCATACCGTGAAGGCTGAAGATGTGTTTAATGAACAACGCTGCTAAGGCCCGTGCAGAAGGTAACCGTGGAAGCTGCACCAAATGCACCATTTTAGAAAATGATCGGTGATAACCCAAATGATGGTACAGCCACGAGACTTGGGCAAACCCACCACAAAGTCCATCCCGACCATCTCCCAGGGCCTGTCTGCCACCAGCAAGGGATAGAGTAACCCTGCTGGCCATTGTCGAGGAGACTTATTTTTGGCGCAGGAGACACATGCCTGAATATAATCTCTGACATCATGGACCATTTGTGGCCACCAGTACGTCCTCGCGAGCAGCTCAGATGTCTTCTTTGTCCCAAAGTGTCCACCCACCCTGGACGAATGAGCCCAAGAGAGAACCTCCGGTCACAAATTAATGGGTACAAAAGTCTTGCCCGGAGGCACAGACTCTAGCGAAATCGGAGCTATGGTTCTAAGGCTCTCAGAAGGGACAATAATCCGAGGCTCCGCTTCCTCCTCCTCAGATGACACAACAGAGCGAGAGAGGCCGTCAGCACGAATGTTCTTCTCCCCAGCGAGATAATTGAGGGTGAAGTGGAACCGGGACAAGAACAAGGACCATCTGGCCTGGCAAGAATTTAGCCGCTGGGCTGTTTGCAAATGTAACAAATTTTTGTTGTCCGTGAAGACATGAAAGGGAAAGCGAGCCCCCTCCAAGAGATGTCTCCACTCCAAGAAAGCCAACTTCATCGCTAGCAATTCCCTGTCCTGGATGGAATAATTCCTCTCCGCTGGTGTGAAGGTCTTGGAGAAGAAGAAGCAAGAATGCTTCCGACCTTGAGCATCCTTTTGGAAGAGGACTGCTCCTGCACCAATGGATGAGGCATCCGCCTCCATTATAAATGGCTTATCAACATCGGGACAATGTAGGATGGGAGCGCTAGCAAAATGAGACTTAATAGAAGAGAAGGCCCTGGAGACCTCTTTAGACCACAATTTGGGATTTGCTCCCTTCTTGGTGAGGGCAACCAAGGGAGCTACCAAAGTTGAGAAGTGTGGAATGAACTGGCGATAGTAATTAATGAACCCCATGAAGCGCTGCACCGCTTTAAGAGAATGGGGTTCTTGCCAGTCCATCACAGCCTCTAGTTTGGCAGGATCCATAGCCAATCCCTGGGCGGAGATGATATAGCCCAGGAAAGGTAAAGACTCCTGCTAAAACATACACTTCTCCAACTTTGCATAGAGGGAATTTGCCCGTAAAAGGTCGAAGACTCTGCCAACATCTCTCCGGCGGGAGTCAATATCTGGAGAAAAGATGAGGATATCATCCAGATAGACTACGACCGAGGTGGAGAGCATATCCTGGAAGATGTCGTTGACAAAGTCTTGGAAGATGGCTGGGGCATTACAGAGCCCGAAGGGCATCACTAGATACTCATAGTGCCCATCCTTGGTATTAAACGCCGTCTTCCATTCGTCCCCTTCATGGATGCGAATCAGGTTATAAGCACCCCGCAGATCTAATTTAGTAAATACCCTTGCTCCCCATAGCCTTTCAAAGAGCTCAGAATTCAGGGGCAACGGGTACTTATTCTTAACGGTGATGGCGTTAAGACCCCTGTAATCTATACAAGGATGTTACCCTCCGTTCTTCTTCTGCACAAAGTAGAATCCCGCCCCTGCAGATGACACGAACTTCCTAATGAACCCTCTTGCCAAATTTTCCTGGATGTATTGGGACATAGCCTCCGTCTCTGGGAGAGAGAGGGGATAGACCCATCCCCGAGGAGGTTCTGCTCCAGGCAAGAAATCAATAGGAAAGTCATAGGGGTGGTGAGACGGAGGGTCTCCGCAGCCTTTTTGGAGAAGACGTCTGCATAGGACCAATAGCATTTGGGAAGGGAAGAAAGATCTGCGGGTATCTCGGTGGTAAAAACCTGAACGCACTCTCTCACACATCTGCCTTACATGAATCACTCCAACCCAATATCCTCCCAGAGGTCCACTCAATATGTGGGGAGTGAAAACGGAGCCAGGGTATTCCCAGCAGAATCCCGTCCATTCCCTCGGGAAGGACAAGAGGGGAAATAATCTCCTGGTGGGAAGGGGACATGGATAATGTGAAAGGGACAGTCTGGTGTGCTCCAGAATCCACACAAAGCTCGACTGTTAGAGAGTAAGAGCCTAATATGATTGTTCCTTTGAAAGACAGCTTGGAGGAAAATGCAGCTGTGTCTAGTGAACCTCCTCCAATGGTTACTGGACGCGATCATTTACCCGACCGCCGTGGACATTTATTGGCATAATGTCCTTCTTGTAGTCAATTTCTGCAAACCACGGGTACTCAAGCGGTCCGAGACTTAGGTCCCGCTCGAGAAACCTCCATGGCCTCATGGGAGTTGGACGCCTGAACGGAAGATTCTAGAGGTCTGGCGAAGGTGGGAGCCAGCCGAAACCTCTGCCTACACTTGGCCCGCTCCAACCTCTGCTCGTTAAAACAGAGGTCAATGCGGGTAGATATAGAAATAAGCTCCTCCAGTGTGGCTGGAATCTCCCTGGTGGCCAAGGCGTCCTTCACATGGTCTGCCAGTCCTCTCCAGAACACCGGAATAAGGACCTTATCCAGCCATTCCAGCTCAGAGACCAGAGTGTGGAATTGGACGGCGAACTGGCTGACCATGGATGAACCCTGTGTTGTTGCCAACAATTGGAGCGCGGTATTGTGGGTGACACGAGGTCCCAAAAAGACCTGTTTCAGAACGTCCAGGAAGAGAGGAGCACTCTTTGCCACACGATCATTGCGCTCCCTTAGCGGCGTTGCCCATTCCAACACCCTGCCCGACAAAAGGGATAAAATAAATCCCACTTTCGTCCATTCCGTAGGAAAACGTGCAGCCAGGAGCTCAAGATGTATGGAGCACTGACTCACGAATCCCCGACACAGCTTACTGTCATCAGCAAACTTGTCTGGAAGCAGGAGATGGAATAAAGTCGGAGCAGGGGTGGCAGAGGACAAACTGGCTGCATCTACACTTAAACCCTGAACAGCGACTGCGGTAACATCCACAGCTGAAGTTGTGCGCTCGAGAGCCACCAACCTACCCTCCAGCTGCTGGATGTACCGCTGTAAATGCTGAACATCCACCATTTACTAGCCAGACCCTGGTGCTAGTATACTCTTAGGGTTGGCGGAACGCACTGAATATATATATTTATTTAGACAAAATTGGTGTGTTCGCAACCCGGGATCCACCGTGCAGGAAAACACCTGCTGCCAGATATGGTGGTGCAAAAAGCAGTATAAACAGACTCTGTTACTTCAGAGTCTGTTAGCAAAGATAATGCTGTTCCCTGTTTGGTTCACAGAGGAACACAGATACTTAGTAGAGCAGATGGTGGTCATGCAGTCAAATGGAAACATGAAACTCCTCGCCGGAGGTGCCAGCATTCTAGGGGCTTATTTCAGCCGGGTCCCTGAATACACACACACGCAACTCCTCGCCGGAGGTGCCAGCTTTCTAGGGGCTTATTTCAGCCGGGTCCCTGACTGCATACAAACATGACCACACTGGCGCTGAGCTCGTACATAAATTAATACTAGCGCATGGCCGTGCGGCCATGCGAACCTTATATAGCTGCAGCACATACAGGACCTTCCTAGAAGAATGAGAGGCTGCCACAGAGCCTGAGGAACTTCAGGACCTTCCTGGAGAACCAATGGGTCTTGGTGCAGTATCTGAGCATGTGACCCTCGATCTCCAATGAAAGATCTTACCCTGGGCATGCTCAGAAGGAGAAAAGCAGGACTTAGTCCCAAAAGCGTCTGCTCGCCGCTGCCCAACACTGGCTTCAATGGCAGAAGCTGGAAAAGCAGCAGTAACCCTTTGCACAGAGTCAGACTGAGCTCGACGCTGGGACCGACGTCTCCGCTGAGCAGGCTCCACAGCGGCAGGAGAAGAATGGGAGACTGCAGCGGAGATGGCCCGAGATTCCCCCTGTGCAGAGGCGGGAACTCGACCCCTAACAGTGATTCACAGAAGTTTATAATGCAGAGCCGTAAAAATAGAAAATTATATTTTTTCACAAAAATGATTTTTTTCGCCCCCAATTTTTTATTTTCCCAAGGGTAAGAGAAGAAATTGGACCCCAGAGGTTGTTGTACAATTTGTCCTGAGTACGCTGATACCCCATATGTTGGGGTGAACCACTGTTTGGGCGCATGGGAGAGCTCGGAAGGGAAGGAGCGCCGTTTGACTTTTCAATGCAAAATTGACAGGAATTGAGATGGGACGCCATGTTGCGTTTGGAGAGCCACTGATGTGCCTAAACATTGAAACCCCCCACAAGTTACACCATTTTGGAAAGTAAACGCCCTAAGGAACTTATCTACATGTGTGGTGAGCACTTTGACCCAACAAGTGCTTC